>NC_092165.1:48045723-48668223 GCF_045791955.1 Oncorhynchus clarkii lewisi | reverse complement strand
GTTGTGGCTGAATGGAAGCAAGTCTTTGCAGCAATATTCCAACATCTAGTGGAAAGACTTCCTAGAAGAGTGGAGGCTGTTATAGCAGCAAAGGAGGGACCAACTCCATATTAATGCCCATAATTTTGGAATGAGATGTTTGACGAGCAGGTGTCCACATACTTTTGGTCTTGCAGTGTACTTCAAGGTCTCAGAGCGAGATACGCCACCATTTAAAACACAAGCAACTTGCACTGCTAACTAGCTATCCATTTCAAACTAGATACACAATCATGCACAAACACACGCACATAGAAACATGTACGTACATTTAAACATGCATACACACACATACATTACTGTCAGAGTCTCTACTATACACAAGGTGAGCATTATGCATGCTCTGTTATTGTGAATGTCATAACAGCATAACAGTACAGCTGACTGACATCGACAGTTGATCAGAATGGTGTTTCACACATGACAGTAGTTACTTACAGACTATGTATACGTTGATATTCAGTCTGTCAAACAAATAGACAATTTTAGTCTATTTGGGGACCTTTTGGTGTTCCTCTTGTTTACTCCTGAATGAAAATCCTCTAGAGTCTAAGGTTAGTGGGAAGGATGGAGGCAGGGCAACATTGCAGAGTACAACTGGAGTGATTGGAATACCCTGGTGTTCAGTAGAAGCATTCACCCATCCCTGTTTAAATAGCGTGTTTGAGAGCAGGAGAGCCTGAGGGCTAGTAGTGAATGATCCCCAAGGGCTCACAGCTGCAGTTACGATAGAGCTGGATCTCTGCCAGGACCTCTGCTTTCTGCTTTCAAATGGAAATAACACAAAGATACAGGAGGGAGTAGAGTGGTATTACACAGAGATATAGGAGAGAGTAGAGTGGTATTAAACAGAGATATAGGAGAGAGTAGAGGGGTATTACACAGAGATATAGGAGAGAGAAGAGGGGTATTACACAGAGATATAGGAGAGAGTAGAGTGGTATTACACAGAGATAAAGAAGAGAGTAGAGTGGTATTAAACAGAGATGTAGGAGAGAGTAGAGTGGTATTACAAAGAGATATAGGAGAGAGTAGAGGGGTATTACACAGAGATATAGGAGAGAGTAGAGTGGTATTACACAGAGATAAAGGAGAGAGTAGAGTGGTATTAAACAGAAATACAGGAGACAGTAGAGTGGTATTAGACAGAGATAAAGGAGAGAGTAGAGTGGTATTACACAGAGATATAGGAGAGAGTAGAGTGGTATTACACAGAGATATAGGAGAGAGTAGAGTGCTACACCATAGTGACTCACAACAATACAGTAATGAGGACTCCTTCAGTCAGGTTAATAAATAGGAGTGTAACTGTGTGTTCATAAAGAGGGTAGGGCAGGGATGTTTATGAAGAGAGTAGGATAGGGCAGAGATGTTTATGAAGAGAGTAGGATAGGGCAGAGATGTTTATGAAGAGAGTTGGAAAGGGCAGGGATGTTCATGAAGAGAGTAGGATAGGGCAGAGATGTTTATGAAGAGAGTTGGAAAGGGCAGGAATGTTTGTGAAGAGAGTAGGATAGGGCAGAGATGTGTATGAAGAGAGTAGGATAGGGCAGAGATTTTCATAAAGAGGGTGGGATAGGGCAGGGATCTTTATGAATAGAGTATGATAGGGCAGGGATTTTTATAAAGAGAGTAGGATAGGGCAGAGATTGTCATAAAGAGGGTGGGATAGGGCAGGGATGTTTATGAATAGAGTATGATAGGGCAGGGATGTTTATGAATAGAGTATGATAGGGCAGGGATTTTTATAAAGAGAGTAGGATAGGGCAGAGATTGTCATAAAGAGGGTGGGATAGGGCAGGGATGTTCATGAATAGAGTATGATAGGGCAGGGATTTTTATAAAGAGAGTAGGATAGGGCAGGGATGTTCATGAATAGAGTATGATAGGGCAGGGATTTTTATAAAGAGAGTAGGATGGAGCAAGGATTGGACGGGGAGGGTCTTATTCCAATGAAACCTCAAGACCATTGGGTTGTCTGAACTATGGCATGTTACAGTATGTAGATTTCACCAACTGCAAACTGACTTGGTTAATTTGTCGTTCCAGTCGACAGTGGAGGCAGGACACACAGTGTACAGTACACCAACAGAGCTGCATCTCTGCTCACTCTCCTCCAGTGGAGCTCCCTGACACAGTTGAGTCCCTGTTGCCGGCCTTTACAACTATCCTCTCATATAACTCTCCTATGTAAGGACCCACAGCAGGCAAAAATAGAATAGAAAATAATAGAAAGAAAGAAATAGAATATAATAGAAACAAATAGAATAGAATAGAAGAAATGAAAACAATAACATCATCACTTTGGTACACATTTGTAACTGTAATTGTTCTGAAAATCATGTGTAAAATGTTCATTTTGAGTAGGAGCAGGGTGATAGTGAGTGTTCACCGTGGGGCATTTAAGCAGCAGTTGAGTGAATAGCATCCCCTCTCGTCTTATTTCAACGGTTCACCAAATGTCAGGAGAAACACCCTGTATCTTGGCAACCATAGGCCAGTGGCAGGGCTGCCAGACAACAGACGAGACAGACACTGTCACCAGCACTGGGGATTTCTATTCCACACACACAGGCATGAACGCAAGCACACACAGACAGATACCATTCACATTGGGGATTTCTTTGCTCGTGAGCTTTCTCTATATCCCTCTATCTTTATCTGTCCTTCTCACCCTTGTCTGTCTCTCTCCTTTCTATGTTTTTCTTTCCATCTCCCTCTCTCTTAGTCAAAACAAACCCCAACACTAAAAGAGAGGACAGCTAATTGTAAAACAAGCCTCCTCACAGGAAGGGGAAAGGAGTTTGGAAATACAGGAAATGCACACACACACGTGCACGCGCACACACACACTCACTCGCAAACACACACACAGATCTCTAACAGTGAATTGGCTCTGGATTTGCACAGGACAGCTTCATATTGGCCTCTCCTCTACCCCCCATGCAAGGGTCAAAGGTGGTGCCCGTGAGGAAGGGAGGGGTGCAGGAGGACTCAATGCCACAGCATCCATACGCGATAGATGTACTGCTGGCTGCAGCTGCCTTCCTCAGCATAAAACAGGGACTAGATTATCCCTCACACACAGAACAGAATAGAACCAAGCAGAACAGAGCAGAACAGAGCAGAGCAGAACAGAACATATCAGAATAGACAGAGCAGAACAGAGCACAGCAAAACAGAGCACAGCAGAATAGAGTAGAACAGAACAGAGCAAAACAGAGCAGAAAAGAACAGAGCAGAACAGACCAAAGAAGAACAGAACAGAGCAGAACAGACCAAATAAGAACAGAGCAGAACAGAGCAGAACAGACAAGAGCAGAACAGAGCACAGCAAAACAGAACAAAGAAGAGTAGAACAGAACAGAGCAAAACATAACAGAGCACAGCAGAACAGAACAGAACAGACCAAAGCAGAACAGAGCAGAACAGAGCAGAACAGAACAGAACAGAGCACAACAGAACAGAACAGACCAAAGCAGAACAGAGCAGAGCAGAACAGAACAGAACATAACAGAGCACAGCACAGCAGAACAGACCAAAGCAGAACAGAGCAGAACAGAGCAGAACAGAACAGAACAGAGCACAGCAGAACAGAACAGAACAGACCGAATCAGAACAGAGCAGAACAGAACATAACAGAGCACAGCAGAACAGAGCAGAACAGACCAAAACAGAACAGAGCAGAACAGAACAGAACAGAGGAGAACAGAACAGAACAAAGCAGCGCAGAAGAGAACATAACAGACCATAACAGAGCAGAACAGAGAGGAAAAGAACAGAGCAGAACAGAGCAGAACAGAATAGAGCAGAGCAGAGCAGAGCAGAACAAAACAGAGCAGAACAGAGCAGAGCAGAACAAAACAGAGCAGAACAGAGCAGAACAGAGCAGAACAGAACAGAGCAGAGCAGAACAGAACAGAGCATAGCAGAACAGAACAGAGCAGAACAGAGCAGAGCAGAGCAGAGCAGAACAGAGCAGAGCAGAACAGAGCAGAGCAGAGCACAACAAACCAGAGCAGAGCAGAACAGAGCAGAACAGAACAGAGCAGAGCAGAACAAAACAGAGCAGAACAGAACAGAGCAGAACAGAGCAGAGCAGAACAGAGCAGAGCAGAGCACAACAGAGCAGAGCAGAACAAAACAGAGCAGAACAGAGCAGAGTAGAGCATATCAGAACAGAACAGAGCTCCACTGAGGTGTGCTGCAGCTCAGATAACACACACAGACACTGTGTTCAGAATATGAATGCGCTGAGGGACAATGCACAGTCATTAATTGGTTCTGCTTACCCAGGAAATGCAACAAATAACATAATCACATTATACAACATACATAGAAAAGGCCTATTTCTTATGCCTAAAGACTGCTGAAATTCTGGAGGGAAACGATTGCAGATAAATAACATTAATATATTTTTAGTCTAACACCATTGTTATATTATTAAGAAGTTTAAGACTCTCATTTTCATTGTGATCCAGAATTGTCCGGATGATGGTGCTGGGGGGTTGTGGATCAGAGAGAACATAGAGCCATTCATACATTCTATACCTAGGTGTCACGCCCTGACCTGAGATATCTCTGTTTTCTTTATATTTTGGTTAGGTCAGGGTGAGACTAGGGTGGTTACGCTAGTTTTGGTATTGTCTAGGGGTTTTGTATTGTCTAGGGGTTTTGTATGTCTAGGGTTTTGTAGGTCTAGGTGATTTGTATGTTTATGGTGGCCTGATATGGTTCCCAATCAGAGGCAGCTGTTTATCGTTGTCTCTGATTGGGGATCATATTTAGGTAACCATTTCCCTTTGGTGTTTGTGGGATCTTGTTCTATGTTTAGTTGCCTGATTGCACTATTCATATTAGCTTCACGGTTTGTTTTGTTAGTTTGTTCAGTGTTCATTCCTTTAATGAATTAGAATGTACGCATACCACGCTGCGCCTTGGTCTCATTCGTATGACGAACGTGACACTAGGTTAGGCAGTGAGGCTTTGGCCATGTGAGTAGCCTATGTGTGAAAGAGGCCATCCAGCAGTCCTCTGATACCGATATGAGGATTGGGACAATGAATCTCCAGTGAGCAGAAGTGAGACCTGTCAGGATTATTAGAGCAGATTACGTCAAACAATTTGTATGCTATTATATGACCGGGTAAAACGTATATATCCTCTAATTCATATAATATTGTACGACCGCTATTCCATTCATAATGTGACCTAAGGTATCGTAGTATATCAATCTAAAGTGTCACAGATTTACGTACAGAATAATACGAATTGCCCTTAGACCACGTTGCACACACACACACGCACACACACACACACATGCACACCGGGCAGATAAGCAGGCCAGACAGGACATGGCTATGCACAGACATCTTGAAGGGCAGCCAAACCACACATCAAACTGCAGTAGCAACTGGATCCGGAGAGTCAAGGGCTAACAACCCAGGTTAAAGATATTCGTACAGGTGGAGTAAACACCTAATCTAGCTTTGCTGTAGCCCCAGGCTCCAGCTCCCATGCTCTGATCACAGACCCTTACAACGCATTACCCAGACAGGTCCCAGTAAACCATGGATTATCGCTCACCATGTAATGATTTCACATACACGTCTGGGGCAAGTATTGTTTTCTTTCACTCCAGCCAAGTGATGGCTATGGATTTAGGGGACGCTCAAAGTGTCAAACCCAGCAGGCTGATTTTGAAGGTTTGAGAGAGAGAGAGAGAGAGAGAGAGAGAGAGAGAGAGAGAGAGAGAGAGTGAGAAAGAGAGAGAGAGAGTGTGAGAGAGAGAGAGAGTGAGAGAGAGAGAGAGAGAGAGAGAGAGAGAGACAGAGAGAGAGTGAGAGTGAGAGAGAGAGAGAGAGAGAGAGAGAGAGAGAGAGAGAGAGACGGTGAGTGGGAGAGAGTCACATTGAAGTTACAGTTTATTAATTAAAGTGTCTGCATGGTTCAATACCACTCTGTCTGTCTGGCTGGCTGGCTGGCTGCATAGCATCTCTCTTATTAGTCCTGCTGATGGCTGCTCACTGAGATCTGAGGGGGAGATTAAGGTACCCTGTGGAAATCATTGGGGCCATTTATTCCCTTTCACCGTTTCACAACCTTTTGGGTTATGTATTGAACAGCATCATTCACTGAATAGTCATATCCGGTAGAGTTACAGACCCAATCGGTATAGTCTCAATACATGAGTTCCAGTTGGGTGAGTTTATTAGTTTATGTTCAGCAGGGAGAGCAAACCATCCCGCAGCACACAGTAAATATCCTATAGTCAACAATTCATCTGCATTATACAGTGTGTTGTTTTATAATGGGGATGTATTAATATAACATAATGGGTCATAAGAAATCAAGCATAAAGTCTGCCACCGAGACATAACATTTACATTATAGAATGTCATTCATTAGTATGCATGATGATTGGCAATGACACCAAACCCTGATAACCCAGTGCATTGTGCTTACCCAGGCTTGTCCCCCTCCCTTCACCCCCCTCTGATCCCCCACCCTCCTTATTTTCCCCCAAGCGGTGTGTGTGTGTGTGTGTTCATGTGTGTTCGTGTGTGTGTGTGTGTGTGTGTGTGTGTGTGTGTGTGTGTGTGTGTGTGTGTGTGTGTGTGTGTGTGTGTGTGTGTGTGTGTGTGTGTGTCTGTGTGTGTGTGTGTGGGTGTGTGTGTGTGTGTTCGTGTGTTTAAGCCTGCAGAGCCATCTTGGGGCGTTTGAGGCAGTCTCCATCCCCCACACAGACAGATAGATGAGCTCCAGCTGGTCCAGGGGTCCAGCTCCCTCCACCTTGAGCTCACTACTCCACAGAGACACACCATGGATGTCTTCTCTCTTCTCCTCATCTCTCTTCACATATTGGGAAGGTCGGGAAGAGAGGGACAGAAATCAAACTCCTCCCTGCTCTGAAATGTGTGAGCTCTGAAAGCACAACTGACAGTCCTGATGGAGTCAGCCCGACACACCGGTGGTTAACACAGCTCTCTCCTGTGCTACATGTCATAACCTCTGTGTAGGTCCGTTAAGGACAACCAGTGACCTGTAACTGTGCATACGGTGCTGTGTTCTCTAGGGTATTTCTGATGTAAATTCACAGGCCTGTCTGCAGCATTGCTGGTTGAGGCAGTACAAAGCCACGGCAAGGTGACTTGTAGCTGCTATTGTCAGATGGCTGTTGGTTTTGTTCAGCAAAGCGTGAAAGTGAGTTAAACGACCTGCTGAATTCTCCCAGTACGCATGCTAAATGGAAACTAGAGAAATACACAGTCCTGCAGCTAAAGCAAATGCTGAAATGGGAATAGTAGTAACACAGGTGTAGCTTTATGTTTTCAGTGGTCTGTAGCTACAGAAATAGGAATAGCAGTAACACAGGTGTAGCTTTATGTTTTCAGTGGTCTGTAGCTACAGAAATAGGAATAGCAGTAACACAGGTGTAGCTTTATGTTTTCAGTGGTCTGTAGCTACAGAAATAGGAATAGTAGTAACACAGGTGTAGCTTTGTTTTCAGTGGTCTGTAGCTACAGAAATAGGAATAGTAGTAACACAGGTGTAGCTTTATGTTTTCAGTGGTCTGTAGCTACAGAAATAGGAATAGCAGTAACACAGGTGTAGCTTTATGTTTTCAGTGGTCTGTAGCTACAGAAATAGGAATAGTAGTAACACAGGTGTAGCTTTATGTTTTCAGTGGTCTGTAGCTACAGAAATAGGAATAGTAGTAACACAGGTGTAGCTTTATGTTTTCAGTGGTCTGTAGCTACAGAAATAGGAATAGTAGTAACACAGGTGTAGCTTTATGTTTTCAGTGGTCTGTAGCTACAGAAATAGGAATAGTAGTAACACAGGTGTAGCTTTATGTTTTCAGTGGTCTGTAGCTACAGAAATAGGAATAGTAGTAACACAGGTGTAGCTTTATGTTTTCAGTGGTCTGTAGCTACAGAAATAGGAATAGTAGTAACACAGGTGTAGCTTTATGTTTTCAGTGGTCTGTAGCTACAGAAATAGGAATAGCAGTAACACAGGTGTAGCTTTATGTTTTCAGTGGTCTGTAGCTACAGAAATAGGAATAGTAGTAACACAGGTGTAGCTTTATGTTTTCAGTGGTCTGTAGCTACAGAAATAGGAATAGTAGTAACACAGGTGTAGCTTTATGTTTTCAGTGGTCTGTAGCTACAGAAATAGGAATAGTAGTAACACAGGTGTAGCTTTATGTTTTCAGTGGTCTGTAGCTACAGAAATAGGAATAGTAGTAACACAGGTGTAGCTTTATGTTTTCAGTGGTCTGTAGCTACAGAAATAGGAATAGTAGTAACACAGGTGTAGCTTTATGTTTTCAGTGGTCTGTAGCTACAGAAATAGGAATAGTAGTAACACAGGTGTAGCTTTATGTTTTCAGTGGTCTGTAGCTACAGAAATAGGAATAGTAGTAACACAGGTGTAGCTTTATGTTTTCAGTGGTCTGTAGCTACAGAAATAGGAATAGTAGTAACACAGGTGTAGCTTTATGTTTTCAGTGGTCTGTAGCTACAGAAATAGGAATAGCAGTAACACAGGTGTAGCTTTATGTTTTCAGTGGTCTGTAGCTACAGAAATAGGAATAGTAGTAACACAGGTGTAGCTTTATGTTTTCAGTGGTCTGTAGCTACAGAAATAGGAATAGTAGTAACACAGGTGTAGCTTTATGTTTTCAGTGGTCTGTAGCTACAGAAATAGGAATAGTAGTAACACAGGTGTAGCTTTATGTTTTCAGTGGTCTGTAGCTACAGAAATAGGAATAGCAGTAACACAGGTGTAGCTTTATGTTTTCAGTGGTCTGTAGCTACAGAAATAGGAATAGTAGTAACACAGGTGTAGCTTTATGTTTTCAGTGGTCTGTAGCTACAGAAATAGGAATAGTAGTAACACAGGTGTAGC
Organism: Oncorhynchus clarkii lewisi; assembly: GCF_045791955.1. Classification (NCBI taxonomy): domain Eukaryota; kingdom Metazoa; phylum Chordata; class Actinopteri; order Salmoniformes; family Salmonidae; genus Oncorhynchus; species Oncorhynchus clarkii. The sequence continues at coordinate 48,659,271 of NC_092165.1, read as the reverse complement.
TTTATGTTTTCAGTGGTCTGTAGCTACAGAAATAGGAATAGCAGTAACACAGGTGTAGCTTTATGTTTTCAGTGGTCTGTAGCTACAGAAATAGGAATAGTAGTAACACAGGTGTAGCTTTATGTTTTCAGTGGTCTGTAGCTACAGAAATAGGAATAGTAGTAACACAGGTGTAGCTTTATGTTTTCAGTGGTCTGTAGCTACAGAAATAGGAATAGTAGTAACACAGGTGTAGCTTTATGTTTTCAGTGGTCTGTAGCTACAGAAATAGGAATAGTAGTAACACAGGTGTAGCTTTATGTTTTCAGTGGTCTGTAGCTACAGAAATAGGAATAGTAGTAACACAGGTGTAGCTTTATGTTTTCAGTGGTCTGTAGCTACAGAAATAGGAATAGTAGTAACACAGGTGTAGCTTTATGTTTTCAGTGGTCTGTAGCTACAGAAATAGGAATAGTAGTAACACAGGTGTAGCTTTATGTTTTCAGTGGTCTGTAGCTACAGAAATAGGAATAGTAGTAACACAGGTGTAGCTTTATGTTTTCAGTGGTCTGTAGCTACAGAAATAGGAATAGCAGTAACACAGGTGTAGCTTTATGTTTTCAGTGGTCTGTAGCTACAGAAATAGGAATAGTAGTAACACAGGTGTAGCTTTATGTTTTCAGTGGTCTGTAGCTACAGAAATAGGAATAGTAGTAACACAGGTGTAGCTTTATGTTTTCAGTGGTCTGTAGCTACAGAAATAGGATTTGGCCACATTTTGTTCAAAGAAAAAGTACAACATATCTACTACCACAATGCTACAAAAACTCTAATCGGAACATCGGGGCTTTGAAAAGCATGGATGTGGTAAATGTCTTTCACTGATCGTTCGTGTTTGCTTCCCTGCAGTCTGTTTGTCTCGCTGTTTGTTTGTTTGTTTGCCTCTTTCTAACAAGCGTCATTTTACCTCATCTCTCTCCTCCAGCCTGGTCCAATTAAAGCATCTGATCAGCTAGAACAGTTTAATGATGGTGGCGGTCGGGTCAGCCAGGCGGGCGCTTCACTGGTCTGAGTCGACAGGTAGAGAGCGTGCTGTGAGGTGATGTCTGCACAACACTGGTGTTGTGGCTCACTGAATTACTCTGCAGACAAGGTATAGTAACCCTACATCTATCTATCTATCTATCTATCTATCTATCTATCTATCTATCTATCTATCTCTCTCTCTCTCTCTCTCTCTCTCTCTCTCTCTCTCTCTCTCTCTCTCTCTCTCTCTCTCTCTCTCTCTCTCTCTCTCTCTCTCTCTCTCTCTCTCTCTCTCTCTCTCTCTCTCTCTCTCTCTCTCTCTCTCTCTCTCTCTCTCTCTCTCTCTCTCTCTCTCAATTCAATTCAAGGGCTTTATTGGCATGGGAAACATGTGTTAACATTGCCAAAGCAAGTGAGGTAGACATTACAAATGTCATATTATATATATATATATACAGTGTTTTAACAATGTACAAATGGTTAAAGGACACAAGATAAAATAAATACGCATAAATATGGGTTGTATTTACAATGGTGTTTGTTCTTCACTGGTTGCCCTTTTCTCGTGGCAACAGGTCACAAATCTTGCTGCTGTGATGGCACACTGTGGAATTTCACCCAGTAGATATGGGAGTTTTTCAAATTTGGATTTGTTTTCGAATTCTTTGTGGATCTGTGTAATCTGAGGGAAATATGTCTCTCTAATATGGTCATACATTGGGCAGGAGGTTAGGAAGTGCAGCCCAGTTTCCACCTCATTTTGTGGGCAGTGAGCACATAGCCTGTCTTCTCTTGAGAGCCATGTCTGCCTACGGCGGCCTTTCTCAATAGCAAGGCTATGCTCACTGAGTTTGTACATAGTCAAAGCTTTCCTTAATTTTGGGTCAGTCACAGTGGTCAGGTATTCTGCCGCTGTGTACTCTCTGTTTAGGTCCAAATAGCATTCTAGTTTGCTCTCTTTTTTTGTTAATTCTTTCCAATGTGTCAAGTAATTATCTTTTTTTTTTCTCATGATTTGGTTGGGTCTAATTGTGCTGTTGTCCTGGGGCTCTGTAGGGTGTGTTTGTGTTTGTGAACAGAGCCCCAGGACCAGCTTGCTTAGGGGACTCTTCTCCAGGATCATCTCTCTGTAGGTGATGGCTTTGTTATGGAAGGTTTGTGAATCACTTCCTTTTAGGTGGTTGTAGAATTTAACGGCTCTTTTCTGGATTTTGATAATTAGTGGGTATCGGCCTAATTCTGCTCTGCATGCATTATTTGGTGTTCTACGTTGTACACGGAGGATATTTTTGCAGAATTCTGCGTGCAGAGTCTCAATTTGGTGTTTGTCCCATTTTGTGAAGTCTTGGTTGGTGAGCGGACCCCAGACCTCACAACCATAAAGGGCAATGGGCTCTATGACTGATTCAAGTATTTTTAGCCAAATCCTAATTGGTATGTTGAAATTTATGTTTCTTTTGATGGCATAGAATGCCCTTCTTGCCTTGTCTCTCAGATTGTTCACAGCTTTGTGGAAGTTACCTGTGGCGCTGATGTTTAGGCCAAGGTATGTATAGTTTTTTGTGTGCTCTAGGGCAACAGTGTCTAGATTGAATTTGTATTTGTGGTCCTGGTGACTGGACCTTTTTTGGAACACCATTATTTTGGTCTTACTGAGATTTACTGTCAGGGCCCAGGTCTGAAAGAATCTGTGCATAAGATCTAGGTGCTGCTGTAGGCCCTCCTTGGTTGGTAACAGAAGCACCAGATCATCGGCAAACAGCAGACATTTGACTTCGGATTCTAGCAGGGGGAGGCCGGGTGCTGCAGACTTTTCTAGTGCCCGCGCCAATTCGTTGATATATATGTTGAAGAGGGTGGGGCTTAAGCTGCATCCCTGTCTAACCCCACGACACTGTGTGAAGAAATGTGTGTGTTTTTTGCCAATTTTAACCGCACACTTGTTGTTTGTGTACATGGATTTTATAATGTCGTATGTTTTACCCCCAACACCACTTTCCATCAGTTTGTATAGCAGACCCTCATGCCAGATTGAGTCGAAGGCTTTTTTGAAATCAACAAAGCATGAGAAGACTTTGCCTTTGTTTTGGTTTGTTTGGTTGTCAATTAGGGTGTGCAGGGTGAATACATGGTCTGTTGTACGGTAATTTGGAAAAAAGCCAATTTGACATTTGCTCAGTACATTGTTTTCATTGAGGAAATGTACGAGTCTGCTGTTAATAATAATGCAGAGGATTTTCCCAAGGTTACTGTTGACACATATTCCACGGTAGTTATTGGGGTCAAATTTGTCTCCACTTTTGTGGATTGGGGTGATCAGTCCTTGGTTCCAAATATTGGGGAAGATGCCAGAGCTAAGTATGATGTTAAAGAGTTTTAGTATAGCCAATTGGAATTTGTTGTCTGTATATTTGATCATTTCATTAAGGATACCATCAACACCACATGTCGTTTTGGGTTGGAGGGTTTTTATTTTTGTCCTGTAGCTCATTCAATGTAATTGGAGAATCCAGTGTGTTCTGGTAGTCTTTAATAGTTGATTCTAAGATTTGTATTTGATCATGTATATGTTTTTGCTCTTTATTCTTTGTTATAGAGCCAAAATGATTGGAGAAATGGTTTACCCATACATCTCCATTTTGGATAGATAATTCTTTGTGTTGTTGTTTGTTTAGTGTTTTCCAATATTCCCAGAAGTTGTTAGAGTCTATGGATTCTTCAATTACATTGAGCGGATTTCTGACGTGCTGTTCCTTCTTTTCCGTAGTGTATTCTGTATTGTTTTAGTGATTCACCTTAGTGAAGGCGTAGACTCAGGTTTTCTGGGTCTCTATGTTTTTGGTTGGACAGGGTTCTCAATTTCTTTCTTAGATTTTTGCATTCTTCATCAAATCATTTCTCATTGTTGTCACTATTCCTCAATCCATCCATCCATCCTCCCTCCCTCCCTCCCTCCCTCCCTCCCTCCCTCCCTCCCTCCCTCCCTCCCTCCCTCCCTCCCTCCCTCTGTTTATCTATCTATCTATATATCATCCCTCCCTCCCTGCCACCCTCAGTCTGTCTATCTATCTATCCTCCCTCCCTCTCAATTTCCATTATCTCTCAGTGAGCAGGAAGGGGCCGGTTTGTCTATAGACTAAGTGGAAGCCCCGTATGTGAAGAAAATACTGTATATAGTGGCATTTCTCTCCACATGTCTACCCACACATCTTACTAAAGTAGTCTAAAGCAACTATCAAACTAAGCAAAGGAAAGAAAACCAAATCTAATTTTTCAGCAAATAAAATATAATTTTGCTGCTTCTAAACAATGGTCAAGGTCAGTCATGGTTTTATGAACACAGTGATTATAGAGACAGAAACAAAGAAATGAATGACTCTGAACGTCTGTAGTTCAAACTGACTGATGTAAGGCAAGGTGCATGTGTGTGCTGTCTGACCCCTGCCTCTCAATGGAGGCCAGCGTCTGCTGAGGAGAACTCTAATGGATGCCCAGCTGGAGACAGGCACACACAAGGGCAGCCAAAGTCAAGCACACTCCCATTCAGGACCCCAGCATTTGGCAGAGATAATATTTGGCAGAGCTCAGTGGCCTGGCCCGGTTTTCTGTCTGTGTGTGCATGCACAAGAGAGAGTGAGAGACAGGGAGAGACAGAGTGACAGAGAGACAAAGAGAGTGAGAGACAGGAAGAGACAGGGAGAGACAGATAAACAGGGAGAGACAGATGTACAGGGAGAGACAGAGAGTGAGAGACAGGGAGAGACAGAGAGACAGAGAGAGTGAGAGACAGGGAGACAGAGAGAGTGAGAGACAGGGAGAGTGAGAAACAGAGTGACAGACAGGGAGAGACATAGACACAGCGACAGAGAGTGAGAGTGGGACAGAGAGTGAGGGGGAAACAGAGGGACAGAGATAGTGAGAGACAGGAAGAGACAGATAGAGAGAGAGAGAGAGAGAGAGAGAGAGTGAGAGACAGGAAGAAACAGAGACAGGGAGAGACATAGACACAGCGACAGAGAGTGAGAGTGGGACAGAGAGTGAGAGAGGGGGAAACAGAGGGACAGAGATAGTGAGAGACAGGAAGAGAAAGGGAGACAGAGAGAGTGAGAGACAGGAAGAGACAGAGAGACAGACTGAGAGACAGGGAGAGAGAGAGAGAGAGAGAGAGAGAGAGAGAGAGAGAGAGAGAGAAAGCGAGAGAGAGAGAGACAGAGAGACACAGAGAGTGAGAGAAAGAGAGAGACAGAGAAAGAGAGAGACAGAGAAAGAGAGAGAGTGAGAGACAGGACAAAACAGAGAGACAGAGAGAGTGAGAGACAAGGAGAGACAGAGAAACAGAGAGACAGAGAGAGTGAGAGAGAGTGAGAGAAAGGGAGAGACAGAGAGACAGAGAGAGTGAGAGACAGGACAAAACAGAGAGACAGAGAGTGAGAGACAGAGCGGCATAGAGAGTGGGAGACGGGGAGAGACAGAGAGACAGAGAGAGTGAGATACAGGAAGAAACAGAGAGAGAGAGAGGGACAGGGAGAGACAGAGAGACAGAGAGACAGAGAGAGAGTGAGAGACAGAAAGAAACAGATATTCAGAGAGAGTGAGAGACAGGGAGAGACAGAGAGACAGAGAGACAAAGAGAGTGAGAGACAGGAAGAGACAGGGAGAGACAGATAAACAGGGAGAGACAGATGTACAGGGAGAGACAGAGAGTGAGAGACAGGGAGAGACAGAGAGACAGAGAGAGTGAGAGACAGGGAGAGTGAGAAACAGAGTGACAGACAGGGAGAGACATAGACACAGCGACAGAGAGTGAGAGTGGGACAGAGAGTGAGGGGGAAACAGAGGGACAGAGATAGTGAGAGACAGGAAGAGACAGATAGAGAGAGAGAGAGAGAGAGAGAGAGAGAGTGAGAGACAGGAAGAAACAGAGACAGGGAGAGACATAGACACAGCGACAGAGAGTGAGAGTGGGACAGAGAGTGAGAGAGGGGGAAACAGAGGGACAGAGATAGTGAGAGACAGGAAGAGAAAGGGAGACAGAGAGAGTGAGAGACAGGAAGAGACAGAGAGACAGACTGAGAGACAGGGAGAGAGAGAGAGAGAGAGAGAGAGAGAGAGAGAGAGAGAGAGAAAGCGAGAGAGAGAGAGACAGAGAGACACAGAGAGTGAGAGAAAGAGAGAGACAGAGAAAGAGAGAGACAGAGAAAGAGAGAGAGTGAGAGACAGGACAAAACAGAGAGACAGAGAGAGTGAGAGACAAGGAGAGACAGAGAAACAGAGAGACAGAGAGAGTGAGAGAGAGTGAGAGAAAGGGAGAGACAGAGAGACAGAGAGAGTGAGAGACAGGACAAAACAGAGAGACAGAGAGTGAGAGACAGAGCGGCATAGAGAGTGGGAGACGGGGAGAGACAGAGAGACAGAGAGAGTGAGATACAGGAAGAAACAGAGAGAGAGAGAGGGACAGGGAGAGACAGAGAGACAGAGAGACAGAGAGAGAGTGAGAGACAGAAAGAAACAGATATTCAGAGAGAGTGAGAGACAGGGAGAGACAGAGAGACAGAGAGACAGAGAGAGAGTGAGAGACAGAAAGAAACAGATATTCAGAGAGAGTGAGAGACAGTGAGAGACAGAGAGACATAGAGAGTGAGAGACATGGAGAGAGATTGAAAGAGACAGTGGGAGACAGGGAGTGACAGAGAGATAGAGAGAGCTAGAGACAGGGAGAGACAGAGAGACAGAGAGAGTGTGAAACAGGAAGAAACTCTGTCCCGAGCTGCCGCCCCTCTGTCCCGAGCTGCCGCCCCTCTGTCCCGAGCTGCCGCCCCTCTGTCCCGAGCTGCCGCCCCTCTGTCCCGAGCTGCCGCCCCTCTGTCCATTGAGAAGGGTCGCCATGGTTGGGAGGCCACGGAAGCGGAAAATAAGTCAGACTAAGACTATGGTGAAGTGGGGGCCACGTCCAGCACCAGAGCCGCCACCGCGGACAGACGCCCACCCAGACCCTCCCCTATAGGTTAAGGTTTTGCGGCCGGAGTCCGCACCTTTGGGGGGGGGGGGGGGGTACTGTCACGTTCTGACCTTTATTTCCTTTGTTTTGTATTTATTTAGTATGGTCAGGGTGTGAGTTGGGTGGGCAGTCTATGTTTGTTTTTCTATGTTTTGGGGTATTTCTATGTTTCGGCCTAGTATGGTTCTCAATCAGAGGCAGGTGTCATTAGTTGTCTCTGATTGAGAATCATACTTAGGTAGCCTGGGTTTCACTGTGTGTTTGTGGGTGATTGTTCCTGTCTCTGTGTTTTGCACCAGATAGGGCTGTTTTTGGTTTTCCACGTTTATTGTTTTGTAGTGTTCATGTTTATCTTTTTGTTATTAAACATGAATCAAAGAAACCACGCTGCATTTTGGTCCGCCTCTACTTCACCACAGGAATACCGTTACAACAACCTGATTTTGGACGGAATTACGGAATCCCCTGGAAGGTTCACAACTACCAAGGATTATTACTCTATACAGCAAATTCTCTGGAAAACAACAGAAACCTGAAAACACCATCCAACCTGGAACTGAGTGAGTAATGTTTAGTCTGAAACTATATTTTATTTCCAAAAGCCAAGAAGAAAAATACACAACATTTCTTTATAAGGACTGAATTCTAACATAATTCTGCCAAGCTTGATACAGCTTCAACTAGCACTGACGTGTCAAGTGCGAGGTGTCAAAGCCCATTAGCCCAACAATGGCAGGAGAGTCACACAGTCTACCCCAACCAAATGGAGAGGCCTTAGAAGCTCCCTCCCGCTGTTCAGAGGTAATTAAAATACAGTACCCTGTGCATGTAAAGAATGATAAGGCAAGAAAAGATTACAAAAAAAAGCTCCTTATGGAAAATCAAGAGACACTTTTTGCTGACTATTACCAAAATGGGAATATCAGCAACCTTATCTTCCACACAAACCATCCCCTGGCATGGCACAGTGCTATATTAGCACACTACCCCTTTGTTAAGAGAGGGGGGATTAACGAGGGGTGGAAACTCAGAATACTTGACAACGAGGACTCTGAGTCAGCTAATATAAACCTCTACAAGTCCGGAACAGTAATGGTACAGGGTATCCCGAAACAGTTTCAGCTGGACTTTCACCAAATTAAAGAATTAGCCCAGAAGGAGAAGCTCTCCCTTGATAAAGATACCCCCCACCCCGAGTGGGTCAGACCAGACCTCTTCATTATGTAACCCCACAGACGAGCAACCCCCAGCGGAGAGTCAACCTCCCAGCACAGAGTACTACTCCCTCATTGAAATGAAGCATAAATTCACCCAGCTGGAAGCAAGGCAGGTGGAGCTGAAACAGCAGGTGATTACACTTCAGTCAGCACAGACCCAGACAACAGTCCAGTACAACAACACCCCCTTTACCAGACCCGGAATGCTGGAGGTGGAGAGAGACATATCTGCACTCTGGACAGTGGTGAGACAACTTCAACAGGAGAAAGAGCACGAGCAGGAGAAGAACAGAGCACTAGAGGAGAGGATCAGACTGCTGGTGGAGGAGAGGTTGAGGGGGATGGAGGAGAGGGTGAGGGGGACGGAGGAGAGGTTGAGGGGGACGGCATGTGACAGAGAACAACCCACTAGAGAGGTGGCCACCCCCACAGAGAAGCCAGCAGAACAGCCCACCTCAGCACCCGACAAAAGTCTCGACATCACAGCAGAACAGTCCACACCAGACCCTGACCATAGAGTCGACATCACAGCAGAACAGACAAATGAAGAACCCCAAGACCAGCGGCTCTCACCCCCTCTGAGCACCCCCCCTGTCAGCCACCCTGATAGCCCTTCTGCCCACCACTCCACCCTGGACTTGAACAGCCTCTACGACCAGGTCCACCTCTACAAGGCAGCAGTGCCCACCTTTGCCCGAACTCTAAAGGACATCGCTCTCAAACGTATCCCCAACACTTCACACAGGAGCAACAGATCAATAGACACCCCACCTAGACCAGCGAGACACAGTCCCAGACCTGCAGGACCCCCCCCTGGACCTACACATAGAGGACCCACGCCAAGAGGAATTACATCCAGACCACAGCACCCCCTGACACATCCACACCCCAACCCCAACCAATCAACACCCCCCCACGTCAACCATGCCCACATCCCACTCAGATCAGACCTATGCCACTCCTGCCCACCCCATGCACCCCACATCTGCAACGAGGGTCTCAAGATGGAAGCCACACATATGCCCAGGTAGTGAGCGGGCAAACAGTCCCAACCCCCACTCTCACACTCGCCCAAGCCAATGGCATGTACCAGATGCTCAGCAGGCTCTGCTCACACTTACTGGCCTGAGGCCAAACCACGACCAACAACATTGGACACTCTATGGAACAAAAAGCCTTCACTATATCATCCTGGAATATCCAAGGCCTGAGGTCATCTGCCTTTGGCCTAAAGAGCAGGAACCCGGACTTCACCAAAGAAATCGGTAATACAGACATTGTCATCCTGCAAGAAACCTGGTATAGAGGAGACGGACCCACTGGTTGCCCCCTAGGTTACAGAGAGCTGGTAGTCCCATCCACCAAACTACCAGGTGTGAAACAGGGAAGGGACTCAGGGGGTATGCTAATTTGGTATAGAGCAGACCTAACTCACTCCATTAAATTAATCAAACAGGAACATTCTACATTTGGCTAGAAATTCAAAAGGAAATTATCCTAACAGAGAAAAATGTCCTCCTGTGTGCTACCTATATCCCCCCACTAGAATCCCCATACTTTAATGAAGACAGCTTCTCCATCCTGGAGGGGAAATCAATCATTTCCAGGCTCAGTGACATGTGGCGACCTAAATGCCAGAACCGGACAAGAAGAACCTGACACCCTCAGCACACAGGGGGACAAACACCTGCCTAGAGGTGACAGCATTCCCTCCCACATATGCCCCCCTAGGCACAACTATGACAACAACTCCTGCAGCTCTGTCACACGCTGGGTATGTACATAGTCAATGGTAGGCTTCGAGGGGACTCCTATGGAGGTACACCTATAGCTCATCTCTTAGCAGTAGTACTGTAGACTACTTTATCACTGACCTCAACCCAGAGTCTCTCAGAGCGTTCACAGTCAGCCCACTGACACCCCTATCAGACCACAGCAAAATCACAGTCTACTTAAACAGAGCAATACCCAATCACGAGGCATCAAAGCCAAAGGAACTGAGTAACATTAAGAAATGCTATAGATGGAAGGAATGCAGTTTGGAAACCTACCAAAAAAACTATTAGGCAACAACAAATTCAATCCCTTTTAGACAATTTCCTGGGTAAAACGTTTCACTGTAATAGTGAAGGTGTAAACTTGGCAGTAGAACATTTTAACAGTATATTTGCCCTCTCAGCTTCCCTATCAAATCTAAAAATCTCAAATAGAAAACCGAAGAAAATTAACAACAATGACAAATGGTTTGATGAAGAATGCACAAATCTAAGAAAGAAATTGAGAAACTGTCCAACCAAAAACTTAGAGACCCAGAAAACCTGAGTCTACGCCTTCACTAAGGTGAATCACTAAAACAATACAGAAATACACTACGGAAAAAGAAGGAACAGCACGTCAGAAATCCGCTCAATGTAATTGAAGAATCCATAGAATCTAACCACTTCTGGGAAAATTGGAAAACACTAAACAAACAACAACACAAAGAATTATCTATCCAAAATGGAGATGTATGGGTCAACCACTTCTCCAATCATTTTGGCTCTATAACAAAGAATAAAGAGCAAAAACATATACATGATCAAATACAGATCTTAGAATCAACTATTAAAGACTACCAGAACCCACTGGATTCTCCAATTACATTGAATGAGTTACAGGACAAAATAAAAACCCTCCAACCCAAAAGGCCTGTGGTGTTGATGGTATCCTCAATGAAATGATCAAATATACAGACAACAAATTCCAATTGGCTATACTAAAACTCTTTAACATCATCCTTAGCTCTGGCATCTTTCCCCAATATTTGGAACCAAGGACTGATCACCCCAATCCACAAAAGTGGAGACAAATTTGACCCCAATTACTACCGTGGAATATGCGTCAACAGTAACCTTGGGAAAATCCTCTGCATTGTCATTAACAGCAGACTCGTACATTTCCTCAATGAAAACAATGTACTGAGCAAATGTCAAATTGTCTTTTTACCTAATTACCGTACAACAGACCATGTATTCATCCTGCACACCCTAATTGACAACCAAACAAACAAAAACAAAGGCAAAGTCTTTGTGGTGTTGGGGGTAAAACATACGACATTATAAAATCCATGTACACAAACAACAAGTGTGCGGTTAAAATTGGCAAAAAAAACACACACATTTCTTCACACTGGGTCGTGGGGTGAGACAGGGATGCAGCTTAAGCCCCACCCTCTTCAACATATATGTCAACGAATTGGCGCGGGCACTAGAAAAGTCTGCAGCACCTGGCCTCACCCTACTAGAATCCGAAGTCAAATGTCTGCTGTTTGCTGATGATCTGGTGCTTCTGTCACCAACCAAGGAGTGCCTACAGCAGCACCTAGATCTTATGCACAGATTCTGTCAGACCTGGGCCCTGACAGTAAATCTCAGTAAGACCAAAATAATGGTGTTCCAAAAAAGGTCCAGTCACCAGGACCACAAATACAAATTCCATCTAGACACTGTTGCCCTAGAGCACACAAAAAACTATACATACCTTGGCCTAAACATCAGTGCCACAGGTAACTTCCACAAAGCTGTGAACGATCTGAGAGACAAGGCAAGAGGGCATTCTATGCCATCAAAAGGAACATAAATTTCAACATACCAATTAGGATTTGGCTAAAAATAATTGAATCAGTCATAGAGCCCATTGCCCTTTATGGTTGTGATGTCTGGGGTCCGCTCACCAACCAAGACTTCACAAAATGGGACAAACACCAAATTGAGACTATGCACGCAGAATTCTGCAAAAATATCCTCCGTGTACAACGTAGAACACCAAATAATGCATGCAGAGCAGAATTTTGCCGATACCCACTAATTCTCAAAATCCAGAAAAGAGCCGTTAAATTCTATAACCACCTAAAAGGAAGCGATTCCCAAACCTTCCATAACAAAGCCATCACCTACAGAGAGATGAACCTGGAGAAGAGTCCCCTAAGCAAGCTGGTCCTGGGGCTCTGTTCACAAACACAAACACAACACAATTAGACCCAACCAAATCATGAGAAAACAAAAAGATAATTACTTGACACATTGGAATGAATTAACAAAAAAACAGAGCAAACTAGAATGCTCTTTGGTCCTAAACAGAGAGTACACAGTGGCAGAATACCTGACCACTGTGACTGACCCAAAATTAAGGAAAGCTTTGACTATGTACAGACTCAGTGAGCATAGCCTTGCTATTGAGAAAGGCCGCCATAGGCAGACATGGCTCTCAAGAGAAGACAGGCTATGTGCACACTGCCCACAAAATGAGGTGGAAACTGAGCTGCACTTCCTAACCTCCTGCCCAATGTATGACCATATTAGAGAGACATATTTCCCTCAGATTACACAGATCCACAAAGAATTCGAAAACAAATCCAATTTTGATAAACTCCCATATCTACTGGGTGAAAATCCACAGTGTGCCATCACAGCAGCAAGATTTGTGACCTGTTGCCACGAGAAAAGGGCAACCACTGAAGAACAAACACCATTGTAAATACAACCCATATTTATGCGTATTTATTTTATCTTGTGTCCTTTAACCATTTGTACATTGTTAAAACACTGTATATATATAATATGACATTTGGATTGTCTTTATTGTTTTGAAACTTCTGTATGTGTAATGTTTACTGTTAATTTGTATTGTTTATTTCACTTTATATATTCACGTTATATATTATCTACCTCACTTGCTTTGGCAATATTAACACATGTTTCCCATGCCAATAAAGCCCCTTGAATTGAATTGAGTTGAATTGAGTGAGAGACATGGAGAGACAGAGAGACAGAGAGAGAGAGAGTGAGAAACAGGACAAAACAGAGAGACAGAGAGAGTGAGAGACAGGGAGAGACAGAGAGGCACAGAGAGTGAGAGACAGGGAGAGACAGAGAGACAGAGAGAGTGAGATACAGGAAGAAACAGAGAGACAGAGAGAGTGAGAGACAGGGAGAGACAGAGTGAGAGAGGGACAGGTAGAGGCAGAGAGACAGAGAGACAGAGAGAGAGTGAGAGACAGAAAGAAACAGACATTCAGAGAGAGTGAGAGATAGGGAGAGACAGAGAGACATGGAGAGACAGATAGACGGAGAGATTGTGAAACAGGAGGAAACAGAGAGACAATGAGAGTGAGAGACAGGGAGAAACAGAGAGTGAGAGGCAGGGAGAGACAGAAAGACAGAGAGACAGGGAGAGACAGAGCGAGTGAGAGACAGGGAGAGACAGAGAGACTGAGAGACATGAAGAAACAGAGAGAATGAGAGACAGGAGCTGCCAGAGCCGCCCATCAGTCCGGAACTGCCAGAGCCGCCCGTCAGTCCGGAGCCGCCAGAGCCGCCCGTCAGTCCGGAGCCGCCAGAGCCGCCCGTCATTCCGGAGCCGCCAGAGTCTCCCGCCTGTCTGGCGCCGCCAGAGTATCGCTCCTATTCGGGGCCCGCTGCAAGGGTCCCTAGTTCGAGGTCGGCAGGGGGTCGCCACTCCAGTGGAGCCACATAAATGGACCAAGACTAAGGTGGAGTGGGGTCCACGTCCCACACCAGAGCCGCCAGCGCGGTGAAATGCCCACCCAGACCCTCTCCTATAGGTTCAGGTTTTGCGGCCGGAGTCCGCACCTTTGGGGGGGGATACTGTCACATCCTGACCTTAGTTTATTTTTTATGTCTCTATTTTGGTTTGGTCAGGGCGTGAGTTGGGGTGGGCATTCTATGTTTTGTTCTAGGTTTTGTACTTCTATGTGTTTGGCCTGGTATGGTTCCCAATCAGAGGCAGCTGTCATCATTGTCTCTGATTGAGAACCATACTTAGGTAGCCTGTTCCCACCTGTGTTTGTGGGTAGTTGTTTTCTGTCTCTGTGTCTGCACCAGACAGAACTGTTTCGTGTAGGTCTATTTTTGTTATTTTGTCTTAGTGTTCTGAGTTAAAATAAATATTAACATGGACACTTAGCAAGCTGCGTTTTGGTCCGATCTTGATTACTCTTCATCAGACGAAGAGGATTGTTACAATATGTACATGTAGGTAGAGTTATTAAAGTGGCTATGCATAGATAATAACAGAGAGTAGCAGCAGCGTAAAAGGGGGGACAATGCAAATTGTCTGGGTAGCCATTTGATTAGATGTTCAGGAGTTTTATGGCTTGCGAGTAAAAGCTGTTTAGAAGCCTCTTGGACCTAGACTTGGCGCTCCGGTACCGCTTGCCGTGTGGTAGCAGAGAAAAACAGTCTATAAATAGGGTGGCTGGAGTCTTTGACAATTCTTAGGGCCTTCCTCTGACATCGCCTGGTATAGAGGTCCTGGTTGGCAGGAAGCTTGGCCCTGGTGATGTACTTGGCTGTACGCACTACCCTCTGTAGTGCCTTGCGGTTTGAGGCCAAGCAATTGCCATACCAGGCGTTGATGCAGGAGGCTCTCGATGGCAAATATTTTCAGCCTTCTGAGGGGGAAAAGGTTTTGTCGTGCCCTCTTCACGACTCTCTTGTTGTGCTTGGACCATGTTAGTTTGTTGGTGTTCTGGATGCCAAGAAACTTGAAGCTCTCAACCTGATATCAAATCAAATCAAATGTATTTATATAGCCCTTTGTACATCAGCTAAAATCTCAAAGTGCTGTAGAGAAACCCAGCCTAAAACCCCAAACAGCAAGCAATGCAGGTGTAGAAGCACGGTGGCTAGGAAAAACTCCCTAGAAAGGCCAAAACCTAGGAAGAAACCTAGAGAGGAACGAGGCTATGTGGGGTGGCCAGTCCTCTTCTGGCTGTGCCGCGTGGAGATTATAACAGAACATGGCCAAGCTGTTCAAATGTTAATAAATGACCAGCATGGTCCAATAATAATAAGGCAGAACAGTTGAAACTGGAGCAGCAGCACGGCCAGGTGGACTGGGGACAGCAAGGAGTCATCATGTCAGGTAGTCCTGAGGCATGGTCCTAGGGCTCAGGTCCTCCGAGAGAGAGAAAGAAAGAGAGAAAGAGAGAATTAGAGAGAGCACACTTAAATTCACACAGGACACCGAATAGGACAGGAGAAGTACTCCAGATAAAACAAACTGACCCCAGCCCCCCAACACATAAACTACTGCAGCATAAATACTGGAGGCTGAGACAGGAGGGGTCAGGAGACACTGTGGCCCCATCCGAGGACACCCCCGGACAGGGCCAAACAGGAAGAATATAACCCCACCCACACAGCCCCCACACCACTCGAGGGATATCTTCAACCACCAACTTACCATCCTGAGACAAGGCTGAGTATAGCCCACAAAGATCTCCGCCACGGCACAACCCAAGGGGGGGGGGGGGGCGCCAACCCAGACAGGATGATCACATCAGTGACTCAAACCACTCAGGTGACGCACCCCTCCCAGGGACGGTATGAGAGAGCCCCAGTAAGCCAGTGAGCCCCTGTAATAGGGTTAGAGGCAGAGAATCCCTGTGGAAAGAGGGGAACCGGCCAGGCAGAGACAGCAAGGGCGGTTCGTTGCTCCAGAGCCTTTCCGTTCACCTTCCCACTCCTGGGCCAGACTACACTCAATCATATGACCCACTGAAGAGATGAGTCTTCAGTAAGGACTTAAAGGTTGAGACCGAGTCTGCGTCTCTGACATGGGTAGGCAGACCATTCCATAAAAATGGAGCTCTATAGGAGAAAGCCCTTCCTCCAGCTGTTTGCTTAGAAACACCAACGGACATAGTAACAATAAATCGACCGCCCAATGGAAACCAAAGGGCACACTTATACAAGTACTAATCTGTGGGAATAGGGGACAGGTGTGCGTGATGAAAGTTCTGGAGGGATCCGTGACAGCTGGCAGCGATTAAAGCTGTGAGTCTTTCTGGGTAAGAATCTAAGAGCTTTCCACACCTGGATTGTGTAACATTTGCCCATTATTTGTTTCAAATAATCAAGCTCTGTCAAATTGGTTATGGATCATTGCTAGACAACCATTTTCAGGTCTTGCAATAGATTTTCAATTAGATTTAAGTGATAAACTGTAACTCTACCACACAGGAACTTTCACTGTCTCCAGTGTAGATTTGGCCTTGTTTTATGTTATTGTCCTCCTGAAAGGTGAATTAATCTCCCAGTGTCTGGTCTAAAGCAGACTGAATCAGGTTTTCCGCTTTAATTTTACATGTGCTTACAGTAGCTCCAATTTCTAAAATGTTTATCCTGAAAACCCCCCAGTCCTTAACAATTACAAGCATCCCCATAACATGATGCAGCATGATGCTTGAAAATATGGAGAGTGGTTGTCACTAAAGTGTTGTATTGGATTTGCCCCAAACATAACACTTTGTATTCAGGACAAAAAGTTAATTGCTCTGCCAAATGTATTGCAGGTTTACGTTAGCGCCTTGTTGCAAACAGGATGTATGTTTTGGAATATTTTTTATTCTGTACAGGCTTCCTTTTTTCACTCTGTCATTTAGGTTAGTATGGTGGAGTAACTACAATGTTGTTAATCCATACTCAGTTTTCTCCTTTCACAGCCATCCAACTCTAACTGTTTTAAAATCACCATTGGCCTCATGGTGAAATCCATGGGCGGTTTCTTTCTTGTTAAATCTGTGTTTGAAATTCACTGCTCGACTGACAGACTTTAAAGATAATTGTATGTGCGGGGTACAGAGATGAGGCGGTCATTAAAAAATAATGTTCAACACTATTATTGCGCACATAGTGAGTCCATGGAACTTATTATGTGACTTGTTAAGCAAAAGTTTACTCTTGAACTATAACAAAAGGGTTCAATACATATTGACTCAAGATATTTCAGCTTTTAATTTTAATTAATATAATTTTTTAATTTTAGATAATAAAAACATAATTCCACATTGACATTAAGGGGGATTGTGTGTAGGCCAGTGACAAAAAAATCTACATTTTATCCATTTTAAATTCAGGCTGTAACAAAAAATTGGGGGAAAAAGTCAAGGGGTGTGAATAATTTCTGAAAGCACTGTACATGGAGAATTTTAACTGCTAAAACAAAGGGTTACTCTAATAAAAACAATATGCCCATTTTCGCATCAGTGTTATGTTTCCATCAAATTGACTAAAGTATGTGCTTAAAACTTCTTAGGGCTGCAATCCCGTTAACGGGATGATATGACAACAGCCAGTGAAAGTGCAGTGCGCCAAATTCAAAACAACAGAAATCTCATAATTAAAATTCCTCAAACATACAGGTATCTTATACCGTTTTAAAGGTAATCTTGTTGTTAATCCAACCACAGTGTCCAATTTAAAATAGGCTTTACAGCAAAAGCACCACAAACAATTATGTTAGGTCACCAGCAAGCCAAAGAAAAACACAAATATAGATAAAATGAATCACTAACCTTTGATGATGATGAACCTTTGATGATCTTCATCAGATAACACTCATAGGACTTCATGTTACACAATACATGTATGTTTTGTTTGATAAAGTTAAAATTTATATAAAAAAATCGGAGTTTACATTGGCGCGTTACGTTCACTAGTTCCAAAAACATCCAGTGATTTTGCATAGCCACATCGATTCAACAGAAATACTCATCATAAATGTAGATGATAATACAAGTTATACACATGGAATTATAGATATACCTCTCCTTAATGCAACCGCTGTGTCAGACTTCAAAAAAACTTCACTGAAAAAGCAAACCTTGCAATAATCTAAGACGGTGCTCAGAAAAATAAAATAATACAATTATCTGCCATGTTGGAGTCAACAGAAACCAGAAATCACATTATAAATATTCCCTTACCTTTGATGATCTTCATCAGAATGCACTCCCAGGAATCGCAGTTCCACAATAAATGCTTGATTTGTCCAAGTAGCTACTTATGTTAGCGCGTTAGGTACACAAATCCAAACGCTCGTGCATTACTTCGGACAAAAACTTCAAAAAGTTATATTACAGGTCGAAGAAACATTTCAAACTAAGTACAGAATCAATTATTAGGATGTTTTCATCACAAATCTTCAATAAAGTTCCAACTGGAGAAATCCTTTGTGTCTGGAGGAGCAATGGAACCCAGGGCGATACCATGTGCAATGCGCATGACCAGGAAATGGCTCTATGCCAGTAGCCTGACTCATTCAGCTCTTATTCAGTCCCACAGTAGAAGCCTGTGGTTGACATCTAGTGGAAGCCCTAGGAAGTGAATGAAGGAATGAAGACAACTTCATTCATATCCCACTGTGAATTCAATAGGGCCTGGGTTGAAAATCGACCAACCTCAGATTTCTCACTTCCTGATTGGAATTCTTCTCAGGTTTTTGCCTGCCGTATGAGTTCTGTTATACTCACAGACATCATTCAAACAGTTTTAGAAACTTCAGAGTGTTTTCTATCCAATACTACTACTAATAATATGCATATATTAGCAACTGAGACTGAGGAGCAGGCTGTTTACTCTAGGCACCTCTGGGCACCTTTCATCCAAGCTACTCAATATTTATTGAATGGAGCATCAAGCTCATCACCGTGCACTTTCACCACCCTGTGAAGTTCATAACTTATTTCATCTGTAGCCTAATAAACTGCGTGCTTTCCCATGATGTTGTGACATTTATTATCCAACGTACTTTACTCACATAAAAGGGTTGGATGTAAATCTGGTTAATATCAAGCCACTTTGAGGATGCTGGAATTATATTTTGGACGAAGGTGTGCATGCCTACTGTGAGTAGAAAAAATACATATTTACCTGATTTATTTCATATTAATGGTTAACAATGAACTAGTGTCTGTGTTTTTATGGTCTCCGCTCTAGTTCCCTGCAGCTAATCTGGGCGTATGGCCACCAGAGATGGCTTGAGCTGACAAATGAGTTAAAGACTGCATTCCATAGACAGAATGTGTTTTACTAGAGATAGCTTAGGAGTAGAACAATCCCACATTTTCTCAAAATCATCCTTGCATCTGGGAAACTAAATCAGGGTAGGTTAAGACAACAACCCCGTGCAAATAACGACTGGATGAACCCAGAGTGGCCCCAAGCTGAATGGGTGGAACCAATCATGACTAAGCATTGTTAGTGTCAGCTATATATAGTATTCTGCATTTGTGTAAAGGTTAGGTTACTCAGTCCAACACTCAAGGGTGTGGGGTTGACCAGCCTCATTATTGCAATAATTAATCAATATTGAATAAAGGTAACTGTTTGAAGAAATGACAAAGTCTTTGTCACTTGGATAGAATTTCCACCACAATATTTGTCGACCCAGATGGGACATTAAACTCCATCTGCTGAACTGGATTAAAACTAGAATCTGTGTGAACTGGATTAAAACTAGAATCTGTGTGAACTGGATTAAAACTAGAATCAGTGTGAACTGGATTAAAACTAGAATCTGTGTGAACTGGATTAAAACTAGAATCTGTATGAACTGGATTAAAACTAGAATCTGTGTGAACTGGATTAAAACTAGAATCTGTGTGAACTGGATTAAAACTAGAATCTGTGTGAACTGGATTAAAACTAGAATATGTGTGAACTGGATGAACTGGATGAATTTAAGACTTTAAAGCAAAAACCCGGTGTGGGTTAGAGACCTGTGTGGACTCAAGAAAGCACTATAGAAATATTAGAGAATGCATTAGAGAATGCATTATAATGAATAGTATAAAATAGTAAGGTGCACCTGTGAAGTTACTGCCATTTTAAGGTTGTGAGTTCCTGTAAAATGGGTTAGTGTTGTAAGATGTAAATGTATGAGTTGTGTTATCTCAGGACCTAATGCCGAGATAGAAATGAGAAAATATTCCTGCAGGTTTTTAGCAAAGCCATAAAGACTCTAACAGAAGTGCATAACAATTCTACCAATTCGACTCAAATATGGGAATAAAATGTAATCATGGATAAAATTCGACCCTGCTGAATGGCAAATTCCAATCTTAAATAATTTAGGGATGTAATTGTGACTTGGCACAATGATATAAAAGAAGAATCATTAGCTCAATACACCAGGGTATTGATGTTAGTGTTCTATCAGCGTAATAGCACCAACTGTACTATTTAAGTATGGACGTTGCTAAATGGGGTACTTGGTAAATTCGCTCAAGCTATTTGTTCGGATTTCAGAGCACTGGTTTGAATGTACCAGAGTGCAGAATAACTGGTGAATTTATGAATGCTCAATGCCGGGTGTACGGCTGGTGTTAGTAAATAACGTAATTTGAATTACTGCCAGCAGCACAGTTAGTCACTGACGTTTTGAATAAACATGAAAAGAGCCTAACCAGCTCTGCGAGGTTAGTAGAATGAAGAGTGAAGATGTATTCTCTTGTTTGTGTCTGGAAGTAGCGTAAGCTAAGTTAGCTAGCCAACTTTAGCCAGTTAGCTTGGGTGTTTGACTGCCATGTGGCAAAAAAGGTATTATACATTATGAATCAGAGAGCTTGGATCAACCCTGTTCCTTTATGGATTTTGGGGTTGAATAATCCGTGTGAGAATCAAGGGCAGCGGATATTAGGTAACAATATTAAAATTGGCAGTATATATGGGCAAGAGCACGAATGATGTTTAAAAATAGGCAAACTTTGTTTCACGCTGCATTCAAACAATCGCTAAAGGGTGTCGATTTGGGGGTTCTGTGTTGATACAATATGTCGTGGATTTGTTATTGGTGTGAAAAGACGAAGAAAGTCATATCCCAAACATTGCCACATTAGTAAACTATGTGGTAGAGCAGGGTCACAGGCATCATACGGGAAAGTACAACCAGCGAAACAAGAGATAATATATTAAAGTGGCCTCCGTGTGAACAGAAGTTATGTTGTTTTGACTATAATTATAGAAAAATTGTTCACCTGGTAAAGAAACGTTAGCGGAAAGACAGAGGTAGACTATGGTTGAGATTGTCAAGGGCTTTCTGAGTGAAGGGAAGAGATGTAGACTAGTGAAGGTAACAAAGGAAAGTTAGTCAATTGGAAAGTAATAATTTCACATTTGAATTGTTTGGTTTGATTAAGAATTGGCTGATGTATTTTCTACATTTGCTGCATTACAGGTTAATCTTAAAATAATAGACACATTAATGAGTGTGAAGCAGAGGTTGGTATAAAAAATATAGTCATATTGTAAACATTGCCTTCTAGTAAGGAGAGAATAAGCATGGTTTGGTTTCTTTTCTTTTCTTTTTTAAACTTTTCTTTTTTTACAACTAGGCAAGTCAGTTGAGAACAAATTCTTACAGTGACGAATGGGTGACAGATGGTGGGTGATGGGTGACTGTGATGAAGACATTGATATTCACGTATGTGAATGGTAATATGTTATTATTGAGTTTTCTGATAGCACTCTAATGATGCGATATTTTAGTAATACAAGGTTAAATAATGAGTAGAGGGGTAATGGAGACTACTGCGCCCGCTGCATTTGGGGAGGATGCTGTGGTGCAAGCCTTATCATCTTTTTCAAAATAGCAGCAACAAATCCTCTAGAAAGCAGCGGGACAGGAAAATGGTACATAGGGGTGTATGGCCTCGGCTAGATCAATAGGGGTTCATAGAGATTACGGTCTTTGTTCTAAGGGAGACGTAGGAGACCACACCTCAAACAACTTTTGTATAGATGCCTGGGATAAAATATCACTGGTTCCCTGTGCTAAATAAATGTTTTGTTTCTCTTGCAAGATAATTCATGTAGTCATTTTCTCTCTCTTTGAAATGTTTCCTGAGGTTATGGTCTTGGGAGAACAGTTAGTGAAATTTGGCAGTTTTACAGGTATAAAGGTATCCGGATTCGGTGGTAAAGAGGAGTTGCCAAATTAAAAAAGGCCTGGCCATTTTTGTTTGTTTTTGCCATATGGTTTACCACACACACCAGCACGCACACACACACACACACACACACACACACACACACACACACACACACTCACACAACTTACTGGTTATGAATATGGGTTAGTGCCAAGGTATCTTAAAGGGGCACACAAATGGCATTCACTACAGCCCTGTCCTGCATAATCTCTATCAAGAGACCTGAGTTTGAACCAACAACCTGTGTACAGCCTCCAGTTGAAGTTATCAAATGCCTTTTCTCTCAGGAGTGCAGAAGTTCGGGATTCAATTCCCTGACGGGGAGGAAGGAGTAGTTCTTAACTGATTCCATATGTGTTATTTCATAGTTGTGATGCCTTCACTATTATTCTACAATGTAGAAAAAAGTACAAATAAAGACAAATCCTGGAATGAGTAGGTGTGTCCAAACTTTTGACTTGCTCAATTAATTAGATTCATATTATGGTGTTTCTATTCCAAGATTGCTTGTAGTGTACTATGACATTTCGACAGACAGACAGACAGATGGACAGACGGACGGACGGACGGACAGACGAACGGACGGACGGACGAACGGACGGACGAACGGACGGACGGACGGGTGGGTGGGTAAGCTAGAGAGAGGAGGAGAGAGTATGTACATTTTGAGCAGGCAGAGCAGAGCTATGGAGGGAAGGATTTCTGTGAGCTTTAGAACAGGTATCTCTCCTTAGCAGCCACAAACAGCTGAAAGCCTGGCAGCATCTTAATCCCAGCAAGCTGTCACAAATAATCCAGCTATGCTTCAGAACAAGAGAATGAGAGAGGGATGGAGAGATGGAGGAAGGGATAGAGTGAAGGGAGGAGGGAAGGAAGCAGGGAAGGAAGAAGGGAGAAGTTAATTGAGGGGAGCTACAAAGCATGACAAAATATAAATAGAAGGAAGATATGAGCGATGTAGAGAGAGCAAAGGATGGGAAGAAGATGTGAAAGAGAGACAGATGAGGGAGGGAGGGAGGGAGGGAGGGAGGGAGGGAGGGAGGGAGGGAGGGAGGGGTGCTTTAAGGCGGCGATTCAGCTGTCTCCAACGGGGGTCTAACTGGCACTAATGAGGGTAGCCACTCTAGGGAGTCGGGGAGGGAGTGTGTGTTTAGAGGGAGGCAGAAGGAAGTGAGGGTTTGGTTGGCATTGCCGGTTTCTCTCTTCCTCCTTAGCTCCCTCTCTCTCTCCTGGCTGCTTGGGAACACAATCCAGAATATCTCCAGAATATCTACACATACAGTCGTGGCCAAAAGTTTTGAGAATGACACAAATATTAATTTCCACAAAGTTTGCTGCTTCAGTGTCTTTAGATATTTTTTCCAGATGTTAATATTCAATACTGAAGTATAATTACAAGCATTTCATACGTGTCAAAGGCTTTTATTGACAATTACATGAAGTTGATGCAAAGAGTCAATATTTGCAGTGTTGACCCTTCTTTTTCCACATCCTAACTGATGGCAGCCCATTCTTGCATAATCAATGCTTGGAGTTTGTCAGAATTTGTGTGTTTTTGTTTGTCCACCCGCCTCTTGAGGATTGACCACAAGTTCTCAATAGGATTAAGGTCTGGGGAGTTTCCTGGCAATGGACCCAAAATATCGATGTTTTGTTCCCCGAGCCACTTAGTTATCACTTTTTCCAAATGGCAAGGTGCTCCATCATGCTGGAAAAGGTATTGTTCATCACCAAACTGTTCCTGGATGGTTGGGAGAAGTTTCTCTCGGAGGATGTGTTGGTACCATTCTCTATTCATGGCTGTTTTATTAGGAAAAATTGTGAGTGAGCCCACTCGCTTGGCTCAGAAGCAACCCCACACATGAATGGTCTCAGGATGCTTTACTGTTGGCATGACACACGACTGATGGTAGCGCTCACCTTGTCTTCTCCGGACAAGCATTTTTCCGGATGCCCCAAACAATCGGAAAGGGGATTCATCAGAGAAAATTACTTTACCGCAGTCCTCAGCAGTCCAATCCCTGTACCTTTTGCAGAATATCAGTCCAATCCCTGCTGGACTTTTTTGGGCGCCCTGAAGCCTTCTGCGGAAATGCAGTGGAAATGTTTTTTGGGGTTTCAGTTCATTTGCATGGCAAAGAGGGACTTTTCAATTAATTGCTGTTCATCTGATTACGCTTCATAACATTCTGGAGTATATGCAAATTGCCATCATACAAACTAAGGCAGCAGACGTTGTGAAAATTCATATTTGTGTCATACTCAAAACTTTTGGCCACGACTGTACACAGACACACACCGCTCTCTCAGTTTCTCTACCCCCAAAAGGATCAGTACATCTGGGCTCTTCTCTGGTGAGCTTCCCTCTCCCACTCCCAAGGTCTGGAGGTCACTAGCTTCCCTCTCCAGGTCCATAGAGAAACACTGGGCTTGTTATTCTCACCAGCCATCCCTGACTCATGCCCCTGCTATCCTCTCCTCTCCCCTGCCTCGCCTCCTCTCCCCTGCCACCTCCTCGCCCCTGCCTCCATCTCCCCTCCCCTGCCTTCCCTCTGCTGCCCTCCCCTCTTCTCCCTTGCCTCCACTCCTCTCCCCTGCCTCCACCTCCCCTCCCCTGCCTCCCCTCCGCTCCCCTCCCTTCCTCTACCCTTCCTCACCTCCCCTGCCTCCCCTCCCTTCCTCTACCCTTCCTCCCCTCCCCTGCCTCCCCTCCGCTCCCCTCCCTTCCTCTACCCTTCCTCCCCTCCCCTGCCTCCCCTCCCTTCCTCGACCCTTCCTCCCCTCCCCTGCCTTCCCTCCGCTGCCCTCCCCTCTTCTCCCCTGCCTCCACCTCCCCTCCCCTGCATCCCCTCCGCTCCCCTCCCTTCCTCTACCCTTCCTCCCCTCCCCTGCCTCCCCTCCCCTCCCTTCCTCTACCCTTCCTCCCCTCCCCTGCCTCCCCTCCGCTCCCCTCCCTTCCTCTACCCTTCATCCCCTCCCCTGCCTCCGCTGCCTCCCCTCCCTTCCTCTACCCTCCCCTCCCCTGCCTCCCCTCCGCTCCCCTCCCCTCCCTTCCTCTACCCTTCCTCCTCTCCCTCTCCCCTGTCTCCTCTCCCCTGTCTCTCCTCCCTTACTCTCACAACCAGTCTTCACATTGATTCAGAGGATAGCGCCGGGGCAATCAATATGTGTCTCCTGACATTAATAGAAACCAAGGAGAATTTTTAAGCAAACGAAAAGGCAATTAATTCACCATGGACACGGTGCTGAAGTCTGGTGGTGAATTAAGTGAATCGCCATGCTTCTGTGGTCAGTAACCACACTGTTATCAGATAACCTATGGTAGTGCTCTTATTGCCTTCCAATATGTACTACTGGTAAAGGAGAAGTGAGGGGAGGAGAGGGGGAGAGGAGAGGAGGAGAGAGGAGCGGGAGGAGAGGTACTGAATGGCAATACTGTAGTCCGCAGAATATGCTGTATTATAGGTGTGCCCTTTCTCCCACAGCAACCTGCTCGCATACCCCCCCAAATCACACACACAGACCACCACCACATTTTTGTTTATTCATTCAGTCGATAGAGACCCTTTGGCCTCCTAGTTTCTCCTAGAGATATAGCTGCTCTACATCCTCCTAGAGATATAGCTGCCCTACCTCCTCCTAGAGATATTGCTGCTCTACCTCCTCCTAGAGATATAGCTGCTCTACCTCCTCCTAGAGATATAGCAGCCCTACCTCCTCCTAGAGATATAGCTGCCCTACCTCCTCCTAGAGATATAGCTGCCCTACATCCTTCTAGAGATATAGCTGCCCTACCTCCTCCGAGAGCTATAGCTGCCCTACCTCCTCCTAGACATATAGCGGCCCCATCCTCCTAGAGATATAGCTGCCCTACCTCCTCCGTGAGATATAGCTTCCCCCCCCTCCTAGACATATAGCTGCCCTACCTCCTCCTGGAGATATAGCTGCCCTACCTCCTCCTAGAGATATAGCTGCCCCCCTCCTCGTAGAGATATAGCTGCCCCCCTTCTCCTAGAGATATAGCTGCCCTACCTCCTCCTGGAGATATAGCTGCCCTACCTCCTCCTAGAGATTTACTGCACTACCTCCTCCTAGAGATATAGCTGCCCTACCTCCTCCTAGAGATATAGCTGCCCTACTTCCTCCTTGAGATATAGCTGCCTTACCTCCTCCTAGAGATATAGCTGCCCTACCTCCTCCTAGAGCTATAGCTGCCCTACCTCCTCCTAGAGCTATAACTGCCCAACCTCCTCCTAGGGATATAGCTGCCCTTCCTCCTCCTAGAGATATAGCTGCCCTACCTCCTCCTAGAGCTATAACTGCCCAACCTCCTCCTAGGGATATAGCTGCCCTTCCTCCTCCTAGAGATATAGCTGCCCTAGCTCCTCCTGGAGACATAGCTGCTCTACCTCTTCCCCCACAACACATGCTCTTTCTCTATCTCCCTCTATCTCTCCCTCCATCTCTCTTTAACTCTCTTTCTATCCCCAGCTTTAGCCAGCAGCCAACCTCCCCCTCTACCAGCAGTTAATGCTACTCTGCTCCACTCCAGTGAGGTTATACTGCATCCATTTACTATGCTTTGATCGCAGTATGCCATGGTGCTGGTATACCAGATTAATGATGAGTAGGCCTACCGATGACATTGTGCACTTAAAAGTGTCTGGATGCTAGTACACAGTGTGATTAGTTCCCACAAAGGAAATAACCTCTAATGATCATGCGTTATATACATTCTGTTAATATATTGAGAAGTCTGTCAATATGTAGTCCTTGTGGAAAGTAGAAAGTTATGACTGTTAATTAAAAAACAGCCCTTTGATAACACCAGTGGTCCATTTAATGGGTGATGCTATCCTGAGACTGAGGGTGAGGCTGAGGGTGAGGCTGAGGGTGAGGCTGAGGGTGAAGCTGAGGGCGAGGCTGAAGCTGAGGGTGAGACTGAGACTGAGGGTGAGAGTGAAGCTGCGGGTGAAGCTGAGGGCGAGGTTGAGAGTGAAGCTGAGGGCGAGGTTGAGAGTGAAGCTGAGGGTGAAGCTGAGGGTGAGGCTGAGAGTGAAGCTGAGGGCGAGGCTGAGAGTGAAGCTGAGGGCGAGGCTGAAGCTAAGACTGAGGGTGAGGCGGAAGCTGATGCTGAGGCTGAGGGTGAGGCTGAGGGTGAGGCTGAAGCTGAGGGTGTTTTTTTTCACTTTCACTTACTTTGCTAGCAAATGCAGCTAGCTAGTTTAGACTACTCAAACACCTGGCTCAAACACTGGAACTCTTCCAAGTCAAGGTAAGCTTTTGTTTTTTCTAATTTATTGCCGCCGGGGCCCGCCGGTGCAACTGCTGAACTTTTTACTACACTGTACTGCATGATTGTAGCGGGTTTACTAACATGTTAGTTCTATTAGCTATGTTGACTATGACGTTACTTTAGCTAACATGGTGACAATGATCTAGGCTGTGTGTAGCAGTTATGATATAAAGGTTTGGCTTGTACATTTTTTTTGCCTGGTCACAGACAGCTGATGTGTTGTGCATTGAAGTCCACAAGCGAAGGGTAAAGGTGAGAGGACGAGAGCTCATAGAAGCGAATACAACAGGAATACATAGAAGGAAGGCTCATAGAAGGAATACAGGCTGTTTATATGTGGCTATGAAAGTGAACTGTTTGCGTGTGATCAAGGGTAGTAGTCATTCTTCCGATTCTGTTGAAAAATGTTTAAAATGCTTAAACGGAAACAAACGTAATGAAACAGGGATAAACATACCTGAATTTGTCCAATAGAAACACTCGTTTGCAACTGTTGGACTAATGATTACACCCTAGGTCAGCTAGATGCAGGCAAGAGTGTGCAAGGCGGTATTGAATGTGTCACTGTCTGCTATGTGTCACTGTCTGTCACCTCAAATCTTTCTCTCGACCTGTGTGCACCTATGTTGTAAACTTTCATTCATAGGCAAGGTTGTAGCAACCTCATGATGGGTATAGGGATCATTTGAGTATCATGGAATATGAATGACAGTCATCCAATATGCTGTAATAGAAGTAAAAATGATCGTACTCCCTCATCTTAAACGGCACCAACCGCCACACATCTGTATGCAGATGGCTATGGTCCATCCAGACTGTTTGTCTGTCTGCCTCTTATCAGATTAATCCCATTTAACTGATTACTCACAACACCGCATCCCACTTCCTGAAGTGGAACATGTATTAGAGGAATTGGACAAATACCAAGAAGAGCCTAAAAAAGGACAAATTGGATATAGCCAAGTCTAGGCAGAGAGCCAGGCCCTTCCTTGACAGGAGAGACATTGAGTTAAAGAATGTCCTGGTTGAACTGTACTTAATTCACCTTATGAATTAAGGTTAAGAATCCATTATGGCTATCATTCATTCAAGCAGATATTAAGGTTAGGTTTAATTACATTTGTCATGGCTGTGTTTATTTATACAATATAATTTGTTTACACACCTACTGCCCAAGCACCTTATTCTGAGTCCATAGTCAGGTCTGTGAGGAGGGGTTCCACCAGCACACGGAGGATCGAAACACGATACGATTTGATTCATGACACGATTCTGTAGCCGACGATACAAAGATATGATGATTATTTTGCTGATTTCCACACTCCCTCTATTTACTTCTATTAAGTCTAAATGCAAATTGGAATGCTATTGTCACAGGACATTTGGTACCAACATGGAGGGCAGATTCCCAGGCTCAGTAATGCTTCTCTATGGCTCTTACCTCCACTATCCTTGTGTAGTGGAAAAATAGAGAGTGAAAAAATGTGAATGATTATGAAGATGCGTCTAGCGACGTGTAGGCACCGAGGCTCAGCATGAGGACTCAATCACCATTTATGGCATCGTCTGGATGGCTGACTTGATGGCTGATTTGATGGCTATCACAAAAGTCAAGCACACCTTATCTGTGTCGTTCTCCAGGGATAGAACCCTGGGAGCACAGACACCGTCGGGGGGTGTGATGACAGATGACACTTGAATCAGATAAAATGTATGTTTCCGTGTGAATTAAATTGCAATGTTTGGTTTGTTTCAAGCGTTCATGAATGAATGAATGCTAATTTTGATATGTTTTATTGTATTTTAAATGCTATGGATTTCTTTTTACAGAGTTACTGTGTTATTCTGTCCGCCGGATGGCGGTCCGCTCAAATAACCTTTTGTTATTGTTTTGGGCAACCAAAGTGGTGCTAATTAGACGATGGGAGATACTGAAGTTTGGTGCTCTAGAGAGAATAAAACATCTGTTGAAACTTTGTTCATTGTAAACCAATCTCCTGGGTAGATTGTTCCTTCACACCATAGTATCTTTTAGATTTTTTGTCCCACGAAGACTTGTGGTACGTACTATTTGATAATTATATTTCTATTGCATAATTGTAATACATCTGAATACTTTTAAATGGATACAAACAGTAGTCCTTATATTTCTGAGTAATACAGTACTCTTTGAATTTATATTTGATGTATGGTTTAATGGTAAAAGTTATTTGCACTACACATACATAGTATGTATGCTTAGCCTCTAACTGTGCAGCTCTGAGCTAAATTTAACTCAATAATTTAATGCTAGGACATTGATAGCAAGATATTAGCTCTCTGTCTCTCAGTCTCTTAATAATTGCTTATTTGGACAGTATTTGGAGTGGTGATGCAAGGCTCGCTACCTTGTCTACTTTGTCACTTGATAAGGAGTCAGATTGAATATTATATTATGGTTGTATTACTCCTAGACTAATTTCTGTCGTCCTCAGATGGAGTGAACACCTGTATCCCTGGCCATGCTGGGAGCAGTGGGGTGGGGAGAGCCAGGGGGAGATGTCCCTGGCCCAGGTGTTTTGTTTCTCCTGACAATGGTCGCAATGGGACCCGGCCTGGCTATCCATCAAGGGAACGCGGCTAAACGGAGTGTGGCGCCTCGGTTCTGACCCCTTTCATTAAGCTGCTTTGATGGTCCCGAGGGGGAGTGATGTGGAGCGACACACTAATATCCTGTAACGAGGACGGGTGCATTAGCCTCTGGACATTACCCCACTCTACCACCTATGCTCCCACTCCATTGCTCTACCTCTCCCTCCTACGCTCCGTAGTCCACTACATGGCACCTTGCCAGGGAGTTAGTCACTGATAGCTGATGGACGTAGGGAAGGAAGTCAAACACCTTTCACACATAATGGAGTAACAGAAGGGGAGGGAGAGTCCATCACTGTGGCCGGTAGTACTGTCTGTGATCTTTCTCTCTATCATGAACAATGTCTGTGAGCTTTCCACACAGTTTATTTTCCTATACTAGCATTGACAACTCTAAAGTTTTGTTGGAAAAGTCAATATGGCTGAGCAAGCAAGCAAACCTAATTGGTAGTAGAGTCCTCTTTCAGGATTCTAAAGGTCTTACGTCCGGTTTTGGCCTCCTTCCCATTATGTGGAGAGTGGCTGCGCCTGAGACGGTCACTGTCTACCACCTTGTGGTGCTGAACTGTCCTCATCAGTGGTGCTGAATCGCCGGCTCGCTGCTATTAGCTTGATGGTTTACTTTAGCATCGATGGTTTTACTCTTGTGAAAAGTCACAGCATTGTACTACTACATTCATACTACATTGTACAACTACATTTGTTGAAGACACCTGGATTTTTTAAAACATATGTCGTTTATGCTCATCAAGTTTAATCAGACAAAAACACCCACTCACAGCCTATTATAATACTTGTTCACTAAGAACACATAATGTTCTTTCATACTGTCACGTTCTGACCTCTATTTCCTTTGTTTTTGTATTTATTTAGTATGGTCAGGGCGTGAGTTGGGTGGGCAGTCTATGTTTGTTTTTCTATGTTTTGGGGCAGTTCTATGTTTTCGGCCTAGTATGGTTCTCAATCAGAGGCAGGTGTCATTAGTTGTCTCTGATTGAGAATCATACTTAGGTAGCCTGGGTTTCACTGTTTGTTTGTGGGTGATTGTTCCTGTCTATGTGTTTTATCACCAGATAGGCTGTTTAGGTTTTCGTTACGTTTTGTTTTGTAGTATTGTATTGGAGATTCGTGTTTCGTATTATTAATAAACATGGATCGTAAACCACACGCTGCATTTTGGTCCGACTCTCCTTCGTATGAAGACGAAACCCGTTACAGAATCACCCACCACAACAGGACCAAGCGGTGTGGTAATGGGCAAAGGAGAAAGCAGCAGCAGGAGCAGCGCGAGGAGGTATGGACATGGGAGGACGAATTAGACGGTAAAGGACCTTGGGCTCAGCCAGGAGAATATCGCCGCCCCAAGGAAGAACGGGAGGCGGCGAAAGCGGAGAGGCGCTGGTATGAGGAGGCAGCGCGGCGTCGTGGATGGAAGCCCGGGAGTCAGCCCCAAAAATTTCTTGGGGGGGGGCTAACAGGGAGTATGGCTACGCCAGGTAGGAGACCTGAGCCAACTTCCTGTGGTTACCGGGGGGCTAGAGAGACCGGGCAGGCACCGTGTTATGCTGTGGAGCGCACGGTGTCCCCAGTGCGGGTGCACAGCCCGGTGCGGTACATTCCAGCTCCGCGTATCGGCCGGGCTAGAGTGGGCATCGAGCCAAGTGCCATGAAGCCGGCTCTACGCATCTGGTCTCCAGTGCGTCTCCTTGGGCCGGCTTACATGGCACCAGCCTTGCGCACGGTGTCCCCGGTTCGCCTGCATAGCCCAGTGCGGGCTATTCCACCTCGCCGCACTGGCAGGGCGACCGGGACCATTCAACCGGGTAAGGTTGGGCAGGCTCGGTGCTCAAGAGCTCCAGTGCGCCTGCACGGCCCGGTCTATCCGTCACCACCTCCACACCCCAGCCCTCCGGTGGCAGCTCCCCGTACCAGGCTGTCTCTCCGGCCCATCCGTCCAGAGCCTTCCTCCTCTCCAGCGCTGCCGGAGTCTCCCGCCTCTCCGGCGCTACCAGAGCCTTCCTCTCCAGCGCTGCCGGAGTCTCCCGCCTCTCCGGCGCTACCAGAGCCTTCCTCCTCTCCAGCGCTGTCGGAGTCTCCCGTCTGTCCGGCGCCTCTGCCGGAGCCTCCCGCCTGTCCGGCGCCGCTGCCGGAGCCTCCCGCCTGTCCGGCGCCTCTGCCGGAGCCTCCCGCCTGTCCGGCGCCGCTGCCGGAGCCTCCCGCCTGTCCGGCGCCTCTGCCGGAGCCTCCCGCCTGTCCGGCGCCTCTGCCGGAGCCTCCCGCCTGTCCGGCGCCTCTGCCGGAGCCTCCCGCCTGTCCGGCGCCTCTGCCGGAGCCTCCCGCCTGTCCGGCGCCTCTGCCGGAGCCTCCCGCCTGTCCGGCGCCTCTGCCGGAGCCTCCCGCCTGTCCGGCGCCTCTGCCGGAGCCTCCCGTCTGCCCGGCGCCAGCGCCGCCCGTCTGCCCAACGCCGCCAGCGCCGCCCGTCTGCCCAGCGCCGCCAGCGCCGCCCGTCTGCCCAACGCCGCCAGCGCCGCCCGTCTGCCCAGCGCCGCCAGCGCCGCCCGTCTGCCCAGCGCCGCCAGCGCCGCCCGTCTGCCCAGCGCCGCCAGTGCCGCCCGTCTGCCCAGCGCCGCCAGTGCCGCCCGTCTGCCCAGCGCCGCCAGTGCCGCCCGTCTGCCCAGCGCCGCCAGTGCCGCCCGTCTGCCAGGAGCCGCCAATGCCGCCCGTCAGCCAGGGGCCGCCAGTGCCGCCCGTCAGCCAGGGGCCGCCAGTGCCGCCAGTCAGCCAGGGGCCGCCAGTCAGCCAGGGGCCGCCAGTGCCGCCAGTCAACCAGGGGCCGCCAGTGCCGCCCGTCAGCCAGGGGCCGCCAGTGCCGCCAGTCAGCCAGGGGCCGCCAGTCAGCCAGGGGCCGCCAGTGCCGCCAGTCAGCCAGGGGCCGCTAGAGCCCCTCCGCCCGGAGCAGCTGCCCCTCTGTCCCGAGCAGCTGTCCCTCTGTCCCGAGCAGCTGTCCCTCTGTCCCGAGCAGCTGTCCCTCTGTCCCGAGCAGCTGTCCCTCTGTCCCGAGCAGCTGCTTCACCTCTGTCCCGAGCTGCCCCTCTGTCCCAAGCAGCCCCTCTGTCCAGTGGGGTCATTGAGAGGGGTGGGCATGGTGAGTAAGCCACGGAGGCGGACAATAAGGCGGACTGAGACAATGGTGAAGTGGGGTCCGCGTCCCGCGCCAGAGCCGCCACCGCGGACAGACGCCCACCCAGACCCTCCCCTATAGGTCAAGGTTTTGCGGCCGGAGTCCGCACCTTTGGGGGGGGGGTACTGTCACGTTCTGACCTCTATTTCCTTTGTTTTTGTATTTATTTAGTATGGTCAGGGCGTGAGTTGGGTGGGCAGTCTATGTTTGTTTTTCTATGTTTTGGGGCAGTTCTATGTTTTCGGCCTAGTATGGTTCTCAATCAGAGGCAGGTGTCATTAGTTGTCTCTGATTGAGAATCATACTTAGGTAGCCTGGGTTTCACTGTTTGTTTGTGGGTGATTGTTCCTGTCTATGTGTTTTATCACCAGATAGGCTGTTTAGGTTTTCGTTACGTTTTGTTTTGTAGTATTGTATTGGAGATTCGTGTTTCGTATTATTAATAAACATGGATCGTAAACCACACGCTGCATTTTGGTCCGACTCTCCTTCGTATGAAGACGAAACCCGTTACACATACTAAACAAACAAAATTGACTTCTGTCTTGTTCTTTGTATTTAACTATCTTGGTTGATGGGAATAATCAGAACTCTTCAAGAATACATTTTAAAAAGACAATTATTTGATGAGCACACAATCAAGCTATTTCATCGTAGACACCTGGATTTCTCATCAATAATACCCTAACATAAAACAGTTACGAAAAGCAAAAAAAATTGTATAGTCAGTCTGCAATTGAATTCTCTATTGTACTTCCACTCTCATGTAATCATCTGGTGTAATTACTGCCCTATACTACAAATTATGATTGCTGGGAGAAATTGTGATTCAAATGTTAAACAATTTCCAAGTGGGAGTGTATGTTACAGCACCTGTAGCGCTTATGCACCTGTAGCTAGTTATGCACGTCTAGATAGTTCTGCACGTCTAGCTAGTTATGCACCACTAGCTAGTTATTAATGTCCAGCTAGTTATGCACCACAAGCTAGTTATGCACGTCTAGCTAGTTATGCACCACTAGCTAGTTATGTACATCTAGCTAGTTATGCACCACTAGCCAGTTATGCACGTCTAGCTAGTTTTACATCACTAGCTAGTTATGCACCACTAGCTAGCTATGCACCACTAGCTAGTATTGCACGTCAAGCTAGTTATGCACGTCTAGCTACTTATGCACGTCAAGCTAGTTATGCACTTCTAGCTAGTTATGCACCACTAGCTAGTTATGCATGTTTAGCTAGTTATACACCACTAGCTAGTTATGCACGTCTAGCTAGTTATTCACTTCTAGCTAGTTATGCATATCAAGCTAGTTACGCACCACTAGCTGGTTATGCACATCTAGCTAGTTATGCACCACTAGCTAGTTATGCACCACTAGCTAGTTATGCACTTCTAGCTAGTTATGCACCACTAGCTAGTTATGCACACCTAGCTAGTTATGCATGTGTAGCTAGTTATGCACAATAGCTAGTTATGCACATCTAGCTAGCTATGCACTTCTAGCTAGTTACGCACTTCTAGCTAGTTATACACATCTAGCTAGTTATGCACCACTAGCCATTTATGCACGTCTAGCTAGTTATACATCACTAGCTAGTTATGCATGTCTAGCTAGTTATGCGCCTCTAGCTAGCTATGGACCACTAGCTAGTTATGCATGTCTAGCTAGTTATGCGCCTCTAGCTAGCTATGGACCACTAGCTAGTTATGCATGTCTAGCTAGTTATGCGCCTCTGGCTAGATAATCACCACTAGCTAGTTATGCACGTCTAGCTAGTTATGCATTTCTATCTAGTTATGCATGTCTAGCTAATTATGCACCACTAGCTGGTTATGCACATCTAGCTAGTTATGCACGTCTAGCTAGCTATGCACCACTAGCTAGTTATGCAAGTCTAGCTAGTTACGCGCCTCTAGCTAGCTAATCACCACTAGCTAGTTATGCAAGTCTAGCTAGTTACGCACTTCTAGCTAGTTATACACATCTAGCTAGTTATGCACCACTAGCCAGTTATGCACGTCTAGCTAGTTATACATCACTAGCTAGTTATGCATGTCTAGCTAGTTATGCGCCTCTAGCTAGCTATGGACCACTAGCTAGTTATGCATGTCTAGCTAGTTATGCACCACTAGCTGGTTATGCACATCTAGCTAGATACTGTATGCACATCTAGCTAGTTATGCACCACTAGCTAGTTATGACCACTAGCTAGTTATGCATGTCTAGCTAATTATGCACCACTAGCTGGTTATGCACATCTAGCTAGTTATGCACCACTAGCTAGTTATGCACCACTAGCTAGTTATGCACGTCTAGCTATCTATGCACCACTAGTTAGTTATGCAAGTCTAGCTAGTTACGCACTTCTAGCTAGTTATACATATCTAGCTAGTTATGCACCACTAGCCAGTTATGCACGTCTAGCTATGTATACATCACTAGCTAGTTATGCACGTCTAGCTAGTTATGCGCCTCTAGCTAGCTAATCACCACTAGCTAGTTATGCAAGTCTAGCTAGTTATGCACTTCTAGCTAGTTATACACATCTAGCTAGTTATGCACCACTAGCCAGTTATGCACGTCTAGCTAGTTATACATCACTAGCTAGTTATAAATGTCTAGCTAGTTATGCGCCTCTAGCTAGCTATGGACCACTAGCTAGTTATGCATGTCTAGCTAGTTATGCACCACTAGCTGGTTATGCACATCTAGCTAGATACTGTATGCACATCTAGCTAGTTATGCATCACTAGCTAGTTATGACCACTAGCTAGTTAGGCAAGTCTAGCTAGTTATGCACCACTAGCCAGTTATGCATGTCTAGCTAGTTATGCATGTCTAGCTAGTTATGCGCCTCTAGCTAGCTATGCACCACTAGCTTGTTATGCACTTCTAGCTAGTTATGCATGTCTAGCTAGTTATGCGCCTCTAGCTAGTTATGCACGTCTAGCTAGTTATGCACTTCTAGCTAGTTAGGCATGTCTAGCTAATTATGCACCACTAGCTGGTTATGCACGTCTAGCTAGCTATGCACCACTAGCTTGTTATGCATGTCAAGCTAGTTATGCACTTCTAGCTAGTTATGCACCACTAGCTAGTTATGCACATCTAGCTAGTTATGCACGTCTAGCTAGTTATGCACCACTAGCTAGTTATGCACATCTAGCTAGTTATGCACTTCTAGCTAGTTATGCATGTCTAGCTAATTATGCACCACTAGCTGGTTATGCACGTCTAGCTAGTTATACATCACTAGCTAGTTATGCATGTCTAGCTAGTTATGCGCCTCTAGCTAGCTATGGACCACTAGCTAGTTATGCATTTCTAGCTAGTTATGCACCACTAGCTGGTTATGCACATCTAGCTAGATACTGTATGCACATCTAGCTAGTTATGCACCACTAGCTAGTTATGACCACTAGCTAGTTAGGCACTTCTAGCTAGTTATGCATGTCTAGCTAATTATGCACCACTAGCTGGTTATGCACGTCTAGCTAGCTATGTACCACTAACTAGTTATGCAAGTCTAGCTAGTTACGCACTTCTAGCTAGTTATACACATCTAGCTAGTTATGCACTACTAGCTAGTTATTTCCCACTAGCTAGACATAGACTCTGAGACTAGGAGAGGCAAAGGCCTGAGAAGTGCTGTATTTGACCATGAGTGACCCACACTATACTGTATTAGAGGACTGTACCATGCAGGGGACAAAAAGCCTCAGTTGAACATGGCATGTAGAAGTCCCAGCTACTGGATGCTGATCAGGAGAAACAATGACTCCATCTTCAACTGTGGCAACGTGAGGAATACCAGCCGTATCAACAGCCCCTTTTCTCACCGTATGAAACACAGTCCTAATTGAAAGCAGTGTGTAGCTCTTAAAGTGGATTTCCACAGCAGACATATTTTTATCCTTTAGAACTGACACAGTACTTCTGAAGGAAAATAATGTTTCAACACCTATGTACAGTACTATATGAATATTGTACTTCGGTGAACTCAACACATGAATTCAATGCACCAACTACACAGATGGTTAGCTCGGTTTTGTATTTTCATACTGCGGTCTCCCTGAAGTTCCAGTTAAGGAAACATCTGGAATTATTTATTTATTAACAAATGAGTAGACAGGACGCATAACAATCTCAACACACATGCGTCAATACTCACGCACGCACGCACCCACCCACACAAACACACACACATGCACGCGCACACACACACACACACGTATGCACAAAACTCACACAGGTCTGAGAAGAGCTACACTACATGGCTTTACATATTCACATTATAGAAATATTGAGAGAAATACTGTCTGTCTGGTCATGCAGTACTGTTAAAGTGTAACTGCCTAGGCATCATCCTCGCTGGTTGGCATAATGAGATGTATATGAGGTATGAGTGGAAATCTATGTGACGTGTACACACTAAGCATGTACAGAATACAATTAGGAACACCTTCCTAATATTGTGTTGCACTGCCTTTTGAACAAGGAACAGCCTCAATTCGTCAGGGCATGGACTCTACAAGGTGTTGAAAGTGTTCCACAGGAATGCTGGCGGATGTTGATTCAAATGCTTCCCACAGTTGTGTCAAGTTGGCTGGATGTCCTTTGGGTGGTGGACCATTCTTGATACACACAGGAAAGTGTTGAGTGTGAAAAACCCAGCCTCGTTGCAGTTCTTGACACTCTGAAACAGGTGCGCCTGGCACCTACTACCACACCTACTACTACTATACGCACTTAAATATTTTGTCTTGCTCATTCACCCTCTGAATGGAGTGGATTTAACAAGTGACATCAATAAGGGATCATAGTTTTCAGCTGGATTCACTTGGTCAGTCCATGTCATTGAAAGAGCAGGTGTTCCTAATGTTGTGTACATACAGTTGAAGTCGGAAGTTTACATACGCCTTAGTCAAATACATTTAAACTCAGTTTTTCACAATTCCTGACATTTAATCCCAGTACAAATTCCCTGTCAAAGGTCAGTTAGGATCACCACTTTATTTTAAGAATGTGAAATGTCAGAATAATAGTAGAGAGAATGATTTATTTAGGCTTGTATTTCTTTCATCACATTCCCAGTGGGTCAGAAGTTTACAAACACTCAATTAGTATTTGGTAGTGTTTGGAATGGTTAACTTTTCCCACAATAAGTTGGGTGAATTTTGGCCCATTCCTCCTGACAGAGCTGGAGTAACTGAGTCAGGTTTGTAGGCCTCCTTGCTCGCACACGCCTTTTCAGTTCTGCCCACTGTCATGAAGTTGGCCTATTTGGGTATAGCAAGCCCCATCCCCCTCTCCCTTCCTCCCCCTTTCCTCCTTCAACTAGGTTGCTGTGGTCAGAGAGACGTCATAAATTCCTGAGAATCTCCTCAAGGACACGCAGTACAGAGAGAGTAGATTTTAATGGAGAACAAAAGAAATCCTTCCACCTCACAGAACTTGAGGTACGAACTAATTTCCTGTTCCGGAGAAAGTATAAAAGATCGCTGAAGAATTCAGCTACGAACTGGTCCGTTTGTCACAACTTGGGGAAGCTCATGGGAGACGGTGTGGCCACATTACCATAACACTGTTTATATAATAGCCTCAGATATGAAGTTTACGTCTAATTGTTGTATAAGATGAATGAGTGAGTATGATACTGTTTGTATAATTGTGTAATGTGATTTTGGACTGTTTAATGAAGAAAAATACAATTCCCTTTTGATTTGAACTAAATCAGAGGACCGCCCCTGAGCCCAGTTAGGGTCAGACATCCTGGGACAGCCCTCTTCAGCCCTTCCGAATAAAACCCCCACTCGGGTGTTCGATCAGCAGATCGAGCTTACCTCAATTACGAGATGGCTAAAGGTTGCAGACCAGGTTTTTCTCCATTAGGAGGACAAAGGTTGTAGACCATTGCTGAATCACGTTAATACCACGTTAAACTCTTAGACTATCGATACCGACAGAATAAAAACAAGTCTTTGATATTAATTACTAGTCTGCAGCTAGAAATTCGGTATCATTGAACGCGAAGAATGAC
Organism: Oncorhynchus clarkii lewisi; assembly: GCF_045791955.1. Lineage (NCBI taxonomy): Eukaryota > Metazoa > Chordata > Actinopteri > Salmoniformes > Salmonidae > Oncorhynchus > Oncorhynchus clarkii. The sequence continues at coordinate 48,620,124 of NC_092165.1, read as the reverse complement.
AACCGCCAAAAAACATCCAATCTATAACGAATGTCACTCTGAACAATCATCTCTAACCACAACCGAGAGAGAGAGGGAGAGAGACGGACAATTCTACAAAATAAACAAAGTTTTCACCAGCGATCAAGACGACACACTGAGCGTAAATATATATACTGATTGCAATTGTTCCCGAATGAGTGAGCGTTCATGTGTAAAGGATTAGCATTTCAATTGTTAGAATTATTATCTCTGTAGTGACTTCTTAGTCGACCCCCACTTCCCCTTTTGTCTAACAAGCCGCCATGCCGGTTTAGCCCACTAGGGCACATTCTCATTTCATTTCATGTCACCACATTTACCTTGTTTGTTTTTTTATGCATTTCTATGAATTACTTAGTTAGTAATAAATAAATTATTTAAGACAATTGATGTATGGATGACTCGTACTGAGACTGGGTTCGTGAAGATAACCAACAATTTACGACGTTTGGAATGAGACTAACGTGAGGTAGTAAATCATTAATTAATTAGAAGACTAATAGATCAGATAAAATATCTGAAAAGTCATTTTAGGAAATGATAACTTTGTAATCTGAATATTTTTCCTTGGTGCCCCGACTTCCTAGTAATTACGGTTACATGATTAATCAGTCTAATCACGTAATAACTCATTACAGAGAATCTTTGATAAAAACTAACTATTGATTTTCACTTTTTGCACCAAAGTACTTTCATCTCTAGGAGACAGAACGTGTCTCCTTCCTGAGCGGTATGACGGCTGCGTGGTCCCATGGTGTTAATACTTGCGTACTATTTGTTTGTACAGATGAACGTGGCACCTTCAGGCATTTGGAAATTGCTCCCAAGGATGAACCAGACTTGTGGAGGTCTACAATTTTCTTTCTGAGGACTTGGCTGATTTCTTTTGATTTTCCCATGATGTCAAGCAAAGAGGCACTGAGTCTGAAGGTAGGCCTTGAAATACATCCACAGGTACGACTCCAATTGACTCAAATTATGTCAATTAGCCTATCAGAAATGTTCTGGAATTTTCCAAGCTGTTTAAAGGCACAGTCAAGTTATTGTATGTAAACTTCAGACCCACTGGAATTGTGATACAATGAATTATAAGTGAAATAATCTGTGAGTAAACAATTGTTGGATAAATTACTTGTGTCATGCACAAAGTAGATGTCCTAATCAATTTGTCAAAACTATAGTTTGTTAACAAGAAACTTGTGGGGTGTTTGAAAAATGAGTTTTAATGACTCCAACCTAAGTGTATGTAAACTTTCGACTTCAACTGTAGATATCCTGACAACTAGAGATGCTTATGGATGCATACATCGACCACGCTGACCCTCAACACGGGGGCCCCTCGGGGTGTGTGCTCAGTCTCCTCCTGTACTCCCTGTTCACCCACGACTGCGTGGCTAAGCACGACTCAAACATCATCATTAAGTTTGCCAACGACACCACGGTGGTAGGCCTGAACACTGACAACCATGAGACAGTTTATAGGGAGTGTGGTGCCAGGACAACAACCTCTCCCTCAATGTGGGCAAAACAAAGGAGATACAAGAAACGGAGGGCCGGGGGAATGCCCCTATTCACATCGACGGGCTCTAGTGGAAAGGGACGAGAGCTTCAAGTTCCTCGGTGTTCACATCACTAAGAACCTATCATGGTCCAAACACACCAACACAGTCATGAAGAGGGCACAGCAAACACCTCTTCCCCCTTAAGAGGCTGAAAAGATTTGGCCTTGGACTTCAGATCCTCAAAAAGTTCTATAGTTGCACCATTGAGAGCATCTTGACAGACTGCGTCACTGCTTGGTATGACAACTGCTCGGCATCCGACCACAAGGCGCTACAAAGGATAGTGTACATCACTTGGGCCGAACTCCCTGCCATCCAGGACCTCTATATCAGATGAAGGCCCTAAAAATTGTCCAAGACTCCAGCCACCCAAGTCATAGACTCTTTTCTCTGCTACCGCACGTCAAGTGGTGCAAGAGCGCCAAGTCTGGGACCAAAAGGCACCTGAACAGTTACTACCCCCAAGCCATAATACTGCTGAACAGTTCATCCAATGGCTACAACCTTTATTATTTATCTTAATGTATTTACACTGACACTGGCTCTATGCGCACCCACCAGACTCTACCTACACACTCACACATACTCGCACACACGCACGCACGCACGCACGCACGCACGCAAACACATACACATTGACGCCACACACACACACTCAGACATAGACACACTTTCACACTACACATAAGCTGCTGCTACTCTGTTTATTATATATCCTGGTTGCCTAGTCACTTTTACCCCTACCCACATGTACATAGAGTATTACCTCAATTACCTAGTACCCCTGCATATTGACTCAGTACTGATACTCCTTGTATATAGCCTCATTATTGATTTTATTGTGTTACAATTTCCTTTTTATTTAGCAAATATTTGTCTTAATTTGTAACTCTGCATTGTTGGCAATGGGCTTGTAAGTTAGCATTTCACTGTAAAATCTAAACCTGTTGTATGTGACCAATTAAGTTGTATTTTATTTTATTTGAAGTCATGCAGCGAGAGATACAAATAACGCATGAAGAGGCACATAGTGAAAGAAAGCAACACTGGAACAGGTGTGAAACTGTTCCAGTTAAGGAAACATCTGGAATTATTTATTTATTAACAAATGAGTAGACAGGACGCATAACAATCTCAACACACATGCGTCAATACTCACGCACGCACGCACCCACCCACACAAACACACACACATGCACGCGCACACACACACACACACGTATGCACAAAACTCACACAGGTCTGAGAAGAGCTACACTACATGGCTTTACATATTCACATTATAGAAATATTGAGAGAAATACTGTCTGTCTGGTCATGCAGTACTGTTAAAGTGTAACTGCCTAGGCATCATCCTCGCTGGTTGGCATAATGAGATGTATATGAGGTATGAGTGGAAATCTATGTGACGTGTACACACTAAGCATGTACAGAATACAATTAGGAACACCTTCCTAATATTGTGTTGCACTGCCTTTTGAACAAGGAACAGCCTCAATTTGTCAGGGCATGGACTCTACAAGGTGTTGAAAGTGTTCCACAGGAATGCTGGCGGATGTTGATTCAAATGCTTCCCACAGTTGTGTCAAGTTGGCTGGATGTCCTTTGGGTGGTGGACCATTCTTGATACACACAGGAAAGTGTTGAGTGTGAAAAACCCAGCCTCGTTGCAGTTCTTGACACTCTGAAACAGGTGCGCCTGGCACCTACTACCACACCTACTACTACTATACGCACTTAAATATTTTGTCTTGCTCATTCACCCTCTGAATGGAGTGGATTTAACAAGTGACATCAATAAGGGATCATAGTTTTCAGCTGGATTCACTTGGTCAGTCCATGTCATTGAAAGAGCAGGTGTTCCTAATGTTGTGTACATACAGTTGAAGTCGGAAGTTTACATACGCCTTAGTCAAATACATTTAAACTCAGTTTTTCACAATTCCTGACATTTAATCCCAGTACAAATTCCCTGTCAAAGGTCAGTTAGGATCACCACTTTATTTTAAGAATGTGAAATGTCAGAATAATAGTAGAGAGAATGATTTATTTAGGCTTGTATTTCTTTCATCACATTCCCAGTGGGTCAGAAGTTTACAAACACTCAATTAGTATTTGGTAGTGTTTGGAATGGTTAACTTTTCCCACAATAAGTTGGGTGAATTTTGGCCCATTCCTCCTGACAGAGCTGGAGTAACTGAGTCAGGTTTGTAGGCCTCCTTGCTCGCACACGCCTTTTCAGTTCTGCCCACTGTCATGAAGTTGGCCTATTTGGGTATAGCAAGCCCCATCCCCCTCTCCCTTCCTCCCCCTTTCCTCCTTCAACTAGGTTGCTGTGGTCAGAGAGACGTCATAAATTCCTGAGAATCTCCTCAAGGACACGCAGTACAGAGAGAGTAGATTTTAATGGAGAACAAAAGAAATCCTTCCACCTCACAGAACTTGAGGTACGAACTAATTTCCTGTTCCGGAGAAAGTATAAAAGATCGCTGAAGAATTCAGCTACGAACTGGTCCGTTTGTCACAACTTGGGGAAGCTCATGGGAGACGGTGTGGCCACATTACCATAACACTGTTTATATAATAGCCTCAGATATGAAGTTTACGTCTAATTGTTGTATAAGATGAATGAGTGAGTATGATACTGTTTGTATAATTGTGTAATGTGATTTTGGACTGTTTAATGAAGAAAAATACAATTCCCTTTTGATTTGAACTAAATCAGAGGACCGCCCCTGAGCCCAGTTAGGGTCAGACATCCTGGGACAGCCCTCTTCAGCCCTTCCGAATAAAACCCCCACTCGGGTGTTCGATCAGCAGATCGAGCTTACCTCAAGTACGAGATGGCTAAAGGTTGCAGACCAGGTTTTTCTCCATTAGGAGGACAAAGGTTGTAGACCATTGCTGAATCACGTTAATACCACGTTAAACTCTTAGACTATCGATACCGACAGAATAAAAACAAGTCTTTGATATTAATTACTAGTCTGCAGCTAGAAATTCGGTATCATTGAACGCGAAGAATGACAACCGCCAAAAAACATCCAATCTATAACGAATGTCACTCTGAACAATCATCTCTAACCACAACCGAGAGAGAGAGGGAGAGAGACGGACAATTCTACAAAATAAACAAAGTTTTCACCAGCGATCAAGACGACACACTGAGCGTAAATATATATACTGATTGCAATTGTTCCCGAATGAGTGAGCGTTCATGTGTAAAGGATTAGCATTTCAATTGTTAGAATTATTATCTCTGTAGTGACTTCTTAGTCGACCCCCACTTCCCCTTTTGTCTAACAAGCCGCCATGCCGGTTTAGCCCACTAGGGCACATTCTCATTTCATTTCATGTCACCACATTTACCTTGTTTGTTTTTTTATGCATTTCTATGAATTACTTAGTTAGTAATAAATAAATTATTTAAGACAATTGATGTATGGATGACTCGTACTGAGACTGGGTTCGTGAAGATAACCAACAATTTACGACGTTTGGAATGAGACTAACGTGAGGTAGTAAATCATTAATTAATTAGAAGACTAATAGATCAGATAAAATATCTGAAAAGTCATTTTAGGAAATGATAACTTTGTAATCTGAATATTTTTCCTTGGTGCCCCGACTTCCTAGTAATTACGGTTACATGATTAATCAGTCTAATCACGTAATAACTCATTACAGAGAATCTTTGATAAAAACTAACTATTGATTTTCACTTTTTGCACCAAAGTACTTTCATCTCTAGGAGACAGAACGTGTCTCCTTCCTGAGCGGTATGACGGCTGCGTGGTCCCATGGTGTTAATACTTGCGTACTATTTGTTTGTACAGATGAACGTGGCACCTTCAGGCATTTGGAAATTGCTCCCAAGGATGAACCAGACTTGTGGAGGTCTACAATTTTCTTTCTGAGGACTTGGCTGATTTCTTTTGATTTTCCCATGATGTCAAGCAAAGAGGCACTGAGTCTGAAGGTAGGCCTTGAAATACATCCACAGGTACGACTCCAATTGACTCAAATTATGTCAATTAGCCTATCAGAAATGTTCTGGAATTTTCCAAGCTGTTTAAAGGCACAGTCAAGTTATTGTATGTAAACTTCAGACCCACTGGAATTGTGATACAATGAATTATAAGTGAAATAATCTGTGAGTAAACAATTGTTGGATAAATTACTTGTGTCATGCACAAAGTAGATGTCCTAATCAATTTGTCAAAACTATAGTTTGTTAACAAGAAACTTGTGGGGTGTTTGAAAAATGAGTTTTAATGACTCCAACCTAAGTGTATGTAAACTTCCGACTTCAACTGTAGATATCCTGACAACTAGAGATGCTTATGGATGCATACATCGACCACGCTGACCCTCAACACGGGGGCCCCTCGGGGTGTGTGCTCAGTCTCCTCCTGTACTCCCTGTTCACCCACGACTGCGTGGCTAAGCACGACTCAAACATCATCATTAAGTTTGCCAACGACACCACGGTGGTAGGCCTGAACACTGACAACCATGAGACAGTTTATAGGGAGTGTGGTGCCAGGACAACAACCTCTCCCTCAATGTGGGCAAAACAAAGGAGATACAAGAAACGGAGGGCCGGGGGAATGCCCCTATTCACATCGACGGGCTCTAGTGGAAAGGGACGAGAGCTTCAAGTTCCTCGGTGTTCACATCACTAAGAACCTATCATGGTCCAAACACACCAACACAGTCATGAAGAGGGCACAGCAAACACCTCTTCCCCCTTAAGAGGCTGAAAAGATTTGGCCTTGGACTTCAGATCCTCAAAAAGTTCTAGAGTTGCACCATTGAGAGCATCTTGACAGACTGCGTCACTGCTTGGTATGACAACTGCTCGGCATCCGACCACAAGGCGCTACAAAGGATAGTGTACATCACTTGGGCCGAACTCCCTGCCATCCAGGACCTCTATATCAGATGAAGGCCCTAAAAATTGTCCAAGACTCCAGCCACCCAAGTCATAGACTCTTTTCTCTGCTACCGCACGTCAAGTGGTGCAAGAGCGCCAAGTCTGGGACCAAAAGGCACCTGAACAGTTACTACCCCCAAGCCATAATACTGCTGAACAGTTCATCCAATGGCTACAACCTTTATTATTTATCTTAATGTATTTACACTGACACTGGCTCTATGCGCACCCACCAGACTCTACCTACACACTCACACATACTCGCTCGCACGCACGCACGCACGCACGCACGCAAACACATACACATTGACGCCACACACACACACTCAGACATAGACACACTTTCACACTACACATAAGCTGCTGCTACTCTGTTTATTATATATCCTGGTTGCCTAGTCACTTTTACCCCTACCCACATGTACATAGAGTATTACCTCAATTACCTAGTACCCCTGCATATTGACTCAGTACTGATACTCCTTGTATATAGCCTCATTATTGATTTTATTGTGTTACAATTTCCTTTTTATTTAGCAAATATTTGTCTTAATTTGTAACTCTGCATTGTTGGCAATGGGCTTGTAAGTTAGCATTTCACTGTAAAATCTAAACCTGTTGTATGTGACCAATTAAGTTGTATTTTATTTTATTTGAAGTCATGCAGCGAGAGATACAAATAACGCATGAAGAGGCACATAGTGAAAGAAAGCAACACTGGAACAGGTGTGAAACTGCTAGTCATAGACTGCCATGCTAGGTAGAGGATTCAGCCGTGGTTAGACAATAGCCATGGAAACAGCTGAAATCGTTTGCCTTACTCACTCTGATAAACTCAACCATAATAGATACTGCTGTCATCCATCTGTACCTCAACAACACCATGACCAAGGTAGCTCCGTGCTGTGTCTGCCTGTTGTTGTATTGTGTTGAGAGTTAGTGAGATGCATAGAGACTATTGTGTTGAGACAGAGAGTGAGTGAGAGTAAGTATTGTGTTGAGAGAGAGACAGACAGACAGACAGACAGAGAGACAGAGAGAGAGACAGAGACAGAGACAGAGAGTGAGAAAGCATTGTGTTGAGAGAGTAAGTATTGCGTTGAGAGAGCGAGAGAGATTGATCAAATCAAATGTATTTGTCACATACACATGGTTAGCAGATGTTAATGCGAGTGTAGCGAAATGCTTGAGTGAGAGAGAGTAAGTATTGTGTTGCAAGAGAGAGTGAGAGTAAATGTTGTGTTAAATGAGTAAGAGAGAGATAGTAAGTATTGTATTGAGAGAGAGAAAGTATTGTGTTGAGAGTGAGAGAGAGTAAGTATTCTATTGAGAGTGAAAGAGAGTGAGTATTGTGTTGAGAGTGAAAGAGAGTGAGTATTGTGTTGTGAGAAAGAAAGTAATGTGTTGAGAGTGAGAGAGAGTAAGTATTGTATTGAGAGATAGTAAGTATTGTATTGAGAGAGAGTAAGTATTGTGTTGAGAGTGAGAGAGAGTAAGTATTGTATTGAGTGAAAGAGAGTGAGTATTGTGTTGAGAGTGAAAGAGAGTGAGTATTGTGTTGTGAGAAAGAAAGTATTGTGTTGAGAGTGAAAGAGAGTGAGTATTGTGTTGAGAGAAAGAAAGTATTGTGTTGAGAGAGTAAGTCTTGTATTGAGATAGAGTAAGTATTGTGTTGAGAGTGAGAGATAGTAAGTATTGTGTTGAGTGAGAGAGAGTAAGTATTGTATTGAGAGTGAAAGATAGTGAGTATTGTGTTGAGAGAAAGAAAGTATTGTGTTGAGAGTGAAAGAGAGTGAGTATTGTGTTGAGAGAAAGAAAGTATTGTGTTGAGAGTGAGCTGTGTTGTAGTAGTGATGCTCTTCACATTGCAGCTGCCAGTGCAGAGGACAGATCAGAGATAACAGAGCAAGGCTGTACCCGTTAATGAGCCATTATAATCCAATTTAGTTCTCGTTAAAATACATCTAAAAATAAAACACACTAAGGTGCAGACAGAGAGAAAATAATATATGTAATTTAAACTGATTGCAGACAAAAGACCTAACGTGTCCTGTAGAAACACACCCACACAAACAGAAATAAGATGAAGAAACAACTCATACTAATCACAGGGTACACACACGTACATGAAAGAACAAAAACTTGTACGCATGCGCGCGTGCACACACACAAATACCACCACCCGACTCCCCCACCCCCTGTAGGAGATGGGTGTGTATCTCCTTGTTTTCCCCCCTCTATTAATTAAAGCATGCAGTAAGTGTGAAATGAACTCTCTCCTACACTGGGGCTGACAGAGAGGGGGAATCAGATGCCTTTGTCTGGGCCATAATTAGTGAGAGGGGTGGATGACAGACCAGGGCAGCAGTCCACCACCATGACATACCACCAACTAGATGAACGAGACAGGCCAGAGAGAGGGGGCGGCAGGGAAAGGGTGGGGGAGGGTGAAGGAGAGAAGGGAGGGTAGAGGGAGGGTGAAGGAGAGGACGGAGGGTCGAGGGAGGGTGAAGGAGAGAAGGGAGGGTAGAGGGAGGGTGAAGGAGAGAAGGGAGGGTAGAGGGAGGGTGAAGGAGAGAAGGGAGGGTAGAGGGACGGTGAAGGAGAGAAGGGAGGGTAGAGGGAGGGTGAAGGAGAGAAGGGAGGGTAGAGGGAGGGTGAAGGAGAGAAGGGAGGGTAGAGGGAGGGTGAAGGAGAGAAGGGAGGGTAGAGGGAGGGTGAAGGAGAGAAGGGAGGGTAGAGGGACGGTGAAGGAGAGAAGGGAGGGTAGAGGGACGGTGAAGGAGAGAAGGGAGGGTAGAGGGAGGGTGAAGGAGAGAAGGGAGGGTAGAGGGAGGGTGAAAGAGAGAACGGAGGGTCGAGGGAGGGTGAAGGAGAGAAGGGAGGGTAGAGGGAGGGTGAAGGAGAGAAGGGAGGGTAGAGGGAGGGTGAAGGAGAGAAGGGAGGGTAGAGGGAGGGTAAAGGAGAGAAGGGGTGAAAGAGAAGGGAAAGGAGGTTGCTAGTCATTACCACTGCAAAATAAAGCCCATCCTCTCACAGCCTGGGGATAATATCACGATCCACTGCCACTCCGTTGCCTTCTGCAGAAAGAGGGCGACATAAGGAGAGAGAGGAAAGGAGGGAGGAAAGGAAAAGAAGGGGATCTGGCTGATAGATTGTATAATTTGGAGAGGGAGAGGGGCAAGGAGTCTTTTGAGTTTAAGAATTGATGAAGACAAACGTAAACCTCAGACTGGAGTAATAACTTGTGTGGATTCATCCTGGTCCTTATGGGCGGTGTCTCATAACATTCTGATGCCAACCAACACACCTGTCTGACTACTGAAGGGAGTCTACAGTACCGCAAAACACACCATAATGATCTATTCATCTCAAAGACCTTCAGGCTAGAACTGGGATAATCAATCCCACCTGATCCCAATGATAGAAAAACTTTTAACTGGTAAATCGCAAGGTTTCAAAACTACAGGAAACCCCAGAATGAGGCATTTACAAGGAATCTACTAAGCTAACATTGTGGAATTGTTTTATGATGACCATACCAATGATTTATCTATTAGGTATCAAATAAATATGTTAAAGGTTACTGGATGAAACATTGAATTTGATCTTACTACTATTAGACTTTAGAAATGCATTGAATAACAGATTCATATATCGAAAAACAGATCAATAAATAAATCAAAAGGAAGTTTGTTTTAAAGTGTCTGTCCTATATTTGAGAGATTTTATTTTATTTGTATTACCCATATTTAACCCCTTTTTTGGCACAAAACTACTTCCATATACACTGAGTGTACAAAACAATAGGAACATCTTCCTAATATTTTGTTGCAACCCCTAATGCCCTCAAAACAGCCTCAATTCGTCGGGGCATGGACTACAAGGTGCCGAAAGCATTCCACAGGGATGCTGGTCTATGTTGACTCCAATGCTTCCCACAGTTGTGTCAAGTTGACTGGATGTCCTTTGGGTGGTGGACCATTTTTGATACACACAGGAAACCCAGAAGTGTTGTAGTTGTTGACACACTCAAACTGGTGCACCTCGCACCTACTACCATATGTGAGAAGACTGACTTTTGCGATGTCTCATGGTCTGACAAACAAGGATGTAGCTCGACTACCTTACAGCGCTGTAGCTCGGCTACCTTACAACGCTGTAGCTCGGCTACCTTACAGCGCTGTAGCTCGGCTACCTTACAACGCTGTAGCTCGGCTACCTTACAACGCTGTAGCTCGGCTACCTTACAACGATGTAGCTCGACTACCTTACAGCGCTGTAGCTCGGCTACCTTACAACGCTGTAGCTCGGCTACCTTACAACGCTGTAGCTCGGCTACCTTACAACGATGTAGCTCGACTACCTTACAGCGCTGTAGCTCGGCTACCTTACAACGCTGTAGCTCGGCTACCTTACAACGCTGTAGCTCGGCTACCTTACAACGATGTAGCTCAGCTACCTTACAACGCCGTAGCTCGGCTACCTTACAACGCCGTAGCTCGGCTACCTTACAACGATGTAGCTCGACTACATTACAACGATGTAGCTCAACTACCTTACAGCGCTGTAGCTCGGCTACCTTACAATGCCGTAGCTCGGCTACTTTACAACGCCGTAGCTCGGCTACCTTCCACCGCAGATGCGGAATGTGGTGGATTGAGACGCAGCCAATGCAAAAAAAGATATCTGATGGGAATTTGTTCACGTATTTTGCTAATTAGATTTCCGCAGGGGAGCACACGAACTCTAGGGGGATAAATTAGCACAGTCTACTATATTTTGTATTTTTATTGGGATCATGTATAGTGTGCTAATGCCAATACCAAAAAAAGAGTAATGGAGAGTATTGTACAATACGGCGAACATAGCAAATTATGTGTTTGTGGTAAGTTCTTGGGGCCTCCATCTTTATGAACCTTCGCCATTCACTACTACTGTGCCGTACATTTAAAAAAACAATGTGTTGAAGGCTATGGATGTATTATATTTATAATACACTTTCAAGTCATTTAGTCATTATTCAAGACCTCATTGGGGACAGTACATTCCAGAGCCATCACTATCGACCAAAATATGTCACAAAAATATCCTTGACCCTCCATTTGAGGTTGTCCTCAACTCCTCAAGGAGAGGTTTTATATCTAAAGCTTTGCTTTTGTAATTCGAGAAATGCAGCAGTTTCAAGTGATCTATTCAATTTAAGAAGAAGAACTGCGTTTATGGATGTAGGATCTTAATTTGATCACCCTGTTGCAGGACAACTTTCTTACAATGCAGGAAATGTAAAACTATATTTGAGGTTCAAAAAGGATTCTGAAGTTTGTAATTTACACTGACATTTTCCCAGAAAAAAGTCCATTAATTATAATCCACATAATAATAAAAATGTCCTATTGCTGCAGGATTATTTTCCTGCTGTAGCAAACTCGCTTAAATTAAGATCCTACATCTGTATGTGCATTGATAAATCTAATGGAACTGTCCAGGCATTACCCGGAGAATGCAATGATTGTGATGCTATAACTCCCTGCTATCAAACCAATCAGCATCTAGGATCCAAACAACACGTTTTAACAATTAAGTAATACGGCACAAGGGAGTGTGGTATATGGCCAATATAACACGACTAAGGGCTTTTTTACGCACGACGCAACTCGGACTGCCTAGATACAGCCCTTAGCCGTGGAATATTGACCATGTACCACAAACCTCAGAGGTGCCTAATTGCAATTATAAACTGGTTACCAATATAATTAGAGCAGAAAAATACATGTTTTCTCATACACGTGGTATACGGTCTGATATATCACGGCTGAAGGCCAATCAGCATTCAGGGCTTGAACCACCCAGTTTATAATGTTTGATAATTCTGAAATACAGTACAATGTTCCAGTTTACAAGGTCTCCCTGCTTCTCATACTTTCATTATTCAAATGAATGGAAGAACCAACACTCTGCTAGGGAAAGAGGCATAGCTTCAAGAAGTAGGGGTGCTGAAGGTGTTACAGCACCTCCTGGTGGTGAGATGGTAAAACTGAAAGATTTGGTGGAGTTGCAAAAAAAAAATATCTGTTGCATTATTGATATAAACGACCATGGGATTGGGGTAGGGGAGATGAAAAACGTAGGATATTTTATGCTCAGCTGCCTAGAAATCACAGCTAGCTACATGGCTTTCTAATGGACCAATTATGTTGGCTAGATTTACAGTATCTAGCAGAAGAAGTACACACACAGGATATACAAAAGTATGTGGACACCCCTTCAAATTAGTGTATTTGGCCATTTGAGCTACACCCGTTGCTGACAAGTGTATAAAATCGAGCACACAGCCATGCAATATCCATAGACAAACATTGACAGTAGAATGGCCCGTACTGAAAAGCTCAGTGACTTTCAACATGGCACCGTCATAGGATGCCACCTTTCCAACAAGTCAGTTCATCAAATTTCTGCCCTTCTAGAGCTCACCGGTCAACTGTAAGTGCTTTTATTGTGAAGTGGAAACGTCTAGGAGCAACAACGGCTCAACTCCGAAGTGATAGGCCACACAAGCTCACAGAACTGGACCTCCGAGTGCTGAAGCGCGTAGCGTGTAAAGTCGTCTGTCCTCGGTTGCAACACTTACTACCGAGTTCCAAACTGCCTCTGGAAGCAAGTTCAGCACAATAATTGATCGTTGGGAGCTTCATGAAATGGGTTTCCATGGCCGAGCGGCCGCACACACACCTAAATTCACAATGCGCAATGCCAAGCGTCGGCTGGAGTGGTGTAAAGCAGCCGCCATTGGACTCTGGAGCAGTGGACACGCCTTATCTGGAGTGATGAATCACACTTCACCATCTGTCAGTCTTACGGACAAATCTGGGCTTGGTGGAAGCCAGGAGAACGCTACCTGCCTGAATGCATAGTGCCAGCTGTAAGGTTTGGTGGATTTCTGGGGCTGTTCGGGCTAGGCACCTTAGTTCCAGTGAAGGGAAATCTTAATGCTACAACATACAACTTTGTGGCAAAAGTTTGGGGAAGGCGCTTTCCTGTTTCAGCGTGACAATGCCTCTGTGCACAAAGCGAGGTCAGTAGAGAAATTGTTTGTCGAGATCGGTGTGGAATACCTTGACTGGCCTGCACAGGGACCTGACCGCAATCCCATATAAAACCTTTGATATGAATTGGAACGCCAACTGCGAGCCAGGCCTAATCGCACAATATCACTGCCCGACCTCACTAATGCTCTTGTGGCTGAATGGAAGCAAGTCCCCACAAAAATGCTACATCTTCTAGTGGAAAGCCTTCCCAGAAGAGTGAAGGCTGTTTTAGCAGGGGCTACCAAATCCATATTAATGCCCGTGATTTTGGAATGAGCTGTTCGACAACGTTCAACGAGCAGGTGTCCACATGTAGTGTACAGTATTCTTGGAGAGCTCTCAGCTCTGTTATGTATGCGGTGCTCTCATGATATGCTCTTATCTATTCAGTTGTGGGGGGTTGGAGTTGGACACACTGCTGTATGATAGACAGTTTAGTTTGAGTTGAGTCGGGTCTCTCTCCCTTTCTGTCCCTCTCCCATAGGCAGAGCATGAGTTTCAAGTTTGGGGAAACAAATTTTCAGCATAGAAAATGCACCTTTATAGTAAAGCATTCCATGCACTCCAGTTTATTATTTTTAGAGGCAAACTATCATCTGGGGCCAAATCATGCTTTCTGGTGAATTAACCTGTTTTGAATTATTTTATTTATGTATTGAGAGGAGTCATTTTGGCAATTTAATACAATTGACTTTGAGTTTACTTCCACTTCTATTTCTATTAGTTTACAATTCTAAAGTTGGCGAAAAGCGAATGGGACCAATATCAAATAAGGAACATTTCGCCCTCTGCTCGCAGGCCTGCTCCTGCCCATATCGAACAAGTAGGCTACTAGCACACTAGTCTAGCAAGAAAAACAGGCAACTGTGCTTTCCCCTCGCTGGTGCTGGATCGAGGTGAGCGCTCTTCTCCTGATGGATTGCATAGCTTTCCATCTGTGTTCAGTTTTAATAGGCACAATCCTGTGTTTACTAATTTAATTACAACACCCCTCTAATTTTCTCTCGCTCTCTCTGTCTCTCTCTCAATCTCGCTCTCTCACTCTCTCTAACTCTCGCTCTCTCACACACCCCGTTGTTATGCAGTATACTACAAAAAAATATGCACTCTGTTCACAACGGTCTATTTGGTTTTGCAAACAGTCATGAATTAAATTAACTTAGGCTGCAATGACTACTGTTACTGAATCGTGTCCCGAATCTTGGCTACTCGTCACATTAGGAATTGCATTTTATTGTTTACCTGCAAATGTTTACTACAAAGGTGATTTCTTTCAATGTGACCATGAATAGGGACATAGTGGAGAATAATATTTTCAGGCTTAAAGCCTACATTCAAAGCTGCAACTACAGTAGATGTCCACACCACATATAAGACAGAGACACTATAATTGTGCTCATACTACAGGCATAAACATGGGAAGGATTGGAGAGACTCTGTGTCCAGAATGAGACACAGACCATGTGATGGAAAGAGAGAGGGAGGGATGGAGGGAGGAAGAGGGTGGGTGGGAGGGAGGGAGGGAGGGAGGGAGGGAGGGGGGGGGTGAGAGGGTGGGAGAGAGAAGAGAGAGATGAATGATGGTGATGAATGGGGGAGGGGGGGTGTCAGAGAGATAGTCTGTTGCAATAAAGATCCCTGAGGGCAATAACCTGTGATTAGCAGAGAAACCCTCCCTATCGCACCACTATCTGTCTGTCTGGCCAGAGAGGTGCTGGATCACAAAACCATTTCCTTGTCCTCATCAACTGTCAAAACTATCAACAAAATATATGGTCATTCTGCACAGCTTCCTGAAAAATATCCACAAATGTCAAACAAAACTAGAAGTGAAAAATGTCAAATGTTATAGGACATCCTTGCCATTTAACTGAGTAAAAACTCCTCTGGTGATCAGCACACCGCCACAATGGTTATCATGTTAACAATCGTCAAGGTGAAACCTTTCAATCCTGACATCCTGTAACTGGACTTCTCTAACAGGTCGGTCTATCTGTCTGTCAAAACAGAGCGGTGACCCCGTCCCCTCCATTAGAACCAATGTAAACCCTAGCTGCACCTCTGGTTTCCGCTATTGATTGGTCCTTATGGTCATGGTCGTCTGTCTCGCTATCTCCTAATTGGCTAAGTGATGGGACTGATCCTAAGATTGTTCCCTAAATTTATTTGCTGAGTCGGCTGAGACTGTGGCCACAAGTGAGCACATCACATGCTTGAACAACTGGAGTGGTGTGAGTGACAGACTGCTGTGTCCTATAATTGATATGTCTAATTGGGAGGAGGGGGGGCTGCATTAACGTTGAGGGAACGTTGAGGGAGTGTTGATTATGGGTTATTATGGCGATCATGATGTAATCACACTTTACACAGAACATTCTAAGCTCACGTTGTCCTTCAACACACGACTCCTGGGTTTAAAAGCACAGAATGTGAACTAAGACAGACAGTTTATCAACCTCTACAAACTGAAGGCCAAGAAGACAGTCCGAAGCAATATACAGGTGTAGGGTCTTAATTGATCACCCTGTTGCAGGATACATTTCTTGTAGTGTATTTGAGGTTTAAAAAGGCTTCTAAAGTTTAATTTGTATGTAATGTATCAATCATTTAAAAAATGTCCATGAACTATAATCCACATAATTCACGTTTCCTGGATTATTTTCCTGCCATAGGAGACTGGCTCAAATTAAGATCCGACATCTATAATATATTGTTCATTCTGTTACAAATGCTGAATATTGATAATAATTCAAACAGGATAATCCCTACACCTACGGTATTAACTCAACATCTATGTATACAAATATTCACATCACACTTCTGCTCTCTGTCCTGTGTGTAGTGGAGGTTATAACAGACTGCAGTGTTGCAAGATCTGTGAGAGACAGAGAGAGTGTCTGTCTGGAAAGTTCTGAGAGCCTCCACAGGGCAGAGTGTTATCTCCCTCCCATATGTTTACCCCTGGGCAATTCCACTCTCTGTAATTGTCTGTCTAGCATGGAGCCTCAGCCTGCACTGGAGGGAAAACTTAGAAAACTAGTCCACTTGTTTCTCCTGTCTGTCACTCCTATAAAACAATTAAAACACTACCGCAGTGCCCCGCAGTGACAGAGACAGACGCTCTACGGCATAGCTGTAAGTCTGTCTGTGTGTGGGCTGGGGTGTGGGGAGGTGTGTGTGTGTGCGCGTGTGCATGTGCGCGTGTGTGTGAGTGTTGACATTATTAGCATTCTCCAATATCACTCTTGATACGAGCCATGAATCCTAACTGAACAGATTGTGCAACTGCCTTAGTAGCTTCCATTCTGCTACAACATGCCAGATCAGGTGAACACATATCATGTCTACCTATTTCTCTATGTCAAACCAGAAGCTAGAAGTCAAACCTAATGACAGCTAAATCGTCGGTGTTCGCGAGACTCTGATTAAACTATTGGCCTCCAATACACATGATAAACTAGATGAACATACAACAACACAATGCTCTGTGTCACAGCCATCCATATCAGTCCCACCAGGTAGCTAGCGTACACACGGAGCCTGAAGGATCAACAGTCCCATAGGAATCATTGCGTTACACACCTGATTCAAATCATCAAAGCTTGATGATAAGTTGATCATTTGAATCAACTGTGTACTAAAATGTGCCCCCCTTTGGGTCCTCAGCACCTGGATTGAGAACCATTGGCTTATAGCATCGTTATACTGTATAATAACCCACAAATGCTGAATCTCCAGATACTCAACTAGTCTAAAGAAGGCCAGTTTTATTGCTTCTTAAATCAGAACGTTTTCAACTGTGCTAACATAATTGCAAAAGGGTTTGCTAATGATAAATTAGCCTTTTAAAATGCTAAATTAGCTAACACAACGTGCCATTTGAACACAAGAGTGATGGTTGCTGATAATGGGCTTCTGTACGCCTATGTAGATATTCCACAAGAGAAATCAGCCATTTCCAGCTACACTAGTCATTTACAACATTAACAATGTCTACACTGTATATCTGATCAATTTGATGATATTTTAATGGACAAAAAAATTGCTTTTCTTTCAAAAACAAGGATATTTCTAAGTGACTCCAAACTTTTGAACAGTAGTGTAAGTATTCACACTCCTGAGTCAATACTTTGTAGAAGCACCTTTGGCAGCGACTACAGCTGTGAATCTTTCTGGGTAAGTCTCTAAGACCTTTGCACACCTGGATTGTACAATATTTTCCCATTATTCTTTACAAAAAACTTCAAGCTCTGTCAAATTGTTTTTTGATCATTGCTAGACAACCATTTTCAGGTTTTGCCGCAGATTTTCAAGCAGATTTAAGTCAAAACTGCAACTCGGTCACTCAGGAACATTCACTGTCTTCTTGGTAAGCAACTCCATTCTAGATTTGGCCTTGTGTTTTAGGTTATTGTCCTGCTGAAAGGTGAATTAATCTCAACTAAATTTGGGAAAAGTCAAGGGGTGTGAATACTTGCTGAAGGCACAGTATAACAGGAGTAACAGGGAGATGCAGTGACAATATCAACAACAGTGACCTGTCCCACCTTCCATCAGCATATACAGCCAGTCTCCAGGGAGATAAAACTACATGTATCACAACCATCTACCTCTAAGCAGTGTGAGGGGTGTGGGGTTAGGGTCAAAGGTCAGAGGGTGACCTATTACTACAGAAACCAGCCCAGCCTGGCCGAATTATAGTGAGAGAATCGCCATCCACAGGTCATGATGGTATTATAGCTGTGACCATCTCCTGTCCATTAGAGTGGTGTTCCATTACTGCCACCCTATAGAGGGTCATCACATCATGTCATCCATCCCAGCACAACATCATTAAGGTGTGTGTGTGTGTGTGTGTGTGTGTGTGTGTGAGTGAGTGAGTGAGTGAGTGAGTGAGTGAGTGAGTGAGTGAGTGAGTGAGAGAGAGAGAGATAATGATAGAAGCTGCAAATGGAGAAGCTGGAGGAGCAGGCGTCATTTTAGACTGCCTAATGAATGAGAATATCCATAACAGTATGGGGGATACCATTTTACATTAATGCCAGGTTCTACTACTAATGTCGCTTATCGTTTTCATGTGGTGGGAAATGAGAACTTATTCTGAGTTAGAGGTAGAAGAGATTGCCAATATCGAAGATGCACTTCTGAAAATATTTGACTTTTTCTTCAAGGAAAGGTTGAATTCACTTATTATAAGAGATGGGGGGCCCACTCAATTGCCAGGTAAAGCGTACAATCATTGACATAGAGATAAATTCACACTTCTTTTATGACTGCATACACTTATCAAATAGGAGGGCCTGTCTCTTTGAGAGCTAAATTACGAGAGTCCTTCAGTTCCAAGTCCAGCTTTTAATAAGAAGAGTTAGCAGTGATAAATAACTATGAGCGTTCCCTAAATCATCAGCCATTAGCCAGTTAGTGTGCTGTGTTAACAAGATGCTGTCTATAGAAGGTTTATCTCTGTTTATAGGAGGCTCTTAAAGAGGCCCTCAGAGAGTGGTGTGAATCAATAGCTTTCCTTACCAGTTGCCTACATATCTTACTTTTAGTCAGTTTTCTACACCAGGAAAATAATCCTGCAGCAACAAGAAATGTGAATTATTATGTGGATTATAATTAATGAACATGTTTGTAGGGGTTGATCCATTTTTCCTAAGGGAGAATCAAGCCTGAATTTCAAAGTGGAAATTACACATTTCAGAAGCCTTTTTAAACCTCAAATTTCTGGAATGTTCTCCTGCAACAGGGTGATCAAATGAAGATCCTACATCTGTACCTCATCAAACATCTCAGTCAAGTAAACGTCTTCACATACTTACACAAAACAATATGGACGTCTGAATAAAACCACCGCAACAAGTTGTGTAATAACGGCCATGGTTATGGAGATATGTGTAAATGTCACATCAACACATCACATGTGTCTGGCTGCCATTTCCACGGGTGTTGAGGACTGGGTATCATATCTACAGCTGGTGAGATCCTGCTATCCTGCTTGTTTAGAGGTCATTACTAGCGAATGTCTGCTTTGCCACTCTAGTGACTCAACTCAACTTTTTTCCCAGCTATACAGTCATTACTGTGTCTGCAGTTAGATGTACTGTGAATGAGCCCTACACTGACCACAGCCATAGAGATAGATAGACATGGCAGACTATTGTAGTTGCCGATAGTGATCAGATGGGAGGAGGGGAAAGCATAAGTCTGTGTGTGTTATCTCCTTAGCAACAAGCGGCTTTAACCAGGCTTTTCAGAGTGCTGAATATTCACCCAGAGGTTGAGAGGAAGGAGGGCTTGTCCCTCGCTCTCCTACCCAAAAGGCTGAGGAGCAAGGGAGGAGGGCTGAGGAGCGAGGGAGGAGGGCTGAGCGAGGAAGGCTGAGTGAGGGAGGCAGAGGATGTAGGGACAGAGCAGACGCCATGTGCAGTAAGCCGTGAGAAACCCACCAATCTCCAGCCTTCCTTTAATTACCATGGGCCTTGCATGACGATGCAATTTGCATAGGAGACGATTAACATCGGAACACCATCATATTCACATTCAGCTCCACTGTAAGAAGAAGAGATAGTATATACTGTAGCATGACATCATCTGGGCTCCCGAGAGGCGCAGCAGTCTAAGGCACTGCATCTGTGCTTGAGGTGTCACTACAGACGCCATGGTTTGAATCCAAGCTGTATCACAACCTGCTGTGATTGGGAATCCCATAGGGCGGTGCACAATTGGCCCAGCGTGGTCTGGGTTTGGCCGGTGTAGGCGGTCATTGTAAATAAGAATTTGTTCTTAACCGACTTGCCTGGTTAAATAAAAATATATCATTGGTGCCTGGTCAAAACCACTGGTTTTCCGTATCAAGTCTATTTGCACATTGTTGACATGTTACTGCCCGAAACAATGCCTTAACCCTAAGCAAAGCACTTAAAACAAACCTCCTTAGGTAGTTAGTTTCCCATTCCAATTTCCAGTTTTAAACAAGTCTGAATAGTCATTCTATTAAACTGTTGGTCACAAATCGCTGCTTGTTTCGGGAAAAACTGAGATATTTTCATATCCGCAAACAAAAAAACATCAGATTTCAACAACTTCCTCTACTTACCATTTAAATTAAATATCCCCCGTACATTCTCCATGAATGAGTCCAGCACCACTATGGAAGGCCTTTGCACACAGTTGAAGTCGAAGTTTACATATACCTTAGCCAAATAGATTTACACTCAGTTTTTCACAATTCCTGACATTTAATCCCAGTAAAAATTCCCTGTTTTAGGTCAGATAGGATCACCACTTTATTTTATGAATGTGAAATGTCAGGATAATAGTAGAGAGAATGATTTCTTTCATCACATTCCAAGTGGGACAGAAGTTAACATACACTCAATTAGTATTTAGTAGCATTGCCTTTAAATTGTTTAACTTGGGTCAAACGTTTTGGGTAGCCTTCCACAACCTTCCCACAATAAGTTGGGTGAATTTTGGCCCATTCCTCCTGACAGAGCAGGTGTAACTGAGTCAGGTTTGTAGGCCTCCTTGCTCGCACATGCTTTTTCAGTTCTGCCCACAAATGTTCTATGGGATTGAGGTCAGGGCTTTGTGATGGCCACTCCAATATCTTGACTTTGTTGTCCTTAAGCCATTTTGCCACAACTTTGGAAGTATGCTTGGGGTCATTGTCCATTTGGAAGACCCATTTGCTACCAAGCTTAAACTGATGTCTTGAGATGTTGCTTCAATATATCCACATAATTGTCCCTCCTCACGATGCCATCTATTTTGTGAAGTGCACCAGTCCCTCCTGAAGCAAAGCATGATGCTACCACCACTGTGTTTCATGGTTGGGATGGTGTTCTTTCGGCTTGCAAGTCTCCCCCTTTTTCCTCCAAACATAACGATGGTCATTATGGCCAAATAATTATATTTTTGTTTCATCAGACCAGAGGACATTTCTCCAAAAAATATGATCATTGTCCCCATGTGCAGTTGCAAACCGTAGTCTGGCATTTTTATGGCGGTTTTGGAGCAGTGGCTTCTTCCTTGCTGAGTGGCCTTTCAGGTTATGTCGATATAGGACACATTTTACTGTGGATATCGATACTTTTGAACCTGTTTCCTCCAGCATCTTCACAAGGTCCGCTGTTGCTGTTGTTCTGGGATTGATTTGCACTTTTTGCACCAAAGTACATTAATCTCTAGGAGACAGAAAGCGTCTCCATCCTGAGCGGTATGATGACTGCGTGGTCCCATGGTGTTTATATTTGCGTACTATTGTTTGTACAGATGAACGTGGTACCTTCAGGCGTTTGGAAATTGCTCCCAAGGAGGAAACAGACTTGTGGAGGTCTACAATTTTTTTTCTGAGGTCTTGGCTGATTGATTTGGATTTTCCCATGATGTCAAGCAAAGAGGCACTGAGTTTGAAGGTAGGCCTTGAAATACATCCACAGGTACACCTCCAATTGACTCAAATGATGTCATTTAGCCTATCAGAAGCTTCTAACGCCATGACATCATTTTTGTGAATTTTCCAAGCTGTTAAAAGGCACAGTCAAGTTAGTGTTTGTAAACTTCTGACCCACTGGAAGTGTGATACAGTTAATTATAAGTGAAATAATCTGTCTGTAAACAATTGTTGAAAAAATGACTTGTGTCATGCACAAAGTAGATGTCCTAACCGACTTGCCCAAACTATAGTTTGAAAAACGAGTTTTAATGACTCTAACCTAAGTGTATGTAAACTTCCGACTTCAACTGTATGTGCAGTCCATATTCACCAATACACATCTTATCTGGATCAAACATTAGCATGATTATCAAATCCTGTG
Source organism: Oncorhynchus clarkii lewisi (assembly GCF_045791955.1). NCBI lineage: Eukaryota > Metazoa > Chordata > Actinopteri > Salmoniformes > Salmonidae > Oncorhynchus > Oncorhynchus clarkii. The sequence goes on along the minus strand of NC_092165.1, from coordinate 48,597,695 downwards.
CTGTATAGGGTGGGCTGAAGCTCAGTCACAAGCTCGTTCTGTCCTCTGAACCCTGTGTGAAAACCTAGGCTCTGACATACTGAACACCATGCAAAAATCGCAGTAGAAATGTGTCCAGATGCATACGGTGTCCACAAATACACAGACACACAGGCTCATGTTGAAATAAATACAGTAGACTATCATTTAGTCCTGCAAAGCTGTCTGTATACAAATACCCAACAGGCAGTACCTATTTTCCACTCCCAAAACTTTACTTATAAGAAAATCATCACAAAACCATCTTGAAATTGACATCTGGACTTCTAGCACATGGCACTGTCCTGTTCCTACAGTACCAGAGCCAATACTCCAGAAGATGTGTGGGCTGGCTGTGGCTTACTGGTGTGATGGTGGACATGCTGTTGTCATTTATCATGGCCAGGGAGATGGCAGACAGTGGATGGCCCACCTCTGCTGGTAACATCTGTCTGGGCAGTGACACGTGTGTGCCAGCCGTGGCCCGCTACATCTGCTGCTTGGGAGTCTCTGGGTAGGGTCAGGTTCAAACCAGCAAACATCCCCTGAAAACTGGATCAATGTATCCTCCTTTCAATAACACCCCAAGGTCCCCCCCACACACTGTCAGTCCCCCGCTGTTCCTAGAGCTTTCATGTACTTTTCAAAGTCTCAGTTATCACCTAGGGCTACCTTGACTGCGCCCGGGGCAATGACACTGCTCCGCGTCTCCATACACCTTACAGACACACAGATACTCACTCACTCGCACACACACACACGTACAGGCCCACTGTCATCAACACTCATTGAGGATGGATTTATTGAAGGCAGCAGTGTTGAGTTATCCTCTGCATTATTCATAGGAGCCTTCTTGAAATGCAGCAGGCAGCTGGAGCTGGATGGTGCTGGGAACAACTTCCTATATAGGTCACTTCTTAATTCCTTCTCTCTCTCTCTCGCGCTCCTTCTCCGCCCACATCACAGGAAAGTGTAAGTGGAGGAGGAAGGGAAGGAGAGAAGAAGGGATGGAGGGAGAAAGGGATGGGGAAGAAAGGGAGGGAAAGCCTTATTTTAGATAAGGCCATAAAGATATACACACACATATGCACATACAGTCCCACGCCACAGCAGATAAAGAGGCCTACACCATAGAGTAGATTTTTACAGCCATGAATGAAGCTCAGAGCGGCTTTTGATAGAGGTAATAACAGTCATTCTTGTGGCAGAGGCAGAGAGAGAGCGAGAGAGACGGTGAGTGGGAGAGAATGGCAGAAAGAAAGAGAGAGAGAGAGAGAATGACAGAGAGAGAGAGAGAGAGAGAGAGAGAAAAAATAAAGAAAAAGAGAGTGCAGGAGAGAGGAGTGTATTGAGATCTATTAGAAATGGACAGCCAGCGATCATTAAGTCGAGTGAGACAGTACAGTTTTACATGCATATACATAACCCTTATTCAACAGATACTTATTGCATATGCAGGGTAATTTATATGCATTCAATCAAATATTCATAACATATAATTAGGGTTAAATATGCATGATGGTTGAAACAATGAAAAGCAAAAGCAATCCCAAACGCCGGGGGTAAGCACACAATGCATGAAAATGTAATATAACCATATTCCCTGTAGTGAAATTATAAATATGAAGGAACTGAGCCTAAAAACCAGAGTACGACTGCAGAATAATGATGATGTCCATGCTGATGAAGATTAAGAGGATGATGATGGAGGATGATGAAGAGTATGATGACGATGACGATACTGAAGTCTCCTACTGTTAAGTATTGTGTGCTAAGGATTAACTGTCACAATGGCGATAATGTTACCTCTCAAGGTCTCTTCCTGTTCTTTCAATCAATGAGAGTCCTTCTTTACTACCGTCACAGACGCGCCTGGCTTTTCTACTGTAGCTCAGTTGGTAGAGCATGGCACTTTTAATGCCAGAAGAGTGGGTTTGATTCCAGGAACCTCCCATAAATAAAATGTATGCACGCATGACTTTAAATTGCTTTGGATAAAAGCATCTACTAAATGTCAAAAACATGTATACATGCACTAACGTTCAAAGGTTTGGAGTCATTTAGAAATGTCCTTGTTTTTGAAAGAAAAACACATTTTGTTGTACGCTAAAATAACATCAAACTGATCAGAAATACAGTGTAGACATTATCAATGTTGTAAATGACTGTTGTAGCTGGAAACGGCAGATTTTTTATGGAATATCTATATAGGTGCACAGAGGCCCATAATCAGCAACCGTCACTCCTGTGTTCCAATGGCACGTTATGTTAGCTAATCCAAGTTTATCATTTTAAAAGGCTAATTGATCATTAGCAAAGCCTTTTGCAAGTATGTTAGCACAGCTGAAAACTGTTGTTCTGATTAAAGAAGAAATAAAACTGGCCTTCTTTAGACTAGTTGAGTATCTGGAGCATCAGAATTTGTGGGTTCGATTACCTGCAAAACACCAGTCTCAATGTCAACAGTGAAGAGGCGATTCCGTGATGCTGACCTTCTAGGCAGAGTTCCTCTGTCCAGTGTCTGTGTTCTTTTGCCAATCTTAATATTTAATTTTTATTGGCCAGTCTGAGATATGACTTAATCTTTGCAACTCTGCCTAGAAGGGCAGCATCCCGGAGTTGCCTCTTCACTGTCGACATTGAGAAGGGTGTTTTGCGGGTACTATTTCATGAAGCTGCCAGTTGAGGACTTGTGAGGCTTCTGTTTCTCAAACTAGAGACTCTAATGTACTTGTCCTCTTGCTCAGTTGTGCACCAGGGCCTCCCACTCCTCTTTCTATTCTGGTTAGGGCCAGTTTGTGCTGTTCTGTGAAGGGGCTAGTACACAGCATTGTACAAAATCTTCAGTTTCTTTGTAATTTCTCGCATGGAATAGCCTTCATTTCTCAGAACAAGAATAGACTGACGAGTTTCAGAAGAAAGGTCTTTGTTTCTGGCCATTTTGAGCCTGTAATTGAACGCACAAATGCTGATACTCCAGATACGCAACTAGTCTATAGAAGGACAGTTTTATTGTTTCTTTAATTAAAACAACAGTTTTCAGCTGTGCTAACATAATTGCAAAATGGTTTGCTAATGATCAATTAGCCTTTTAAAATGATAAACTTGGATTAACTAACACAACGTGCCATTGGAACACAGGAGTGTTGGTTGCTGATTATGGGCCTCTGTACCCCTATGTAGATATTCCATAAAAAATCTGCCGTTTCAAGCTACAATAGTCATTTACAACATTAACAATGTCTACACTGTATTTCTGATCAATTTGATGTTATTTTGATGGACAAAAAATGTGCTTTTCTTTCAAAAAACAAGGACATTTCTTAGTGAACCCAAACTTTAGTGTATATATATATATATATATATATATATATATATATATATATATATATATATAAATGGCTTACGTATTTATTGGAGGGTTAAGCTCTTGGCTTCCTCTCAAAGGGCCAGCTGAGCAATGACTACACAAATTGAACTGCATTGAGACAAGTTGACTTCAAAATCTTCTGAAGGCTGTTGAATTAATCGTAACTCCTTCTCTGCCATTCAGACCACAGAAATGCTCAGGATTGACAAAGCAGTCGCAAAACAGCATTAAAAGAAATGTTTGTGTGTGCACATTTGAGTGTGCATGTCTGTGCCTGTTTGTGTAAGTCATCCAACCTTGTTTCCCGATGGCTTCCCATCTTAAGGCGAATGCCACAGTGAAGGTTCAATGCCCCTCTGTATCACCGGGGTTCATCAGTCCTCACCTGACATCTTGTCAATGACCCACATTTCAGGCGTGTGTGTGTGTGTGTGTGTGTGTGTGTGTGTGTCTGCTGCTCGCTCTGTTGGGTTTGCAGGGGAAACAGATCTGGGTCAGGAAGTTCCCATGAGTGTGTCAGAGACGAGTGTTCTATCTGACATAGACGAGAAAGCAGAACACACTGTGGACACACACACACACACACACACACACACACACACACACACACACACACACACACACACACACACACACACACACACACACACACACACACACACACACACACACACACACACACACACGCCAGCTGAACATGTGGAAAAAACTTCCATAAACATCAACAGCTTCTATTTTTGTCCCACTCACCTGGTTCAATACCTACATGGGTAATACAGCTGACCAAATTAGACAACATTTTTCTTCTGGGTTAACAGAGATTAATATATACAGTAGCTAACTCAAATATATACAGTAGCTAACTCGGCAAGTCACCCGTGATTTGTGAAAGATGGCGCCGAAGAATATGGCTGACGTTTTACATTCTCCCAACCAATTGAGAAATGTAGTTTTTTTTTAACTTATTTTTTAACAATATTTTGTATATAATGTTGCTGCTGCCGTCTCTTATGACCGAAAATACCTCCTGGACATCAGAAAAGCGATTACTCAATGCGGACTGGAAGCAACTTTTTCCTTTAACGAGTCCAACGAGAAGGATATCCTGCTTTCACAGGAACAGGCCCAGATCCTCGCCTTGCATGAAGAAAAGAAGCCGGAAAAGTGGACGCAGATCGGGGATCCTTCTCAGAATCCGGAAGCGAGCGAGTAAACTCCCAATGCCTTTCATTCTCCTTGCTAACGTGCAATCGTTAGAAAATAAAATTGATGACCTACCAACTAGAAATTAAAAACTGTCAAAAATGTATTTTATTTTATTTTGTTTATGTTTTTTACCCCTTTTTCTCCCCAATTTCGTGGTATCCAATTGTTGTAGTAGCTACTATCTTGTCTCATCGCTACAACTCCCGTACGGGCTCGGGAGAGACGAAGGTTGAAAGTCATGCATCCTCCGATACACGACCAAACCAGCCGCACTGCTTCTTAACACAGCGCGCCTCCAACCCGGAAGCCAGCCGCACCAATGTGTCGGAGGATACACCGTGCACCTGGCAACCTTGGTTAGCGCGCACTGTGCCCGGCCCGCCACAGGAGTCGCTGGTGTGCGATGAGACAAGGACATCCCTACCGACCAAGCCCTCCCTAACCCGGACGACGCTAGGCCAATTGTGCGTCGCACCACGGACCTCCCGGTCGCGGCCGGTTACGACAGAGCCTGGGCGCGAACCCAGCGCCCTTAACCACTGCGCCACCCGGGAGGCCTAATAAAAAAAAACTGTAACATCTTATGTTTCACAGAGACGTGGCTGAACAAAGAAATTGACAATATAGAGCAGTAGGGATTTTCCATGCACCGGCAGAACAGAGACGCTACCTCTGGTAAGACAAGTTGTGGGGGTGTGTGTCTTTTTGTCAATAACAGCTGGTGTGCAATGTCTAAAATTAAATAATTCTCAAGGTATTGCTCGCCTCATGATAAACTGTCGACCACACTATCTACAAAGAGAGTTCTCATCTGTATTATTCGTAGCCGTCTATTTACCACCACAAAGCGAAGCTGGCACTAAGACGGCTCTCAAACAACTCTATGAGGCCATAAGCAAAGAAGAAAATGTTCACCCAGAAGTGGCGTTCCTAGTGGCCGGGGACTTTAATGTAGGCAAACTTAAATCAGTTTTACCAAATTTCTACCAGCATGCCACATGTGCAACCAGGGAAAAAAATCATAGACCACATTTACTCCACACATAGAGATGCATACAAAGCTCTCCCACACCCTCCATTTGGCAAATCTGACCACAATTCTATCCCCCTGATTCCTGCTTACAAGCAAAAACTAATGCAAAAAGTACCAGTCACTCACTCAATTTGCCCCAAGATGGCATAGCAGTTCAGACTTATTTTTGTCCTCGTCCTGTCGTGTCCCGTATATAGATATATTTACAACTTTCTTTTTCAAATACATTTTTAATTTTCCAAAAACTCATCTTCAGAACATTCACCTGCAATCCGCTTCACCAATTTATATTTATATAAAAAATTATTATTTACCTCAGATCTGTAATCCTCCGAGAGGCTAGCCAGAAATTAGCCAGAAGCTAGCCGGGAGCTAGCCAGAAGCTGGTCCAGAAGCTACTCTGAAGCTGGTTCAGAAGCTAGTTAGCTTATTTACTGGCTAATCGTTAGTACTCAGCTAACCACGGTTTGTGGTCATCGGCTGTCCTTTGGCTCGAGAATCTATCGCCAGTTTTGAACGGCGCGGTGCAGCGCAGCGCGGCTCGGAACGGAACATACCGGATTTCGGCCGCTGGCTCTGGACATCCATACCTGGATCTCACAGCTAGCTAGCTGCTATCCGTGTGGCTATCGGCTTTCGTCGATTCCGGAGCTAACATCAATTGTTCCGGAGCTAGCCAGCTGAAGAGTTCCATCAATCACTCCTGGGCTGCAGTCACCTATCCGGACCCGTTTTGCTGCCTACGCGGAGCCCCACCGGGCCTTCACAGCTGGACTGCCGACGTTGTCTACCCGAGGGAATTGTCCGGCTGGCTCCTCCGGTGCAACGTTGCCTGGGCGCCCATCTGCGGCCTGCTAGCCGTTGGCTATCTTATCGGCTGCTATCTGAATCGACAATCGGACAATTTTTATTTTATTTTATTTTTATTATTTATTTATTTTCTTCTTGGGCCTCTATTACTATATCTATTGTTTTTATTTTTGTTGTTGTTGTGTGATTTGGATTAATCCCCTCTACCACACGGAAACCCACTAATCTACTGACGGAACGCAAGAGTTGGCTAATAACATACCTCCATCCTATGCTAGCTTGCTACCGATTTAGCTGTCTAAATCGCCGTGACCCCCAACCAACCTCTCCACTCACTGGACCCTTTTGATCACTCGACTGAGCATGCCTCTCCTTAATGTCAATATGCCTTGTCCATTGCTGTTCTGGTTAGTGTTTATTGGCTTATTTCACTGTAGAGCCTCTAGTTCTGCTCATTATACCTTATCCAACCTATTAGTTCCACCACCCACACATGCAATGACATCTCCTGGTTTCAATGATGTTTCTAGAGACAATATCTCTCTCTTCATCACTCAATACCTAGGTTTACTTCCACTGTATTCACATCCTACCTTACCTTTGTCTGTACATTATACCTTGATGCTATTTTATCGCCCCCAGAAACCTCCTTTTACTCTCTGTTCCAGACGTTCTAAACGACCAATTCTTATTGCTTTTAGCCGCACCCTTATTCTACTCCTACTCTGTTCCTCTGGCGATGTAGAGGTGAATCCAGGCCCTGCAGTGCCTAGCTCCACTCCTATTCCCCAGGCGCTCTCTTTTGACGACTTCTGTAACCGTAATAGCCTTGGTTTCATGCATGTTAACATTAGAAGCCTCCTCCCTAAGTTTGTTCTATTCACTGCTTTAGCACACTCTGCCAACCCGGATGTTCTAGCTGTGTCTGAATCCTGGCTTAGGAAGACCACCAAAAATTCAGACATTTTAATTCCAAACTACAACATTTTCAGACAAGATAGAACTGCCAAAGGGGGCGGTGTTGCAATCTACTGCAAAGATAGCCTGCAGAGTTCTGTCCTACTATCCAGGTCTGTACCCAAACAATTTGAACTTCTACTTTTAAAAATCCACCTCTCTAAAAACAAGTCTCTCACCGTTGCCGCCTGCTATAGACCACCCTCTGCCCCCAGCTGTGCTCTGGACACCATATGTGAACTGATTGCCCCCCATCTATCTTCAGAGCTTGTGCTGCTAGGCGACCTAAACTGGAACATGCTTAACACCCCAGCCATCCTACAATCTAAACTTGATGCCCTCAACCTCACACAAATTATCAATGAACCTACCAGGTACCTCCCCAAAGCCTTAAACACGGGCACCCTCATAGATGTCATCCTAACCAACTTGCCCTCTAAATACACCTCTGCTGTTTTCAACCAAGATCTCAGCGATCACTGCCTCATTGCCTGCATCCGTAATGGGTCAGCGGTCAAACGACCTCCACTCATCACTGTAAAACGCTCCCTGAAACACTTCAGCGAGCAGGCCTTTCTAATCGACCTGGCCGGGGTATCCTGGAAGGATATTGATCTCATCCCGTCAGTAGAGGATGCCTGGATATTTTTTAAAAATGCCTTCCTAACCATCTTAAATAAACATGCCCCATTCAAGAAATTTAGAACCAGGAACAGATATAGCCATTGGTTCTCCCCAGACCTGACTGCCCTTAACCAACACAAAAACATCCTATGGCGTTCTGCATTAGCATCGAACAGCCCCCGTGATATGCAGCTGTTCAGGGAAGCTAGAAACCATTATACACAGGCAGTAAGAAAAGCCAAGGCTAGCTATTTCAAGCAGAAATTTGCTTCCTTCAACACTAACTCAAAAAAGTTCTGGGACACTGTAAAGTCCATGGAGAATAAGAACACCTCCTCCCAGCTGCCCACTGCACTGAAGATAGGAAACACTGTCACCACTGATAAATCCACCATAATTGAGAATTTCAATAAGCATTTTTCTACGGCTGGCCATGCTTTCCACCTGGCTACTCCTACCCCGGTCAACAGCACTGCACCCCCCACAACAACTCGCCCAAGCCTTCCCCATTTCTCCTTCTCCCAAATCTGCTCAGCTGATGTTCTGAATGAGCTGCAAAATCTGGACCCCTACAAATCAGCCGGGCTAGACAATCTGGACCCTTTCTTTCTAAAATTATCTGCCAAAATTGTTGCCACCCCTATTACTAGCCTGTTCAACCTCTCTTTCGTGTCGTCTGAGATTCCCAAAGATTGGAAAGCAGCTGCGGTCATCCCCCTCTTCAAAGGGGGTGACACTCTTGACCCAAACTGCTACAGACCTATATCTATCCTACCATACCTTTCTAAGGTCTTCGAAAGCCAAGTCAACAAACAGATTACCGACCATTTCGAATCTCACCATACCTTCTCTGCTATGCAATCTGGTTTCAGAGCTGGTCATGGTTGCACCTCAGCCACGCTCAAGGTCCTAAATGATATCTTAACCGCCATCGATAAGAAACATTACTGTGCAGCCGTATTCATTGATCTGGCCAAGGCTTTCGACTCTGTCAATCACCACATCCTCATCGGCAGACTCAACAGCCTTGGTTTCTCAAATGATTGCCTCGCCTGGTTCACCAACTACTTCTCTGATAGAGTTCAGTGTGTCAAATCGGAGGGTCTGCTGTCCGGACCTCTGGCAGTCTCTATGGGGGTGCCACAGGGTTCAATTCTTGGACCGACTCTCTTCTCTGTATACATCAATGAGGTCGCTCTTGCTGCTGGTGAGTCTCTGATCCACCTCTACGCAGACGACACCATTCTGTATACTTCTGGCCCTTCTTTGGACACTGTGTTAACAACCCTCCAGGCAAGCTTCAATGCCATACAACTCTCCTTCCGTGGCCTCCAATTGCTCTTAAATACAAGTAAAAAAATATGCATGCTCTTTAACCGATCGCTACCTGTACCTACCCGCCTGTCCAACATTACTACTCTGGACGGCTCTGACTTAGAATACGTGGACAACTACAAATACTTAGGTGTCTGGTTAGACTGTAAACTCTCCTTCCAGACCCATATCAAACATCTCCAATCCAAAGTTAAATCTAGAATTGGCTTCCTATTTCGCAACAAAGCATCCTTCACTCATGCTGCTAAACATACCCTTGTAAAACTGACCATCCTACCAATCCTCGACTTTGGCGATGTCATTTACAAAATAGCCTCCAATACCCTACTCAACAAATTGGATGCAGTCTATCACAGTGCAATCCGTTTTGTCACCAAAGCCCCATATACTACCCACCATTGCGACCTGTACGCTCTCGTTGGCTGGCCCTCGCTTCATACTCGTCGCCAAACCCACTGGCTCCATGTCATCTACAAGACCCTGCTAGGTAAAGTCCCTCACAGATTACTGCACCTGCACATAGCCCACCTATAATTTAGCCCAAACAACTACCTCTTTCCCTACTGTATTTAATTTATTTATTTATTTTGCTCCTTTGCACCCCATTATTTTTATTTCTACTTTGCACATTCTCCCATTGCAAATCTACCATTCCAGTGTTTTACTTGCTATATTGTATTTACTTTGCCACCATGGCCTTTTTGCCTTTACCTCCCTTATCTCACCTCATTTGCTCACATCGTATATAGACTTGTTTATACTGTATTATTGTGTCGTTGTATGTGTCGAACTGCTTTGCTTTATCTTGGCCAGGTCGCAATTATAAATGAGAACTTGTTCTCAACTTGCCTACCTGGTTAAATAAAGGTGAAATAAATAAAATAAAATAAACTCAATAATGAAATTGTCAGATGATGCGGATGCTACTCTTCAGGACTGTTTTGCTAGCACAGACTGGAATATGTTCCGGGATTCATTGTGCATCTCTGCGCCTTCTTCACCACGCTGTCTGTGTGGGTGGACTATTTCAGTTTGTCCGTGATGTGTATGCCAAGGAACTTTCCACCTTCTCCACTACTGTCCCGTCAATGTGGATAGGGGGCTGCTCTCTCTGCGGTTTCCTGAAGTCCACGATCATCTCCTTTGTTTTGTTGACGTTGAGTGTGAGGTTATTTTCCTGACACCACACTCCGAGGGCCCTCACCTCCTCCCTGTAGGCCGCCTCGTCGTTGTTGGTAATCAAGCCTACCACTGTAGTGTCGTCTGCAAACTTGATGATTGAGTTGGTGGCGTGCATGGCCACGCAGTCATGGGTGAACAAGGAGTACAGTAGAGGGCTGAGAACGCACCCCTGTGGGGCCCCAGTGATGAGGATCAGCGGGGTGGAGATGTTGTTACCTACCCTCACCACCTGGGGGCGGCCCATCAGGAAGTCCAGGACCCAGTTGCACAGGGTGGGGTCGAGACCCAGGGTTAATGATGAGCTTGGAGGGTACTATGGTGTTAAATGCTGAGCTGTAGTCGATGAACAGCATTCTTACATAGATATTCCTCTTGTCCAGATGGATTAGGGCAGTGTGCAGTGTGATTGCATCGTCTGTGGACCTATTGGGGCGGTAAGCAAATTGAAGTGGGTCTAGGTTGTCAGGTAGGGTGGAGGTGATATAGTCCTTGACTAGTCTCTCAAAGCACTTAATGATTACGGAAGTGAGTGCTACAGGGCGATAGTCATTTAGCTAAGTTACCTTCCCTTTCTTGCAAACAGGAAAAATGGTGGCCCTCTTGAAGCATGTGGGAAAAGCAGATTGGGATAAGGATTAATTGAAAATATTCCGTAAACACACCAGCCAGCTGGTCTGCGCATGCTCTGAGGACGCGGCTGGGGATGCCGTCTGGGCCGGCAGCCTTGCAAGGGTTAACACTTAAATGTTTTATTCATGTTGACTGCAGTGAAGGAGAGCCCGCAGGTTTTGGTAGCGGGCAGTGTCAGTGGCACTGTGTTGTCCTCAAAGCGAGCAAAGAAGTTGTTTAGTTTGTCTGGGAGCAAGACATCGTGGTCAGGGACTAGGCTGGTTTTCCTTTTGTAGTCTGTGATTGACTGTAGACCCTGCCACATACCTCTCGTGTCTGAGCCGTTAAATTGCAACTCTACTTTGTCTCTATACTGACGATTAGCTTGTTTGATTGCCTTGTGGAGGGAATAGCTACACTGTTTGTATTCGGTCATGTTTCCGGTCACCTTGCTCTGATTAAAAAGCAGTGGTTCGCGCTTTCAGTTTTGCGCGAATGCTGCCATCAATCCACGGTTTCTGGTTGGGGAATCTTTTAATAGATGCTGTGGGTACAACGTCACCGATGCACTTTCTAATAAACTCACACACTGAACCAGCATATTCATCAATGTTATTGTCCGACGCTATGCGGAACATATCCCAGTCCACGTGATCGAAGCAATCTTGAAGCGTGGAATCCGATTGGTACGCCCAGCGTTGAACAGACCTGAGCACAGGCGCTTCCTGTTTTAGTTTCTGTCTATGGACAGAAAGGATGGCGGAGGAGGGCTTTATATGCGTCGCGGAAGTTAGAATAACAATGATCCAGGGTTTTGCCAGCCTGGGTCGCGCATTCGATATGCTGATAAAATGTAGGGAGCCTTGTTTTCAGATTAGCCTTGTTAATTAAAATCCCCAGCTACAATAAATGCAGCCTTAGGACATGTGGTTTCCAGTTTGCATAGAGTCAAATTAAGTTCTTTCAGGGCCGTCAATGTGTCTGATTGGGGAGGGATATACACGACTGTGATTATGATCAAAGAGAATTCTCTTGGTAGATAATGCGGTCGGGCATTTGATTGTAAGGAATTCTAGGTCAGGTGAACAAAAGGACTTGAGTTCCTGTATGTTGTTATGATCACACCACATCTCGTTAATCATAAGGCATACACCCCCGCCCTTCTTCTTACCAGAGATATGTTTGTTTCTGTCGGCGCGATGCGTGAAGAAGCCAGGTGGCTGTACTTACTCTGATGACGTATCCCAAGTGAGCCATGTTTCTGTGAAACAAAGAACGTTACAATCTCTGATGTCTCTCTGGAAAGCAACCCTTGCTCGGATTTCATCTACCTTGTTGTCAAGAGACTGGACATTGGCGAATAGTATGCTCGGGAGCGGTGCGCGATGTGCCTGTCTACGAAGCCTGACCAGAAGACCGCTCCGTCTGGCCCTTCTGCTGCGCCATTGTTATGTTTCGCCTGCTGGGATCCGATCCATTGTCCTGGGTGGTGGACCAAACAGAAGATCCGCTTCGGGAAAGTCGTATTCCTGGTCGTAATGTTGGTGATTTGACGTTGCTCTTATATCCAATAGTTCCTCCCGACTGTATGTTATAAAACCTCATATATCCTGGGGTAACAATGTAAGAAATACACATAAAAAAACAAATACTGCATAGTTTCCTAGGAATGTGAAGCGAGGCGGCCATATCTGTCAGCGCCGGAAGTCTCTTTACCTATATAATAGTCAGAGGAAAGCCCATAAAATTGTCTCTTCTACCGCACGGCAAGCGGTACCGGAGCACCAAGTCTAGGACCAAAAGGCTCCTCAACAGCTTCTACCCCCAAGCCATTAGACTGCTGAACAATTCATGAATATCGCCCCGTACACTGCTGCTACTCGCTGTTTGTTTGTTACCTATGCATAGTCACATCATCACCTCCTACATGTACAGATTACCTCAACTAGCCTGTACCACTGCACACTGACTCAGTACCGGTGCCCCCTGTTTATAGCTTCGTTATTGTTATTCTTTTTCTTATTGTGTTACATTTTATTATTACTTTTTATTTTAGCCTAATTGGTAAATATTTTCTTCTTCTTGAACTGCACTGTTGGTTAAGGGCTTGTAAGTAAGCATTTCACGGTAAAGTCTACACTTGTTGTATTCGGCGCATGTGGCAAAGAAAGTTTGATTTGATTTGGATACAAGTCATTATTTCACGTCCATCCAGGTTCGAGGATGTCGGGAGATGAAGCGGACCAGTGATATGGCTATCTTTGCTGGAGCATTGAGTCAATACACTGTGGTTTTTTTCTCCACTGAAAGAAGGCCTCTGCTCTTATTATATCACCAAGAATCTGCCTATGAAATACAAAGTGGACAAGTGGATTTAGCAATCTCACTAGGATAAAGACCTCCTCCATTCCTGTCATTATTGAAAGAGATCGTGATACCTCACATCTCAAAATAGGGCTACTTAATGTTAGATCCCTTACTTCAAAGGCAATTATAGTCAATGAACTAATCACTGATCATAATCTTGATGTGATTGGCCTGACTGAAACATGGCTTAAGCCTGATTAATTTACTGTGTTAAATGAGGCCTCACCTCCTGGTTACACTAGTGACCATATCCCCCATGCATCCCACAAAGGCGGAGGTGTTGCTAACATTTACCATAGCAAATTTCAATTTACAAAAAAAAAAATTATGTTTTCGTCTTTTGAGCTTCTAGTCATGAAATCTATGCAGCCTGCTCCATCACTTTTTATAGCTACTGTTTACAGGCCTCCTGGGCCATATACAGCGTTCCTCATTGAGTTCCCTGAATTCCTATCGGACCTTGTAGTCATAGCAGATAATATTCAAATTTTTGGTGACTTTAATATTCACATGGAAAAGTCCACAGACCCACTCCAAAAGACTTTCGGAGCCATCATCGACTCAGTGGGTTTTGTCCAACATGTCTCTGGACCTACTCACTGTCACAGTCATACCTAGTTTTGTCCCATGGAATAAATGTTGTGGATCTTAATGTTTTCCTCATAATCATGGACTATCGGACCACCAATTGCAACAAATAATCTGCTCAGAGCCAAACCAAGGAGCATCAAAAATTCACAGACAACACAAAGATTCCTTGATGCCCTTCCAGATTCCCTCTGCCTACCCAAGGACGTCAGAGGACAACAATCAGTTAACCACCTAACTGAGGAACTCAATTTAACCTTGCTCAATACCCTAGATGCAGTTGCACCCCTAAAAACTAAAAACATTTATCATAAGAAATTAGCTCCCTGGTATACAGAAAATACCCGAGCTCTGAAAGTCTTCCGACTAGCTTGGAAAGACAGTACCGTGCAGTATCGAAGAGCCCTTACTGCTGCTCGATAATCCTATTTTTCCAATTTAATAAATAAGAACAATCCAAAATGTATTTTTGATACTGTCGCAAAGCTAACTAAAAAGCAGCATTACCCAAGTGAGGATGGCTTTCACTTCAGAAGTAATAAATTCATGAACTTCTTTGAGGAAAAGATCATGATTATTAGAAAGCAAATTACGGACTCCTCTTGAAATATGCATATTCCTTCAAAGCTCAGTTGTCCTGAATCTGCACAACTCTGCCAGGACCTAGGATCAAGAGAGACGCTCAAGTGTTTTAGTACTATATCTCTTGACACAATGATGAAAATAATCATGGCCTCTAAACCTTCAAGCTGCATACTGGACCCTATTCCAACTAAACTACTGAAAGAGCTGCTTCCTGTGCTTTGCCCTTCTATGTTGAACATAATAAAAGGCTCTCTATCCACCGGATGTGTACCAAACTCACTAAAAGTGGCAGTAATAAAGCCTCTCTTGAAAAAGCCAAACCTTGACCCAGAAAATATCGGCCTATATCGAATCTTCCATTCCTCTCATTTTTTTTAGAAAAGGCTGTTGCGCAGCAACTCACTGCCTTCCTGAAGACAAACAATCTATATGAAATGCTTCAGTCTGGTTTTAGACCCCATCATAGCACTGAGACTGCACTTGTGAAGGTGGTAAATTACCTTTTAATGGCGTCAGACCGAGGCTCTGCATCTGTCCTCGTGCTCCTAGATCTTAGTGCTGCATTTGATACCATCGATCACCACATTCATTTGGAGAGATTGGAAACCCAAATTGGTCTACATGGACAGGTTCTGGCCTGGTTTAGATCTTATCTGTCGGAAAGATATCAGTTTGTCTCTGTGAATGGATTGTCCTCTGGCAAATTAACTGTCAATTTCGGTGTTGCTCAAGGTTCTGTTTTAGGACGACTATTGTTTTCACTATATATATTTTACCTCTTGGGGATGTCATTCAAAAACATAATGTTAACTTTCACTGCTATGCGGATGACACACAGCTGTACATTTCAAAGAAACATGGTGAAGCCACAAAATTGCCCTCGCTAGAATCCTGTGTTTCAGACATAAGGAAGTGGATGGCTGCAAACTTCCTACTTTTAAAATCGGACAGGTCCCAAGAAACAAAGAGATCTTCTGTTGAATCTGACAATTAAGCTTGATGGTTGTACAGTCGTCTCAAATAAAACTATGAAGGACCTCGGCGTTACTCTGGACCCTGATCTCTCTTTTGACGAACATATCAAGACTGTTTCAAGGACAGCTTTTTTCCATCTACGTAACATTGCAAAAATCAGAAACTTTCTGTCCAAAAATGATGCAGAAAAATGTATCCATGCTTTTGTCACTTCTAGGTTAGACTACTGCAATGCTCTACTTTCCAGCTATCCGGATAAAGCACTAAATAAACTTCAGTTAGTGCTAAATACGGCTGCTAGAATCCTGACGAGAACCAACATTTTTTATCATATTACTCCAGTGCTAGCCTCCCTACATTGGCTTCCTGTTAAGGCAAGGGCTGATTTCAAGGTTTTACTGCTAACCGACAAAGCATTACATGGGCTTGCTCCTACCCGTCTTTCCGATTTGGTCCTGCCGTACATACCTACACATACGCTACTACGGTCACAAGACGCAGGCCTTTTTGTCCCTAGAATTTCTAAGCAAACAGCTGGAGGCAGGGCTTTCTCATATAGAGCTCCATTTTTTATGGAATGGTCTGCCTACCCATGTGAGAGACGCAGACTCGGTCTCAACCTTTAAGTCTTTACTGAAGACAGTGGGTCATATGATTGAGTGTAGTCTGGCCCAGGAGTGTGAAGCTGAACGGAAAGGCTCTGGAGCAACAAACCGCCCTTGCTGTCTCTGCCTGGCCGGTTCCCCTCTCTCCACTGGGATTCTCTGCCTCTAACCCTATTACAGGGGCTGAGTCACTGGCTTACTGGTGCTCTTTCATGCTGTCCCTAGGAAGGGTGCGTCTCTTGAGTGGGTTGAGTCACTGACGTGATCTTCCTGTCTGGGTTGGCGCCCCCCCTTGGGTTGAGCCGTGGCGGAGATCTTTGTGGGCTATACTCGGCCTTGTCTCAGGATGGTAAGTTGGTGGTTGAAGATATCCCTCTAGTGGTGTGGGGGCTGTGCTTTGGCAAAGTGGGTGAGGTTATATCCTTCCTGTTTGGCCCTGTCCGGGGGTATCATCGGATTGGGCCACAGTGTTTCCTGACCCCTCCTGTCTCAGCCGCCAGTATTTATGCTGCAGTAGTTTGTGTCGGGGGGCTAGGGTCAGTTTGTTATATCAGGGGTACTTCTCCTGTCTTATCCGGTGTCCTGTGTGAATTTAAGTATGCTCTCTCTAATTCTCTCTCTCTCTTGGAGGACCTGAGCCCTAGGACCATGCCTCAGGACTACCTGGCATGATGACTCCTTGCTGTCCCCAGTCCACCTGGCCGTGCTGCTGCTTCAGTTTCAACTGTTCTGAAACGAATGGCAGCGTCAGGTAAGCTCAAGGGAGGAGGTGTTTGTGCCTTTGTTGACAACAGCTGGTGCGCGATCTCTAATATTAAGGAAGTCTCAACGTTCTGCTCACCTGACTTAGAATACCTCATGATAAGCTGTAGACCATACGATTTACCAAGAGTTTATCTATATGTTTTGTAGCTGTCTATTTATGACCACAATGTAGGCACTAAGACTGCACTCAACAGGTATACAGGGTCATAAGCAAAGAAGAAAATGCTCACCCAGAAGTGGCGCTCCTAGTGGCCAATGATTTTAATGCAGGAAAACTGAAATCCATTTTACCTAATTTCTACCAGCAGGTCACGTGTGCAACTAGAAAACTCGAGATCACCTTCACTCCACACACACAGAAACACACACACCCTCCATTTGGCTTCTTTAAAGGTACAAATTCAACATGTTTTATACATGGTTTGTCTATGTTGCAATTTGGTTACCATGATGACATAATCATGTGGTTGAAAATTCCCCCTCAAAATAACAATCTAAGCTAATTACTTTTTTCAAATCCAATGTACTTTCCATGTAGATTCCACATAATACATTGACAAATTACATTGAAACAACGTTGATTCAACCAGTTTGTGCTCAGTGGGTAAGTGTTCCAGATTCCAAGCAGGAGGAAAAGGCTGGAGAAAGACAATATGGCTGCCAGTGGATTAAACACACATGCAGGTAAACCTCAGACATACAGTATTACAGAATAGAGGTCCATCTGTATTCAAGCCGCACTATCATTTTAGTGTGTGGATAAGGACCATTTAAAACTCCAAGGCGTCCTTTCTCTCTCTGTCAGTGTTTCAGGTCATTGCTATGTATGAATATGAGGTAGCTGATGAAGATTACTTGAGCTTCTGAAAGGGTCAGCTGATCAAGATGCTAGTTAAGGATGTCTCTGAGGACTGTTCCATTCTAATCATGTCACAATGACCACCATGGAATCTGACCAAATCCAAAAATGAGTAAAAATGTTCTGTACAATTTAGGTTGGATTTATCCTCAACTAGACATACTCTGTAGATTAGGCCCTGTGACTTCACCATGCTCCACACGGAGGGCATGATCTATGTTGTATCTTTATGCATGCTCTGTTATGGAGACCACTGTTGGAGTATACTATTAACCCAGCCATACACACCTAGTATCACCCACCTGGTCCACGGTGTGTGTGAGCATGTGTGCTTGGAGTGGGACGGAAGCTATATTGTTGCTGTTGACCCGGATCACTGGTTGCTATGGAAAAAGGAGGTCAAAAGGGGGGTGAGTGTCACCGATGTGAAACGGCTAGCTAGTTAGCGGTGATGCGCACTAATAGCATTTCAATCGGTGACGTCACTCGCTTTGAGACCTTGAAGTAGTTGTTCCCTTTGCTCTGCAAGGGCCGCGGCTTTTGTGGAGCGATGGGTAACGATGCTTCAAGGGTGGCTGTTGCCTATGTGTACAGAGGGTCCCTTGTTCGAGCCCAGGTAGGGCGAGTAGAGGGAAGTAAGCAATACTGTTACACTCAGTGTGTCCCCCAGGACCCCACACTCTCCTTGTTTCCATTCAGGAAAATACCTGTCTCTTCTCAGTGAGAGAGTCTGTAGTCACACTACAGTGCTGTTCACCTATGGGGGACTGTCTGGGAGATATTCTCAATGTGCTGCTCAATGGTTGTGAAGGGAAGGCCCTCCAGTGGCTTGTTGAGAAATGTAAAAACAGGTAGCATGTCTTCAAAAATCAGAACAGGGGCGATGGCACACAGGTGACAGAGCTGCTGAAGAAGATAGAATAAGATGGTGGCAGGAAACAGAGGTGTGTTTCAGCATAATGAAGAGGAAAGGGAACAATCACCTCCAATCAGGAAAGCAGACCGTATGAAGGGGCTTTCTCCATTCCGACTAACAAATATCATTCTAAACTGTAAAAATCTCCTTGCATGAACTGATAAATTGTAGGCTGACTAACATCCGAGACCAGTGCTAATTTCTATACATAATTATATGTATAATTGGCTCCCGAGCGGCGCAGAGGTCTAAGGCACTGTATCTCAGTGCTAGAGGCATCACTACAGACCCTGGTTTGATTCCAGGCTGTATCACAACTGGATGTGATTGGGAGTCCCATAGGGCGGCGCACAATTGGCCCAGCATCGTCGATTGTAAATAAGAATTTGTTCTTAATTGACTTGCCTAGTTAAATAAAGGTTCAATAAAAAATATAATATATAAATATTATAAATACTATTAATATGTAATAATGTATTTAATGATAATACGCTTTTTGTGCGTATTGAAAATATATCATATTTTTGTTCAGTGTACATGTTATAGCTAACCACACACACACACACACACTATATTTGATACAATTTGCTGTCATGACTCAAATCCATATTTGAAGTTCTCCCCTACAGTAACGTACACAGTATAATACACTTCGATTACAATCAAATATTGTATTTCTTATAAAATGACAAATGTCACCCAGAATTGAAAACGACAGTTTAGAAATAACTTTGAAGACCAAAGTTTTAAAAAATCTATTCATTAATTAAATCCTAATTGATTGAAATGCTAAAAAAATCTTAGAGGTGTTTGGGGAGGAACTAAATTGGTTTGAATGGATTTCATGGTGTGACCTTTTCAAGCAAGACTGTGTGACTGTGTGACCGTGTGACCGTGTGATTGACACACAGGTTGTGAGTGGCTGTGGCCTCTGCCATGTCCTTAATCTGTGCTCCATTGATCTAACACATTCAACCTGCCACATCACATTGCCACAACTCTGGTGATGGACTCCCCCATACACTCGTATCATATCAAGCAGTCCTCCATGAAATGTCCCCCTTGTCAGACCTATATACTCATTGAATAAAACATACTGTTTGCAGAGACAGACTGTGTTTCATTAACTTTATCAGCATAAAAACTGCTTGCTACTGTAGCCTTCATTCCAAATAAGAACGAGTTACAAATACTCTGTATTTATGTACCTGAAAATCAGCCCTGTACAACCAACACATCAAATAGAACAATACAGTTCCACACACACACACACAAAGCGACCATTGCATATACACACTCCATCCCCACTCTGGGCGACATCATGGCTTCAATGTCCCTCAGTTTGTGGGCTCCTGAGGCGCAGTGGTCTAAGGCACTGCATCTCTGTGCTAGAGGTGTCACTACAGACACCTTTGGTTCGATTCCAGGCTGTATCACAACCGCCTGTGATTGGGAGTCCCATAGGGTGGTGCACAATTGGCCCAGCATCGTCTGGGTTTAGCCGGTGTAGGATGTCATTGTAAATAAGAATTTGTTCTTAACCGACTTGCCTAGTTGAATAAAGGTAACATAAAAAAAATCAAGCATAGCCACTATCTCCATGGAGACACGGAGGGCATGTGTGTGGACGTTTGGCGCTGGACATGAGAGATGAAAGCAATTACAGCTTTTGAGAGGCAATTATATGTGCCTTATGCTGGTAAAGCCCCATAAATAACAGCACATCCACTGGCGCTTGTTCTGTAATATAGGAACAATGAGGTTGAGAAAGGAGCCACATGGCCTGCTGTGATGTGCATTGTACTGCGTTGTACTGCGTTGCCCATAAGAAAGTGGGTCATTCTGTGTGACAAAGGCTTAATGACATCAAACATCAGGACTCTTTATATGAATTTGACACTGAGCTACAACATGGAGATAAAAAAGTGCTATGAAGAGAATGTTGGGCCTTTTGTGTGGCTTTTGTAAAGAACTACAGAAAATCATATAAATATGCAAGCACTGGTGGGTGTACACTTAAGTAGACCTACCCATGTCCATGACAGGGATGGGGGGAAGACACCCAATTAAATCAGAGATTCAGAAACGGAACTAGGGAAGGAAAAGGATTAAGAATATTTTCCTAAATATAGACTGTACCTGTGATTTCAGTGAGGGCTTAATAGTCTTGTTGGCCCCAGCTAAAGCACTTGACCTGCTGAGTAAAGATATGACTCAGGCACTAGCTAGCTTTCTCTGTCTTTTGGAGGTTTGTCAGTGTAAGTAGTTATGTGCGTTAACATCAAAGGACTCAGACCATGTTTCTGTGTTTACACCACTTCCACCGCCATCGAGCCAATAGCCTAGCACATTTCTTTCCTGTACGCAATGCCAGCACAAAAGAGAGAGACAGTTTGTAACTCCCTCCACAACATTCCCAAGTCCCAACATATTCCAAACACATATCAAACCTGCTCCCAACCCTCAGAACACCTCACAGATGGCACAATGGTCTCTAAAGGTTTCCCTCAGTCTTTCTCAGTTGTTTACTTCTTTTTCCACAGCATTCCCAACAAATTCCCAACGCTCAGACAACTTCCCATGGGTCCTTCTAATGACCCTCTGATGTTTCCAGGGCCAGTTTTCCTCTCCATCCTTCTTGGAGAGCCATTTACTTAATTTCAGAGCAGTTAAATCCAATTCCGCCTACACACTCAAAAGGTAGGGCACACGTATTACCCTGCATTTAAAAAATAATTCAAGCAGAAATCCATGTGTGAAGGAATGGAGAGTATTTTTTAAATTCATGCCAAGATAAAGGAGAAATTGAGGCAATGAAGCTGAAAGCAGGAAAGAGTGCGACAGGACTCGATGGAGGGGTTTTCAGACAAGCAGCTGCCAGTCTGCATAATATTTAGATTGCATATGAAATTGTATATAAAATACCATTAAGGCTCAGTCTTACTTGAAACATATGAAATAAATGTTACATTTTTCTCTCCTCTATATGTCTCTTGGTATTCACTAACAGTCACACTAGGATTAGGAGATCCGGGGTCGTGGCGTGAAGATGCTCGTCACTACCGCTGGCATGTACACTAGAGGTCACATGACTGGGTGACACAAACGATACTTGGCAGTTGCGCCGGGTGGAACAGTTGAACTCTGGGAGCTCGACGCTACTGCATGCGTCACATTTCCATCGGCTGTTTCCTACGATATTTAAAGCAGTCGCCTCCGAAAACACCTCACCACTCCTGATTCACACTGGACTCCCGAAGTTTTAACAGAAGAGAGGGACTGGGGCCGGGAAGTAATGTGGTGTAGCCTGTGGATACTAAAACAGTGGTACACAGCACAGCAGCACAGTGTTCCAGTCATCTGCAGTATCAGAAGTCCTCTTCTCTCTCTCCACAGGTGGAGACTGCATATTGAATATCAATGGAGCATTGTTAGTTTACTCTATTACTGTGAATGTACTAATAGCAAGGCCATTGAGGAATACCGATCAGGTGGTGTCAGTCAGGACTCAGGAGGCACGTATTCAGATGTTTGTTACGAGATTAAAAGATCTGCACCTGTGATGGAGATAGCTGAATTCCTGGAATATTTTTGTCATCCATCTATTGATGCCTATCCACACCTCTGTCCATATTTTACCCCTGTCGTGTCTTTGGCTATGCCGGATTAAGTGATAACATACTATTCTAATATTCTATTCTATTCTAATATTACCTGATTGAGCTAATCATGTAAATGTAATTAACTAGAGAGTCGGGCACAACAAAATAATATTTATAGAGCTGTTATCTTAAAGACCTAGTAATATTTTACATCAATAGCAGTCAATATTAATCGTCATCTTAATTCAGTCTCATCTGAAAGTTGTAAATTCTTAGTTATCGAATCCTGGCTAACAATTTGAATCAGCAATACAAAATTGGGTTTAATTATGTATTTACTAAATACCTAACTAATCACACAGAATTACACATACACATATTTAAATCATAACTTGATTACAAATTACGTCATAAAGGAAAACGTCCCTAGCGGGCGGAACAGACATGACAGCTGGTTACACAAAAGAAAAGGGGCTGGGTTTGAGTGAAAGAGTGGGAAGACTGAGGAACAAAGGGCAAAGCTGTGCTATCGTAAATACAGTATCTTATGCATTCTAAATTACCGCCCATTTGGAAAAGGAAAATGCAATAAATATTTACTCTGAGCTGCGCTTCGGCAGGTTGGTGGTAGATGGAAGGCCGTGTTGCCCAACGGAGTCCTTTGTCCCTTGAAGAATGTCTCTGCTGGTAAATTGAATACGTTGTAGTAACGTCGTTGTGTGGTAGACGGCATACTCTGTCTGTTCCTTCCTACCCCTTGTTTGCAGCGGCTGTTGCTAACTCAACGGCTAGGAGGTATCACTTCTGTAGTGAATAAGAGTTCAAAGTCCATACCATTCGCAACCAAAGCTCACGCTGATGTTGGCTTCGTTCTGTAGTTATTATCTGAACCATTGTGACATCGGACCGTCGTCCTCACGTCCTTGGTGGTTATTTTGTCGTCAAGGGCTTATATAGGAAGGGAGAGGAGGGCGTGTTTGAAAAGTTTTATAGCCCATGTCTCTTCACAGGGGCGGGCCACTGATTGAGCAGAGCCCTATCTTATGAAAACCCAAATCTCACATTTTAGAAGCTAAAATCACATTTCATCCCATCACGAATAATTTCATATTCAAACATTTAAATTGAACAACAATTCCATGTGAATCCGATAACTCTGATATATAGACTTTCCACTTTCCACATGAGAATGTCTCAGATGACAACCGAACTGACATCCTATTCATTAAGTACCACCGCATATGTTCCATTGGTCGGATTACCAGAATATAGTTGATTTCCCCCCACTTTCTGATGTTCCCAGAATCTCTATGTTTAATCAAGGGTTTTGCAAATGTAACATCAGTAGGGTAGAGAGAGGAAAAAGGGGGAAAGAGGTATTTATGACTGTCATAAACCTACCCCCCAGGCCAACGTCATGACACCCCTCTATATTTGTGTCTTTCAGTCTCGGCATGCAAGCTTCCTCAGTCACCAGCACACTTACACACACACTTACACACACACACTTACACACACACACACACACACACACACACACACACACACACACACACACACACACACACACACACACACACACACACACACACACACACACACACACACACACACACACACACACACACACACACACACACACACACACACACACACACACACACACACACAGAGAGAGAGAGTTCTGATAGAATACAAAGAACACGCTAATTGTTTACAAGCTTGTCACACCAGCAGCATCTTAGTGGACAAAGGAGAGGGATGTGTGTGTCGCTGGGGAACGGGGTGTGTGCCGCTGGGGCACAGTGTGTGTGCATTTGTGTTTCCAACCGATAAGCATCGCAATCCCAAGTTAAAGACAGTATAGATAGAAGGATGGGTTGGGGAAGATTATGTTTTCAGCTTCCAAACCACTTTAGACTTGCACCCCAATCCCCTTTTCAATAATTGACTGGGCTATAATGAGGGGTGTAGATGTGAGCTGCCTTCCAGAGGAGGGGAAGGGTGTTACTCTGCATTCAAGACCAGTCCTGGACACCATCCTGGGCATGGTTAATGAAGACCCACAGCCTCCCCTGGCACCATGGAGCTCTGCTCGGAGACTGAGCCCTGAGCAGAGTCAAGCTGCAATTAAAAGGGCTGTCAGTGGTGTCTGGCTCTAACGAACCTCTGCACTGTCACTATCGACCAGCATCAACACATGCTGTACAGGAAGACAGGGATGGGGGAGAAGGAGGAAATGGAAGCAGGAGAAGAGAGGAGATGGGCTCAAAGTGGAAGGGTGGAGGAAGAGGAGAAAGGGCAAGGAGATAGTGGAAGAGAAGGAAAGATTGGGAGAGGGTTTGGGGAGAGAGTGGTGATCTAGGAACCATGATGCCATGTGTCGACCTCCAGTCATTCCCCAGGGTTAAGCTGCCATTGAGGCATGCAGGGATCCCCCACAGGCATCTCTGACAAGACTACCTATGGGCTCACAGTCAAAGAGAAAAGCCTTCAGAAGATCCCCTTATAAAAGCTTAGTAAAGTAACTGTTCACCAATAATAATGAACAAAATTCAGTTTACATTCATAGCATTTAATTGACAATGTTCAGAACAGATATATAGCAGTTTTTCTGTATTTTCTGTCCAAACATACATAGTCATCTGCATCATTAAAGAGGAATGGAATGTGTAGCCTTATCAGTTCATAGAATGGGAGGGTGAGAAAGAGAGAGATGGAGAGAGAGAGAGAGAGAGACGGAGAGAGAGAGAGACGGAGAGCGAGAGAGGAATAGCAAGAGGGAATGCGAGAGCGTGTAGGTGCAGGGTCTGGTGAGTGTGGCTCTCCTGATGGCCCTCGAACACAGTTGGTTCCCCCTCCCTTCCCATCCCTCCCCCTCACTCCCAATTCCTCTCTCCCCATCCCTCCCCCTCTATTCCTCTCTCCCTCTCTCCCATCCCTCTCCCTCTATTCCTCTCTCCCATCCCCATCCCTCGCCCTCTATTCCTCTCTCCCATCACTCCCTATTCTTCGCCCTCTATTACTCTCTCCCCATCCCTTGGCCTCTTTCCCTCTCTCCACATCCCTCCCCCTCTATTCCTCTGTCCCCATTCTTCGCCCTCTCCATACCCCTCCCCCTCTCTCCCCATCCCCATCCCTCGCCCTCTATTCCTCTCCTCATCACTCCCCATTCTACGCCCTCTATCCCTCTCTCCCATCCCTCCCCCTCTCTCCCCATTTTTCGCCCTCTATTCCTTTCACCATTCTTCGCCCTCTCTCCCCATCCCTCCCCCTCTCTCCCCATTTTTCGCCCTCTATTCCTCTCTCACCATTCTTCGCCCTCTCTCCCCATCCCTCCCCCTCTCTCCCCATCCCTCCCCATTCTTCACCCTCTTTCCCTCTCTCCACACCCCTCCCCATCCCTCCCCTCTCTCCCCATCCCTCGCCCTCTATTCCTCTCCCCATCCCTCCCCATTCTTCGCCCTCTATTCCTCTCTCCCATCCCTCCCCATCCCTCGCCCTCTATTCCTCTCTCCCATCCCTCCCCATTCTTCGCCCTCTATTCCTCTCTCCCATCCCTCCCCATTCTTCACCCTCTATAACTCTCTCCCCATCCTTTGCCCTCTTTCCCTCTCTCCACATCCATCCCCCTCTATTCCTCTCTCCCATCCCCATCCCTCCCCCTCTATTCCTCTCTCCCATGCCCATCCCTCGCCCTCTATTCCTCACTCCCATCCCTCCCCCTCTATTCCTCTCTCCCCCCATCACTCGCCCTCTATTCCGCTCTCCCATCCCTCCCCCTCTATCCCTCTCCCCCTCTATCCCTCCCCCTCTATTCCGCTCTCCCATCCCTCCCCCTCTATCCCACATAGCCTGGTTCCTCTCTAGGTTTCTTCCTAGGTTTTGGCCTTTCTAGGGAGCTTTTCCTAGCCACCGTGCTTCTACACCTGCATTGCTTGCTGTTTGGGGTTTTAGGCTGGGTTTCTGTACAGCACTTTGAGATATCAGCTGATGTACGAAGGGCTATATAAATAAATTTGATTTGATTTGATCCCTCTATCCATCCCTCCCCCTCTATTCCTCTCTCCCATCCCTCACCATTCTTTGCCCTCTATCACTCTCTCCACACCCCTCCCCCTCTGTCCCCATCCATTGCCCTCTATCCCTCTCTCGTGATTCCTACTTCTCCCCCCCCCCCCCCCAAACCTTGCCCTCTATCCCTCTTTTCTCAGTCCAGTGTGAGGTCTGTCTAGAGCAGGATATGGTATTTGAGTGCGCGGGGGACCCTGTTGATGACCAGTCTGCCATCGTAGCTGAGTGAGGCAAAGAGCCATGGGTCTGCCGAGGACCACTCCACCGCGTATACACTGTCCTCATGCTCCTCATAGGTAGAGATGATACTGTCCTGCAGGGGCTCCTTAGTTCTAGAACACACATACGGGTGAGGTGAGTTGAATAGGGTGAGTTAAGGACAAGGCTGCCTACCACACACAAACAGAGGTCTAGTTATATTACTCAGTCTCTGTTCAAGGTCTGGTTGTGATTATACCAGGCACAGTACTCCGCCACACAGCTGACCCTGGCTTCCTATACACATAATAGGCTAGTTACTGTATGCTTTAAAAAATATCTATCTATCTATCTATATCTATATATATATATTATTACAATGTGTAGTGGTAGAGAGTCGGCACAGAAACGGAACAAAATAGGGCATGGCAAAGAATAGCAGAGGTTCATGAAGACCATAGTACAGCGCTGAATCAAATGTATCAAACATATGATTACTAATAACTGGACGACTGTTGCACTGACCATGAGATGATGGATACAGTGATGACTGTGGACAGCTAAGGCTGAGGTTGGTCCAATATGGCTCAAAGGGGGCCAGTTCTGGACAGTCATGTCAGAAAGTGGACAGTGTTGACAAGTTATGACTGAGTGGACGTATGTCGTAAAGGTTTTGACTTAGGGTCCATACTTCTCGTCCTGGTGGTTGTCCTCTCCGTCGCTGAGGTCATCGTCGTCCACCAGGTGACCGAAGGGCTCGGAGGAGATGGACACCATGTTGGACAGAATCACCCTGCTGTCGCTGCTGCCGGTCAGCACCAGCTGGTCATGAGAGTGGTTGAAGCGCACGCTCCACACCCTGGGCACACACACAGGGAATCAGTGAATGGGTGTTTTTAATACATCCAATTTTAGTATCTATACATCTCCTTTTCTCCACTATCCGTCTCTCCCTCGGAGTGCAGGTTGACGTTTATTGTCATGAGTCTTATCCTGGAGGTAGAACTGAGCAATTTCTGCTAGATGGGCCAGCTGAAAAGTTCAAAATTGCTCAAAATTGGCAATATCGTAAAAATGTATGAAAACAAAATTATCTTTTTGGTCTTAATTTAAGGTTAGTCAAATCAAATTTTATGACTTTGCGGCTGTGCCAGCTAGTGACCACTTAGCATAGCTGCTTCTAGAGCAAAAGTCATGACAATAAATAGCAACCTGCCCTCTGGCTCTTCAGTACATTTGTATGTGGTAATTGAGATGGATATGGGCTTTGTTTCTCTGCTGTTTAGTTTGTACTGCCGTAAGGTGTTGTGTAATGATGGTTAGTCAGTCTCTCTCATCCTAGGGCAGAGCTCAGTGGTGGATCCTAGCTCCTTATCGAGTGTGATTGAAGAATAACTGGCCTGTTGACAGAAAAGCTGCCTCAGCGCACTCTTTCCTCTTCCCTTCTAAAAAAAAATTGTCCCTAATAGCAGAGCCCTGACGCCCTCGAAGCACTGTTCAGAAAACACTGGTAGGCTGGAACCTACTATCTATCAGAACAGACATCTACACTGTTAAGGATACATTTGGCCCGTCTATCTGTCTTTCAGAGATAGCATCCTGTGTGTGTGTGTGTGTGTGTGTGTGTATTTTTATCATGCAGTGATTGGTGTGCTGCTCTAGCTGCAGCAACGGCATGGCTCTCAGACAGTCATTATCTGAGAGCGTGTCTCTACAGACATAGTACACACACCCCTGAATACTGCAGGGCACTGTGTTCAGCTAGCTACTTACATAGCCCTGAGCACTGCAGCTCATCATAGAATAGCTACAGTAAGCACCTATAACACCTGAACACAGGGCCGGTCCTTGCCATTCTGCTGCACTAGGCGAGACCCCCCACAAAAGTGGAACAGTCCCATTAAGTAAAATGACGTTGAAAACGTATGATGTATTTTCCAGACGTTAAAGTGTGGTTCAATTTAGGTTCTGAATGAAAGATGAAAATACGTATTTTCCGTACGTTTAAAATACATAATTTCCAGGATGTTGAAAAATCATATTTTTTGGACGTTGAAATCCGGTTTATTTTCTGTTCTGAATGAAAGTAGAAAGTACTATTTTTCCAGATGTTGAAAATATATATTTTCCCTGATGTTGAAATCAGGCTCATTTTTGTTACTGAATGAAATTTGAAAGTACGTGTTTTGTTTGGGCCAAATCAAGGCTGGTCCCGACCAGACTAAATCTGAACCAAACATAAA
Source organism: Oncorhynchus clarkii lewisi (assembly GCF_045791955.1). Lineage (NCBI taxonomy): Eukaryota > Metazoa > Chordata > Actinopteri > Salmoniformes > Salmonidae > Oncorhynchus > Oncorhynchus clarkii. The sequence continues at coordinate 48,568,774 of NC_092165.1, read as the reverse complement.
GGTCTATGATTGGTTCAAATATGGGCCAGACCGGACCACAAATCAAAGTCCGTGGAAATCAAGGCCGGTCTAGACCGCACTAAATCTGAACCAAACATAAAGGTCTATGATTGGTTCAAATATGGGCCAGACCGGGCCACAAATCAATGTCCGTGGAAATCAAGGCCGGTCTAGACCCCACTAAATCTGAACCAAACATCGAAGTCCATGATTGGTTCAGATTTTGTCTGGACCGGACCAAAAACCAAAGATTGTGGATGTGGAAATCAAGGCCAGTTTGGATTGCACCAATAAATATGTCCGAAAGGCAGAGCCTATTTGCAAAGTGTTTACACAGCAGGAAATGCAGAAGTATTTTATTTTTCGCTATGATCAGCTTGTCAAAAGTTGACAGATACAAACTTAAAAGCACTGATGGGGTGAAACTCCTGGACAACAGTTGTGATTGTCCGTTTTACTTCGACCTGTCCTGTTATTAGGATATGTTGTTTTTTAACATGTCAGCGTATTTTTTATTTGATTGGGTGCCATTTAGGTTAGGCTACTTGATCGGAGAAACCTGCATGATGTAAAAAGTGTCCGTCTCATTACATTGTCATGCATTTTATCTCCAGCCTGTAGGTTACAGAAAATGCCACATACTCTTTCTACAATATCCTATACAGTATCTGCTACATGATTTATGTTAGATGATTTATTTGACGGCATGTTGGTGGAGCGCCGCAGCGATGCATCTCTCCAACAGCACTCTGGAGAGGCGCGATGGGAATGGACAAGCTAAATATTTTGTGTCCCTAACTTAAACAAAGTGTGCACTGCTTATCACAGGGCGGCATCGGCACTCACCTAAGAAGCACATATGCCACTAGTTGAGAGAAATTGTCATTGTTTTTGGGCAGAATTATGAGAGGTTTTATGTGTCGTTGTTGGAGGTGAGTCTTGGTCAGTTTAGCTCAGAAAATGCCACCCTTGTCAATCTGCCGCCATAGGAGGCTGCTTAATCCTGCCTAATGAGCGGGCCGGCCATGCCTGAACATGGCAGTGCAATGTACTTAACCTCTGATGGACAAGTTCTTTACATGAATGCATGTTTGTAGCAGCACCAAACTTCTTGTCATAACTAGACATACAGTACATTTTGACAGGCCAGTATATACAGTAGGGTAAGTACACATACATGAGTGGGATAGGACTGTTCAGTGTCCTTTGTTAGCAAATTGATGCTTATTGGTAGGAATGATGTTCATCTTCTGTTGGTTGTACAAAGAGTGGGTTTGAGGCTACAAGTACTATGCCACAAAGATGGGAAGAATGTGGATGTATCTGCTGTGTGTGTGTGCTTGTGTCCTGTGTGTGTGCTTGTGTCCTGTGCGTGTGTGTCTACAGCGCAGCACAGGTGCCCACCAGTGGGAGTGCTCTTCCAGGGTCTTAACTGGCTCGTTGATGTTTCTCACGTCCCAGAATTTGACCTTGCAGTCGTCCCCACAGCTGGCCAGGTAGTACTGTTTGTTAGGATTGAAGTCCAGGTCTCGAACCAGTTGCCCGTGAGCATTCTCGATGCAGTAGATCTGACTGGGGACAAGAGAAAGAGGGGGAATGATAAAGAGAGAGAAATGAGAGAGAGAGAAAGGAGAAAACACCAGAACAACCCTCCCTGATGACATCTATCAGAGATAGAAGCCTGTAGTGGTGCTGTTCACTAGGGTGAAGGCCAGACTGTATTTCCTGCCCTATAAAAGCCTGACTTGTTATAAAGCCAGGAGTCATAATCACACACGGCCTTGACTTCCTACTCCTCTCTGCTGGGGAGAGGTAAGTGTTGAGGCACCAAAAAAGGAATGAAAGACCAGAGAAGAAGAAAGAGGAAATACTTTTCTGCTTCAGATGCTGTTTTTTGTTAACCGTCTCTCCTCTCAACTGGACAGGAACATACACCTTTCCTCTCATCTTCTCTTCTGTCCTCCCCTTCCCCCTCCACTTATCTCCCCCTCCTCATTCCTCCCTACCTATCCCCCTCTCATCTTTCCCCCATCTCCCGCTGTGATGACTGAAGAGGAACCACGGCGGCCTATGGAAAAGTATTGCCCACAGTGCTCCTTGCTCTCCTCCACCAAACACCATGTACCCTGCCACCTGCTGATCTCATTAAAAAGGGAGGTAAAATACAATGACCTGATGGCTTCAATGAGGTCAGGATGACAGTCTATATGGCTCTATGACTATATGGTTTGGGACGTCACAGAGCGACCAGACACTGGCATCAGCTCCCTCCCTCTCACCCCAAAAAATGTCAACAGCGTTTCATCTTGTGGCTTTTAAAATGACTTGAGATTATATTTTGATGTATAGCATTTCACACCGATTCGGTGTTCCGGGGTGTGTGTGGTGTCACTCTGCTGTCATATGCACAATCTACCCCCGATTGACTGACTCCTCTGTAACTGGTGTGACCTCTGGCCATGGTGTGACAGTGTGTGTGTCGTAAACTCTGTCCTCCATGGAAAAGGACGCACAGGGGAAATGGAGCAGGAAATTGGGTTAGTTTCGGTGCATCCAGAATGCTTCCGAGCATCCTGCTCCCCTCCCTCCACCTAGCAAATATAACATGGGAATCCTGAGCAAAGCCTGGCTGGAACCCTCCTGACAAAGTATTAGGGATTATAGAACTTCCTAGCTTAAGCCTCCGGACACAGTGAAACTAAATCTACTCGTTCTCCCTTACGGCTGTGAGGGCCAAAACAAGCTATTACACACAGGAACATGTGCACACACACACTGCCCCCTCTAACCTCAGTCTGGGTGATACATCGCTATGCTGAGGGGATGGACTGGATATCACACTCATCACAGGTCTCCGTTTCTATGACAACTGCAGTTTCATTGTTTATCAAAATGAAAGCCTAGCTTTGAGAGGAGTTGGGAAGGAAGGAGGGAGGGAGAGACTGTCCATGCACAAAAGTAAGGGATCATTACATCAAAATTGTGGATTGATTGATGGATATGCTTATGGCCAATAATAAAGCAATTCCTGATGCTTAAAAGTCTCAGAGCAACAAAGTGTTCCTAGTGTTACTGTGTAAATATGAACAGCCATGCCAATAAACTCCCAAAAGTATACAGTTGAAGTCAGAAGTTTAGGTTGGACACTTAGGTTGGAGTCATTAAAACTTGTTTTTCAATCACTCCACAAATTTCTTGCTAACAAACTATAGTTTTGGCAAGACGGTTAAGAAATCTACTTTGTGGATGACACAAGTCATTTTTCCAACAATTGTTGACAGACAGATTATTTCACTTATAAATTACTGTATCACAATGGGGTCAGAAGTTTACATACATTAAGTTGACTGTGCCTTTTAACAGATTGGACAATTCCAGAAAATGTCATGGCTTCTGATAGGCTAATTGACATAATTTGAGTCAATTGGAGATGTACCTGTGGATGTATTTCAAGGCCTAACTTCAAACTCAGTGCCTCTTTGCTTGACAGCATAAGAAAATCAAAAGAAATCAGCCAAGACCTCCACAAGTCTGGTTCATCCTTGAGAGCAATTTCCATAAGCCTGAAGGTACCACACGTTCATCTGTACAAACAATAGTATGCAAGTATAAACACCATTGGACCACGCAGCCATCACACTGCTCAGGAAAGAGACGCGTTCTGTCTCCTAGAAATTAATGTACTTTGGTCCAAAAAGTTAAAATCAATCCCAGAACAACAGCAACGGACCTTGTGAAGATGCCGGAGGAAACAGGTACAAAATAATCTATATCCACAGTAAAAACGAGTCCTATATCAACATAACCTGAAAGGCCGCTCAGCAAGGAAGAAGCCACTGCTCCAAAACCACCATAAAAAAGCCAGACTACGGTTTGCAACTGCACGGGACAAAGATCATACTTTTTGGAGAAATGTCCTCTGGTCTGATGAAAAAAAAAAAAAAAATGTTTGGCCATAATGACCATTGTTATTTTTGGAGGAAAAATGGGGAGGCTTGCAAGCCAAAGAACACCATCCCAACCTTGAAGCACGGGAGTGGCAGCATCATGTTGTGGGGGTGCTTTGCTGCAGGAGGGACTGGTACACTTCACAAAATAGATGGCATCATGAGGAGGGACAATTATGTGGATATATTGAAGCAACATCTCAAGACTTCAGTCAGGAAGTTAAAGCTTGGTTGCAAATGGGTCTTCCAAATGGACAATGACCCCAAGCATACTTCCAAAGTTGGCAAAATGGACAACAAAGTCAAGGTATTGGAGTGGCCATCACAAAGCCCTGACCTCAATCTTATAGAACATTTGTGTGAAGAACTGAAAAAGCGTGTGTGAACAAGGAGGCCTACAAACCTGACTCAGTTACACCAGCTCTGTCAGGAGGAATGGGCCAAAATTCACCAATTTATTGTGGAAAGCCTGTGGAAGGCTACCCGAAACGTTTGACCCAAGTTAACAATTTAAAGGCAATGCTACCAAATACTAACTGAGTGCATGTAAACTTCTGACTCACTGGGAATGTGATGAAAGAAATAAAAGCTGAAATAAATCACTCTCTCTACTATTATTCTGACATTTCACATTCTTAAAATAAAGTGGTGACCTGACCTAAAACAGGGAATTTTTACCTGGATTAAATGTCAGGAATTGTGAAAAACTGAGTTTAAATGTATTTGGCTAAGGTGTATGTAAACCTCCGACTTCAACTGTACATCTGACATTTCTAAATAAACCCATAATCTATTTAATGGAGAGGTATAATATTTCCCACACATCCAAGCATGTCTGAAGTTGTCCAGTAACAGTAATGTTGTGACCGGTCTGCCATCCTGGGGACAGCAGATGAGAAGGTCATGGATGATTGATGTGACAGACAAAGTTCGGGAGGTTAACGTCAAATAAACAAAACACATGTCGCTCGCAGTAGACAACTTTGATAAACTGTTAGTATCAAACTGCTGAGGGCTGAAGAAAATCCACTTTTTCTATCCCATCCTTCTACATAACCAAAACATAGCAAATCATTCTGGTTTAGAAGTGAGCAGCACCAGTGGGCTCTAGTGACTGTAGTTCTCTGTCTGGGTGAGATGGCTGTCCTATTCTATCCTGTTCTCCATTGTTGTCGGATGCCAGTGTGACTGTTTGAGTCCCTGCAGTGAGTCTCTCGACCCAGAGTGTGATGGAGCAAATAGAACTAGCATCAATCACACAGCTCTGCTGTCTACTCCATCTCTTCCCTAACACGCCTGGATACATGGGGATAAAACACTTTATTGAAAACACATCCGCTTTACAGATCAAGTAGAGGTTAGTGTGGTTGGTAAGTAAGTAATTCACAACAATGTTAAATTGAAATGTAAAACATAGCCTACTATACTAAACATAGCATACTATACTATTCACACCAGGGTTTTCATTATCCGGTAATTGGCTTTTGCCCCAAAAAAGCAGATAAATTAAAATTGTTGCTAACCAAATTGACCAGGAGAAAAACAATGGTAGGAAGGCTATCAGCACATCACCCACCACTTTACAATGTGAACCGTAGGCAGTATGCATTTTAAAAACATATTTAATTGTTTAAAACCTGAATGTTTGACTTCATATTATGAGGCATGTCTTACCTTGCTTATAAAACCAACCATAGAAAAGTGGAGGCAATTATTTTATAAAGAATTCACAGGCAACGCTTGAGTTTCAAGTTTGAAGAAGCAGACAAATCATCCTACCATCTGCATGTCAGTTATGATTGTGCATTTTCATGGAACAGTTTCATTTCAATAATAACGTTTCCGTTTCTCAAAATCATTGTCACGTTGTTAAATCATACAAATCTTAATAAAAACGATACAAATATAAAAGTTGAAATGAAACTAATGCGAAAGCATCAGCCTCTGCCATATGGACACATTGCTTGATAAACCGTGATCATTGGCGGGTAAATGGCCTAAATGAGCGCATAGTGAAGTGCAATTTTGTATCAAATCAAAAAAACTGGATCCTTCCAGAAACTGTCTCTTGGGAACTTGCAACATTGTATAAACTAGCCTATTCCGGGCCCAGAGTTTCCCGCTGAGCTGGCACTGACAGCTGTTTCTGCGCAAGAGAAAGAAATGTATTTTATGACGTTCCATTGGATATATGGGATCATCAGATGATGATATTTTGCACTTTCACACCGAGGCTTGGTGATTATCGAGGGAGAGATTGTTGGCAAGATAATTCAAATAGGCCAATAGTGAGGAACTATTAGGCTATAATTCACAATATGTAAAACAAAAACAGACTTCGTTGACTTACTGTGTGAGGTGAAGAAAAAATAACTGAGAAGCTAAGCATATTATTGGTGGACCTGGTGACTAAGACCATCAGATATCAAACATCCCCAAATGGGCACTTTCCTAGATTAGCGTGTAGCAGGCCAGGTAGGCAACTACTATACGTGCTCAAGCGTGCATGCTCCCTCAACATTAACATGACAGAGAAACCAGACCGATGCTCATTGTCAGTGGCGGTTCTAGCTTTCATGGCTCCCTGGGCGATTAATTAGGGCCCATTTCAAGTTTTCATAACAATCAGTAATCTGCATTTTTGGAAGCCGATTACATTGCACTCCACGAGGAGACTGCGTGGCAGGCTGAGCACCTGTTACGCGAGTACAGCAAGGAGCCAAGGTAAGTTGCTCGCTAGCATTAAACTTATCTCATAAAAACAATCAATCTTAACATAATCACTAGTTAACTACACATGGTTGATGATATTAACTAGCTTGTCCTGCTTTGCAAATAATCAATGCGGTGCCTGTTAATTTATCATCAAATCACAGCCTACTTCACCAAACGGGTGATGATTTAACAAGCGCATTTGCGAAAAAAGCATTGTCGTTACACCAATGTACCTAACCATAAACATCAATGCCTTTCTTAAAATCAATGCACAAGTATATTTTTTTAAACCTGCATATTTAGTTAAAAGAAATGCATGTTAGCAGGCAATATTAACTAGGGAAATTGTGTCATTTCTCTTATGTTCTGTGAAAGCAGAGTCAGGGTATATGCAGCAGTTTGGGCCGCCTGGCTCGTTGCGAACTGTGTGAAGACCATTTCTTCCTAACAAAGACAGTAATTAATTTGCCAGAATTTACATAATTATGAAATAACATTGAAGGTTGTGCAATGTAACAGCAATATTTAGACTTATGGATGCCACCCGTTCGATAAAATTTCGGAACGGTTCCATATTTCACTGAAAGAATAAACGTTTTGTTTTCGAAATGATAGTTTCCGGATTTGACCATATTAATGACCTAAGGCTCATATTTCCGTGTGTTTATTATATTACAATTAAGTCAATGATTTGATATAGCAGCAGCAGGCTCGTAAGCATTCATTCAAACAGCACTTTCCTGCATTTGCCAGCAGCTCTTCGCAATGCTTGAAGCACAGCGCTGTTTATGACTTCAAGCCTTTCAACTCCCGAGATTAGGCTGGCAATACTATAGTGCCTATAAGAACATCCAATAGTCAAAGGTATATGAAATACAAATGGTATAGAGAGAAATAGTCCTATAATTCCAAAAATAACTACAACCTAAAACGTATTAACTGGGAATATTCATGTTAAAGGGAACCACCATATTTCACATGTTCTCATGTTCTGAGCAAGGAACTTAAACGTTAGCTTTTGTACAAGGCACATACTGCACTTTTACTTTCTTCTCCAACACTTTGTTTTTGCATTATTTAAACCAAATTGAACATGTTTCATTATTTATTTGAGACTAAATAGATTTTTATTTATGTATTATATTAAGTTAAAATAAGTGTTCATTCAGTATTTTTGTAATTGTCATTATTACAAATATATATATATATATTTTTTTTAACCGGGTGATAAGTCGGTATCGGCTTTTTTTGATCCTCCAATAATCGGTATCGGCGTTGAAAAATCATAATCAGTCGACCTCTAGTCTAAACATCTTAAAATTATACTGAAGACACATTATCGTCACACATATTTTAGATGCTTTCACTGACCGCCTCAACTCAATAATCAGCTTGGCATAATGCTGCCTATGAAATACTTCCTCATATGCCATTTCTCTCCTGTTTTATTGGTTTTCATACCTTATTTTGTTGTCCAGGGATTTTACACTCATGTAGGGGTCATACAAATATATAAAATAACACATTATATGTCACAGCAGGTCTAAATATGTCATGACAGTGTTATGACCATATTATAACAGGTTATGACAAGTTATGTCAGCTGTTATGACATATTAGGACATGGTTATGACCGTGTCATAACGTGTTATAATGCTGGGCGCCAAGTAAAGTGTTACCCACAGTACTGTGTGCTACTGTACAGTACAGAGAAACTAGAGAGGCCAGCTTGACTGCAGCACTGCATTGTGTTTCTGTATGCATCCTGTGGTGCATGTTGCGGAGGCCTGACAGTTGTCACACAGCTGACGGTGTGTGTTTCTGTATGCATCCTGTGGTGCATGTTGCGGAGGCCTGACAGTTGTCACACAGCTGACGGTGTGTGTTTCTGTATGCATCCTGTGGTGCATGTTGCGGAGGCCTGACAGTTGTCACACAGCTGACGGTGTGTGTTTCTGTATGCATCCTGTGGTGCATGCTGCGGAGGCCTGACAGTTGTCACACAGATGACGGTGTGTGTTTCTGTATGCATCCTGTGGTGCATGTTGCAGAGGCCTGACAGTTGTCACACAGCTGACGGTGTGTGTGCTGCCCTCTCACTGCGGAATGTGGGTGCAAACAGGGTTTGGGATTGATGTACTGAGAGAACATCCCCTATGACAGCCCCAGCCAGCAATAGAGCAGGACACACACTCACGCTCATACAAAAACACACTCACGCACGCACGCTCACGCACACTCACACAAACACACACTCACACAAACAAACACACGCTCACACAAACATACACTCACACAAACATACACTCACACAAACTCACGCTCACAAACCCACACAAACGCCCTCACACACAAAAGCCCTCACAAGCGCTCGCTCACAACACGGGCGCTGGCTCACAACACGAGCGCGTACTCACAACACACACGCGCACTCACAACACACGTGCGCACTCACAACACACGCGCGCACTCACAACACACGCGCACTCTCACACACACACACGCGCTCACAACACACGCGCACTCTCACACACACGCTCAGACACACAGGCTCATCTGCCCACACACAGGCTCATCCGCCCAGACACAGGCGCACACACACAGGCGCACACGCACACGCTCACACACATGGCCGGTGTGTACTAAGTCTAAGTTTCCTGTGTCTTTAAGCCTGCTGGAGAGAGCAGTAGACAGCGTTCTCCTTCAGTGTCCCTGAGTGGGGCCAAGAGGGGCAGGCCGGTTTGGGCTGGCATACAGTGTGACGAGCCAGAGCAGACACTCACCAAAGAGGATGTCTGAGGAGCCACTGGACCGTGCTCACAGGCTGCCATCACACAGCTGCTGCACCAACTGCACACATGCAGTCACACACACGCTGTCACACAAAAACAGGCACACAAACACACTCAGCTCTCACACACACACACTCAGCTCTCACACACACACACACACACACACACACTCAGCTCTCTCACACACACACACACACACACACACACACACACACCTCTCTCACTCACACACACTCAGTTCTTACTCAGACACACACACACACACACTCAGCTCTCACTCAGTTCTCACACACACAGCTCTCACTCAGCTCTCACACACACAGCTCTCAATCAGCTCTCACACACACAGCTCTCACTCAGCTCTCACACACACAGCTCTCTCACACACACACACACTCAGCTCTCACTCACACAGCTCTCACACTCAGCTCTCACACTCAGCTCTCACTCACTCAGCTCTCACTCACTAAGCTCTCACTCACTAAGCTCTCACTCACTAAGCTCTCACTCACTAAGCTCTCACTCACACACACACACTCAGCACTCACTCACACACACTCAGCTCTCACACACTCAGCTCTTTCACACACAAACACACTCAGTTCTCACTCACACACACACACTCAGCTCTCACTCAGCTCACACACACAGCTCTCACACACACACCCACCCACACACTCAGCTCTCACACACACACACACACACACTCAGCTCTCACGCACACACACTCAGCTCTCAAGCACACACACTCAGCTCTCACGCACACACACACACTCACTCAGCTCCCACGCACACACACACACTCACTCAGCTCCCACGCGCACACACACACTCAGCTCCCACGCGCACACACACTCAGCTCACACACACGCACACACACACACACACACACTCAGCTCCCACACTCAGCTCGCACACACGCACACACTCAGCTCGCACACACGCACGCACCCAGCTCACACACACACGCACGCACTCAGCTCACACACACACACGCACGCACGCACTCACTCAGCTCACACACACACGCACGCACTCAGCTCACAAGCACGCACTCAGCTCACACACACGCACTCAGCTCACACGCACACACACGCACACACTCAGCATACACACACACACACACTCAGCTCACACACACACACTCAGCTCACACACACACACACACACTCAGCTCGCACACACACACACTCAGCTCACACACACACACACTCAGCTCACACACACACACACTCAGCTCACACACACACACACTCAGCTCACACACACACACACTCAGCTCACACACACACACGCACGCACTCAGCTCACACACACACACACACACTCAGCTCACACACACGCACACACACACACACACACACACTCAGCTCCCACACTCAGCTCGCACACACGCACACACTCAGCTCGCACACACACGCACGCACTCAGCTCACACACACACGCAAGCACGCACTCACTCAGCTCACACACACACGCACGCACTCAGCTCACACACACACGCACGCACTCAGCTCACACACACGCACTCAGCTCACACACACGCACACACTCAGCATACACTCAGCTCACACACACACACACACACACACACTCAGCTCGCACACACACACACACACACTCAGCTCACACACACACACTCAGCTCACACACACACACACTCAGCTCTCACACACACACACACACACACACTCAGCTCACACACACACTCAGCTCACACACACACACACCCAGCTCTCTCACACACACACACACCTAGCTATCTCGCACACACACCCAGCTCTCTCACACACACACACCCAGCTCTCTCACACACACACACCCAGCTCTCTCTCACACACACCCAGCTCTCTCACACACACACCCAGCTCTCTCACACACACACCCAGCTCTCTCACACACACACACACACACCCAGCTTTCTCACACACACACACACCCAACTCTCTCTCACACACACACAGCTCACATACACACAGCTCACACACACACACCCAGCTCTCTCACACACACACACACACACACACATCACACACACAGCTCGCACACACACACACAGCTCGCACACACGCACGCACCCAGCTCACACACACACGCACGCACTCAGTGCACACACACACGCACGCACTCAGCTCAGCTCACACACACACGCACGCACTCAGCTCACACACACACGCACACACTCAGCTCACACACACACACACGCACACACTCAGCATACACACGCACACACTCAGCATACACACACACACACTCAGCTCACACACACACACTCAGCTCACACACACACACACTCAGCTCACACACACACACTCTGCTCACACATTCAGCTCACACACACACACTCAGCTCACACACACACACACACACTCAGCTCACACACAAATACACTCAGCTCACACACACACACACACACACTCAGCTCACACACACACACACACTCAGCTCACACACACACACACACACACACACTCAGCTCACACACACACTCAGCTCACACAAACTCAGTCACACACACTCAGTCACACACACTCAGTCACACACACTCAGTCACACACACACTCAGCTCACACACACACACACACACACACAGTCAGCTCACACACACACACCCAGCTCACACACACACACACACAGCTCACACACACACACACACACATCTCTCTCTCACACACACACACACACCCCTAGCTCTCTCTCACACACACACACACACTCACACACAGCTCACACACACACAGCTCACACACACACACACACACAGCTCTCTCACACACACAGCTCCCACACACACACTCAGCTCTCACACACACACACACACTCAGCTCTCACACACACACACACAACCTCAGCTCTCACAAACACACACACACACACACTCAGCTCTCACACACACACTCAGCTCTCACACACACACTCAGCTCTCACACACACACACTCAGCTCTCTCTCACACACACTCAGCTCTCTCTCACACACACTCGGCTCTCTCACACACACACACTCGGCTCTCTCACACACACACACTCGGCTCTCTCACACACACACACTCGGCTCTCTCACACACACACACACACACTCGGCTCTCTCACACACACACACACACACACTCGGCTCTCTCACACACACACACTCGGCTCTCTCACACACACACACTCGGCTCTCTCACACACACACTCGGCTCTCTCACACACACACTCGGCTCTCTCACACACACACTCGGCTCTCTCACACACACACTCGGCTCTCTCAAACACACACTCGGCTCTCTCACACACACTCGGCTCTCTCACACACACACTCGGCTCTCTCACACACACACACTCGGCTCTCTCACACACACACTCGGCTCTCTCACACACACACTCGGCTCTCTCACACACACACTCGGCTCTCTCACACACACACTCGGCTCTCTCACACACACACTCGGCTCTCTCACACACACACTCGGCTCTCTCACACAGACACTCGGCTCTCTCACACACACACTCGGCTCTCTCACACACACACTCGGCTCTCTCACACACACACTCGGCTCTCTCTCTCACACACACACGGCTCTCTCTCTCACACACACACGGCTCTCTCTCTCACACACACACGGCTCTCTCTCACACACACACACGGCTCTCTCTCACACACACACACAGCTCTCTCTCACACACACACACAGCTCTCTCTCACACACACACACAGCTCACACACACAGCTCTCTCACACACACACACACTCAGCTCTCACACACACACTCAGCTCTCACACACACACACACAGCTCTCTCTCACACACACACTCGGCTCTCTCACACACACACTCGGCTCTCTCACACACACACAGCTCTCTCTCACACACACACAGCTCTCTCACACACACACACAGCTCTCTCACACACACAAAGCTCTCTCACACACACACAGCTCACACACACACACAGCTCTCTCACACACACACACAGCTCTCTCACACACACACACAGCTCTCACACACACAGCTCTCTCACACACACACACACACACAGCTCTCACACACACACACACACAGCTCTCACACACACACACACAGCTCTCACACACACACACACAGCTCCCACACACACACACACACAGCTCCCACACACACACACACACACACACACACACACACACACACACCACACTCTCCTGCAGTTTTCTAATATTTTCTCTCCCTCTCTCTATACTCTCTCACCCTCGTTCTTGCTCTCCCTCTCCACTCCTCCTCTCTCTCAATTTCTCTCCAGCGCTTTGGTGTTACCGGAGCAATCGATAGAAAGGTGATTATTATTCCTCTAGCAGAGCCCACACACACACACACAACTTGACCTCCCTCCCTCTCTCTGTAATGATACTGAGTGTACAGTGGGGGTATAGCAGATAATGTACGGATATGAATGTGGCTTTAAGGTCAATGTTGGCAGTGGGTGGATAGGTGGAATCGGTGTGGGGGTGATAACCTATCCACTCATCCAGATGAGGTATTCTGTTACTTATCTTTGGTCTGTCCAGTTTGGGTGGGGTTTGGTAGGAGCATCACATTGAGCCTTAGTGTAACCACCAAATAAGGACCACATTTAATACTAGAACTCATTGTTTTCTAATACTAATGACTAAAAGTATAGTTATTATACTACATAGTTCAGTACTACAGGACTATGAATAAGTTGTTGGCTGTGTCGTTGGCTGAATACAGTTAGTATGTACCAATACCTCATGGTACGGAGGTCCCAGCCTCTGATGGCTGTGTCGTTGTCTGAATACAGTTAGTACAGTGCCTTGCGAAAGTATTCGGCCCCCTTGAACTTTGCGACCTTTTGCCACATTTCAGGCTTCAAACATAAAGATATAAAACTGTATTTTTTTGTGAAGAATCAACAACAAGTGGGACACAACCATGAAGTGGAACGACATTTATTGGATATTTCAAACTTTTTTAACAAATCAAAAACTGAAAAATTGGGCGTGCAAAATTATTCAGCCCCTTTACTTTCAGTGCAGCAAACTCTCTCCAGAAGTTCAGTGAGGATCTCTGAATGATCCAATGTTGACCTAAATGACTAATGATGATAAATACAATCCACCTGTGTGTAATCAAGTCTCCGTATAAATGCACCTGCACTGTGATAGTCTCAGAGGTCCGTTAAAAGCGCAGAGAGCATCATGAAGAACAAGGAACACACCAGGCAGGTCCGAGATACTGTTGTGAAGAAGTTTAAAGCCGGATTTGGATACAAAAAGATTTCCCAAGCTTTAAACATCTCAAGGAGCACTGTGCAAGCGATAATATTGAAATGGAAGGAGTATCAGACCACTGCAAATCTACCAAGACCTGGCCGTCCCTCTAAACTTTCAGCTCATACAAGGAGAAGACTGATCAGAGATGCAGCCAAGGGCCTATGATCACTCTGGATGAACTGCAGAGATCTACAGCTGAGGTGGGAGACTCTGTCCATAGGACAACAATCAGTCGTATATTGCACAAATCTGGCCTTTATGGAAGAGTGGCAAGAAGAAAGCCATTTCTTAAAGATATCCATAAAAAGTGTTGTTTAAAGTTTGCCACAAGCCACCTGGGAGACACACCAAACATGTGGAAGAAGGTGCTTTGGTCAGATGAAACCAAAATTGAACTTTTTGGCAACAATGCAAAACGTTATGTTTGGCGTAAAAGCAACACCCTGAACACACCATCCCCACTGTCAAACATGGTGGTGGCAGCATCATGGTTTGGGCCTGCTTTTCTTCAGCAGGGACAGGGAAGATGGTTAAAATTGATGGGAAGATGGATGGAGCCAAATACAGGACCATTCTGGAAGAAAACCTCATGGAGTCTGCAAAAGACCTGAGACTGGGACGGAGATTTGTCTTCCAACAAGACAATGATCCAAAACATAAAGCAAAATCTACAATGGAATGGTTCAAAAATAAACATATCCAGGTGTTAGAATGGCCAAGTCAAAGTCCAGACCTGAATCCAATCGAGAATCTGTGGAAAGAACTGAAAACTGCTGTTCAAAAAAGCTCTCCATCCAACCTCACTGAGCTCGAGCTGTTTTGCAAGGAGGAATGGGAAAAAATGTCAGTCTCTCGATGTGCAAAACTGATAGAGACATACCCCAAGCGACTTACAGCTGTAATCGCAGCAAAAGGTGGCGCTACAAAGTATTAACTTAAGGGGGCTGAATAATTTTGCACGCCCAATTTTTCAGTTTTTGATTTGTTAAAAAAGTTTGAAATATCCAATAAATGTCGTTCCACTTCATGATTGTGTCCCACTTGTTGTTGATTCTTCACAAAGAAATACAGTTTTATATCTTTATGTTTGAAGCCTGAAATGTGGCAAAAGGTCGCAAAGTTCAAGGGGGCCGAATACTTTCGCAAGGCACTGTATGTACCAATTACCTCATGGTACGGTGGTCCCAGCCTCTGATGGCTGTGTCGTTGGCTGAATACAGTTAGTATGTACAAATACCTCATGGTACGGAGGTCCCAGCCTCTGATGGCTGTGTCGTTGGCTGAATACAGTTAGTATGTACCAATTACCTCATGGTACGGTGGTCCCAGCCTCTGATGGCTGTGTCGTTGGCTGAATACAGTTAGTATGTACAAATACCTCACGGTACGGAGGTCCCAGCCTCTGATGGCTGTGTCGTTGGCTGAATACAGTTAGTATGTACCAATACCTCATGGTACGGAGGTCCCAGCCTCTGATGGCTGTGTCGTTGGCTGAATACAGTTAGTATGTACCAATACCTCATGGTACGGAGGTCCCAGCCTCTGATGGCTGTGTCGTTGGCTGAATACAGTTAGTATGTACAAATACCTCATGGTACGGAGGTCCCAGCCTCTGATGGCTGTGTCGTTGGCTGAATACAGTTAGTATGTACCAATACCTCATGGTACGGAGGTCCCAGCCTCTGATGGCTGTGTCGTTGGCTGTGGCCAGCTGGGTACAGTTGTGATGTGGACTCCACTTCCCAGCTGTGAACTTCAGTTGACCTTTACCCTCTAAGGTGGCACTGCTAGAGATCTGGAAGGGAAAGGGTTAACGATTACTACACCTGAACACACACGTCAATCATGGGGTATGGAGAGGTAAGAGTTAATGTATTGATGGATCTGTATAGACAGGCCTTCCCTAGTGTACTGTATAGCTGACCTCACCCTCCTTCACACAGCAGTCAATGACGGGTTCATGTTTACATTGTGAATATCTATATACTGTTACTCATGGATCACCAGTTTGACCATGATGGACCCTCTGAGTCTGTACTGACTAATTTCATACTTCTGCATGTCAACCTGCTATCTTTACCTACAGTAGATAATAATAACACAGGGTCACTGAACAATTCTCTCTCTCTCATCGATTGTTCCCTTATTGCACAGGCTAGGGAAAGTCACATTATCTCAGGTATAGAGGGAAGAGAAGGTAGATGAGGGCGTACATAGGAGAGGGAGAGGAGGTAGGGGAACGAAAATGGAAGGAACGGGGGTGGATTGAGTGAGAAAGAGAGGAGAAGAGGTGAAGAGAGGGGTAGAGAGAGACAGAGATCCATACACTCAACTCTTCTTATAAATGTGATTATTGCCTAGCTCCCAGCTATGTTAGAGCTAACCATATTAGCAGCACTAACGAGACAGCATAGAAAAAACTGAAGGACGCCTACCTTTAGCAAGCGGCGTCAGATAAAACATTCATATCTGCCAAATAGTCACACATTTATGGAGTGTGAACCGACTGTGTCGGAGCGTGTGTGTGTGTACAGTCGCAATGGATAAGGTGTGTGGGTGTGCCGTGAGCCAGAGGAGATGTTCTCACTCAATTCCAGCAGTGTCTCTAATTGAGCGTGCCCGCACACGCACACACACACACACACAATTAATCCACCCTGGACCCATGAGACAGACAAACCCATGGTGCAGCTGGACAGACAGACAGGCCTGTGATGAACACATCAGTCTGAGAGCCTCTGATAGAAGGAAGGGAAGTGGGAAAGGAGGGGGGAATGGAAGAGAGGGGAGTGGCTGAGAGGGATATAGTGGAGAAGATTAGCATTCTCAACAGCACTGGAGGAATCTGTCTTGGCTGTCAGGCTCCTCCCCCCCTCCCTTCATGTTTAATGGCTGCCATGTCCAGGGCAAGCTGTGTCACTTGATAGCTCCGCTGCTCTGCAGCACAGTCTGACGTCAGTATCACTGCACAGGGGGACACTGTGCCTTCCACTAAGACTCCTCCGCACACACAGAGTAGGAGAGAGCGTGTGCGTGTCTGACTGCAATCTCTTGACGAGTGATTCTTCACAGGTTTGCATTATGACGGACACACACACACACACACAGAGAAACCTCAAGTCCTGTGTTGTGCCCCGTTGTGCCTGCAACCTGGCTGGCCTATATGCAGATCTCTGTACGAGAACATGAATTTGGCCTACTAATTACGTAAGCCCATTATTCATGAAGCACCTCCCCACTGCATCCAGGCAACTATCTGCTAATGGAACATTAACTGACCAGCCTACACAGTACAGTGAGTACACACACTTCATGTCTACTATAGAACTATGGATGTTTTAATAACAGAGGCAGTGGAGTGGAGAATCAGAACAGTAAATAGCAATGAGACCTCACTTCATTAGTAGTGGGGATGGCACTTCACTGTCAGAGGAGAGAGTTTCTACTAAACAGTATGACCACCAACTAGTCCTGAGTAGACCAACTGTGTGACAACAAATAGTACTTTGGACATGTCCCTTTTAATAGGTATAGTTCACAATAAAACTAGCTTGCATGGGGGTTGGGACAGGGCAGTGGGGAAAACAGTACATATTTTTACACAAGAAGCACTTAAAAGGTCAACTCAGCGAGATGGCGTTGCAACGAGCAGCACTGCAGACACTGAGATGGGCGCTATGCAAGAGCTTGCTCTCACACAGTCAAAACAGAGTGCGCTTCACGCTGCTACATCCTGGTAGCTACGGGACCCAAACAGCAGAGACGTTTACCCTTGCCCAAATACATGGTGTGTTTCAGTAAGGAAGCACACCTAGCGGAGCCACTGCAGCTAGCCCAGATACAGGGTGTGTTTCAGTAAGGAAGAACACCTAGCGGAGCCACTGAAGCTAGCCCAGATACAGGGTGTGTTTCAGTAAGGAAGAACACCTGGCGGAGCCACTGAAGCTAGCCCAGATACAGGATGTGTTTCAGTAAGGAAGAACACCTAGCGGAGCCACTGAAGCTAGCCCAGATACAGGGTGTGTTTCAGTAAGGAAGAACACCTAGCGGAGCCACTGAAGCTAGCCCAAATACATGGTGTGTTTCAGTAAGGAAGAACGCCTAGCGGAGTCACTGCAGCTAGCCCAGATACAGGGTGTGTTTCAGTAAGGAAGAACACCTAGCGGAGCCACTGAAGCTAGCCCAGATACAGGGTGTGTTTCAGTAAAGAAGAACACCTAGCGGAGCCACTGCAGCTAGCCCAGATACAGGGTGTGTTTCAGTAAAGAAGAACACCTAGCGGAGCCACTGAAGCTAGCCCAAATACAGGGTGTGTTTCAGTAAGGAAGAACACCTAGCAGAGCCACTGAAGCTAGCCCAGATACATGGTGTGTTTCAGTAAGGAATCAGGTGATCTTGGTGAGAGGAGCAGAGCACACCCCTGGACAGTTCTGTTGTAGGAGAGGGAGGGAAAGATAAGACCAGTCTGATACGGTGGTTATCAAATAATGAGCACAGGGTATGGGCAGATGTATGGCGGTGTGAGTGCGTGTCTCACCGTGGCCTGGGTAGAGCTCTCCGTCAGGTCCCAGAGCAGAGCGTGGTTATCAGCCAGAGAGATCACATGCTTCCCATCTCCCATGGGCTCCCACAGGACACTGCAGCAGAGAGAGACAGAGCGAGCGGGGGGGGGGGGGGGGGGGGGGGGTTAGTTCACAGGACACACATGCATGAACACACACTTCAGTGAGAGAAAACACAAACACTTATATACAACCACAGTATGACGCGCACACAAGCACTCTCTCTCTCACACACACACGCACACGCTCTCTCTCACACACACACACAACTTGGCCTGCAAGGGCTGCAACTACTGTAACCAAAGTTTATGACCATGATATGACAAGTTTGTAGTCAAATGACCACAATACGACACACACACACCCAGTAGATAAGAGCCCCTTCATGTACCTGCTATAGACCTGCTATAGACTGATTAGTCCTTAGTTCTAGTGGTGATAAATGAGACTGGTCCAACCCCTCTGAGTCATTCATCAGGGCAGAGCAACACAACATAAAGCCTCCACTGTGCTGTGTGTGTGGGAGGGATAAAGGGATGGAAGCGGAAGAGGGAGGGACAAAGTTAGTCTTTCTCAGGATCCAACTCTGTAACTTGCTTCCATCTGTTGTGAGGGGATAAGGGGAAGAGAGGGGCAGAGGGAAAAGGAGAGAGCGAAGAGTAGAAGAGTTTATGGAGGTTGTAAATCCATGGATGAGGGGGACAGTTTTTACTGCCCTACCAAGGTGTTAGAAGTCACAGGCCTAGGACACAAATATGCAGGCAGACAGGCAGGCAGGCAGACAGGCAGACAGACAGGCAGGCAGACAGACACACACACCAGCCAAGGAGCTTTCTGTCCCTCTCCTTCTCTCTCATTCATGTATTCTATAAAAACAGCTCCAATCTGAAGTCAATGTAATCACCACACACAGATTTATGAAAGCAGCCCCCCAATTATATCAATTAGCCTAAATCATAAGAGAAAGAAAGGAGAGATAAGAGAGAGAGAGAGAAAGAAGAAAGGGTACATCAGAAATCAGCTAAATGTAATTGAAGAATTCATAGAATCTAACCACTTCTGGGGTAATTGGAAAACTATAAACAAACATCAACAACATGAAGAGTTATCTATCCAAAACAGAGATGTATGGATATACCACTTCTCCAACCCTTTTGGCTCTATAACAAAGAACAAACAGAAAAAACATTTACATGATCAAATATACATCTTAGAATCAACTATTAAAGACCCAGAACCCACTGGATTCTCCAATTACATAGAATGAACTACAGGACAAAATACAAAAATGATAAAATATACAGACAGGGGCCTCTAGAGTGGCACAGTGGTCTAAGGCACTGCATCGCAGTTGCTAGCTGTGCCACTAGAGATCCTGGTTCAAAGGCTCCAGGCTCTGTCGCATCCGGCTGTGACCAGGAGACCCATGGGGTGGCGCACAATTGGCCCAGCGTCTTCCGGGTTAGGGGAGGGTTTGGCCGGCAGGGTTTTTCTTGTCCCATCGCGCAGTACCAATTCCTGTGGCGGGCCGAGCGCATGCACGTCGACACGGTCACTAGGTGAACGATGTTTCCTCCGACACATTGGTGTGGCTGGCTTCCGGGTTAAGTGGGCACTGTGTCAAGAAGCAGTGTGGCTTGGTTGGGTCGTGTTTCGGAGGACGCACGGCTCTCGACCTACCACTCTCCTGAGTCCATACGGGAGTTGCAGCGATGAGGCAAGACACTAATTACAAATTGGATACCATGAAATTGGGGAGAATAAGTTTTTTTTAAATATATATATATATATAAATAAACAGACCACAAATTTATCAAATCAAACTTTAGTTGTCAAAATATTTGTCAAGTGTAGACCTTACTGTGAAAGGCTTACTTACAAGCCCTTAACCAAAAATGCAGTTAAAGAAAATATTTACCAAATAAACAAAAGTAAAAAATAATAAAAAGTAACACAATAACAAGGCTATATACAGGGGGTACCGGTACCGAGTCAGTGTGTGTGTGGGGGTACCGGAAACAGGTCATTTGACGAGATGTTCAGGAGTCTTATGGCTTGGGGGTAGAAGCTGTTAAGAAGCCTCTTGGACCTAGACTTGGCGCTCCGGCATCGCTTGCCGTGCGGTAGCAAAGAAAACAGTCTATGACTTGGGTGACAATTTTATGGGCTTTCCTTTGACACAGCTTATTAGGATTGCAGGAAGCTTGGCCCCAGTGATGTACTGGGCCGTATGCACTACCCTCTCTAGCGTCCTACGGTCAGATGCCGAGGAGTTGTCATACCAAGCAGTGATGCAACCGGTCAGGATGTTCTCGATGGTGCAGCTGTTCAACTTTTTGAGAATCTGGGGAACCATGCCAAATCTTTTCAGACTCTTGAGGGGGAAAATGTTTTGTCGTGCCCTCTTCACGCCTGTCTTGGTGTGTTTGGACCACGATAGGTCATTGGTGATGTGGACACCGAGGACCTTGAAACTCTCGACCCGCTCCAACAGCCCCGTTGATGTTAATGGGGGCCGAGTCGGCCCACCTATTCCTGTAGTCCACAATCAGCCCCTTTTGTCTTGCTCACATTTAGGGAGAGGTTGTTGTCCTGGCACCACACTGCCAGTTCCCTGTCTCATCGTTGTTGTGATCATGCCTGTTCTGTCGTCAGCAAACTTAATGATGGTGTTGGAGTCGTGCTTGGCCACGCAGTCGTGGGTGAACAGGGAGTACAGGAGGGGACTAAGTACACACCCCTGAGGGGCCCCAGTGTTGAGGATCAGAGTGGTAGATGTGTTGTTGCCTATCCTTACCACCTGGTGGCAGCCCGTAAGGAAGTCCAGGATCCAGTTGCAGAGGGTGGTGTTTAGTCCCAGGGTCCTCAGCTTAATGATGAGCTTCATGGGCACTATGGTGTTGAACACTGAGCTGTAGTCAATGAATAGCATTCTCACTTAAGTGTTCATTTTGTCCAGGTGGGAAAGGGCCGTGTGGAGTGTGATTAAGATTGTGTCATCTGTGGATCTGTTCGGGCGATATGCGAATTGGAGTGGGTCGAGGGTATCTGGGAGGATGCTGATAATGTGAGCCATGGCCAGCCTTTCAACGCACTTCATGGCTACCAACGTGAGTGCCACCGGGTGGTAATCATTTAGGGAGGTTACCTTCGCTTTCTTGGGCACAGGGACTATAGTGGTCTGCTTGAAACATGTCGGTACTACAAACTCAGTCAGGGAGAAGTTGAAAATGTCAGTGAAGACACTTGACAGTTGGTCTGCGCATGCATTGAGTACACATCCTGGTAATCCATCTGGCCACGCGGCTTTGTGAATGTTGACCTGTTTAAAGGTCTTGCTCACATCGGATAGCGAGAGCGTTATCACACAGTCATCCAGAACAGCTTGTACATGCTTCTGTGTTGCTTACATAAATAAGCATAAAAGGCATTTAACTCGTCTAGTAGGCTCGCGTCACCGAGCAGCTCACGTCTGGGTTGCCCTTTGTAGTCCGTAATAGTTTTCAAGCCCTGCCACATCCGACGAGCGTCAGAGCCGGTGTAGTATGATTCAATCTTAATCTGTATTGACGCTTTGCTTGCTTGCTTGATGGTTCGTCTGAGGGCATATCGGGATTTCTTATAGGCATCCAGATTAGTGTCCCGCTCCTTGAATGCGGCAGCTCTAGCCTTTAGCTCGATGCGGATGTTGCCTGTAATCCATGGCTTCTGGTTGGGATATGTACAGTTGAAGTCAGAAGTTGACATACACTTAGGTTGGAGGCATTAAAACTCATTTTTCAAACACTCCACAAATTTCTTGTTAACAAATGATAGTTTTGGCAAGTAGGTTAGGACATCTACTTTGTGCATGACAAGTCATTTTTCCAAAAATTGTTTACAGACAGATTATTTAACTTATAATTGACTGTATCACAATTCCAGTGGGTCAGAAGTTTACATACACTAAGTTGATTGTGCCTTTAAACAGCTTGGAAAATTCCAGAAAATGATGTAAAGGCTTTAGAAGCGTCTGATAGGCTAATTGACATTATTTGAGTCAATTGGAGGTGTACCTTTGGATGTATTTCAATCCCTATCTAAAATTGTAGACCTCCACAAGTCTGGTTCATCCTTGGGAGCAATTTCCAAATGCCTGAAGGTACCACGTTCATCTGATAAACATCATGGGACCACGCAGCCGTCACACCGCTCAGGAAGGAGACACGTTCTGTCTCCTAGAGATGAACATACTTTGGTGCAAAAAGTGTAAATCAATCCCAGAACAACAGCAAAGGACCTTGTGATGATTCTGGAGGAAACAGGTACAAAAGTATCGATATCCACAGTAAAACGAGTCCTATATCGACATAGCCTGAAAGGCCGATCAGCAAGGAAGAAGCCACTGCTCCAAAACCGCCATAAAAAAGCCAGACTACGGTTTGCAACTGCACATGTGGACAAAGATCATAGTTTTTGGAGAAATGTCCTCTGGTCTGATGAAACAAAAATAGAACTGTTTGGCCATAATGACCATTGTTATGTTTGGAGGGAAAAGGGGGAGGCTTGCAAGCCAAAGAACACCATCCCAACCGTGAAGCACGGTGGTGGCAGCATCATGTTGTGGGAGTGCTTTGCTGCAGGAGGGACTTGTGGCAGGGGAGAGCTTTGTATGCATCTCCGTGTGTGTAGCAAAGCAAGATTCAGATGTTGACCCATAATAGATTATTATTTTTATGGTCTAGAGTTTTTTATCCCACTGGTTGCACATATGACATGCTGGTAAAAAATGTTATTCAAGTTTGCCTGTATTAAAGTCCCTGGCAGTAGGAGCACTGCTTCTGGGTGAGCATTTTCTTCTTTGCATATGGTCTTATAGAGTTGGTTGAGTGCGGCATTAGTGCCAGCATCGGTCTGTGGTGGTAAATAGACGGCTACAAATAATACAGATGAGAACTCTCTTGGTAGATAGTGTGGTCTACAGCTTATCATAAGGTACTCTACCTCAGGCAAGCAATACCTCGAGACTTCTTTTATATTGGACATTGCACACCAGCTGTTATTGACAAAAAGACACACACCCCCACCCCTTGTCTTACCAGATGTAACAATTGGCTACACTTAAACTCTTTAACATCATCCTCAGCTCTCGCATCTTCCAAAATATTTGGAACCAAGGACTGATCCAATCCACAAAAGTGGAGACAATTTTGACCTCAATAACTAGCAGGTCATATGCGTCAACAGCAACTTTGGGAAAATCCTCTGCATTATCATTAACAGCAGACTCGTACATTTCCTCAGCAAATGTCAAATTGTGTTTTTACCAAATTTGCATACGACAGACCATGTATTCACCCTGTACACCCTAATTGACAACCAAACAAACCAAAACAAAGGCAAAGTCTTCTCATGCTTTTTTGATTTAAAAACATCTTTCAACTCAATTTGGCATGAGGGTCTGCTTTACAAATTGATGGAAAGTGGTGTTGGGGGACAAACATACGACATTATAAAATCCATGTACACAAACAACAAGTGTGTAGTTAAAACTGGCAAAAAAAACACACATTTCTTTCCACAGGGCCAGAGGGTGAGACAGGGATGCAGCTTAAGCCCCAACCTCTTCAACATATATACCAACGAATTGGTAAGGGCACTAGAACACTCTGCACCACCCAGCCTGGTAGAATCTGAAGTAAAATGTATACCGTTTCCTGATGATCTGGTGCTTCTGTCCCCAACCAAGGACAGCCTACAGCAGCACCTAGATCTTGTTCCAAAAAAGGTCCAGTTGCCAGGACCACAAATACACATTCCATCTAGACACTGTTGCCCTAGAGCACACAAAAAACTATACATAACTCGGACTAAACATCAGCACCACAGGTAACTTCCACAAAGCTGTGAACGATCTGAGAGACATGGCAAGAAGGGCCTTCTACGCCATCAAAAGGGAACATAAAACTCAACATCACAATTAGGATCTGGCTAAAACACTAGAATCAGTTTAATGAACCCATTGCCCTTTATGGTTGTGAGGTCTGGGGTCTGCTCACCAACCAAGAATTCACAAAATGGGACAAACACCAAATTGAGAATGCATGCAGAATTCTGCAAAAAATATCCTCTGTGTACAACGTAAAACACCAAAAATTACATGCAGAGCTGAATTATGCCGATACCTGCTAATGATCAAAATCCAGAAAAGAGCCGTTAAATTCAACAACCACCTAAAAGCAAGCGATTCCCAAACCTTCCATAACACAGCCATCACCTACAGAGAAATGAACCTAAGCAAGCTGGTCCTGGGGCTCTGTTCACAAATGGACCCCACAGAGCCCCAGGACAGCAACACAATTAGACCCAAACAATTCATGAGAAAACAAAAAGATAATTCCTTGACACATTGGAAAGATTTTACAAAAAAAACAGCAAACTAGAATGATTTTTGGCACTAAACAGACAGCACACAGTGGCAGAAAACCTGACCACTGTGACTGACCCACAAAGGAAACCTTTGACTATGTACAGACTCTGTGCACACTGCCCACAAAATGAGGTTGAAACTGAGCTGCACTTCCTAACCTCCTGCCAAATGTATGACCGTATTATGTCTTTATTATTTTGGAACTTTTGTGAGTGTAATGTTTACTGTTCATTCTGTATTGTTAATTATCCATTTCACTTGCTTTGGCGATGTAAACATATGTTTCCCATGTCAAAAAAGCCCCTTCAATATACATTGAATTTTTAGAGAGAGAGCGAGACAGAGAGATCCTTTATGACGCCAGTGAGGGTCTCTTATTAAAGAATATAAGCTATGTGCATTTGAACTTGAGCGGCATGACATCCTGGTAGGGAGGGAATATGTAAACACATGGAGGACTGCTGGGGAAGGGAGTTTATAGCTCAGACAGTATAGGACAAGATGCCTGCCTTCTTCCTTCTCATGAGATTGTTTCCTTGTCTGCTTTGCATTCAGATGAGTTTAATTCGATAGCAATAGATGCACACACTGCTCATGGTATTAGACTGGTCTGCTTTGGGGAATAGAGACACACAGAGAAATCAGTTTGGCTTGGCTACAGAGTTACAGTGAGGGATCAGTAGCATAGAGCTAAGTCCAAGGTAAGGCCGAGAGAGAGAGAGAGAGAGAGTGAGAGAAAGGAACTAAGAAAAAGGGGATGAGAGGGAACAACGTAAAATGTGTGTGTGTGAGGGGGGGGGGCAGGATTAAAAAAATCAGCCATGCCGTGTTAGTGTACAATTGAAGACGGGTCGCCATGGCCGCTCACATTACTGACAGTATTGACTGGCCTGCATGACTATCTGGCTGTCTGGGCTCCCATTGGGCTAACATTGATTGCTAACAGTCCCTTGGAGTGCAAATCACACTCTGTGATAAATCCCCCCCCCCCGCCAACAACACACAGGCATACACACCGTCCACATAGGCTCCACACTCATAGACACACACACCCCTGTCCAAATATGCTCCACACTCATAGACATACACACACCCCTGCCCACATAGACATACAACAAAACAAACTTTACCCCCCCTCCTGTCACCCCACAGCGTAGACAATAAAACAGTGTGTCTGTTGAGCTTCATGATTCCTCAAGGTGCTCACCCAGGCCCTGATTGGTCCTAATTGCTCCATGGGAATCGATTCCTGAGCCTGGTGCTGCTCCAAGTCGAAATGAGGTGCTTGGCTCCCCAAAGCATATATATATATATATTTTAAAGCTTTGTTTGTTTCTTCAGTCCAGGCACGCTTCACAACATGACACTAGCCAAAATGTTTGTCCACCCAGACTAAGGAGGGATATATGGTGGCTGAATATAAGAGACGTGGTGGAGGATGGTGGGACAGGCATAAAGGACGTACAGACAGACATACTCTCGCTCAAACAAGGCTTCACACGCACACACACACACACACACACACACACACTGATTGCTGTACTCCTGCCAGTGTAGTCAGAGGGAGCGGGGGCTGCAGCCTGAAAGAGATGGACGAGGTGGGTACCAAACCAAAGCCATCCATTTCTCAGAGCCAATACAACAAAGCAAAGAAACAAGGCTCACATAGCAAACAGAACACATACACAGATATAGAAACAGATACAGAAACATGCCATTCAGAATGTTGCAGCTCTGAGGATGTCTGACACCAGAATCATCAATCTCCTCCTCAGTCACACCTCACCCACCCTTGGATCTTCATCAACAGAAGGCTATCACACACACACACACACACACACACACACACACACACACACACACACACACACACACACACACACACACACACACACACACACACACACACACACACACACACACACACACACACACACCTATCTAAAATGAGAAAATACTGCTCAGGGAAGACTCAAAATGGAAACATGTCATTTGAAATGCTAAAATGCATCATTTTTTCCAAAGGGATGAGGCAGCTACCGAAGTAAAAAATGGGCTGAGCATTGATTTTATTTTCCTGTACATTAAATGATGGTGAATGTGGTGTATGCAGCTATAAGAAAAGGTGTGAGCAGTGGCTGAGCCCTGGGATATGTAGGTCAGTCAATACTTTGCACAGCACAGCACAGCATACCAAGCTAACGGGGAACATTCCCAGAACATTAGCTAAGATTCCCATTATGATCTAGCTAGAGTTGTATCTAACATTAGGAGTCCTCTTTAGGTTCTCTTTAGGTTTCCAGGTAATGTAATAACACAATGTAACAGTAATGTTTTCCCAGCCATCCAAAATAGGTTCTGTGAAAGAACACTCCATTCGTGGAGATGATTATAGAATGTTTGTATAAAACATTTGCCTGATGTTGCAAGAACGTTCCTATAAAACATTTAATCTGTTCTTTAAAAGGTTCCCGGATTGTTTCATTAAGTTGTGTGAACATTGTGGGGACATCCCAAAAAATATGTTACCAAAACATAAAAACTGTCCATTTGTGTGGATGATTCTACAATGTTTCTTTTAGGGTGCAAAAAACCTTGACCTGATGTTACAAGAATGTTCCCAGAGTACATTTTGTCTGTCCATTAAAAGGTTTCCAGAACGTTTCATTAGGTTGTGGTAACATTGTGGGGACGTGACAAGAGATATGTTCCCAAAACACGCTCAATTGTGATGACATTCATACAAGGTTTAGGTTAGGCTGCACAGGACATTTCCTTAATGTTGTAAGACTGAAGTTCAGAGCATATTTGTTTTAGGTTTAACATAATATTCCATTGATGTTCACACAATATAAATTTTACCTCGTCTTTGGAGGTCCTCAGAACAGTACAAGAACATTTATCAAATGTTATATACAGTAAAAGCTTGACCAAATTTTACCACAACACTCTCAGCATGCAAATGAAAGCTTAAGAAAGCAGACTGGAATACATCCCCATTATGTTTCTTTCCATATTGAATGGCAATTCTCATTTGATGATTGTATTGTAGGCAGGGTTGGGGAGTAACGGATTACATGTAAGAGATTACAAAAAACGTTAACTGTAATACCAGCAATATTGGAATTAGATTACAGATCATTTTGAAAAACTAGATTATTACTTTGAGGATTAGTTTTAAATTCAGAGAGGACGTTTGCGCCAAAGAATTTGACAATCCTCTTTTTTCTCAATAACATTCTAATTCAGCATTGAAAAAAGACGCAAGTTGAAGTTTGTTTCACACGTCAGAGACTACAATGATGACACACCAAATATGTATGATGGATCGTGGGATCCGTGACTACCTCATAAAGCTGGTTGAGAGAATGCCAAGAGTGTGCAAAGTTGTCATCAAGGCAAAGGGTGGCTATTTGAAAAATAACAAATCTATTTTGATTTGTTTAACACTTTTTTGGTTACTAAATGATTCCATATGTGTTATTTCATAGTTTTGATATATTCACTATTATTCTACAATGTAGAAAATAGTCAAAATAAAGAAAAACCCTTCAATGAGTAGGTGTTCTAAACCTTTTGACCGGTAGTGTATGTACGCCACCGTTCAAAAGTTTGGGATCACTTAAAAATTGTCCCTGTTTTTGAAAGAAAAGCACATTTTTTGTCCATTAAATAACAAAATGAATCAGAAATACAGTGTAGACATTGTTAATGTTGTAAATGACTATTGTAGTTAGAAACTGCAGATGTTTTATGGAATATCTACATAGGCATACACAGGCCCATTATCAGCAACCATCACTCCTGTGTTCCAATGGTATGTTGTGTTTAAAAAATATATATATTATTATTATTATTATTGTTTTTAATGCTTATTTATTTTAAAAACACAAGGAAGGGGAAACATTAAAGTATTAGAACATGAAGGACAAACAATACAGCATCAAGACACT
This sequence comes from Oncorhynchus clarkii lewisi, assembly GCF_045791955.1. Lineage (NCBI taxonomy): Eukaryota > Metazoa > Chordata > Actinopteri > Salmoniformes > Salmonidae > Oncorhynchus > Oncorhynchus clarkii. Next base: position 48,539,145 of record NC_092165.1, on the reverse strand, counting down.
CACTATCAAACATGTATCAGTCTTTCCGCAACAGAGCCATCCTTATGTGTGTGTGCATGATAGTGATATGAAATATGTTTCTTTTTTCATGATCACAATCTTGTGAAACCCGAACCCTCCAAGATCCCCCCACAGTTCCCCAATAGCTGTCCCTCAACCATTCGAGACCCCTCCCACAGCCTCCCCCATTTCCCCCCCCCCCCCCCCCCAAATGCAACAACCAAGAGAATGAACTAAAGAGACAAATGGAAAAGACAGAAGAAAACAGCAAACAACAATGCAAAAAAAAAATAACAAAACAATACATTTAAAACAAAGGACAGCAAGGACAACTGAAATCATAACAGCAATGCCAACTGTATATGTTTGTGTGCATGTCTGGCACTATTACATGTGTGTGTGTGTTCTTGCATGTGTTTATTTGAATGAGAGTGTGTGTATATGCATGTGTACAAACACCTGCAAGGCATCAGCCTCAGGCAAACCGGCATTAGTTGTAAAAACACTGCCACTTAGTGTCACTCAAATGTACGTTAGTGTACGTTGTGTTAGCTAATCCAAGCTTGTCATTTTAAAAGGCAAATTGATCATTAGAAAACCCTTTAGCAATTATGTTAGCACAGCTGAAAACTGTTGTTCTGATTAAAGAAGCAATAAAACTGGCCTTCTTTAGACCAGTTGAGTATCTGGAGCATCAGCATTTGTGGGTTCAATTACAGGCTCAAAAATGGCCAGAAACAAATAACTGTCTTCTGAAACTCGTCAGTCTATTCTTGTTCTGAGAAATGAAGGCTATTGAATGTGAGAAATTGCCATGAAGATCTCGTACAATGCTGTGTACTACTCTCTTCACAGAACAGCGCAAACCGGCTCTAACCAGAATGGAAAGAGGAGTGGGAGGCTCCGGTGCACAACTGAGCAAGAGGACAAGTACATTAGAGTGTTTAGTTTGAGAAACAGACGCCTCACAAGTCCTCAACTGGCAGCTTCATTAAATAGTACCCACAAAACACATGTCTCAACTTCAACAGTGAAGAGGAGACTCCAGATGCTGGCCTTCTAGGCAGAGTTGCAAAGAAAAAGCCAAAACTCAGACTGGCCAATAAAAAGAAAAGATTAAGATGGGCAAAAGAACAGACACCCGGAGTCGCCTCTTTGTTGGTGTTTTGCTGGTACTATTTAATGAGGCTGCCAGTTTGTATAAAAATAAGTCCTAGATTATTTGCCCATATCATGCAGCCTACGTGGCAGTGTGGAAATTATCTCAATTGAGCAGTGTAAAGTACTTAAGTAGTACTTGAAAGTAATTTTACTTAAGTTGTTTCTTTTGGTATCTGTACTTAACTATTTTTATTTTTGACAAATTTTACTTCACTACATTCCTAAAGAAAATACTGTACATAGGGGAAAGTAATCTAAAAGTAATGAAATGTAATCAGATTACGTTAGTGAGTTTGGGCAATCAAAAAGTTGTTACTGATTACAATTTTGGAAAGGTAACTAGTAACTGTAACGGATTACATTTAGAAAGTAACCTTCCCAACCATGATTGTAGGTGATCTAGAGACGCGTAATAACAATTTATAATAATTTAATTCATAGGACATTTGAACAGCATTTAATCATACAAATAAAAACATATTTTTTATACTTCATATGGTGACAATCTGCACATGTGGGGTTTGAACCTGCAATGTATGGTTGACAAGCTAGGTCTTTTATCCACCAGGGAAACTCTCTTACACATTTTATTTTTCAGTATAGCATCGCAGTATGGTCAATCCACAATATTAAAAACTTCTTAGGGCTGCAATCCCGTTAACGGGATCGATATGACAACAGCCAGTGAAAGTGTAGGGCGCCAAATTCAAAACAACAGAAATCGCATAATTAAAATTCCTCAAACATACATAAAACAGTCTTATACCGTTTTAAAAGTAATCTTGTTGTTAATCCCACCACAGTGTCCGATTTCAAATAGGCTTTACAGCGAAAGCACCACATTATGTTAGGTCACCACCAACTCACAGAAAAATTCAGCCATTTTTCAAGCCAAAGAGAGGAGTCACAAAAAGCCCAAATAGAGATAGAATTAATCATTAACCTTTGATGATCTTCATCAGATGACACAAATAGGACTTCATGTTACACAATACATGTATGTTTTGTTTGATAAAGTTAATCTCAGTATACATTGGCGCGTTATGTTCACTAGTTCCAAAAACATCTGGTGATATTGCAGAGAGCCACATCATTTTACAGAAATACTCATTATAAATGTTGATAAATACAATTGTTAGACATGAAAATATAGATATACCTCTCCTTAATGCAACCGCTGTGTCAGAAAAGCAAATCATGAGACGGCGCTCAGAAAAAAAAAAATTATCCGCCATGTTCAACAGAAATCAGAAATATCATTATAAATATTCCCTTACCTTTGATGATCTTTATCAGAATGAACTCCCAGGCATCCTAGTTCCACAATAAATGTTTGTTTTGTTCGATAATATCCATTATTTATGTCCAAGTAGCTACTTTTGTTAGCGTGTTTAGTACACAAATCCAAACGCTCGTGCAGGTCCAGCCGAACGAAAACTTCAAAAAGTAATATTACAGGTCGAAGAAACTTGTCAAACTAAGTATAGAATCAATCTTTAGGATGTTGTTATCATAAATCTTCAATAACGTTCCAACTGGAGAATTCCTATGTCTGTAGAAAAGCCATGGAACGCAGATCGCCATCATGTGAAATGCGCTTGACCAGGACCTGGCTCTCTGCCAGACCACTGACTCAAACAGCTCCCATCCGGCTCCACATCACAGTAGAAGCCTCATTCAAGTTTCTAAAGACGGTTGACATCTAGTGGAAGCCTTAGGAAGTGCAACATAACCAATATCCCACTGTGTATTCAATAGGGGCTGGGTTGAAAATCGACCAACCTCAGATTTCCCACTTCCTGTTTGGATTTCTTCTCAGGTTTTGCCTGCCATATGAGTTCTGTTATACTCACAGACATCATTCAAACAGTTTTAGAAACGTCAGAGTGTTTTCTATCCAATAGTAATAATAATATGCATATATTAGCAACTGGGACTGAGGAGCAGGCCATTTACTCTGGGCACCTTTCAACCAAGCTACTCAATACTGCCCCTGCAGCCATAAGAAGTCTAACCAGTATTTATCTGGGTAACGGTGTTATTCACCATAACTTCATCCTCTTTATGTGCTGTGCACTTCTCTTCATCACGTGTTAAACGTTTTATTATGTAAGGGAATACCCCCCTGAATTGTACAAAAATTAATGGCAAGATATTGGCATTGGACAAACCATATACACGATGTCCAATACCACCCAAAGCGGCGTTGATTCGTGCAAAGTATATGGCAAATGCCATATGGCAATTGCCAATTGTAACACCTCAAAAATCCAACAGGGGGCGAGTGCGCTCCACCGGGGTTTTTCCTATTGGAAATGCAACCCAAGTCAACATCCAAAAGAAAAATTTTGAAAATAGGATATTTTTTTCAAAAACTTTTCACCCCTTAAAAAAGTGCTTTCTGGGCCTTTTTTCGAAATTCTTTCGCTTTTTTTTGTCAATTACACATGTGTAAGAACTGTATGAATATACTTTTGTCCAATTTTGATATCAATTTTTTTTTTTTTTAATTACATGCGCATAAGGCATATGTTTTGTACATTTGCAATATGATTTCATAGGAAGTCAAAAGTCAAAAGTCAAAAATGTCAAAATTTGGTAAAAAACTTCACACATCCTTAAAAAAGTGCTTTCTGGACCGTTTTTCAAAATTCTTTCGAATTTTGTGTCAATTACACACGTATAAGAACTGTATCAACATACTTTATTCGTATTTTATTATCATCATTTTTTTTTTTTTTTTTTACTTGTGCATAAGGCATATGTTTTGTCCATTTGCAATATGATTTAATAGGATGTCAAAAATCGAAAATTTGATTTTTTTTAAAAACTTTAAAAACTAAAAAAAGTGCTTTCTGGACCGTTTTTCGAAATTGTTTCGATTTTAAGACAATTAATCATGTGTAAGAAGTGTATGAATATACTTTTGTAAAATGTTATTATCATAATTTTTTTTTTTTACTTGTGCATAAGGAATATGATTTGTCCATTTGCAATATGATTTCATAGGAAGTCAAAAGTCAAAGTCAAAAGTCAATTTTTTGGGGGGCCAAAATTGACTGAACTGATGAACTCGGGACGGCCGGGCAGTGATAGTTGTTCATTTCCATCACTCGTTGTGTTGATTTCATCATGTCCATTTGGTGATGTTTTTTCACTATAGAATCATATTGCAAATGCGCGTGCAACTGGTAACCGGAAAAAAAAAAATGATGATTTCATTTTGTCCATTTGTTTATGTTTCCTTACTTTTTCAAAGTCACTGTGCATTTGCAATATGTTTTACCATCACGAATTTGTCATGCTCAAAATTCAAACTATACTTTGCTCAAACTATACCTTTGTCAACTTGTATTATCATAATTTGTTTTTGCTTTACTTGTGCATAAGGCATATGTTTTGTCCATTTGCAATATGATGTCATAGGAAGTCAAAAGTCAAAGTCAAAAGTAACGATTTTCCTCCGTGCAACTGGTGATCTGAAATGTGCAACTGGTGATCTGAAATGTGCAACTGGTGATCTGAAATGTGCAACTGGTAACCCAAAAAAAAAAAAAAAATGTTTATGTTTCCTTACTTTTTCAAAGTCACTGTGCATTTGCAATATGTTTCAATGGGCAGGTACCATCACGAATTTGTCATGCTATAAAAATCCTGCAGGAATGTGAAATTGACTGGCCCGATGAACTCGGGATGGCTTTGCAGTGATTCTGGGTCATCTCAATCGCTCGTTTGGGTTGATTTCAGAATGTCGCATTTGGTGATGTTTTTTCACTATAGAATCATATTGCAAATGCACGTGCAACTGGTCACCCAAAAAAAAAAAAATTGGATTTTTTTTTGTTTATGTTTCCTTACTTTTTCAAAGTCACTGTGCATTTGCAATATGTTTTTTCACTATAGAATCATATTGCAAATGCACGTGCAACTGGTCACCCCCCACAAAAAAATTTCGATTTTTTTTGTTTATGTTTCCTTACTTTTTCAAAGTCACTGTGCATTTGCAATATGTTTTTTTCACTATAGAATCATATTGCAAATGCACGTGCAACTGGTCACCCCCCAAAAAATTTTTGGGATTTTTTTTGTTTATGTTTCCTTACTTTTTCAAAGTCACTGTGCATTTGCAATATGTTTTAATGGGCAGGTACCATCACGAATTTGTCATGCTATAAAAATCCTGCAGGAATGTGAAATTGACTGGCCCGATGAACTCGGGATGGCTTTGCAGTGATTCTGGGTCATCTCAATCGCTCGTTTGGGTTGATTTCAGAATGTCGCATTTGGTGATGTTTTTTCACTATAGAATCATATTGCAAATGCACGTGCAACTGGTCACCCAAAAAAAAAAAAATTGGATTTTTTTTGTTTATGTTTCCTTACTTTTTCAAAGTCACTGTGCATTTGCAATATGTTTCAATGGGCCGGTACCATCACGAATTGGTCATGCTATAAAAATCCTGCAGGAATGTGAAATTGACTGGCCCGATGAACTCGGGATGGCTTTGCAGTGATTCTGGTTCATCTCAATCGCTCGTTAGGGTTGATTTCAGAATGTCGCTTTTGGTGATGGTACCTCACTGTTTAAACATATTGCAAATGTACAAGAGTCAAGTGGACAAGAGTCCATCAGTCAATTAGATATCATTCTGACACCAAACTGATACAAACTGACACCAAACCCACTTTTTCCAACTCGTTTAGTAGCCAACTATTACATACTTCAGAGCTGGCCCAAAATTCACAACGCCTTGGGTTCAAACCATAAAAAAACCATAAAACACGTAGTTACGTTCTAGCTGCGGGTCCATTTCTTATGTTATGTGTTGGCCTAGCTGAGGCGACCCCGAATCCCAAGTTTTGGCTCGATAGGTCATTTGGTGTCAGAGAAAAACCCTAATTGGTGCTGAAAATCCACTATTTTCCATGACTTGCTACGGGGTCCTTGAACGAGCTATCGGACAGAAACGTTGGGGTCCGTCTCTATGGGCCGAGCCGGTTTCAATGCACCTAGCCTTGCGTCTCTGAGACTTTTCTAAACGTCGTCATTTTCGTAATGGTCAAAATGAATTGAAGGTATTGCAAATGTACGAGGCTGTTTCTCGGTCCGAGAACCGTCTAGAGCCACGTAACTCACCACGCACCATCGACCGGAGGTCTAGAACAGGTTTCTAAAGTTTCGGAACTCTAGGTCTGACGGTTCTTTTTTAGCTCGAACAAAGCTGACTATTGCAGCCACTGTCTGTCTCTACGCACCCCAATACGTCCCTCCTTCCAAGTTGTGTTTTAGTGTGATTTTTTTTTCCTTTGAATTTTTTGGGGAAAAATGACTGATTTACAGTTCATGGGGGTTGCCTAATCACATATATGAAGTTTTGGACAGATCTGACTTTTTTAACCCTTCGAAACAGCCCCTGAGACACCAATTATGGCACTTCCGGTTGGCACAGGAAGCTACAAATCAACACATATCCTCATTGGGGTATGCTGTTACAGAATCCTGAGTTTTAAGTCCTTACGTTAAGAATTGACTGATTTACACAGGGTTGAATGCACTATGCCTGTCAAACTGCAGGCAGGGTATGGGTAAACACTTTTAGGGGCATTTTAACCACTTCCGGTTGGTCCAGGAAGCTCAGAATCAACACAGGTAGACCTCATAGTGGCCTGATGGACTGGTACCGAAGACAGGTTCATACGGCATTCATAACCCATATAGACTTCAGGTTGAAATTAGGGGTGCAGGCAATGTATTCCTATGGGGAGAGATGACACTGCATTCTGTGAGATCAAAAAACACTGTTTTACTGTTAAGGGTTAATGCCACACGGTCAAGGTTAGGCTTGCACGGATCGGGAGGACCTTAGGAACATTCCTGTGGTGGAATTTTTCTTCTCACCCTAACGGTTCTCTCACTCTCACCCAAAATCAAATGACGTTGTGGGGCAGGCTTCATTTTGGGCCTACTATTCTAATGGTCGCTGCGCCTAGACCGAGCGAGCTACGGTCAAGCGGGATAGCTCGTTGAACTCAGCACAGTCTGGAGACTATGGTAATGCCATTTCCTGCTCTCTGTGTCTTTAAGCACCGCACTTTATCACTCCATCCTTCCTGTGTGTGTGTGAGGGAGCTTTTCTTTGACATCTGTTGGGAGAAATGACTGATTTACAGTTCAGAAGGGTTACCTAGTCACACATGAAATTTTGGAGAGATCAGACTTTTTTAACCCCTCGAAACAGCCCCTGAGACACCAATTATGGCACTTCCGGTTGGCACAGGAAGCTATAAGTCAACACATATCTTGATTGACATAGCCACTTACAGAATCCAGAGTTTTAAGTCTTTACGTTAAGAATTGACTGATCTACACAGGGTTGAATGCACTATGTCTATCAAACTGCAGGCAGTGTATGGGTAAACACTTTTAGGGTGATTTTAACCACTTCCGGTTGCTCCAGGAAGCTTAGATTCGACACAGGTAGACCTCATAGTGGCCTGATGGACTGTCATAGAAGACAGGTTCATAAGGCATTCATAACCCACATAGGCTTCAGGTTGAATTTAGAGGTGCAGGCAATGTATTCCTATGGGGAGAGAAGTCAAAGCAAGCTGTTTCAAGTAAACACCTTATTTTTACTGTGAAGGGTTAATGCCACACGGTCAAGGTTGGGCTTGCACGGATCGGGAGGACCTCAGGAACGTACCTGAGGTCGAATTGTGCTTCTCACCCTAACGGTTCTCTCACTGCCACCCAAAATCAAATGACATTGTGGGGCAGGCTTCATTTTGGGCCTTCTTTTTTTCAAGTTTGCTGCACTCAGAACGAGCTACGGTCAAGCGGGGCGTCTCGTTGAACTCGGCACAGTCTGGAGACTATGGTGATGCCATTTTTTGTGTTGATTTCAGACTGACATTTTGGTGATGGTCCCTCTCCGTTTAAACATATTGCAAATGCACAAAAGTCAACTAGCAAGTCAGTGTCCATCAGTCAATTAGATGTCATTATGACACCAAACGGATATCAATTGACACCAAACCCACTTTTTCCTACTCATTTAGTAGCCAACTATCACATATGTCAGAGCAGGCCCATAATTCACAGCGCCTTCAGTTTAAAACATAATAAAAAGGTAAAACACATCGTTACGTTCTAGCTGCGGGTCCAGTTCGGACATTATGTGAAGTCCTATGTGAGGCGACCCCGAATCCCGAGTTTCGGCTCAATAGGTCATTTGGTGTCCGAGAAAAACCCTAATTGGTGCTGAAAATCCACTTTTTTCCATGCCTTGCTACGGGGTCCTTGAACGAGCTATCGGACAGAAACGTTGGGGTCCGTCTCTATGGGCCGAGCCGGTTTCAATGCACCTAGCCTTGCGTCTCTGAGACTTTTCTAAACGTCGTCATTTTCGTGATGGTCAAAATGAATTGAAGGTATTGCAAATGTACGAGGCTGTTTCTCGGTCCGAGAACCATCTAGAGCCACGTAACTCACCACGCACCATCGACCGGAGGTCTAGAACAGGTTTCTAAAGTTTCGGAACTCTAGGTCTGACGGTTCTTTTTTAGCTCGAACAAAGCAAACTATTGCAGCCACTGTCTGTCTCTACGCACCCCAATACGTCCCTCCATCCAAGTTGTGTTTTAGTGTGATTTTTTTTTCCTTTGATTTTTTTGGGAAAAAATGACTGATTTACAGTTCATGGGGGTTGCCTAATCACACATATGAAGTTTTGGAAAGATCAGACTTTTTTAACCCCTCGAAACAGCCCCTGAGACACCAATTATGGCACTTCCGGTTGGCACAGGAAGCTATAAATCAACATATATCCTCATTGGGGTATGCTGTTACAGAATCCTGAGTTTTAAGTCCTTACGTTAAGAACTGACTGATTTACACAGGGTTGAATGCACTATGTCTGTCAAACTGCAGGCAGGGTATGGGTAAACACTTTTAGGGGCATTTTAACCACTTCCGGTTGGTCCAGGAAGCTCAGAATCAACACAGGTAGACCTCATAGTGGCCTGATGGACTGGTACCGAAGACAGGTTCATACGGCATTCATAACCCATATAGACTTCAGGTTGAAATTAGGGGTGCAGGCAATGTATTCCTATGGGGAGAGATGACACTGTAATCTGTGAGATCAAAAAACACTGTTTTACTGTTAAGGGTTAATGCCACACGGTCAAGGTTAGGCTTGCACGGATCGGGAGGACCTTAGGAACATTCATGTGGTGGAATTTTTCTTCTCACCTAAACGGTTCTCTCACTGTCACTCAAAAGCAAATGACATTGTGGGGCAGGCTTCATTTTGGGCCTACTTTTCTAATGGTCGTTGCGCTTAGACCGAGCGAGCTACGGTCAAGCGGGATAGCTCGTTGAACTCAGCACAGTCTGGAGACTATGGTGATGCCATTTTTTGTGTTGATTTCAGACTGGCATTTTGGTGATGGTCCCTCTCCGTTTAAACATATTGCAAATGCACAAAAGTCAACTAGCAAGTCAGTGTCCATCAGTCAATTAGATGTCATTATGACACCAAACCCACTTTTTACTACTCATTTAGAAGCCAACTATCACATATGTCAGAGCAGTCCCATAATTCACAGCGCCTTTAGTTTAAAACATAATAAAAAGGTAAAACACATAGTTACGTTCTAGCTGCGGGTCCAGTTCGGACATTATGTGAAGTCCTATGTGAGGCGACCCCAAATCCAGTTTCGGCTCGATAGGTCATTTGGTGTCCGAGAAAAACCCTAATTGGTGCTGAAAATCCACTTTTTTCCATGCCTTGCTACGGGGTCCTTGAACGAGCTATCGGACAGAAACGTTGGGGTCCGTCTCTATGGGCCGAGCCGGTTTCAATGCACCTAGCCTTGCGTCTCTGAGACTTTTCTAAACGTCGTCATTTTCGTAATGGTCAAAATTAATTGAAGGTATTGCAAATGTACGAGGCTGTTTCTCGGTCCGAGAACCGTCTAGAGCCACGTAACTCACCACGCACCATCGACCGGAGGTCTAGAACAGGTTTCTAAAGTTTCGGAACTCTAGGTCTGACGGTTCTTTTTTAGCTCGAACAAAGCTGACTATTGCAGCCACTGTCTGTCTCTACGCACCCCAATACGTCCCTCCTTCCAAGTTGTGTTTTAGTGTGATTTTTTTTTCCTTTGAATTTTTTGGGGAAAAATGACTGATTTACAGTTCATGGGGGTTGCCTAATCACATATATGAAGTTTTGGACAGATCAGACTTTTTTAACCCTTCGAAACAGCCCCTGAGACACCAATTATGGCACTTCCGGTTGGCACAGGAAGCTATAAGTCACCACATATCCTCATTGGGGTATGCTTTTACATAATTCTGAGTTTTAAGTCTTTACGTTAAGAACTGAGTTATTTACGGAGGGTTTAGTATGTGTGTGTTATTTCAGAAAATCATAGAAAATCACAGAAATCTCGCAGAGCTCCGCAGCACACTTTAAAAAGATTCGTATGAACACCCTGCAACTGGATCTGTAACCGTTGAAAAAAAAAAACGCCTATTTGTGACCATCGCCAAGTTGTCATTGTTCCGTTTCTCTTAAATGACGATAGATAAATGGCTGGTTCTTTTTTTATTGACACCGGAGGCTCCTTGACTTTGACCTGAAGTGGAAAAATAATTTCTCTATTTCCATTTTGGACCTTTAATCCCAGAAAAACGGCCATAACTCAAAAACCGTTGAGGCCTAGACGCCATCTTGTTCGGGGCCAACTGCCCATTATGCCAAACCTACGCTCACCAAGTTTCGGCTTCGAAATATTTTCCGTTTTCGAGATAAGGCCCCGTCGTGATTCGTGATGTTTTGCCAAATTGCCATATGATTCCGTATGCCCTCTTGTGGGAATTTCCGGGATAGCGGAAAAACGGTCCAAAACTTGTTTATTTTATAAAACGGAAACCGAATGTCCGACAAAGTTCATTTGATGACTTCCCGGTAGGTCTGGCCCTACCGCACGGCCCGACGCCGACCGCGAATTTTACAAACGATTTCGGACGTCTAGTAAGGGACCGTACATTTGCAATATGGACTTTTTCACCGATCATACACGAAATGCCGAAATGTTCCCTTAAGGTATGAAATGTGATTTTGAAATTGAGGAAACGTCAAATTGTTTTCTTATTGAGTTTGAAGGTTCTTAGTTTGAAGGTTCTGAGAAGCATATGAATACACAACAATTCAAATCAAATGTTCAAGTTATTTAAAGGAAGCACTATCTAAATAAAATCACATTTTATAAGACTTTCAACATATGTGATGAAGGTAATGTCCTGTGCAACCCAACTTAAACATTGTATGAATGTCATCACAACTAAGCATATTTTGTGTTTTGGGAACCCATGTACCTACACTGTTCCCACAACCTAATTACATGTTCTGGGAAATGTTTAAGAATTCAGAAAGGCTGTTCTGTCAACATTCTTGCAACATCAAAGCAACGTTTGGTGCACCCTGATACAAACTTCACGTAAATGTCAGCACAACCGGACAGTTTTTGTGTTTTGGGAACATATCCCTTGTCCCCACAATCTAATGAAACATTCTGGGAATCTTTAAAAAGCAGATTAAATATGTTCTAGGAACATTCTTGCAATATCAGGCAAATGTTTTATACAAACATAATCATCACCTAGACTGGCCAGTTCTAGCGCTATGAGAATATTTGCCACAACCAAACTAATGTTCTGATAACTTTCACAGAAATACTTTTGATTTGCTGGATAGTATGGTAAAGTATAGACCAGGATACCCTTCTGTATGGGAGGGAGAGAGAGGGAGTGAGGGAAGGAGAGAGAGAGAGCGACAGAGAGACAGGGAAAGTGACAGAGGGTGATAAGAGATGAAGAGGGAGAATGAGCAATAGAGAGATAAAGAAAGAGGAAGATAAGTGAGTATAGTGGTATAAATGGTGAAAAGCAGAGCGATAGATTTTAAAAAGACAAAAAAAAGGAGATGGAGTCAAACGGTGAAAGATAGAGATAGAGGGGGAGAAGGAAAGCAGATGAGATAGAGGAACAGAGAACAAGGGGGAAAAGAGCAGAGAAAAGGATCAAAACAGGAGGTTGTGGAAACCCTATAGTTTCAGGGTTGAATTGATATGACTGTGTTGTGTTTTGTTGTATACAGTATTGTAGCTGTAGGTTATGGTCTGAGTGAAACCTACCAGGAGGCGTTGCCGTGGGAGCTGTTGTCAAGGTGACAGAGGAGTTCCAGGTTCTGGGGGTTGTGGGAGTTGTGGGGATCGTCTGGGGATTCATGGCTCCCTGACTCCCACTCTGGGGGCATCCTCCAAACAGCCCCACACGTCACCACGCGACTCTCACTGGCTGGAGGGGACAGGAGAAACAGGCAGAGTTACAGACCCGAAGAAGGTGTGGGAACTGGGAACTCACTCAGGACATGGGTGTGAATGAAAGACAGCACATGCAGGGTTCCAGCTGGACCAGATCTATAGGACCTACTTAGGGACCTGTTTTGGGGTTCTCATAAACCTGGTACAGCTGTAGGTGCTGGCTTGCAATCAAATCCATTTATTGAGTGTCCTGAAATGTACAGCGAGCTGACCGTGAGTAGATAGATCGAGCATGTCAAGTGACAGAAACATTATTCATAAAAATAAATTCCATGTCTGACATGCATGTGTGTCTACAGTGGGATGGTCTGGTCTCTGAGGTCTAACCCATTCCAGCAGCAGCTGTCATGATGTGAGCTGAAGAGTGTAGGGCCCAGCTGAGAAGAGAGGCAGAGAGAGGGATGAAGATTGTGAAAGAGCAATAGAGCAAGAGAGAGAGGAGATATAAAGAAAGAGAAACAGAATGAGAGACATAGCGAGAGACTAACTAACTGTGGGCCTCTCCCTCTGGTTTCAGCTGCCCCTAAAGGCCTACCCTGGCCTCCACGCCTCCCTGCTCTCCCAGTCTCTCACTCTGTCATGGCTGTCTACACATGTAAAGCTATGCCCCGTTCACACCTCCACCACACCACAACAAGAGAGACAGCCCATCTCCCCAGATCAGACAGTGAATAGGAAGGAATTGGCCTCAGCAGCACCTGTAGAGAAAACGATAGTGGGTAAAGTGAGGGCATATGATCTTCACGTGTTTTTGACTGGGGCTACTCCATTAGATTGGATGTCATGGTAATTACATTTCTCTCTTGAACTGCACTCTGACATAATGTGTATCACAGCCCTCCGCCACAATAGGGCTGACGCAAAGAGAGGAGAGTGAGAGTGCTGTGGCCTTGTTTTCAATGCCTCTCTCCCGGTTTCTCTCTTCACAACTACAGTAGCCTACACCCAGAGCTGATTCCAACTGTCACTAACCCCACCAAGGCCAAAGGCATCCATCTAATAAACTCAGAAATGTAATTACTTTTTTTTCTCCACTCTTTCTCATCCAAATCGTCTCTTCATGTTTGTTTAGATTTGTAATTGTCTCGAGGCAACTGTTGGCAGAAGGAGTGTGAGAGAAATGGGACGTGTTACTTTAGCATAATTGCTCGCGTGAAATGGCAGGGTGGGAGCATGGTGTGAGTCTGGGCTTGTGTGTCATATCTTGGCCATGGTCAGGGGTACACATGGCTGGCTAGCAGGGTTCTCACCGCCTTGCCTAGATGGTTACCTTAAGTAACATCCTTGCTATAGTAACAACGTTGCTATACCTTATGGGGTCATGAGATTTTCCTGAACACACAACTTGAGCAGGAAAAACACTGGCCCCTAGTTGTGAGAGAGAGACTAGTAACATAAAGACAGGAACAAGAGACTGAAAAAATGAGAGATAAAGAGCGAGAGAGGCAGACAGACAGAGAGAGAAGGAGAAAAAAAGAGAGATGCAAGGGGAGCGCGGGCGGGAGCCTCACTTTTGTTGTAGCAGGTCGTCAGCACGGCTTTATCTGCAGGACTGGCGCTGATGTGCCATATCTCCCCTGCCTGGTGCTGCAGGACGCTCTTACTAATGATGTTATTCTCATCATCAAAGTCAATGATGTGGATCTGTGGAAAGGAGAAAGGAAGAGCGGAGAGAGAAAGAGGCGGGAGGAGAGAGAGTGAGGGAAGGAGAGCGATAGAGGGGAGAGCAGTGTGGACAAGGTTCTAGTGAGAACACAGACAGAGGAGCGCCTCCTCCCCCTCATCTTTCACCAGTCGCCCTAACCCTCAGCAGTTCAAAGCACCCCTCACACAAAAAGGTTCCGTCTTTAATATGACAGTGAACACAACCTTAAATGCAGACATCACTTATTAAGATATATTAACTTCACACACCTACTGCGATTTTTGTCTTGATTTCCCCTTAAAAGCAGCGATTAAACACTCCTTCAGAACTTGAATCAGATTCAGAGGAGTTACAGAGAGCGCCACGTCTTAGACGGCAGAAAGAAAGGTCCAATAGAGGAAAACCGATCAAATCTAGTTTGCACCCTTCACGACATATGATAAGTAACGTGTGGAACACCAGAGCAGGCAGGGGTCACTATCTGTGAAATTAGTATGTTATTATCACTGTAATTTTATTGTGTTACTATTTCCTTTTTTATTTACACTGAACAAAAATATAAACGCAACATGTACAGCATTAGTCCCATGGTTCATGAGATGAAATAAAAGATCCCAGAAATTTGAGACACGCAAAAAGCTTATTTCTCTACAATTTTGTGCACAAATGAGTTATATATATATAACTATATATATATATAAAATATATCCACCTGACAGGTGTGGCATATCAAGAAGCTGATTAAACAGGATGATCATTACACAGGTGCACCTTGTGCTGGGGACAATTGTGCTAAAGGCACTCTAAAACGTGCAGTTTTGTCACACAACACAATGCCATATATGTCTCAAGTTTTGAGGGAGCGTGCAATTGAAATGCTAACTGCAGGAATGTCCACCAGATCTGTTGCCAGAGATGTTAATTGAGATGTTAATTTCTCTATCATAAGCTGCCTCCATTGTCGTTTTAGAGAATTTGGCAGTACATCTAACCGGCCTCACAACCCGCAGACCACGTGTAACCACACCAGACCAGGAACTCCACATCCAGCTTCTTCACCTGCGGGATTGTCTGAGACAGCCATCCAAACAGCTGATGAAACTGTGGGTTTGCACAACCGAAGAATTGCTGCACAAACTGTCGGAAACCGTCTCATGGAAGCTCATCTGCGTGCTCACGTCCTCACCAGGGTCTTGACCTGACTGCAGTTTGGTATTGTGACCGACTTCAGTGAGCAAATCTTCACCTTCGATGGCCACTGGCACACTGGAGAAATGTGCTTTCACGGATGAATCCCGGTTTCAACTGTACCGGGCAGATGGCAGACAACATGTATGGCGTTTTGTGGGCAAGTGATGTGCTGATGTCAACGTTGTGAACAGATAGCCCCATGGTGGCAGTGGGGTTATGGTATGGGCAGGCAAACACTTACAGACAATAAACACAATTGCATTTTATCAATGGCAATTTCATTGGGCAATGGTTGAGAGGTGTTGTGGACCCAAAGCTTCCTGTTTAATAGATTGCAGTTTGTCTAACAGCCATGAAGCTATCTTGCTATCATCTTCAAGGTCAGCAGACTAAAGAGTTGGCATTACAATAGAAAACGTAGGCCTAATATTTGCAAGCAAGCTGTGTGCAGGACATGGGAACTTCTATTGACTTGACTTAGGCCAATTTGAATTGACCATTATGGAAATCTATTTTATAGATATTTGACTTAGGTGGTAAAGCAGCGACAATAAAGAGGTTTGATGTGGTTAATAACACCCGTCATTCTAATAAGGCTGAGTCTCACGACACTGTGGGGGCCATTAATCTGGTTGCACTGGACAATAACTCCAGGCACTCCTCTACCCTATTCACTTTTTACAGGCAGGGAGGAGAGGAGCAGAGTATCGGAGCAGCAGAATACAGCGTCCTTCAGCTGCCTCAAAGTCACACAGGCTGCCATTAACCTTGGGCTGGACCACAACGAGCAAAGATTATTACACAAAGTTATAATTTTATGGAGGGGAGACACACAAATAAATTCCGGTGTTGGTGGGACAGGGTAATTGGAGTGAAGAGGAAGAGCAGTAATAGAGCCCCTGAATGAACCCAGGGTGGAGGACAAGTCCCATGGGTGATTTATCCTGCGTTATTCCCCAGCCGGAGCCAGCGGAGTGACTTATCCCTGCATCCTTCTCTCAGCCCAGTCGGGCTTCCTTCCCAGCCCGTTGTAATTATGGATAAAAAGGAGCTAGCCGACAGTCTCCACTTTTGGGCCTTTAGTTAAAGCTCTTTAGTGGTGCGGATGACAGTAAGTGGGACAGAGGAGAAGGGAACTGGCAGAAGTGGCAGGGCTGAGATGTTTTAAAGCCACACAAACTGGGGGAGCCCCAAAGTTCTGCCATTCATATTGCGATGCCCTCTCAAGGCTGGAGTGGCACTTAAGGTGAGAGGAAGGGAGGGTATAAATTAGATATCTGAAGCCCACATTACAGAGGCAGGAAGCTTAGTGACACGTCCAAGCTACTGTATAAGTACCTGAGGCCAGAGACAATCAGGTGGTGTCTCTATGTGACCAATGGCTGGGGGTGGGACTGAAACCATCTTCAAGGAGGAGTCCACTTGCTGGAACAGCCAATAATCATAAGTGAAACAGCATTGTGATAAGGATGGGATGAAATTATTGCTCCCTTTGTTGTGACTGCAATGCATTCAGAAATGCTGGTACAAAACACCCAAAATTCTGTTTTTCAATTCTCAACAACAGTGCTTGGTGCAGGCATCACAGCAGTACTATCATTATAAGTATTTTCCTCTCAAAAACATGGCGTGGGTGATCAAACATAAGTAATGTTTGTCTGTTCAACCACCGGGATAGATTTGGAATGGGCTCCAGCAACATATTTGAACACCCACAGCCAGAATTTAAAAAAAACCTAGACCATTTTCTCACCAAAGGATGCCAAAACCATTTCAACACAGACATCAGTCTCTCCTCTCTCCCTCTCTGAAATCAGTAATTACACACACACATTTATGGCCAACTGTTTCTGTAGTCTCTCTGCATGATGACCTAGGAAACACACACACGCACACGCACACACACACACACAAGGATGGGTTGTAGTCAGCCCAATAATAGTGCCAAAGGCCAAGGCTAAGCCTGTTCTCACAGCACTACCTGGTCTTCACAGCACTACCTGGTCCACACAGCACTACCTGGTCCGCACAGCACTACCTGGTCCGCACAGCACTACCTGGTCCACACAGCACTACCTGGTCCACACAGCACTACCTGGTCCGCACAGCACTATCTGGTCCGCACAGCACTATCTGGTCCGCACAGCACTATCTGGTCCACACAGCACTACCTGGTCCACACAGCACTACCTGGTCCACACAGCACTACCTGGTCCACACAGCACTACCTGGTCCGCACAGCACTACCTGGTCCGCACAGCACTACCTGGTCCGCACAGCACTATCTGGTCCGCACAGCACTATCTGGTCCGCACAGCACTATCTGGTCCGCACAGCACTATCTGGTCCGCACAGCACTACCTGGTCCGCATAGCACTACCTGGTCCGCACAGCACTACCTGGTCCGCACAGCACTACCTGGTCCGCACAGCACTACCTGGTCCGCACAGCACTACCTGGTCCGCACAGCACTACCTGGTCCGCACAGCACTACACAGCCAAAGAGCTACATCAGATAAAGGATCAAGTGAGTCCACTGTGGATGTTGTTCCCATCAAAAATATATAGTACGCTTTTAGTACAACTTTAGATTACATCCAAAAGTGGGCCCCACATTAGAAGAACAGACACTGTACCAATACCCTACAGCTATAAGGTGTACTACACTTGGTAAGTGCAGTCGTTTGACTCACCTGATTGTCAAATTTGAGAGATTGAGTGCCCACAAGAAAGCGAATGGCATCCGATTCAGCTGTCTGAGAAGTAAGTGCACGAGCCTGCAAAACAAAATACAGTTGGTACATTGTAAAACTGTAACTAATGTACACTACCGGTCAAAAGGTTTAGAACACCTACTCATTCACTGGTTTTTCTTTATTTTTTACTATTTTATACATTGTAGAATAATAGTGAAGACATCAAAACTATGAAATAACACATATGGAATTATGTATTAACCAAAAAAGTGTCAAACAAAACAAAATATATTTTATATTTGAGATTCATCAACTAGCCACCCTTTGCCTTGATGACAACATTATCTCAACCAGCTTCATTAGGTAGTCACCTAAAATGCACTTCAGTTAACAAGTGTGCCTTCTTAAAAAGTTAATTTGTGGAATTTCTTTCCTTCTTAATGAGTTTGAGCATTAAGGTAGGGGGGGTATACAGAAGACAACCCTATTTGGTAAAAGACCAAGTCCATATTATGGCAAGAACAGCTAAAATTAAGCAAAGAGATACAACAGTCCATCATTACTTTAAACATGAAGGTCAGTCAATAGAGAACATTTCAAGAACTTTTAAAGTTTCTTCAAGTGCAGTCGCAAAAATCATCAAGCGCTATGATGAAACTGGTGAGGACCACCACAGTAATGGAAGACAGAGAGTTACCTCTGCTCTGTTCATTAGAGTTACCAGCCTCAGAAATTGCAGCCCCAAAAAAGCCTTCAAATCAAATCCAATTTGATTTGTCACATACACATGGTTAGCAGAGTGTGGCGAAATGCTTGTGCTTCTAGTTCCGACAATGCTGTAGTAACCAACGAGTAATCTAACCTATCACTTTCACAACAACTACCTTATACACACAAGTGTAAAGGAATGAAGAATATGTACATAAAAATATATGAATGAGTGATGGTACAGAACGGCATAGGCAAGATGCAGTAGATGGTATTGGGTACAGTATATACATATGAGATGAGTAATGTAGGGTATGTAAACATATAAAAGTGGCATTGTTTAAAGTGGCTAGTGATACATGTATTACATCAAGATGGCAAGATGCAGTAGATGGTATAGAGTACAGTATATACATATGAGATGAGTAATGTAGGGTATGTAAACATTATATGAAGTGTTCAAGTATTCAGTGTTCAAGTAACAGACACATCTCAACATCAACTGCGTGAATCAGGCCTTCATGGTCAAATTGCTGCAAAGAAACAACTACTAAAGGACACAAATAAGAAGAAGAGACTTGATTGGGCCAAGAAACACGAGCAATGGACAATAGACCGGTGGAAATTTGTCCTTTGGTCTGGAGTCCAAATTGGAGATTTTTGATTCCAACCGCTGTGTCTTTGTGAGATGGATGATCTCCGCATGTGTGGTTTCCACCATGAAGCATGGAAGAGGAGATGTTATGGTGTGGGGGTGCTTTGCTGGTGACACTGTCTGTGATTTATTTATAATTAAAGGCACACTTAACCAGCATGGCTACCACAGCATTCGGCAGCAGTACGCCATACCATCTGGTTTGGGCTTAGTGGGACTAGCATTTGTTTTTCAACAGGACAATGACCCAACATACTTCCAGGCTGTGTAAGGGCTATTTTACCAAGAAGGAGAGTGAATAAGTGCTGCATAAGATGTCCTTGCCTCCACAATCCCTCGGCCTCAACCAAATTAAGATAGTTTGTGATTAGTCTGACCGCAGAGTGAAGGAAAAACAGCCAACAAGTGTTCAGCATACGTGGGAACTCCTTCAAGACTGCCCCAGGTGACACTGGTTGAGAATGCCAAGAGTGTGCAAAGCTGTCATCGAGGCAAAGGGAGGCTATTTGAAGAGTCTCAAATATAAAAATTAAAAAAACATTTGTTTGGTTACTACATGATTCCATATGTGTTATTTGATCGTTCTGATGTCTTCACTATTATTCTACAATGTAGAACATTGTACAAATTAAGAAAAACCCTTGAATGAGTAGGTGTTCTAAAACTCCTGACCGGTAGTGCATGTATGTACAGTATGTAATGCTATGCCTATACAGGGCTTTACGTGACGAATGTATCACTAAAGCATGATGACATTGCAAAGCAACAATGTTGACGGACATTGAAGAGAGTTCAGATGAATATTTGTCAACATTGGAGTTGCATAGCTAGGACAAGGTTGCACCAGTATTTGGCCGTTAGAGATGTCGACAAGTCATACTCCTCGTTGACGTCTCTAACGCCCAAATACTGTGGCAGGACGAGGTTGTCTGACATAGCTATACTGAATCCAGCTAACGTTAATGAATGCATATCTCCGACGTGGAACTGTACCTGAAATTCGAGGCCGTATATCACAGGTGCATCGTCCTCCATGTCCCACGTATGTTGCAAGCTTATTATTATTGCTTGAAAGCGTTACGTTTATTGTGAGATTTTACAAATAAACTGTTTTTCCATCACCTCGCTGGATGTTATTTTAATTCCGCAAACGTTAAAATAAATACTTACGTAGCGTACAGTGAATGTCCGTAAATATATCTGGAGAAAGCAGATGTTTACGGTTTAAAATGCGTAAAATATTTCAGAATACCGATTCGACAGATACGTAGGAAATTTGATTCCTGTTGGACACTGTACATTTCACTTCCTGGAAGATTCACGCAGGCGCACTATTGCCGTAGCGCAGTAGCCAGTCATCGTTCCTTAGCAAAGGTAATCTAAAGCGCCTTATTTTTGTTTACATTGGTTTACAGTTTAATGGGGCAGGCTGATGCATCGCTACATGTTATTTATGTAAGCAAGTGATTTGTATGAATATATTTATAAAGGTAGTTATGTCCTTTTTTTGCCATTTGAAGCACCTGTAGCTTAGCACGCTAACTTTAGCTAGCCATCATTACCCAAAAAGCACAACAATCTAAGTTACTAGCCATAGAAATTGAATTAATCATTGTATTCTAAGTCCGTATTATACATTTCATTGTAAAGAACATGACAAAGTACTTACAATACATCATATTTTTAGGTAACCGGATTTATGATTCCTACATACTATTATTCTCAGGGAAAATATGGATAGCAACGAGACTCCTGTCACCCTGGACATCACAGGGGCAGTGGAGGTTGAACCCAACCTGAGTGAAGACCGTATCCCTCCAGAGCCAGCCCCCACCCTCTCGCCCTCCTCTGTTGTCCTGTTCCTGGAGGAGATTATTGACCTGGGGTGCGAGTCCTTCATCACTCCCCAGGAGGACAGCCACAGCACACCCTCAGAGAGCCTGATGGACAAGCTCAACGACCAGATGATGGAGAGTGTCATGATCTCTGACTCCACCAACAACAGTGAGGAGGAACATGTGGTTCCCATGGACAACCTGCTGGAGCAATTTGAGGAGAGAGAGGAGGAGCCAGCAGCAGCAGTGGTTAAAGAGACCTCAGTGGAGAAAGCGAAGAAGGAGGAGAAAGTGGATGATCTGATTGGACAAGACACTACTGAGATCAAGATAGAGGCTGCGATGATACAGACAAGTCCAGTAGCCTCTAGCCCTGAGGAACCAGTGGATGATGTGAAACCAGAGCCTACTACTGAAGAGCAGGATGTTGTCTCCGTCTCCGCTGTAACCCCAGAGGACAGCACCCCCAGCCCAGGCACCCCTAAGCATGAGGCAACACCCCTGGAGGCCAGCAGCAAAGGGACCACAACCAAGGACGAGCCCATCCCTGTGTGCACCATCTTCAGCCAGACCAAAGCCCAGGCCCTGGTGCCACATTGCTTCCAGCCCACCCTCATTAAATCACCCAGCTTCAGTAGTGGCTGCGGCAGGGGGAGCACAGAGATTACCCCTAGTAAACTGGCTCCTCTGGTCCGCCAGCCTCACTAAGTTATTTTCTTACAGTGGCCATATCAACCCGGCTACTGACTTCTTTGACTCCTTCACCACCTCCTCCTCCTTCATCTCTGTCAGCAACCCTAACGCAGAGTCCCCAAAGTCAGCCGCCCCACCGGAACACCAACTCTCTGCCTCCTCTGGGTCCTCTCTGTCCACCTTTGGGCCTTCAGAGTCCGGTACCCCCAACCCCAACTCCTTCTTTGGGCCTATCCAGACTGAACAAACCCCCAATCCCTTCACCAGGCTGCAGCAGAGCCAGCCCCGGACCCTCCTTAGCCCTTCACCCAGCTGTTCTCGGGTGGAGACTACCCGTTTGCCAAGGCTCTGAACATGAGTGAAGCTGATAAGAGGTACGGCGCATGGCTGCCCTCTGAGACCAGAAGGTGCTGTCTACCTCTTTCACCTTTAGATCGCTGTACTTCTACTTATTCAGTGATAGAAGACCGTGTAAATGGCTATGTTTGCTGAGTCTGGGTAGTGTGCATGCAGCAGATAGATACCCTTGATATTCTGTGATGACTACCTAGAGTATGTCACACCTTCCTCATAGAATGGTGTTGTTAATAGCACAGCTCCATAAAATACCCTATCATTTCTCTGGCTCACCTCTCTCCCCTACCCCTACATAAAGCATGAAGATTAGTCTGAATAGCGACCTCTCCTCCTCCATCACCCTATCCTCCTCCCACCATCTTAGCCGCTGACCCGCAAACAACCCTGACCTGCACTTGGTATTTAAAACGTACGCACCATAGCAGCCGGCAGAGAGATGGAGAGAGAATAGAAGGGAGGGAGGAGATCCTCCAGGCTCTGAGTTCTTTCCTGCTGTGCCAATGTATAATGCATGGGAGCTGTGTACATATTTCAAGGCCTTCTGGTCTCTGCTTACACAAACATACACATCTGGTGCTGGACTGCAGTCTGCCTGGATGCACACATACACACCCTCTCACAGAGTAGACCACTTGACCGAAGGCTGAAAATACCACCTGGTGTGTGTGCGTCACTGACTCTACCGATGCACACCAGCCAGCGTGGGCGGCCCCCCAGTGTAAAGAGGGAGTGAAGGAGAAAAATAAAAAGAAGTAGAGTGAGTCAGGCAGGTCTGTTGAAATGTCAGTGGGCTTTGCTCCTCACAGCTCCAGACCGACTCAGCCAGTCAACCTTACACTGATCAATACCTGTGATTGATTGCACCAAATTTGAGACAACTGGGTAGTCTCTTTCTCGATTCGCTCAGTAAATGTTGGCAAGGTGTGTGTGTGTGTCTGGTTGTACAGAGCTGTGTGTACCCTGGGGTTGTTCTGACTAGTGAGATGTGTGTGTGTACACTCCTCCCCCCTGATTCTTGGGGCTGCTGGGAGCTGGTAGTGACTCATGCTGCAGTGCCAGAGTGTGACTGCACCCACTGCCTCCACACAAACGCTGGCTCACACAGAGGGAGGAGCACAGAGATGAGGGAAGGGGAGAGGAAAGATAGAGGGAGTATGACAGAAGAGATGGGGAGGAAGAGAGAAGGGAGGGAAGAAGATTTAATAGGCCTTTCTAATCGACCTGGCCCGGGTATCCTGGAAGGACATTGACCTCATCCCGTCAGTTGAGGATGCCTGGTCTTTCTTTAAAAGTAACTTCCTCACCATTTTAGATAAGCATGCTCCGTTCAAAAAATGCAGAACTAAGAACAGATATAGCCCCTGGTTCACTCCAGACCTGACTGCCCTCGACCAGCACAAAAACATCCTGTGGCGGACTGCACTAACATCGAACAGTCCCCGCGATATGCAACTGTTCAGGGAAGTCAGGAACCAATACACACAGTCAGTCAGGAAAGCTAAAGCCAACTTCTTCAGGCAGAAGTTTGCATCCTGTAGCTCCAACTCCAAAAAGTTCTGGGACACTGTGAAGTCCATGGAGAACAAGAGCACCTCCTCCCAGCTGCCCACTGCACTGAGGCTAGGTAACACGGTCACCACCGATAAATCCATGATTATCGAAAACTTCAACAAGCATTTCACAACGGCTGGCCATGCCTTCCGCCTGGCTACTCCAACCTCGTCCAACAGCTCCCCCCCCCCCGCAGCTACTCGCCCAAGCCTCTCCAGGTTCTCCTTTACCCAAATCCAGATAGCAGATGTTCTGAAAGAGCTGCAAAACCTGGACCCGTACAAATCAGCTGGGCTTGACAATCTGGACCCTCTATTCCTGAAACTATCCGCCGCCATTGTCGCAACCCCTATTACCAGCCTGTTCAACCTCTCTTTCATATCGTCTGAGATCCCCAAGGATTGGAAAGCTGCCGCAGTCATCCCCCTCTTCAAAGGGGGCGACACCCTGGACCCAAACTGTTACAGACCAATATCCATCCTGCCCTGCCTATCTAAGGTCTTCGAAAGCCAAGTCAACAAACAGATCACTGACCATCTTGAATCCCACCGTACCTTCTCCGCTGTGCAATCTGGTTTCCGAGCTGGTCACGGGTGTACCTCAGCCACGCTCAAGGTGCTAAACGATATCATAACCGCCATCGATAAAAGACAGTACTGTGCAGCCGTCTTCATAGACCTTGCCAAGGCTTTCGACTCTGTCAATCACCGTATTCTTATTG
Organism: Oncorhynchus clarkii lewisi; assembly: GCF_045791955.1. Classification (NCBI taxonomy): domain Eukaryota; kingdom Metazoa; phylum Chordata; class Actinopteri; order Salmoniformes; family Salmonidae; genus Oncorhynchus; species Oncorhynchus clarkii. The sequence continues at coordinate 48,514,538 of NC_092165.1, read as the reverse complement.
GCAGACTCAGTAGCCTCGGTTTTTCGGATGACTGCCTTGCCTGGTTCACCAATTACTTTGCAGACAGAGTTCAGTGTGTCAAATCGGAGGGCATGCTGTCCGGTCCTCTGGCAGTCTCTATGGGGGTGCCACAGGGTTCAATTCTCGGGCCGACTCTTTTCTCTGTATATATCAATGATGTTTCTCATGCTGCGGGCGATTCCCTGATCCACCTCTACGCAGACGACACCATTCTATATACTTCCGGCCCGTCCTTGGACACTGTGCTATCTAACCTCCAAACGAGCTTCAATGCCATACAGCACTCCTTCCGTGGCCTCCAACTGCTCTTAAACGCTAGTAAAACCAAATGCATGCTTTTCAACCGTTCGCTGCCTGCACCCGCACGCCTGACCAGCATCACCACCCTGGATGGTTCCGACCTTGAATATGTGGACATCTATAAGTACCTAGGTGTCTGGCTAGACTCTAAACTCTCCTTCCAGACCCATATCAAACATCTCCAATCGAAAATCAAATCAAGAGTCGGCTTTCTATTCCGCAACAAAGCCTCCTTCACTCACGCCGCCAAACTTACCCTAGTAAAACTGACTATCCTACCGATCCTCGACTTCGGCGATGTCATCTACAAAATTGCTTCCAACACTCTACTCAGCAAACTGGATGCAGTTTATCACAGTGCCATCCGTTTTGTCACTAAAGCACCTTATACCACCCACCACTGCGACTTGTATGCTCTAGTCGGCTGGCCCTCGCTACATATTCGTCGCCAGACCCACTGGTTCCAGCTCATCTACAAGTCCATGCTAGGTAAAGCTCCGCCTTATCTCAGTTCACTGGTTACGATGGCAACACCCATCCGTAGCACGCGCTCCAGCAGGTGTATCTCACTGATCATCCCTAAAGCCAACACCTCATTTGGCCGCCTTTCGTTCCAGTTCTCTGCTGCCTGTGATTGGAACGAATTGCAAAAATCACTGAAGTTGGAGACTTTTATCTCCCTCACCAACTTCAAACATCTGCTATCTGAGCAGCTAACCGATCGCTGCAGCTGTACATAGTCTATTGGTAAATAGCCCACCCATTTTCACCTACCTCATCCCCATACTGTTTTTATTTATTTATTTTTCTGCTCTTTTGCACACCAATATCTCTACCTTTACATAACCATCTGATCATTTATCACTCCAGTGTTAATCTGCATAATTGTAATTATTTGCCTACCTTCTCATGCCTTTTGCACACAATGTATATATAGACTCCCCTTTTTCTACTGTGTTATTGACTTGTTAATTGTTTACTCCATGTGTAACTCTGTGTTGTCTGTTCACACTGCTATGCCTTATCTTGGCCAGGTCGCAGTTGCAAATGAGAACTTGTTCTCAACTAGCCTACCTGGTTAAATAAAGGTGAAATAAAAATAAAAAAAAAAAAAATAAATAAAAAAAAGAAGAAAGATGAGGGGAGGGATAAAGAGGAGGAATGGTAAGAGAGGTTTTGAGAACAGATGCTGTGTTCTCTCTCTCCTCTATCTCACTCCATCATTCAATCCCCTGATGATCTACAGACAGTGGCAATAGTGATATGCACCACTGAGTGAACATTATTCACATGTGGTAGAGCTCAACTAACATCTTATTAGCACCAACTTTACAGACAGTAACTGAGTCCAAATATCATAGCTACACACTGTCACTTTAAATGGAACTGACCCCAACCCTGTATAATGTTGTGGAGAGGTCATTTTTGTCTGTGCTGGATTAGCTGTCCTCTATCCCTCAGGTTCTCTCTCTTCCTTCTACCCCTCTCTCTCTTTTCTTCCTTTCAAGGCTAGTGACCCGTCTGTCCTCTGTCCCTCAGGTTCTCTCTTCCTTCTACCCCTCTCTCTTTTCTTCCTTTAAAGGCTAGTGACCCGTCTATCCCTCAGGTTCTCTCTTCCTTCTACCCCTCGCTTTTCTTCCTTTCAAGGCTAGAGACCCATCTGTCCCTCAGGTTCTCTCTCTCCTTCTACCCCTCTCTCTTTTCTTCCATTCAGGGCTAGTGACCCGTCTGTCCCTCAGGTTCTCTCTCTCTTCCTTTACCCCTCTCACTTTTCTTCCTTTCAGGGCTAGTGACCCGTCTGTCCCTCAGGTTCTCTCTCTCTCTTCTACCCCTCTCTCTTTTCTTCCTTTCAAGGCTAGTGACCCATCTGTCCTCTGTCCCTCAGGTTCTCTCTCCTTCTACCCCTCTCTCTTTTCTTCCTTTCAGGGCTAGTGACCTGTCTGTCCCTCAGGTTCTCTCTCCTTCTACTCCTCTCTCTTTTCTTCCTTTCAGGGCTAGTGACCCGTCTGTCCTCTCCCCTGAGTCGGCTAGTCAGCATTTCCCCTCTTGCTCAGCAGAGCTCAAGGCCTCCCTCCCTCTCACCCCACCCTCATTTCCTTGGAGGCTTGTGTGTGTGACCTGTCTCTCCTCCTTCTCTTGTGGCCAATGTCTGCTGCCCGCTCTTGCACAGCATTATCCATGTCTTCTGTCTGTCACCTTCCCTCCCTCTGGTGACCTGTCGCCCCCTCTCCCGAATCCCTCTCCTTAGTGATTCTGGCCTAGGGCCTATATTTCTCCCTGTGGCTGGTCAGCGTCCCCTCTCTCTCAGCAGGGCCCAGTGCTGGCTAATCTGTCACTTTGATTAGCCAACTATCTCCTCCCCATTCCCCCGCCATCCCTCTCCCTCTCTTCCTCTGCGGCCAATGAACTCTCTCTCCTACCAGTGTGCTGGTGTCTGGGCCTGGAGCCTGTGTGCTGGGGCCAAATGTCCAGTGGAGGACAGGGCGGGGGCCGGGGGAGGTATGATCAACATCATTCCACCTTACATGCTGACCACACCGTTCGCGTCGCAAAATAAATGTAAACATACATGTTATTTAATTGCACCCACACTGTTTGCGCGCGCCATTGAGCGTCTGTTGCCAAAGGCTAAAATAGAAGTCAGTTCTATTTGTGACGCTGAACATGGTGCAAGTCCTGCCTCTCCCATCTCCTCATAGGTTTATAGAAGCAGATACCCACGACCCATCTCCTCATTGGTTACCCACATGGTTGATTGAAAGGTTAACTGAGTTTGGTCGGTCATTGTGGTAACTATGAAAGTTAGATGCCAATCGCCATATAAAGTCCAAAGAAGAAAAGGCCTGGAAGAAGGAGAGATGACTTGAAATGATTCGGTTGACTGTTTAATGTGTGGACTAATTGTCGGAGTAGAGGACCTTGTGCATTTCAGGTCAAATAACTCAACGTTTATATCCCAGGACAAATTAGCTAGCAACAGCAAGCTAACTAAATAGGACAAATTAGCTAATAACTGCAAGCTAGCTAGCTTAATTGCCATAAATGTTTAATGATTTTCGACCTGTCCCCAAATTAATATAATTGGTTCAGAGTTTGTTTTGATATTTCAACATGTGTGTTGTGATCGCGTTTGGTGTGGGGGGACAAAATCAATTTGCGCACGGCCGGTTTGGGTACGGTGTTACTCCCACCTTGGCTGGGTCAGCCTCGGCCTTGATGCTCCCTCCCCTATGTAACCACATTGATCTGCGTTATAGCTACCTTGAGGTGTACAGCCAGAGAATTGGCATTACCTCAACAATGTTTTACAACACTGAGACTTGGCCATGCTAAGTCAGCGGTTTGTCTGTCTATCAGTGAATGACTGATGTCGCCCAAAGGAGAATCGTTTGGAACTCTCCAAGACAGCCATTATAGCTTAATACATTGTTTCTATGCAAGCCCTAAGATAGTTACTTCACATATGATCTGTTTTATTCTATTGTCCCAGGGCTCTAGATGTCTGGACGCCTTCAAATAGAAACTACTGTGGTCTTTAGAACAGTCAGCCACCAGCCCATCCTCTGGCCTGGAGGCAAAGCCCTAGTCTGGCTCTCTCAGGGCCGCTAATACAAGGACTCCAGCCCTCCACCAAACCATCAAAGACAAGTTAACCACTATCCACACCTAGATGCTAGTGTATTGTGCACTCTGCCTTTCTTACTTCTCTCCCCTCTGTGTTCATTCAAAATGCTGTGGCTAAATTGAAGTGTCACTGGAACTTGGTGTGTTATGCAGAACAGGGCCCGCAATAGGGCGAGAAGCCTTTGTACTGTGTTTGGCTGGAGGCTGGCACCTCGCGAGAGCCCTGGCAGTGGGCGTGCAGCCAGCTTGGTTTCGGGGCGTTTTTACTTCACCAAAAGAAAATCTCTGAACTTGTGATCTTCAACATAATTAGAAATGCTCAGCCCATTTAAACCCACAATGCTGCTAATTAATAATCCAGCCGTGTGTGTGTGTGTGTGTGTGTGTGTGTGTGTGTGTGTGTGTGTGTGTGTGTGTGTGTGTGTGTGTGTGTGTGTGTGTGTGTGTGTGTGTGTGTGTGTGTGTGTGTGTGTGTGTGTGTGTGTGTGTGTGTGTGTGTGTGTGTGTGTGTGTGTGTGTGTGTGTGTGAGTGAGTAGGGAATCCAGTGGCATTCTATTGAAGTATTAGGCTCTTCTCCTATGGAGTTGGGATGGAGCTCCCTGGTGGCTGGCTGCCCAAGGCCTGCTTGGTTTCAACTGCTCTCCTATGGAATCACTCACTGCTACCCCTCAGAACTGTGGCTAGTCAAACAGTGTATGATCTGACAATAGCTGACTTGTCATCCTCTTAGTTCTCTCTCCCCCAGCTGTGTGTTTGTGTGCGTGCACATGTCTATGCTCTTAAGGGCTTCTGTTGAACCTTTTAGTATAGGTGAATTAAAAGGGATGAGCTAAAATGAAGTTGATTCCCTGGCTGGTGTCTGTGTGCAAACACTATGCACGGCTAATCCACTTCCTTCTCCAGTGTGAGAGACGAGGGAGTGTTAATTTAGCTCTGCACTGTGGCCCTGCTCAATACGCATTGTGTTCATCGGCATTTCCTCATTCAATTTCAGCCAATATAATGTGTATTTTATCTCATTCTCATTTGATTTGGGGAGGATCCGAGTACCTCTTATTGCAGATTATTATGAGTGGAGCTAAATGATCAATCCTGACATTATCACTCTACTGTTTTCTCTCCCACCTCTTCTAATTGAAATGATTCACACTTGGGATACACCATTCTATTATTCATGTTGTTGGGTGGGGGGGTCTTATTGGGGGGGGGGGGGGGGTCTTATTGGGGGGGTGGGTCTAAGATAACATGGATTTGTTTTATGATTGTCATACTATGGAACATTTATCTATTTGATTTAGAATTTTTGGACCCCTTTAGGTATACATTTTTTGTGGATAAAATATTTAATTTGGCCTTTACTACTACAGCCCATAGACCCCTTTCTGTGTTTGCAAACATTGCCGCACAAGGGCAATGCGTGCAAGTTGGTGGCAGAACAAGAAGGGATTTTTTGTATATATATTTTTAAATGTACACTTTAACTAGGCAAGTCAATTAAGAACAAATTCTTATTTACAATGACGGCCTACACTGGCCAAACCCGGACAACGCTGGGCCAATTATCCGCTGCCCTTATGGGACTCCCAATCATGGTTGGTTGTGATACAGCCTGGATTCGAACCAGGGTGTCTGTAGTGACACCTCTAGCACTGAGATGCAGTGCCTTAGACCGCTGCGCCACTCGGGAGCCCTGTCACAACTCTGACCGAAGGTGGCTCCCCTTCCCTTTCGGGTGGCGCTCGGCGGTCGTCGTCGCCGGCCTACTAGCTGCCACTGACTCTTTTCTTCCCCTCCTTATGTGTTTATTGATTACACCTGTTTTGAGTTTGTTGTAATTAGTTGGGCTTTATTAGTCAGCTGGCCCGCCCGTTTCTTTGTGTGGGATTGATTATTGTAACCCTGGTTTTTGCTACAGACGTACGTGTTCGTGTATCTAGTGCTAGACTGTTTTCGTTCTCTGTGTCTTGGGCATTTTGTTTGAGCATCCAAAAGTGGGGTGGCCGTGGTTCACCGTGTGTGCATTAAAGTAGCACTTTATTGAACTCTGCTTTCCTGCACCTGATTTCACCCTCACGACACCCAGGACCTTACAGAATCCCGCACCGGTAAAATGGAGTCAGCAGGAGCAGCGGCCAACCCTCTCCCATCGATGGAGGAACGGGTTCTCCACCATACCACCGTTCTCCATCGGATCGGAACGGCTATGGATCAGGTAATGGAGAGAATGGACCGATGGGAGAGGAGTGGTCTCCTCTCTCCACCTTCGGCTCCCCCAGCTCCGGACTCCCCATCCCCCGGCTCCAGCGCTCTCCGTCTTACGCTCCCGAGGGATTATGATGGAGCGGCGGCGGGGTGCCAGGGGTTCTTACTCCAAGTGTAACTGTACCTGGCCACCGTAAGACCCACTCCCTCGGGAGCAGAGAGGGTGAGTGTCCTCATCGCCTGCCTCACGGGTCGTGCTCTGGAGTGGGTGAACGCAGTCTGGGATGGCCCAGACTCAGCGAAGGAGCACTACCCAGAGTTTTCCTGCCGTTTCCGTGCCGTGTTTGACCACCCTCCAGAGGGCCAAGCAGCGGGAGAACGTCTATTCCATCTCAAGCAGGAGATAAGGAGCGCCCAGGATTACGCGCTGGAGTTCCGGACCTTGGCAGCAGGATCTGGGTGGAACGACAGGGCCTTTATCGACCACCGATGTAGTCTCCGGGAGGACGTCCGCAGGGAGCTAGCGTGTCGGGACACCGCTCTCTCCCTAGATGAGCTGATTGACATGTCCATCCGACTGGACAATCTGCTGGCTGCCCGCGGGCGTTCGGAGAGGGTCCTGTGCGTTCCACTACCCAGCACCTCCGCTCCTGTTCCGATGGAGTTGGGCGTGGCCATGCCGAGGGGTACCGGAGGAGGAGGCCCCCCCTGCACCAGCTGTTGTCGGTGTATCTAGTGCTAGACTGTTTTCGTTCCCTGTGTCTCAGGCATTTTGTTTGAGCATCCAAAAGTGGGGTGGCCGTGGTTCACCGTGTGTGCATTAAAGGAGCACTTTATTGAACTCTCTGCTTTCCTGCGCCTCATTTCACCCTCACGACACCCAGGACCTTACAAGCCCCTTATAGAATGCTAGCAAAAAAGCCTCTATTTACATGTTGCTTATGAGTGGGTTTCACACTACTTTTGGATTATAATTTGATTTTAAGCCTCGTATGAATGTCCTGTTTACTATGTTTGTGTCGTCATCGCAAATCAACTTAAAAAAACACTTCAACCTGTAAAATGTCTCTTTGGCTAGCTTCTGCTACAGCCTACAGTGGGGCAAAAAAGTATTTAGTCAGCCACCAATTGTGCAAGTTCTCCCACTTACAAAGATGAGAGAGGCCTGTAATTTTCATCATAGGATCACTTCAACTAAAAATCCAGAAAATCACATTGTAGGATTTTTAATGAATTTATTTGCAAATCATGGTGGAAAATAAGTATCAAAAATAGTTATTTTTCAAATATCACAACCAAATATAATATTAGCAACTGTCCAAGCAAGAATCAAAACATCATTGTAAGATTACGAGAACCCAAAAAAGTTATTTTGTTTAGAAGTAATAAAATCGTAAATCTACTGTAGGCTATGCTCAATATTAGGAAGGTGTACCTTATGTTTGGTATACTCTGTGTATGTCTGCTGCAGAGAGACTAGACAGAGCACGAGAACATTTGTTTTGATCAAAGTGCTGAAAACATGTGGGCACACCATTTAAAAATAAAATGGAAAACAAGCTATAGGAAGAAACATTTTTGGGCGTAGGTACAGCCGACTAGCGCTAGCTTACGCTACTTTTTATTTCATGACATTTTTTCTGATCAATACCTGGAGTCAAAATATCGATTATAATATTGCGATAGGAAACTGTTTAGATTTTTTTTTTCTTCACATTACTAGTGTTTGGGTGTGCATAGGTGGGGTGGCAGGACATGTTAGGTCATGAGCACACACAGTAAGCCTGGCTGGAAGCCTCGCTGACCAGGGATGGCACTACTTCTGATTTGCTGCCACTACATTGGGCTCTATGGTGGATATACTAAGGGTGGTGTGAGCGTATGTACAGTACATCATAGACATCATAGAGCCTATCCCCAGTGAGTGCAAGAGCCAAATATAGGGAGGGGGTGAGGAAGTGTTGCTGTTGTGGGGGCTCTGGGTTCTGTCTCAGTGGATGCAGCTGCTTCTGGCCGTCTCCCCGCCTCTCGTTTTCGGCTTCATTTCACCCCCTAATGAAGATTTAGAGGCACCCCTGGCAAGGGGGTGAGGGGGAGGGAGAGTGTGTACGTGAGGGAGAGCAAGGGAAGAAGAGATGGAAACAGAACATTTGACTGAGAGAAAGGATGTCTTTCACTAGCTACGTTTCCATCCAATTGGCAACAAATTTTGAAGGAATTATTATCAAATCTGCATAAGAACAATAAGCACCGAAGACAAAGGCTGTGCTTAATGACATAGAGCACATAAAAATAACTTTTGCGCTTAGATACCCATGTACCGAATAAAAAAGACAAGTTAAATGGGTTTCCGTTGCATTTTCAGCTCTTCTGATGGTTTTCTCACATTGTTTTTCCTTATATAGCAAAATGTTGCATTATATAGCATGTGTTCCCACTCTGGTATTGGCACGTGCTCTCCAGCCATCAGCTCACAGATACAGTGAGGGTATAGCCTATATGATGATGTTATTCTGGACAAAATTATTTTCATTTGTCAGATGGCAGACAAACATTGATGATCATGTCACCAGAATAAGCAACTCAATATTTATTGAAAAGGAGCATCAAGCTCATCACCTTGCACTTTCACCACCCTGTGAAGTTCATAATTTATTTAATCTGTAGCCTAATAAACTGCATGCTTTCCTGATGAGTCATAGTGGGAGGACCACACATGTCATCGTGTGACTTTAAGTTTACTTTGATATAATGGTTATTATATCAATATTTGCACATGAAAGCGTTTCCACCAACATTTCTCACATAGTAAATGTTACCAACAGAAAAACATCCAACCTTTTTCTAGCGTATTTTGTTTTGTCAACATTTGGAAAGTTTACCAACAAATGTTCTGTTTCCATCAGGCCTGTCATGACATGTTTTATCTGACATGTACTTTACTGGCATAAAAAGGTTAGATGGAAACCTGCTTAGTGTCCCAGGGAAATCTCCTATGATGGACCACCTCTGCTCCAGTATAGGAAGGAAACTGTCTATTGTGACTGGTCTCTCCCTCTCTCTATTCAATTCAAAGGGCTTTATTGGCATGGGAAACATATGTTTACATTGCCAAAGCAAGTGAAATAGATAATAAACAATACAGAATTAACAGTAAACATTACACTCACAAACGTTCCAAAGGAATAGAGACATTTCAAATGTCATATCATTTGTTGTCATTTGTTGTAATGATGTGCAAATAGTTAAAGTACAAAGGGGAAAGTAAATAAACATAAATATGGGTTGTATTTACAATGGTGTTTGTTCTTCACTGGTTACCCTTTTCTTGTGGCAAGGTCACAAATCTTGCTGCTCTGATGGCACACTGCTATTTCACCAAATAGATATGGGAGTTTAGCTAACCCCAAAAAAGAAATAAAAAATTATTATTATTATTTGTGGGTCAGTGTGATCCGAGGGAAATGTGTGTCTTTAATATGGTCGTACATTTGGCAGGAAGTACAGCTCAGTTTCCACCTCATTTTGTGGGCAGTGTGCACATAGCCTGTCTTCTCTTGAGAGCCAGGTCTTCCGACAGTGGCATCTCTCAATAGCAAGGCTATGCTCACTGAGTCTGTACATACAGTACCAGTCAAAAGTTTGGAAACACCTACTCATTATCTTTACTATTTTATACATTGTAGAATATTAGTGAAGACATCAAAACTATGAAATAACACATGTGCAATCATGTAGTAACCAAAATAATGTTAAACAAATCAAAATATATTTTTGATTTGAGATTCTTCAAAGTAACCACTATTTTCCTTGATGACAGCTTTGCACACTCTTGACAGCAGTCTTGAAGGAGATCCCACATATGCTGAGCACTTGTAGGCTGCTTGTCCTTCATTCTGCAGTCCAACTCATCCCAAACCATCACAGTTGGATTGAGGTTGGATGATTGTGGAGGCCAGATCATCTGATGCAGCACTCCATCACTCTCCTTCTTGGTCAACAAGTTCTTACACAGCCTGTAGGTGTGTTGGGTCATTGTCCTGTTGAAAAACAAATGACACTCCCACTAAGCCCAAACCAGATGGGATAGCATACTGCTGCAGAATGCTGTGGTAGCCATGCTGGTTAAGTGTGCCTTGAATTCTAAATAAATCAGTGTCACCAGCAAAGCACCATCACACCTCCTCCTCCATACTTCACGGTGGGAACCACTCATGCGGAGGTCATCCGTTCACCTACTCTGCATCTCACGAAGACACAGCGGTTGGAATCAAAAATCCAAAATTTGGACTCCATACCAAAGGACAAATTTCCACCTGTCTAATGTCCATTGCTCCTGTTTCTTGGCCCAAGCAAGTCTCTTCTTATTATTTGTGTTCTTTAGTAATGGTTTCTTTGCAGCAATTTGACCATGAAGGCATGATTCACAGGGTCTCCTCTGAACAGTTGATGTTGATGTGTCTGTTACTTGAACTCTGTGAAGCATTTATTTGGGCTGAAATCTGAGGTGCAGTTATTCTCATGAATTTATGAACTTATCCTCTGCAGCAGAGGTAACTCTGGGTCTTCATTTCCTGTGGTGGTCCTCGTGAGAGCCAGTTTCATCATAGCGCTTAGTTTTTGAGACTGCAATTTTCAGGATTGACTGACCTTCATGTCTTTAAGTAATTAAGGCCTGTCGTTTCTCTTTGTTTATTTGAGCTGTTCTTGCCATAATATGGACTTGGTCTTTCACCAAATAGGGCTATCTTCTGTATACCACCCATACCTTGTCACAACACAACTGATTGGCTCAAATGCATTAAGAAGGAAAGAAATTCCACAAAATAACTTTTAACAAGGGACACCTGTTAATTTAAATGCATTCCAGGTGACTACCTCATGAAGCTGGTTAAGAGAATGCCATGTTTGTGCAAAGCTGTCATCAAGGCAAAGGGTGGCTACTTTGAAGAATGTCAAATATAAAATATATTTAGATTTTTTTTAACACTTTTTTGGTTACTACATTATTCCATATGTGTCAAGACTTCCGCCGAAGTTGGGCCCCTCTCCTTGTTTTGGCGGCATTCGGCGGTCGACGTCACCGGCTTTCTAGTCACCACCGATCCATGTTTCATTTTCGTTTTGTTTTGTCTTCATTGTACACACCTGGTTTTCATTCCATTATCATGTTCCTTATTTAACCCTCTGGCTTCCCCTTTTGTTTTGTGGGTGATTGTTTTCGTCAAGGTGTTCCGTGTTCCGTGTTCTGGATTGTTCATGTTTATCCTTGTTGGATTATTGTTGATATTGAGTAAATATCGTGGCTTTACTCATACCTGTGTCCTGCGCCTGACTCCGCTTTATTCCATTCACCTGGAACATTGACAATATGTGATATTTCATAGTTTTGATGTCTTTTATTATTCTACAATGTAGAAAATAGTACAAATAAAGAAAAGTCGTTGATTGAGTAGGTGTGTCTGAACTTTTGACTGGTACTGTATTTAAATAAAGTATTTTTTTAAATTTCTTTTTAATATATTTTCAAAAATGTCAATTTTTTTTGCTTTGTTATTTTGGGGTATTGTGTGTAGATTGATGAGGGAAAAAATATATAATTTAATTTGTTTTGGAATAAGGCTGTAACGTAACAATGTGGAAACAGGGAAGGGGTCTGAATACTTTCCAAATGCACTGTATGTTTTTTTTATAGAGCCGAAAAGATTTTGAGAAGTGGTTTATCAATTTTGGATAGGTTGCTCTTCGCGTTGTTGTTTGTTTAGTGTGTTCCAATTTTCCCAGAAGTGGTAAGATTCTATGGATTCTTCAATAACATTGAGCTGATTTCTGACATGCTGTTCCTTATTTTTTCTTAGTGTATGTGTCTGTGTGTGTATGTATGTATATATATATTTGTTGTTGCCCAATAATTTTTTGTTATGTTTCTACACTACTTTCCTTACATCTAAAGCGTTTCTTAATAGTATGTGGTTTGTTTGGCTTTGATGCGTCATGATTGTGACTTGCTCTGTTCAATTAGGCTGTGATTTTGCTGTGATCTGATAGGGGTGTCAGTGGGCTGACTGAACGCTCTGAGAGACTGGGTTGAGGTCAGTAATAAAGTAGTCTACAGTAAGGCCTACTACTGCCAAGGGATGATCTATAGGTGTACCTAGAGTAGGAGTCCCCTCAAAGCCTACCATGGACTATGTACATACCCAGCGTGTGACAGAGCTGCAGGAGTTGTGACCCATTTTTGTTGGTTGTTTTGTTGTAGTTGTGTCTAGGGGGGTGTATTTGGGAGGGAATGCTGTCACCTGCAGGTAGGTGTTCTCTGTGTGCTGAGAATGTTGGGTTCTTGTCCAGTTCTGGCGTTTAGGTCACCACAGACTAGTACATGTCACTGGGCCTGGACATTTTTGCCCTCTCCCTCTAGGATGGAGAAGCTGTCATCATTTACGTATGGGGATTCTAGTGGAGGGATATAGGTAGCACACAGGAGGACATTTTTCTCTGTTGAGATAATTTCCTTATTCATTTCTAGCCAAATTTACAATGTTCCTGTTTTCATTAATTTAATGGAGTGGGTTAAGTCTGATCTATACCAAATCAGCATACCCTTTGAGTCTCTTCCCTGTCTAACACTTTGTAGTTTGGTAGATGGGAGACCAGCTCTCTGTAACCTAGAGGGCAACCAGTGGGTCCGTCTCCTCTTTACCATGTTTCTTGCAGGATGACACGTGTCTGGATTCCTGCTCTTTAGACCAAAAGCATATGACCTAAGACCTTGTATATTCTAGGATGAGAGAGTAAAGCTTTGTGGTCCATAGTGTCCAGTGTTCTTATTTGTGTGGTTTACACTTGGACCAATATTTGTGAGCAGAGCATGCTGAGTATCTGATACATGCCTCTTAGGTCTCAGGATGGGGCTTGGGTGGGTGTAGGAGTAGGGGTTGTGCCTGTTGCTCTGCTCAAGGCCTGGGTCTATGTGTGATTGTCATGTTGGGGGCAGGAGGGGCACAGGGCTGATCTGGGGGGACCTATATGGTTTGTGGCCATGGTTAGTTTGGGAGGGTGTTAACTGGTTGGGTTGGGGGGGGTGGATGTGCCTGGTGGTACTGTGTTCTGGATGTGCCTGGTGGTGCTGTGTTCTGGATGTCCTTGGTGGTGCTGTGTTCTAGATGTGCCTGGTGGTGCTGTGTTCTGGATGTCCTTTGTGGTGCTGTGTTCTAGATGTGCCTGGTGGTGCTGTGTTCTGGATGTCCTTGGTGGTGCTGTGTTCTAGATGTGCCTGGTGGTGCTGTGTTCTGGATGTCCTTGGTGGTGCTGTGTTCTAGATGTGCCTGGTGGTGCTGTGTTCTGGATGTCCTTGGTGGTGCTGTGTTCTAGATGTTCCTGGTGGTGCTGTGTTCTGGATGTCCTTGGTGGTGCTGTGTTCTAGATGTGCCTAGGGGGTACTGTGTTCTGGATGTCCTTGGTGGTGCTGTGTTCTAGATGTGCCTGGCGGTGCTGTGTTCTGGATGTCCTTGGTGGTGCTGTGTTCTAGATGTGCCTGGCGGTGCTGTGGTCTGGATGTAGGTCCTCTAGGTGCAGGTCTGGGGGGGGGGGGGGGGGGTGACCATTGCGCCTGTGTGAGGTGCTGCGGTTGAAGGCCATGTCTTTTAGGGTTGTGGGTTGTGGTGGACCAGGTAGATGTTAGGTTTTGAGGCACAGTCACAGGAAATGCTTGCGTTTACCTGCTGTATGGTAGCAGGATGAACGTCTTTTCGTGGTAGCAGGGCGGGGAAGTAGAAGAACATGTTTCAATCACTCCTTGTGTGCTGTGGCAACCCCTTTCCTGCTGTGCTCTCACATAGTTTGTGCCTGTGTGAATGTGGCTGGGGGACCCTAGTTGGTCCTTAGATAGCAAGTTTAGGGCATGCTGGGTGCTTGGGCACCAGAGTTTAGCCACTGGGTGTTGTTTCTTCTATCTATTTCCCATTGGAGCACTTAAGGACAATCTGTGGCTTTTGTGTGCCCTCAGTGGGTGTGAAAGGGTTTTCACAGGTCTGCTAGGAGGGGGTAGGGTCTGCTGGGTTGGTGGTTCTTCATTTGTCTGTTCTACTGTTGTGTGGAGGGAGGCTGTGGCTAGGATCTGGGGTGGGCTGTTCAGCCGTGGTGTCGAGGCTGGCTGTCTTTCTCTCTATCTCTAGTGTGTAAATCTCTGATGCCTAATTAGGTGGCTGACTGTGATGAATGGCCCTTTGCCGTGCAGTTAAAACCCAATCTCCAGGCTGACCTTGTCATGCTTACTGATGGGGAGGCTCGGATGTACACGCCCCCCCACCCCCTCGTCCTCTGTACTGTACCCACCCCCTCCTGCGGAGACATCTGTTGCTTTAATGTGTGTGTCCCCTCACATTGTACCTTACTCAGTGTTTCCCCGACCTTTGGCTGACCTCTACCAGCACCACCACTCTACCATCACAAATAAAATATAGAAATATAAGATGTCCTTTTTAACTGTTTGCCGCCAGCCAGGGGTTGGTTCATGTTGGGGGTCATTGTGTCTGTGTCTGTCCTCTCACCTTGTCTGGTGGTTTTGTTGAAACAGCTGTGTCCCCATCCTGTGCACCTGTAGAGCACTAAGAACGGGCACACCGCAGTGGACCGGAATGGCAGACTGCTGACAGCTCATGGTCAGGGCTACGGCAAGGCTGGCCAGCCCTCCAGCCACACCACTGACTCACTACTGGTACCTGTGTGTTTGTCTGTTCTGTCTGTCTAGGTTTCCGTGTGGCAATAGAAGTGTGATACTGGTACTGTCTGTGTGACAGTGTGACAGTGTTTTTGTGTGGTTATGTTTCTGTTTTACATATGCACTTGCTTCCATTCAGCCAGAAGAGAATTAGTGAGGTCGGGCACTGATGTTGGGTGATTAGGGGCGGCAGGGTAGCCTAGTGGTTAGAGTGTTGGACTAGTAACCGGAAGGTTGCAAGTTTCCCTGAACAGGCAGTTAACCCACTGTTCCTAGGCTGTCATTGAAAATAAGAATTTGTTCTTAACTGACTTGCCTAGTTAAAGGTAAAAAAAAATAAAAAATTGGGCCTGGCTTGCAGTCGGCATTCCAATTCACCCAGGGCTCTGTGCAGGCCAGTCAAGTGTTTCCACATTGATCTTGATAAACCATTTCTATATGGACCTCGCTTTGTGCAAGGGGACATTGTCATGCTGGAAAGGGCTTTTCCCAAACTGTTGCCATTGGGGCCTGGAACCATGAAAAACAGCCCCAGCCCCAGACCATTATTCCTCCTCCACCAAACTTTACCGTTTTGTGGAGGGCAGGTAGCAAAATCCAGGAGAACGGGCAGGTAGAGTTCTCCTGGATTTGCCAGACCCAGACCCGTCTGTCAGACTGCCAGATGGTGAAGTGTGATTCATCACTCCAGAGAATGCGTTTTCACTGCTCCAGAGTCCAATGGCGGCGAGCTTTACACCACTCCAGCCAACGCTTGGTATTGCGCATGGTGATCTTAGGCTTGTGTGCGGCTACTGTTAAATGTGCCTGGCTTTATAAATCATCCATATATGTATATCTACAGAAATAAGACAGATCCTGCTTCTGTTGCCTGTTTAAGTGTGTGTTTAATAGCCTACTGATTCCGTGAACACCAAGCCTCACGCAATTAAATAGTAAAAAATTTCACAAATTCGTCTGTTTTTAATCTTTTCTTTAATTAAGGCTTTCCACTTTTCTTTCTCGTTAGAACAGCCGCTGGTATAATTTATAATTGATTTAGTGTTGTTTACTAAATTGTCCGAAAAAATAATATTTATAATAATAATATTTAATGCTCCTTTTTCTTGATCTCATCTTATTGTTGTTATTATTATGATCATCTTTATAATAATAAGTCATGTCATTATCATTAGTAGGCTTAGTAAAGCAGCCTTGTATAACCACCATTGAGCTGTTGGCCTAAGAGCGCATCCTGTTTAGTCTTTATACTGTGACTTACTGAGGCCGTTTTTAGTCTTCGCTGTAATAAAGGCTTGACAAAAAAAACTGTACAACAGACTCTGGTACACTTCTACTTTATTTAGTGTTGTTTATAATGTTTCAAACGGTCAGAAAAATGATATTGTAATCTAACAGCACATAATATGCACACATCACTTGCTCTTTACCTTACCTCTTTAACTTATTTATTACCTCCAGGATTTTCTACAACTAGTAACATTGTATTCCACATGTCTAACTTCCCCTTTACCTCATGAGCAACCAGTTGCCTAAATATTCCCCCGTTTCGAGTTTGTCCTGTCCTCTGCATCTATTTTGCCGTTTAGGAGTTCAGAGTTTGTTATAACCAATTTATTGATGTAATTATATGCTATTCTATAGGTCAGGCCCTATTGGTCACGTCCATGAGATGCATACATGTGTCACGTAAAGAGAGTAAGGATTGAGTGAATAAGGAATGTTTTTCTGAAACAAATGAGCGATTTCGGTAACAGAACGGTTTCAGTGAGAAATGGCTGTTTTAAAATTGATTGGTCGAAAGAACAGAAGACTCTTGATTTTATTTTGTCGGGGACAGGGCTAACGTGTCTGTACAGTGTCAGCAATAGAGAGGCAAGTCTAACATACTCTCCTGTCTGGCTGTGTGTGTGGCAGGGTGTGTGTGTGTGGCACAGCACATGTGCATGTGTGGCAACGTGTGTATGTGTATGTGGCAGAGGAGAGGATGGGGGTGGAAGCCAGGAGCTGCCTGCACAAATTAGACTCCGGATGACAAGAGTGGGCTGACACACGCACACACCACACACACTCCGACAGGAGGGCTGAGGCAGGCTAAGACCCATACACAGAGGACGACCGTATCGGGCTCACACACACACATATGTAAAGTTGGTTATGTGTGTGTGTTGTTGTAGCTGAGGTTTGTTCGCCTGGCCCTGCTCACCAAGGTGGAGTCTGTTCCAGAAGGCTGAGATGGAACTGGAGCCGTTTGGAAACCTGGACCAACCTGATCTATACCCTGAATACTAGTATACTGTATACCCTGGGAGGAGAGGTACACACACCACCTTGTGGGGCGGCAGGGTAGCCTAGTGGTTAGAGCGTTGGACTAGTAACCGCAAGGTTGCAAGTTCAAACCCTCGAGCTGACAAGGTACAAATCTGTCGTTCTGCCCCTGAACAGGCAGTTAACCCACTGTTCCTAGGCCGTCATTGAAAATAAGAATTTGTTCTTAACTGACTTGCCTAGTTAAATAATGGTAAAAATAAAAAAAACACACCACCGAGTGTACAAAACATTAAGAACACCTTCCTGATATTGAGTTACACCCCCCTTTTTGCCCTCAGAACAGCCTCAATTCGTCAGCCATATGGACCGTACAAGGTGTTGAAAGCGTTCCACAGTTGTGTCAAGTTGGCTGGATGTTCTTTGGGTGGTGGACCATAGTTGATACACATGGGAAACAAGCATTTCGCTACACCTGCAATAACATCTGCTAAATATGTGTATGTGACCAATAAAATGTGATTTGACAAAAACCAGTGGCACCTACTACCATACCCCGTTCAAAGGCACTTAAATCTTTTGTCTTGCCCATTAAATACCCTTCTTTCTCATCCATTATTGACACCAATAAGGGATCATCGCTTTCACCTGGATTCACCAGGTCAGGCTATGTCATAAAAGAGAAAAATGTTCATGATGTTGTGTACACTCAGTGTATACTTCAAATACTAACCAAACGCCCTGACACAGATCAAACCATTGAAATACCCTGCTAACCACCAAAGACAACACTTCACTTCAGTGCCACTGGTGTTGTTGTTTTCCCCGTTTAACTCTGCTTGAACAGCTCTCTGATGCAGTGCCATTGCTTTAGTCTTTACAGCCCTAGAGGTTACTGTAGTGGAGGCAATCGCTATTGAGTCATGGCCGTGGACACACACACACACACAGAGAACCGAGGTGAACATGTGAAGCTACACCAAACAGCAGTCCAAGGGGAGAGCAGACTGAATTTCCATTCCTCAATATGAAATGCTTTGGGCTGCCGTAGGTGCCTCCAGATGCTGGCAACTGCTTCCTGCCTGGCATCAAAGATTCAGATCTGAAGGTCTGCTGCCCCCATCCAATATCTATTATCCATGATCTCACTCTTAGAAGGAACCTTAGTGGGCACCAAGCCTCTCCTCTCAAACAACCAGGATGTACTGTGGGAAAAACGGAATCGGCTGATAATCTGTTGACAAAGTGAGAAGGAATTTTTTTTATTTTTAAGGCTATTATTTTCAAGATACTCATCCACAAGTCATAGGTTGTGGATAAATGATCGCATGTGTCTTTAACTTGTCAGGATGAATCCAGGTTTACCCCTGACCCTTTGTACTGGAGAACATGGCTGTTCTCTCTGTGATGTCACCGTGTGTCACTGCAGAGCTGTAGAGAGAGGAGTCATGGGGGTTTTAAGGGCTGCTGCTGATTACCAGAGGAGCTGTACACAGAGAGACAGACAGAGAGAGGATGCTCTGTAGCCACCTGAATGTGTGTCTGATATCAGAGTCATAGATCAAAGACTCTTGAGTTCGGGCACATGTCTGACTGCTCACCTCTGGGTAGGGCCTTCCTTCCTCAGGGGAGAGGAGAGAGGGTGAGAGGAAGAGAGAGAGTGTTGGATAGGTAGATAGAGGGAGAGAGAAGGCTTCCTGCTTTTTCAGCAAGCATTTCACAATGCCATCTGTACATTTCATCTGTGGGTGTATGTGAACGACGCGTGCAACCTCTCCCTCCTCTCTCTCTCTCTCTCTCTCAGGCTCCATGGTTCCGTTCTCGTAGCGGGCGCTGCATGCAGAGCTGCCTCAGTACCTGGGGAAACCACAGGAGTCTCTGGACAGACGACACAGCATGAGGACTGTCTGTCAGACTGTGAGCACACACATCTATGTCTTCCTATACTTGTGAGGACATTTTGGGGACCAACAATAGATTCCCATTCAAAATCCTAACCTCTAACTTCTAACTCTAAAATAGGCTTTTATAAGTGAGTACTGACAAAATGTCCTCAATTCTCTGAATTTTAGTTGGTTTACTATTCTTGTGAGGACTTCTGGCATTCACAATTATAGTAAAATGTGTACACATACACGCATACATACACACACCAACTTTCTACTGTGTCCTCCATCACTTTTTTCTTCCAATTAAGGCAGTGATGCGTTAATGACTACCTTGCTATGTGTGTCCCCTGTAGAGCAGGGCTTGTCAGGGGACAGCTGTATGATCTACCTCACCCAGCAGGACAGACAAGGTACAGTACAGGCATATCAGACACCGTGTTATTCACATCAGTCATTCCTTTCCCTCTAGCTTTTAACAAGGTCACCAAACAACCATTAAGGTTTAAAATCCTATGCAACGAATTTGGTGGTAAAGCCACTAATTTACTGTCAAGCCTGTTTGTCAAAATAATGTATTTTTTAGGAACTTATTCATAAACAAGGTTAGAAGATTGAGAAAAGAAATCAATATATAAAACCTTGGTTACGTTGATCAACACTTCAATAATTGGATAAACAGATGACTGAGCTCAGGCTCTGTTTACTAGTCTCCTCTTGATCTGATAGTTACAGCACTCTCCCTCACTGTCTGTATGTATGTCTGTGTCTATCTGTCTCCCTCACTGTCTGTATGTATGTCTGTGTCTATCTGTCTCCCACTTACTGTCTGTATGTATGTCTGTGTCTATCTGTCTCCCTCTCACTGTCTGTATGTATGTCTGTGTCTATCTGTCTCCCTCACTGTCTGTATGTATGTCTGTGTCTATCTGTCTCCCTCTCACTGTCTGTATGTATGTCTGTGTCTATCTGTCTCCCTCACTGTCTGTATGTATGTCTGTGTCTATCTGTCTCCCTCTCACTGTCTGTATGTACGTCTGTGTCTATCTGTCTCCCTCACTGTCTGTATGTATGTCTGTGTCTATCTGTCTCCCTCTCACTGTCTGTATGTATGTCTGTGTCTGTCTCCCACTTACTGTCTGTATGTATGTCTGTGTCTATCTGTCTCCCTCTCACTGTCTGTATGTATGTCTGTGTCTATCTGTCTCCCTCTCACTGTCTGTATGTATGTCTGTGTCTATCTGTCTCCCTCTCACTGTCTGTATGTCTGTCTGTGTCTATCTGTCTCCCTCTCACTGTCTGTATGTATGTCTGTGTCTATCTGTCTCCCTCTCACTGTCTGTATGTATGTCTGTGTCTGTCTGTCTCCCTCTCACTGTCTGTATGTATGTCTGTGTCTATCTGTCTCCCTCTCACTGTCTGTCTGTGTCTATCTGTCTCCCTCTCACTGTCTGTATGTCTGTCTGTGTCTATCTGCCTCCCTCTCACTGTCTGTATGTCTGTCTGTCTGTGTCTATCTGTCTTCCTCTCACTGTATGTGTATATCTGTCTCCCTCTCACTGTCTGTATGTCTGTCTGTGTCTATCTGTCTCCCTCTCACTGTCTGTCTGTCTGTCTGTCTGTCTGTCTGTCTGTGTCTATCTGTCTCCCTCTCACTGTATGTGTCTATCTGTCTCCCTCTCACTGTCTGTATGTCTGTCTGTGTCTATCTGTCTCCCTCTCACTGTCTGTATGTCTGTCTGTGTCTATCTGTCTCCCTCTCACTGTCTGTATGTCTGTCTGTGTCTATCTGTCTCCCTCTCACTGTCTGTATGTCTGTCTGTCTGTCTGTGTCTATCTGTCTCCCTCTCAATGTCTGTGTCTATCTGTCTCCCTCTCACTGTCTGTATGTCTGTCTGTCTGTGTCTATCTGTCTCCCTCTCACTGTCTGTCTGTCTGTCTGTCTGTCTGTCTGTCTGTCTGTCTGTATGTCTGTCTGTCTGTGTCTATCTGTCTCCCTCTCACTGTATGTGTCTATCTGTCTCCCTCTCACTGTCTGTATGTCTGTCTGTGTCTATCTGTCTCCCTCTCACTGTCTGTATGTCTGTCTGTGTCTATCTGTCTCCCTCTCACTGTCTGTCTGTCTGTCTGTCTGTCTGTCTGTCTGTCTGTGTCTATCTGTCTCCCTCTCAATGTCTGTGTCTATCTGTCTCCCTCTCACTGTCTGTATGTCTGTCTGTGTCTATCTGTCTCCCTCTCACTGTCTGTCTGTCTGTCTGTCTGTATGTCTGTCTGTCTGTGTCTATCTGTCTCCCTCTCACTGTATGTGTCTATCTGTCTCCCTCTCACTGTCTGTATGTCTGTCTGTGTCTATCTGTCTCCCTCTCACTGTCTGTATGTCTGTCTGTGTCTATCTGTCTCCCTCTCACTGTCTGTATGTCTGTCTGTGTCTATCTGTCTCCCTCTCACTGTCTGTCTGTCTGTCTGTCTGTGTCTATCTGTCTCCCTCTCAATGTCTGTGTCTATCTGTCTCCCTCTCACTGTCTGTATGTCTGTCTGTCTGTGTCTATCTGTCTCCCTCTCACTGTCTGTATGTCTGTCTGTCTGTGTCTATCTGTCTCCCTCTCACTGTATGTGTATATCTGTCTCCCTCTCACTGTCTGTATGTCTGTCTGTGTCTATCTGTCTCCCTCTCACTGTCTGTCTGTCTGTCTGTCTGTCTGTCTGTCTGTCTGTCTGTATGTCTGTCTATCTGTCTCCCTCTCACTGTATGTGTCTATCTGTCTCCCTCTCACTGTCTGTATGTCTGTCTGTGTCTATCTGTCTCCCTCTCACTGTCTGTATGTCTGTCTGTGTCTATCTGTCTCCCTCTCACTGTCTGTCTGTCTCTATCTGTCTCTCTCTCCCTCTGTCTGTGTCTGTCTGTCTCTCTCTCCCTCTGTCTGTGTCTGTCTGTCTCTCTTTCCGTCCGTCCGTCCGTCCGCCTACTCTCTCTCTCTCTCTCTCTCTCTCTCTCTCTCTCTCTCTCTCTCCCCCCACTCCCTCTCTCTCTCTCCTCCACTCTCCCTCTCTCACTGTCTCAACACAGACTTGGAGCATCTCAATAGATCCCCACTGAGTGATTGTCTTAGTCAACTGAACACACACAGGTTCTCTATACACATACTGTACACACCAAGCACAATCAGGCCCATTCACACATGAATACACACCCACTGCAGATGAGTGCAAATAAGCCCAGTGACAGCCTATACAATTAGCCTGAGGAGAGAGACAGTGTGAGAGAGGGTGTCGCAGTGCCTTCTCTCCCTCTATAATTCCTTCTCTCGGGTAATGAATTGATGGGTTGGAAGGTGATAGGAATACTAGTTTGATGAGGGGAGGGGTAGTTGGATATAGAGAGAGGACAGAAAAGGGAGGGCTGCTATATTTGTACTCCCATGCATTTGGGGTGTGTTATGGTCAACGGTATTTTTGTACAGCGGAATATCAAATTAATTAATTAATTGTCCCGAAAGCTACCTGCGTAAATGAGTCAGAAATGACTGAAATTAAACCAATTTGTCCTCTTGTGTGTTGCAGAATCTCTTCAGCTGTGGAGGTCTCGTCTGAGTCGGGTCATGTACTCCATGGCTAACTGTCTGCTCATGATGAAGGTGTGTGTGGTGTGTGTGCATGCACAGGTGTGTGTGAGGGGGAGGCACTAACACTAAGGAGAGCTGCACAGAGCTACCATAGTCCCCTGTGTGTATGTACAGTGGGGCAAAAAAGTATTTAGTCAGCCACCAATTGTGCAAGTTCTCCCACTTAAAAAGATGAGAGAGGCCTGTAATTTTCATCATAGGTACACTTCAACTATGACAGACAAAATGAGTAGAAAAAAAATCCAGAAAATCACATTGAAGGATTTTTTATGAATTTATTTGCAAATTATGGTGGAAAATAAGTATTTGGTCAATAACAAAAGTTTATCTCAATACTTTGTTATATACCCTTTGTTGGCAATGACAGAGGTCAAACGTTTTCTGTAAGTCTTCACAAGGTTTTCACACACTGTTGCTGGTATTTTGGCCCATTCCTCCATGCAGATCTCCTCTAGAGCAGTGATGTTTTGGGGCTGTTGCTGGGCAACACAGACTTTCAACTCCCTCCAAAGATTTTCTATGGGGTTGAGATCTGGAGACTGGCTAGGCCACTCCAGGACCTTGTAATGCTTTTTACGAAGCCACTCCTTTGTTGCCCGGGCGGTGTGTTTGGGATCATTGTCATGCTGAAAGACCCAGCCACGTTTCATCTTCAATGCCCTTGCTGATGGAAGGAGGTTTTCACTCAAAATCTCACGATACATGGCCCCATTCATTCTTTCCTTTACACGGATCAGTCGTCCTGGTCCCTTTGCAGAAAAACAGCCCCAAAGCATGATGTTTCCACCCCCATGCTTCACAGTAGGTATGGTGTTCTTTGGATGCAACTCAGCATTCTTTGTCCTATTTTGGTTTCATCTGACCATATGGCATTCTCCCAATCTTCTTCTGGATCATCCAAATGCTCTCTAGCAAACTTCAGACGGGCCTGGACATGTACTGGCGAGATCTTGCGTGGAGCCCCAGATCGAAGGAGATTATCAGTGGTCTTGTATGTCTTCCATTTCCAAATAATTGCTCCCACAGATGATTTCTTCAAACCAAGCTGCTTACCTATTGCAGATTCAGTCTTCCCAGCCTGGTGCAGGTCTACAATTTTGTAGACCTTTTGTAATTTTGTGTCCTTTGACAGCTCTTTGGTCTAGGCCATAGTGGAGTTTGGAGTGTGACTGTTTGAGGTTGTGGACAGGTGTCTTTTATACTGATAACAAGTTCAAACAGGTGCCATTAATACAGGTAATGAGTGGAGGACAGAGGAGCCTCTTAAAGAAGAAGTTACAGGTCTGTGAGAGCCAGAAATCTTGCTTGTTTGTAGGTGACCAAATACATATTTTCCACCATAATTAGAAATCCTACAGTGTGATTTTCTGGATTTTTTTTCTCATTTTGTCTGTCATAGTAGAAGTGTACCTATGATGAAAGTTACAGGCCTCTCTCATCTTTTTAAGTGGGAGAACTTGCACAATTGGTGGCTGACTAAATACTTGTTTGCCCCACTGTCCATGCTTTAACACACACATTCATCGACATAGTTAGACACATTCTTACATGCCCACAGTCACAGATTCACACACATGCCTGTCCTGGGCTGTCAGGAAGCTAGTGGAGCAATTAGAAGAATGGATGATGACCAGCGAGAGACACGGACACACACAATGGCTAATAAGGGTTATTAGGTTTTAGCAGCGTTGTGTTGGTGCAGTGAGTGGGTGTGTTTGGAGATGTCTTGTCAGGTACGTGTGTGTGGATCAGTTCTCTTCATTCTACCTTCCCCTCAGTCCTGCTCTCTGTCTAGACACATGTGGACAGTGGAATAGCCAGGCAGATGCTAGCTAGAGCACGTCCTGCTCTCTGTCTAGACACATGTGGACAGTGGAATAGCCAGGCGGATGCTAGCTAAAGCATGTCCTGCTCTCTGTCTAGACACATGCGGACAGTGGAATAGCCAGGCGGATGCTAGCTAAAGCATGTCCTGCTCTCTGTCTAGACACATGTGGACAGTGGAATAGCCAGGCGGATGCTAGCTAAAGCACGTCCTGCTCTCTGACTAGACACATGTGGACAGTGGAATAACCAGGCGGATGCTAGCTAAAGCATGTCCTGCTCCAAGCCACTGTGTATCTATCCTGCCAGTTGATAACACCTTCAGTAGTATCATCACCCTCAGAGTCCAATGAAGAAACGGTGAAACACTAAACTATCATGCAACAAAACCACCATTCTGCTTGATGATCTGACTACCATGGACTGGAGTTTTACAGTAATTGATAGAGGCAGAACACTACCCGTCGAGGACCACACCGTGTCCGCCAAGCACAGGAGACATGATCATTTTGACAGGTTCTGTATCATCCTTTGATGAAGACTGCATTCATCACGTTTAATTGACTTCTATACTTTATACAGTACTAGAGAATCCTGTCTAATGATGTTGCTTGTTAGTGATTGTTGTGTGTAAGTGTTGTTTGTGTTGGTCTGAAGATGTATGATGGCAGACCACAGGCTTCCTAGAAGTATCCCATAGGATCACCCTGGCTGGATTCTTTGTTAGTGAGAGAAATAGAGGAAGCGAGGTAGAGGGAGAGTGTGTTCTGTCCGGGGGGACAATTGAAAGAGCCACAGTGCCATCAGCTGGTGATATTTATGTACACACAGACACCCACTGCACCAACTCACCACCCGACCTCTCTCCTATCCCCAGCTACATAGCAACCGTGTTCAGCAGTTCAGTCAGCATGTGAGCGATATGGTGTGGTAAAGAACAGCCATGGCAGGGGCACACTGTGACCAGGGACACCTTGCCCTGCTAATGGTCAATACACCTGATTTTATCCCCCCCCCCCCCTCTCTCTCTCTCTTGTCCTTCTCTCCCTCCCCTCTCTCTCCCCCATCTCTCTCTGTCTTTCTCACTCTCTCCTCCTCTCTCTCTCTCTCTCCCCCTCTCTCTCTTGTCTTTCTCTCTCTCCCCCTCTCTCTCTTGTCTTTCACTCCCTCCCCTCTCTCTCCCCCATCTCTCTCTCTCATCTTTCTCTCTCTCTCCCCCCTCTCTCTGTCTTTCTCACTTTCTCCTCCCTCTCTCTCTCGTCTTTCTCCCCCCTCTTGTCTTTCTCTCTCCAGGACTATGTTCTAGCTGTAGAGACATATCACTCCGTCATCCAGTAGGAGCCCCAGCAGAGAGTGCAGCTGCTGAGTGGGATAGGACGCATATTCCTGCAGGTGAACACGCCTCTCTTTGAACTACAACTACTTTTCTTCATCATAATGCCAATGTGTTTTTGGTTCCTCATCATAATGCCAATGTGTTTTTGGTTCCTCATCATAATGCCAATGTGTTTTTGGTTCCTCATCATAATGCCAATGTGTTTTTGGTTCCTCATCATAATGCCAATGTGTTTTTGGTTCCTCATCATAATGCCAATGTGTTTTTGGTTCCTCAACATAATGCCAATGTGTTTTTGGTTCCTCATCATAATGCCAATGTGTTTTTGGTTCCTCATCATAATGCCAATGTGTTTTTGGTTCCTCATCATAATGCCAATGTGTTTTTGGTTCCTCAACATAATGCCAATGTGTTTTTGGTTCCTCATCATAATGCCAATGTGTTTTTGGTTCCTCATCATAATGCCAATGTGTTTTTGGTTCCTCAACATAATGCCAATGTGTTTTTGGTTCCTCAACATAATGCCAATGTGTTTTTGGTTTCTCAACATAATGCCAATGTGTTTTTGGTTCCTCATCATAATGCCAATGTGTTTTTGGTTCCTCATCATAATGCCAATGTGTTTTTGGTTCCTCAACATAATGCCAATGTGTTTTTGGTTCCTCATCATAATGCCAATGTGTTTTTGGTTCCTCATCATAATGCCAATGTGTTTTTGGTTCCTCATCATAATGCCAATGTGTTTTTGGTTACTCAACATAATGCCAATGTGTTTTTGGTTCCTCATCATAATGCCAATGTGTTTTTATTTCCTCAACATAATGCCAATGTGTTTTTGGTTCCTCATCATAATGCCAATGTGTTTTTGGTTCCTCAACATAATGCCAATGTGTTTTTGGTTCCTCAACATAATGCCAATGTGTTTTTGGTTCCTCATCATAATGCCAATGTGTTTTTGGTTCCTCATCATAATGCCAATGTGTTTTTGGTTCCTCATCATAATGCCAATGTGTTTTTGGTTCCTCAACATAATGCCAATGTGTTTTTGGTTCCTCATCATAATGCCAATGTGTTTTTGGTTCCTCATCATAATGCCAATGTGTTTTTGGTTCCTCAACATAATGCCAATGTGTTTTTGGTTCCTCATCATAATGCCAATGTGTTTTTGGTTCCTCATCATAATGCCAATGTGTTTTTGGTTCCTCAACATAATGCCAATGTGTTTTTGGTTCCTCAACATAATGCCAATGTGTTTTTGGTTCCTCAACATAATGCCAATGTGTTTTTGGTTCCTCATCATAATGCCAATGTGTTTTTGGTTCCTCATCATAATGCCAATGTGTTTTTGGTTCCTCAACATAATGCCAATGTGTTTTTGGTTCCTCATCATAATGCCAATGTGTTTTTGGTTCCTCATCATAATGCCAATGTGTTTTTGGTTCCTCATCATAATGCCAATGTGTTTTTGGTTCCTCAACATAATGCCAATGTGTTTTTGGTTCCTCATCATAATGCCAATGTGTTTTTGGTTCCTCATCATAATGCCAATGTGTTTTTGGTTCCTCAACATAATGCCAATGTGTTTTTGGTTCCTCATCATAATGCCAATGTGTTTTTGGTTCCTCAACATAATGCCAATGTGTTTTTGGTTCCTCATCATAATGCCAATGTGTTTTTGGTTCCTCAACATAATGCCAATGTGTTTTTGGTTCCTCAACATAATGCCAATGTGTTTTTGGTTCCTCATCATAATGCCAATGTGTTTTTGGTTCCTCAACATAATGCCAATGTGTTTTTGGTTCCTCAACATAATGCCAATGTGTTTTTGGTTCCTCATCATAATGCCAATGTGTTTTTGGTTCCTCAACATAATGCCAATGTGTTTTTGGTTCCTCATCATAATGCCAATGTGTTTTTGGTTCCTCAACATAATGCCAATGTGTTTTTGGTTCCTCATCATAATGCCAATGTGTTTTTGGTTCCTCATCATAATGCCAATGTGTTTTTGGTTCCTCAACATAATGCCAATGTGTTTTTGGTTCCTCATCATAATGCCAATGTGTTTTTGGTTCCTCAACATAATGCCAATGTGTTTTTGGTTCCTCAACATAATGCCAATGTGTTTTTGGTTCCTCATCATAATGCCAATGTGTTTTTGGTTCCTCAACATAATGCCAATGTGTTTTTGGTTCCTCAACATAATGCCAATGTGTTTTTGGTTCCTCATCATAATGCCAATGTGTTTTTATTTCCTCAACATAATGCCAATGTGTTTTTGGTTCCTCATCATAATGCCAATGTGTTTTTGGTTCCTCAACATAATGCCAATGTGTTTTTGGTTCCTCAACATAATGCCAATGTGTTTTTGGTTCCTCATCATAATGCCAATGTGTTTTTGGTTCCTCATCATAATGCCAATGTGTTTTTGGTTCCTCATCATAATGCCAATGTGTTTTTGGTTCCTCAACATAATGCCAATGTGTTTTTGGTTCCTCATCATAATGCCAATGTGTTTTTGGTTCCTCATCATAATGCCAATGTGTTTTTGGTTCCTCAACATAATGCCAATGTGTTTTTGGTTCCTCATCATAATGCCAATGTGTTTTTGGTTCCTCATCATAATGCCAATGTGTTTTTGGTTCCTCAACATAATGCCAATGTGTTTTTGGTTCCTCAACATAATGCCAATGTGTTTTTGGTTTCTCAACATAATGCCAATGTGTTTTTGGTTCCTCATCATAATGCCAATGTGTTTTTGGTTCCTCATCATAATGCCAATGTGTTTTTGGTTCCTCAACATAATGCCAATGTGTTTTTGGTTCCTCATCATAATGCCAATGTGTTTTTGGTTCCTCATCATAATGCCAATGTGTTTTTGGTTCCTCATCATAATGCCAATGTGTTTTTGGTTCCTCAACATAATGCCAATGTGTTTTTGGTTCCTCATCATAATGCCAATGTGTTTTTGGTTCCTCAACATAATGCCAATGTGTTTTTGGTTCCTCATCATAATGCCAATGTGTTTTTGGTTCCTCAACATAATGCCAATGTGTTTTTGGTTCCTCAACATAATGCCAATGTGTTTTTGGTTCCTCATCATAATGCCAATGTGTTTTTGGTTCCTCAACATAATGCCAATGTGTTTTTGGTTCCTCAACATAATGCCAATGTGTTTTTGGTTCCTCATCATAATGCCAATGTGTTTTTGGTTCCTCAACATAATGCCAATGTGTTTTTGGTTCCTCATCATAATGCCAATGTGTTTTTGGTTCCTCAACATAATGCCAATGTGTTTTTGGTTCCTCATCATAATGCCAATGTGTTTTTGGTTCCTCATCATAATGCCAATGTGTTTTTGGTTCCTCAACATAATGCCAATGTGTTTTTGGTTCCTCATCATAATGCCAATGTGTTTTTGGTTCCTCAACATAATGCCAATGTGTTTTTGGTTCCTCAACATAATGCCAATGTGTTTTTGGTTCCTCATCATAATGCCAATGTGTTTTTGGTTCCTCAACATAATGCCAATGTGTTTTTGGTTCCTCAACATAATGCCAATGTGTTTTTGGTTCCTCATCATAATGCCAATGTGTTTTTGGTTCCTCATCATAATGCCAATGTGTTTTTGGTTCCTCAACATAATGCCAATGTGTTTTTGGTTCCTCATCATAATGCCAATGTGTTTTTGGTTCCTCAACATAATGCCAATGTGTTTTTGGTTCCTCATCATAATGCCAATGTGTTTTTGGTTCCTCAACATAATGCCAGTGTGTTTTTGGTTCCTCAACATAATGCCAATGTGTTTTTGGTTCCTCGTCATAATGCCAATGTGTTTTTGGTTCCTCATCATAATGCCAATGTGTTTTTGGTTCCTCAACATAATGCCAATGTGTTTTTGGTTCCTCATCATAATGCCAATGTGTTTTTGGTTCCTCAACATAATGCCAATGTGTTTTTGGTTCCTCAACATAATGCCAATGTGTTTTTGGTTCCTCAACATAATGCCAATGTGTTTTTGGTTCCTCATCATAATGCCAATGTGTTTTTGGTTCCTCATCATAATGCCAATGTGTTTTTGGTTCCTCAACATAATGCCAATGTGTTTTTGGTTCCTCAACATAATGCCAATGTGTTTTTGGTTTCTCAACATAATGCCAATGTGTTTTTGGTTCCTCATCATAATGCCAATGTGTTTTTGGTTCCTCATCATAATGCCAATGTGTTTTTGGTTCCTCAACATAATGCCAATGTGTTTTTGGTTCCTCATCATAATGCCAATGTGTTTTTGGTTCCTCATCATAATGCCAATGTGTTTTTGGTTCCTCATCATAATGCCAATGTGTTTTTGGTTCCTCAACATAATGCCAATGTGTTTTTGGTTCCTCATCATAATGCCAATGTGTTTTTGGTTCCTCAACATAATGCCAATGTGTTTTTGGTTCCTCATCATAATGCCAATGTGTTTTTGGTTCCTCAACATAATGCCAATGTGTTTTTGGTTCCTCAACATAATGCCAATGTGTTTTTGGTTCCTCATCATAATGCCAATGTGTTTTTGGTTCCTCAACATAATGCCAATGTGTTTTTGGTTCCTCAACATAATGCCAATGTGTTTTTGGTTCCTCATCATAATGCCAATGTGTTTTTGGTTCCTCATCATAATGCCAATGTGTTTTTGGTTCCTCAACATAATGCCAATGTGTTTTTGGTTCCTCATCATAATGCCAATGTGTTTTTGGTTCCTCAACATAATGCCAATGTGTTTTTGGTTCCTCATCATAATGCCAATGTGTTTTTGGTTCCTCAACATAATGCCAGTGTGTTTTTGGTTCCTCAACATAATGCCAATGTGTTTTTGGTTCCTCATCATAATGCCAATGTGTTTTTGGTTCCTCATCATAATGCCAATGTGTTTTTGGTTCCTCAACATAATGCCAATGTGTTTTTGGTTCCTCATCATAATGCCAATGTGTTTTTGGTTCCTCAACATAATGCCAATGTGTTTTTGGTTCCTCATCATAATGCCAATGTGTTTTTGGTTCCTCAACATAATGCCAGTGTGTTTTTGGTTCCTCATCATAATGCCAATGTGTTTTTGGTTCCTTAACATAATGCCAATGTGTTTTTGGTTCCTCAACATAATGCCAATGTGTTTTTGGTTCCTCATCATAATGCCAATGTGTTTTTGGTTCCTCAACATAATGCCAGTGTGTTTTTGGTTCCTCAACATAATGCCAATGTGTTTTTGGTTCCTCATCATAATGCCAATGTGTTTTTGGTTCCTTAACATAATGCCAATGTGTTTTTGGTTCCTCAACATAATGCCAATGTGTTTTTGGTTCCTTAACATAATGCCAATGTGTTTTTGGTTCCTTAACATAATGCCAATGTGTTTTTGGTTCCTCAACATAATGCCAATGTGTTTTTGGTTTCTCAACATAATGCCAATGTGTTTTTGGTTCCTTAACATAATGCCAATGTGTTTTTGGTTCCTCAACATAATGCCAATGTGTTTTTGGTTCCTCATCATAATGCCAATGTGTTTTTGGTTCCTTAACATAATGCCAATGTGTTTTTGGTTCCTCATCATAATGCCAATGTGTTTTTGGTTCCTCAACATAATGCCAATGTGTTTTTGGTTCCTCATCATAATGCCAATGTGTTTTTGGTTCCTTAACATAATGCCAATGTGTTTTTGGTTCCTCAACATAATGCCAATGTGTTTTTGGTTCCTCATCATAATGCCAATGTGTTTTTGGTTCCTCATCATAATGCCAATGTGTTTTTGGTTCCTTAACATAATGCCAATGTGTTTTTGGTTCCTCAACATAATGCCAATGTGTTTTTGGTTCCTTAACATAATGCCAATGTGTTTTTGGTTCCTCAACATAATGCCAATGTGTTTTTGGTTCCTTAACATAATGCCAATGTGTTTTTGGTTCCTCAACATAATGTCAATGTGTTTTTGGTTCCTCAACATAATGCCAATGTGTTTTTGGTTTCTCAACATAATGCCAATGTGTTTTTGGTTCCTTAACATAATGCCAATGTGTTTTTGGTTCCTCAACATAATGCCAATGTGTTTTTGGTTCCTCATCATAATGCCAATGTGTTTTTGGTTCCTTAACATAATGCCAATGTGTTTTTGGTTCCTCATCATAATGCCAATGTGTTTTTGGTTCCTCAACATAATGCCAATGTGTTTTTGGTTCCTCATCATAATGCCAATGTGTTTTTGGTTCCTTAACATAATGCCAATGTGTTTTTGGTTCCTCAACATAATGCCAATGTGTTTTTGGTTCCTCATCATAATGCCAATGTGTTTTTGGTTCCTCCTCATAATGCCAATGTGTTTTTGGTTCCTCAACATAATGCCAGTGTGTTTTTGGTTTCTCAACATAATGCCAATGTGTTGTTGGTTCCTCAACATAATGCCAATGTGTTTTTGGTTCCTCATCATAATGCCAATGTGTTTTTGGTTCCTCAACATAATGCCAGTGTGTTTTTGGTTTCTCAACATAATGCCAATGTGTTTTTGGTTCCTCAACATAATGCCAATGTGTTTTTGGTTCCTCATCATAATGCCTATGTGTTTTTGGTTTCTCAACATAATGCCAATGTGTTTTTGGTTCCTCAACATAATGCCAATGTGTTTTTGGTTCCTCATCATAATGCCAATGTGTTTTTGGTTCCTCAACATAATGCCAATGTGTTTTTGGTTCCTCATCATAATGCCAATGTGTTTTTGGTTCCTCAACATAATGCCAATGTGTTTTTGGTTCCTCAACATAATGCCAATGTGTTTTTGGTTCCTCATCATAATGCCAATGTGTTTTTGGTTTCTCAACATAATGCCAATGTGTTTTTGGTTCCTCATCATAATGCCAATGTGTTTTTGGTTCCTCAACATAATGGCAATGTGTTTTTGGTTCCTCAACATAATGCCAATGTGTTTTTGGTTGCTCATCATAATGCCAATGTGTTTTTGGTTGCTCAACATAATGCCAATGTGTTTTTGGTTCCTCAACATAATGCCAATGTGTTTTTGGTTCCTCAACATAATGCCAATGTGTTTTTGGTTCCTCATCATAATGCCAATGTGTTTTTGGTTCCTTAACATAATGCCACTGTGTTTTTGGTTCCTCATCATAATGCCAATGTGTTTTTGGTTCCTCATCATAATGCCAATGTGTTTTTGGTTCCTCAACATAATGCCAATGTGTTTTTGTTTGAATGATTATTTTGGACCAGATTGGAGACATTAAAACAGCAGTATTTCCTAGATGTGGAGAAAGCCTCTCTGGAGAAGGGAACTGGACCTACTGACACGTGTGTTGATGAACAGGTACGAATGAGTGGAAATAATTACTTCTGAGATGAATTTATCTGTAATTCTGTCAGACTTCTCTCACAATTCTAGTATGTGAGTTGGAACAGGGGGTCACACTTGTGTATTTGCCACTTTGTGATGCTTTGTTAGGAGACACAACAGTGCCATTCACACTGTGTTGATTGACATTTCTGTTAATTCCTGTCACATGGCCGATTGTCACATCTTCACACAGAATCACTGAAGTAACCCAGCTGACTTGTGTGTGGGTTTCAGGTCCTTCGTCTACCTCAGTCAGAACAACTACTCAGAGGCACTCTCCCCCTTCAAAGAGGTCCTGAAGATCGACCCCAAAAACCCTGTGGTAGGCGATCACGCAATCTACAACAGTTTATGACAGCTATAATTGATTAACTTACTCATACATTTTCTAGGATACATCAGAAGTTGTACATTCTTAGAGACTGTAAATGAATGCACTCTATTTTGAAACCGATCTCTCCCCTTAGCTGTACGGCATATCCCTCTCTCCTCAGGCAAGAAAAGAGCATCCCTCTCTTCTCCTAAGGCAATAACCATGTCTTATCCCCTCTCTCCCTAGATAAATAACATCTGTCTTATCTCTCCTCTCTGCAGGGCCCTTCTCCCTCAGGCAAATTAATCTTTACTCTCCCCTCTCTACGTGCAATTAACTCATTTCTGCATTCTCCCCTCTCTATGCAGACATACAGTGGGGCAAAAAAGTATTTAGTCAGCCACCAATTGTGCAAGTTCTCCCACTTAAAAAGATGAGAGAGGCCTGTAATTTTCATCATAGGTACACTTCAACTATGACAGACAAAATGAGTAGAAAAAAAATCCAGAAAATCACATTGAAGGATTTTTTATGAATTCATTTGCAAATTATGGTGGAAAATAAGTATTTGGTCAATAACAAAAGTTTATCTCAATACTTTGTTATATACCCTTTGTTGGCAACGTTTTCTGTAAGTCTTCACAAGGTTTTCACACACTGTTGCTGAGCCTCTTAAAGAAGAAGTTACAGGTCTGTGAGAGTCAGAAATCTTGCTTGTTTGTAGGTGACCAAATACATATTTTCCACCATAATTAGAAATCCTACAGTGTGATTTTCTGGATTTTTTTTCTCATTTTGTCTGTCATAGTAGAAGTGTACCTATGATGAAAGTTACAGGCCTCTCTCATCTTTTTAAGTGGGAGAACTTGCACAATTGGTGGCTGACTAAGAAACAGGCCCTGCTGGAGTCGTCCCGCTCCACCCAGAAGAAACAGGCCCTGCTGGAGTCGTCCCGCTCCACCCAGAAGAAACAGGCCCTGCTGGAGTCGGCCCGCTCCACCCAGAAGAAACAGGCCCTGCTGGAGTCGTCCCGCTCCACCCAGAAGAAACAGGCCTTGCTGGAGTCGTCCCTCTCCACCCAGAAGAAACAGGCCCTGCTGGAGTCATCCCGCTCCACCCAGAAGAAACAGGCCCTGCTGGAGTCGTCCTGCTCCACCCAGATGAAACAGGCCCTGCTGGAGTCGTCCCGCTCCACCCAGAAGAAACAGGCCCTGCTGGAGTCGTCCCGCTCCACCCAGAAGAAACAGGCCCTGCTGGAGTCGTCCCTCTCCACCCAGAAGAAACAGGCCCTGCTGGAGTTGTCCCGCTCCACCCAGAAGAAACAGGCCCTGCTGGAGTCGTCCCGCTCCACCCAGAAGAAACAGGCCCTGCTGGAGTCGGCCCGCTCCACCCAGAAGAAACAGGCCCTGCTGGAATCGGCCCGCTCCACCCAGAAGAAACAGGCCCTGCTGGAGTCGTCCCGCTCCACCCAGATGAAACAGGCCCTGCTGGAGTCGTCCCGCTCCACCCAGAAGAAACAGGCCCTGCTGGAGTAGTCCCGCTCCACCCAGAAGAAACAGGCCCTGCTGGAGTCATCCGTCTCCACCCAGAAGAAACAGGCCCTGCTGGAGTCGTCCCGCTCCACCCAGAAGAAACAGGCCCTGCTGGAGTCGTCCCGCTCCACCCAGAAGAAACAGGCCCTGCTGGAGTAGTCCCGCTCCACCCAGAAGAAACAGGCCCTGCTGGAGTCGTCCCGCTCCACCCAGAAGAAACAGGCCCTGCTGGAGTCGGCCCGCTCCACCCAGAAGAAACAGGCCCTGCTGGAGTCGTCCCGCTCCACCCAGATGAAACAGGCCCTGCTGGAGTCGTCCCGCTCCACCCAGAAGAAACAGGCCCTGCTGGAGTCGTCCCGCTCCACCCAGAAGAAACAGGCCCTGCTGGAGTCGTCCCTCTCCACCCAGAAGAAACAGGCCCTGCTGGAGTCGTCCCGCTCCACCCAGAAGAAACAGGTCCTGCTGGAGTCGTGCCGCTCCACCCAGAAGAAACAGGCCCTGCTGGAGTCGGCCCGCTCCACCCAGAAGAAACAGGCCCTGCTGGAGTCGGCCCGCTCCACCCAGAAGAAACAGGCCCTGCTGGAGTCGTCCCGCTCCACCCAGATGAAACAGGCCCTGCTGGAGTCGTCCCGCTCCACCCAGAAGAAACAGGCCCTGCTGGAGTCGTCCCGCTCCACCCAGAAGAAACAGGCCCTGCTGGAGTCGTCCTGCTCCACCCAGAAGAAACAGGCCCTGCTGGAGTCATCCGTCTCCACCCAGAAGAAACAGGCCCTGCTGGAGTCGTCCCGCTCCACCCAGAAGAAACAGGCCCTGCTGGAGTCATCCGTCTCCACCCAGAAGAAACGGGCCCTGCTGGAGTCGTCCCGCTCCACCCAGAAGAAAGAGGCCCTGCTGGTGTCGTCCCGCTCCACCCAGAAGAAACAGGCCCTGCTGGAGTCGGCCCGCTCCACCCAGAAGAAACAGGCCCTGCTGGAGTCGGCCCGCTCCACCCAGAAGAAACAGGCCCTGCTGGAGTCGGCCCGCTCCACCCAGAAGAAACAGGCCTTGCTGGTGTCGTCCCGCTCCACCCAGATGAAACAGGCCCTGCTGGAGTCGTCCCGCTCCACCCAGAAGAAACAGGCCCTGCTGGAGTTGTCCCGCTCCACCCAGATGAAACAGGCCCTGCTGGAGTTGGCCCGCTCCACCCAGAAGAAACAGGCCCTGCTGGAGTCGTCCCGCTCCACCCAGAAGAAACAGGCCCTGCTGGAGTCGTCCCGCTCCACCCAGAAGAAACAGGCCCTGCTGGAGTCAGTGGTCTGCGGAGAGGGAGACTGCTTCAACACACAGTGCCTCAAACTGGTTTAGAGGGAACCAGGGAGGTATGGGACCCCTGTAGGTCACTATTAAGATTGGAACAAAACAATTGCCAGCACAGGGGCCCATCAGGAGGATAGTCCTAGTCTTGAGTTTCATAAGACTCCACTAAACAACATAGCCATTACCCTGCCTGTACTCCAAAGCAGGAACACAAACTGTCCCTTCAGTTCAGGCAAATCCACTTGCCACGTTATAGTAGTAGATGCAAATGAAATGATTGTGTGACTGATAGGATATGTATGTGAATATATACAGAAGTGGGGGCTGCTGAGGGGAGGACGGCTCATAATAATGTCTGGAATGGAGTCAATGGAAAGGCATCATCCACATGGAAACCACGTCGTTGATGTGTTTGATACCATTCCATTGAACTCATTCCAGACATTATTATGAGCCGTCCTCCCCTCAGCAGCCTCCACTGACATACAGTACAAGGTTTTTAGACGAGGGAGAAGTTTCACATTCCTGTGTGATTAAGACCGGAGTACATCATCAACCTGAAATCATGTTACTTCCCCCCAGATCTGTGACTTCGTCCCGTAAAATCAACCACGGCTCTTCTGTACCTTTTCAATTGAGTGTGACTTGGCTCAGGATACACCCCTCTCCACAAAACAAAAGTAAAATAGATATGTAATCATTTAAAACTGTACATATTATTAGTAGGGAAATGTACAACTTGTAAAAATGATTCTTGAATAAAATGATTTAATGTATTTAATTGAATTATTCTAATGATCTCTGTATCACTGTTTGTTTACATGTTTAAATGACTATTGTTTATCCAAATAAAAAATAAAATAAGTGCATCATGTGGAGAAATGACAAACAACAAATTGCAGGAATCTGGAAATACAATTGAAATGTGGTACATATGTGGTACATAGACACTGTTGGTGAAAAGTGACAGACTAGCTAATGGGATGTTCATTAATAGACAATCAACTGAATGATTGAAAATAGAACTGCAATTGTATTTTCATGAGTACAAACTACTCATCCGTACATCAAGTTCTATACATCTTACAATTGAGGTAGGCCTTTAATCAATCAACACGTGTGAGTCCTCTACTACTGACGTCAGTAGTGATTTGATTCCTAAATACAAGAGCTTTTTGGTATTTCTGCTTAGTAGAGTTAATCTTGATTCTCACTCATGTATAGTAAACAAACATATAAAACGCAACATTTAAAGTGTTGGTCCCATGTTTCATGAGCTGAAATAAAATATCATTTTGTAAATATATATTATTTTCTGGAAACCGTTACATCTCACTGTTATTTAATTATTAGAGATATACAGATGTATATTGCGCCCACCATGCGTCATGTCTGCAACGGTCCTGTGAGGTGAAATGTGTATATTTTGGGATGTGAGCACTGTGTTTGACCTGATGAAGATCCGTTTCGGATCGAAATGTCAACAAAGCAGTGAATTGGGAGCTTTAACAGTGTGCGGGTCTTCTTGTTCTATACTAGTATTCTTTATCAGCCCAGTATCTATGTTTTTAAGGATGTGCGGATGACCACAAACTTTTCTGAAGTAAAAGATCCCAGAAATGTTCCATACACACAAAAAGCTTATTTCTCTCACATTTTGTGCACCAATTTGTTTACATCCCTGTTAGTGAGCATTTCTCCTTTGCCAAGATTATCCATATCAAGAAGATAATTAAACAGCATGATCATTACACAGGTGCCCTTTGTGCTGGGGACAATAAAAGGCCACTCTAAAATGTGCAGTTTTGTCACACAACACAATGCCACAGATGTCTCAAGTTTTAAGGGAGTGTGCAATTGGCATGCAGACTGCAGGAATGTCCACCAGAGCTGTTTCCAGATAATTTCATGTTTATTTCTCTACCATAAACTGCCTCCAACTCTGTTTTAGAGAATTTGGCAGTATGTCTAACCGGCATCACAACCGCAGACCACGTGTAACCACGCCAGCCCAGGATCTCCATATCTGGCTTCTTCACCTGCGGGATCGTCTGAGACCAGCCACCAGGACAGCTGATGAAATAGAGTATTTCTGTCTGTTATTATGCCCTTTTGTGGGGGAAAACTCATTCTGATTAGCTTGGCCTGGCTCCCCAGTAGGTGGGCCGGGCTCCCAAGTGGGTGGGCCTATGGTTGCGCCCCTGTCCAGTCATGTAAAATCCTTAGATTAGGGCCTAATGAATTTATTTAAATTGACTGATTTCCTTATATGAACTGTAACCATTATTTTCTAGGACAGCAAATAAGATAATAGATTCATGCAGTGCTTTTAATATAATGGAGATCTTTTCACCTCTACCCTTGTCTGAGGTGGAATGTGAATCCACAACCTTCTGGCTACTTTGCCATGTAGGCTAATGCTTACAAAATGAAGAACAGATTATGAAACTGCGTATCTGAAGGCTCTGGTTTGTCTAGGAGTGAGGGGAAGCGGTAGGTATGTAACCTGCTATCCACTTTGTTTCATTATATTGGGTATAGGGGAGGGTCACTTGTTGTTTTTTCAAGCGTAAAGGGAGGGTCAGGTAAAACTATATTTTACTGAAGGAAGGGCCATCCATTTTCAGTTCAGAGAGGTCCGATTTCCTCCAGGTATCCCTCATTATAAATAACGTAGAGTCCGTAACAAAACATTAATTGTAATGTGAGCCGACTAAAATTCGTTTTTTTTCACTCTATGCTATACCTTGTCCTCATAGTTGGGTAGTTTATCCTCGTGGATAATGATGATGTCGGAGTATCTCGTACCGCATTACTTTACAAATCTTTTCCAGCGCGGGGTCTGTCTCATAAATATCAGCATCTAACTGAAGACAAGGACAGTACTGAATCAACCAGTCACTCTAGTCTCGCGAGGTCAGATCATCCTTCCAAACGTGAGCTGAGTCTGGGCCACTCAGACACTACTGTTTCATGCAATCTAATTTAGGTAGCTACAGTCATATTTATATTTGTATATGATAATGAATAACAAAATAGCTAGCTAGCTAAACGTTGACACATTTTTCTTGATAGCTGAAGCTTGTCTAGCAAACAGCTAAAGTTGTTATCAAGTTACTCTTCCTATAGCCTAGGTCTATAGCTTATATTATAAACTGGGTGGTTCGAGCCCTGAATTCTGATTGGCTGAAAGCCATGGTATATCAGACTGTATACCACGGGTATGACAAAACGTTTCGTTTTACTGCTCTAATTATGTTGGTAACCAGTTTATAATAGCAATAATGCACCTCGGGGGTTTGTGATATGTGGCCAATATACCACGTCTAAGGGCTGTGTCCAGGCACTCTGCGTTGCATCGTAATAAGAATAGCCCTTAGCCGTGCTATATTGGTCATATACCACACCTCCTCGGGCCTTGCTTAAGTATGTACTATGGATCATTTGATTGACTGGCTGTTATCAGGTTGTTCCTTACTCGCTAGCTTGCTATTAGCTACAGCTAACTACCTTCCAGTAGAAACCGCAAGCTTTTCTAACTCCTCCAAAGACACAGGTTTGTTTGGGTTTAGTTTACGCGGCATCCTCTGATCTTTGTCAGAATCGTCCATGAACCAAGCCTCAATCAACACCATAGCACGGAATAAATGTTCAATAAAATAGAGATAGATGTCTCGCTAGTAACATAAGAAAACGCATGTGATAAAAACACAAATGAAGACATCACTTTGATATGGTAATGAGGAAACCTTCAAAATAAAAGGCCACATTTTAACATTTTTTCACTGTCAATAAAGCATTAAAAATGTGTTTTCAGTAGGCTAGAGCAGTGATTGAGGAGGGACAACCTGAGGGGTACTTGAACCAGCAACCCTTGACATTTTGGCAAAAATTCCTACTTTCAACTCACTTCATCAAGACATGGAAAAAAAGGTGGGACTGGGAACACTCGTATTGTCCATCCCACTGAATATCCTAATTTAAATAAATCAGTAGGCAACCATAATAGGTTGAATTCACTGTGTTTGACGAACCCAATTCATGGGTTTGATGATGTTTTGTTGTGGAGTTTAGTTATAATAACTAATTTGTTGGCAATTAGTGTCTTAGAAAAAACATTACTTACTGTAATGGGTAACTGGTAAAATACACACTGCACTGTAGCCTAGTGTAGCGTGCCAGCCAACTATGGGTGCATGCATGCCTGTTTGTCGCTTCATTGTACTATCCACAACTCACCACAAGGTGGCAGTCAAGTAGGTGGCGAGACAGACACCATTGCTGTGTTACTTGTTTGTCATTGAGATGCTAAAACTTGAGTCAGGATCATGTGGTCCAGTGTTTTCTCATATCAGTGACAACTGACTGGGTATTTAGCTGTAGCATAAATCACAGTGATTGAAAAATACTCTTCTTATAGATGCTTCTTGAAGATCCAACACAGGAAAAATTGACTACTGGAATATGACAAACCCAACTAACAGAATCGTTGTCTACCTGTGTCACCAAATTGTTGTTCTGGAGCAGACATTGACCCTCGCTGCCAGGTTCATTGTGTGCGCATAAGGGTCTTGACACATTCAGCAGGCCCAACCCCACGGCCCACATCCCAGAGGAACCAGAGAGAGGGCTGAGGTGATGTCTGGGCAAAAAAACAGGAAGTGACTTGGTGTTGCTAAGGGTGACAGGCAGCAGTGTTTTGGTCATGGTATTGTTGGATGGGCCCTTATAAATGTCTTCTGTTGCTATGCTAAAGGTTGGAGCTTCCTAGGAGAGAGCGATAGAGTGGGGTTGACGTACAGTACATGTGTTTCATTCAATAATAAAATAATATATGCCATTTAGCAGATGCTTTTATCCAAAGTGACTTACAGTCATGCGTGCATACATTCTATATATGGGTGGTCCCAGGAACCAAACCCACAACCCTGGCAGTACAAGCACCATGTTCTACCAACTGGGCTACAAAGGACCAGTAAGCTTCATTCAGTCAGTTAAAGGTGACTTAAACCACACATAGTGCAAATGCTGTAGTATCTGTGTGCTTGTCCTGAAGGACACCAACTATAAGACTGAAAAGCTTTTTGGTCAAAAAGAAAACCATAATTGCATCATTATGTAAACTCTATTGGTGGGATATTTTGGTCTGTTGTCTTGTATTCTCTCAGTGGGATTTTTATTCACACTGATTATCTGAGACTGAGTGTGAGAAATGAGGGCTACTTCACACATAACTGTGAATCATATTAACCACAGTGCTGATTCTGTGAAATAAGACCAAATGTTTTGTCATTTAGCAGACGCTCTTATCTAAAGCGACTTAAAGGAGCAATTAGGGTTAAGTTCCTTGCTCAATGGCACATCGGCATATTTCTTACCTAGTCGGCTGGGGGATTCAAAGCAGCAACTTTTCAGTTACTGGCCCAATGCTCTTAACCGCCAGGCGTACTGCCACCTGACCACCATCCCAGGTTATACATACAGACTTAAAGAATAACAAACTTTCCTTCTACTGGACATGACCACATGACCTCATCTGGGTGTGGAAATTATGACATTCAATCAAAAATATACTTGTGATGACCTCAGCTTGGATAGATCTTCATCCACGATATCACATGTTCTTATGGGATGACATGATGTACAGAAAGGAAAGAGGCTGTCAAACAACTGCTTTGTGTTTCACAATGATGATCCCATTTGGAGTGGCACAGGACAACACAGAGGCATTGTGCAGAGACTACAGAGTGTATTAACCCTTGGATTATCTGTCTTTTCAGGTATCAAGAGATGCAGTGAAGTTAATGTCAAAAATAGCATTGGCCAAGACCAGGTAAGAGCACCATGTTGCCACGTGAGTGTATCTCAACAAGATAATCACCATTCTGTTTGTTTCTGTGTGTGGTGTGTTTGTTCTTTCATTGGGCAAAACATTACGTCAGCACACCACACCCACACAAGTGACATACATGTACATGTGAACAGAAGTGTTTGAGGCGACTCAGTGACCTAACACGACACAGGAAAAAGCAGAGGAGTGGATGGCTATTCCTGTGAAATAAGAGTTTCTGTTCTGTTTTTGTTTGTTTTGGTTGCTTTTGTTTTTGTTTGTACTTAGTGATTTGATGACATAAAGAAATGGATATTCCTCATTGTTGTGTCCTTATTTGGCTCTTTGTCTTTCACCCGTGGCAGTCCCTTTCACATGTCCCAACAGCAGTAGAACACCCACTATGACCTCACAGCAACTCCAACCATACCCATTGACACTGTAAACAATATACTACACTACACATTTAGCTCAGCAAGCTCATTTACTTTGCTTTTATGTGAGTGGGCCCTGTGGTAAGCTGTCTAACTGCCAAAGTCCTGAAGAGCCTGGCAGCCCTAGCTAGCTCAGAAAATGGTAGTGACTTGGACTGCCAATGGGTTGGGGTGGGTTGGGGGGGCTGGCTGTGCTGGACGTTCCCAGCATGGGAGAGAGAGAAGTGGCATAGCTCAGCTGTCAGGAGTGGAGAGGGGAGCGAGGGA
This sequence comes from Oncorhynchus clarkii lewisi, assembly GCF_045791955.1. Lineage (NCBI taxonomy): Eukaryota > Metazoa > Chordata > Actinopteri > Salmoniformes > Salmonidae > Oncorhynchus > Oncorhynchus clarkii. The sequence goes on along the minus strand of NC_092165.1, from coordinate 48,471,690 downwards.
CCCAGCCAGGCAGCCAGCCTCCAAACCAAACGGCTTCAGCTGCTAACAGCTCCTAGTGACTGCAGCATAGTAGTTAAATATAGACCCATGCTTTAGCCTCCGTCTCCACACTGAAAGACTGGGGACAAAGGAGGAGTAAATGAAAAGACCTGGACGTGTGACAAAGGACATCACCCTGCTGCACCTCTCTCTCCCCGCTGAGCAACGGCTCCTTTCAAACACAGACAGAGTGGGAGTGGGAACAGAACTGTGCCTCCATGATTGCCTGTCTCCCTCCTCCGCCAAGGCTTTCTCTCCTTTATTTGGTCTTTCTCACCCTCACTCCCTTGCATTCTCTTTCTGTCACAAACACTCTCCCACTGACTCCTCAAAGTGTATATATTTGGCTGACTTACAGAGAAAGAAAAAAGGGAGTGGAGAGAGAGAGAGAGAGAGAGAGAGAGAGAGAGACAGAGAGAGAGAGAGATATAGAGAGCATGAGAGAGGGAAGTAGGGAGAGTGGATAAGCGAGTAGAGAGAGAGCGAGAGAGAGGACTAGATCCAGCTCTCGTTGCTGTAGCATTTCCTTCTTGACCTGGAATCCTAGAGGAGGAGAAGTGAGAGAGCAGAGCTTGTCCATGGTGATGGCATTCATTCTGTTGCAGGGCAGCTGAACAGGAGTAGCATTAAGAAGAGGTCTTCAGAGGACATTCACATACAGCAGGGCAGACTGAGTCACTCCTGTAGGATTACCTTAAGCACCACTCCAAACCTAACCCTGGGGACCAGAAAGAACAGGTAAGAAAGTACAGCTTACTGTCTTCTACACAGTGTGCCTCAGTGAAAGCATGCTTCTCTCATCTCTACTCAGTGTGGGAAGTTAAACCATGTTCCCATGTCGTGGCAGGAGATAAACCTATCAGCTGAAATGCTCTAGTATCATGAGTTTGAAATGCTGAGAGAGCTATTACTGTTGATGGACTTTGTCAGTGCTGCTCTGCACAGATGTACTGTAGGTTACAGAATACTGCGTGAAGGAACACTATTTTAATGGACTCTGTCTTCCGGCTTTGTGCAGTATGAATGGGTTAAAATCCATGCTGTCCACATACATTAAAACACATTGAGTGTATGACATGTTTTAAGAGAGTTAAGGTCTTTTGACTGTTCTCAGGAGGTAGAATGGTCATTAGGAGTTAGACACTGGCACTGAGACAGCACACATGGGAAAGAGAAAGTCATGAATCTAATGTACCATATAAATCACTACTTATTCCTCTGTCATTGTTATATAAAAGCAGTGTGAGAACCCCTTCTAGTGTTATACTAGCAAGAAAAGCCTTGTGAGGACTTAGAGCTGACAGCGTAATCCAGACAAATAACGTTCTCCTGAGATATTTAGGCTGGGAGATAAGGAATAACTTATCCAGATTCCTCCGTTAACATTGGGAATGGATCGTCTCCTCGAACCTTGTCCGGGGGGGGGGGGGGGTCAACTTGTTGTGAAACAGCATAATTTCTACGTGGTTATTCATTCCTTTTAATTATGTCAAATTATTTGATTTATCACCAGGCCATCAATCATAGAACATGCATGTATATTTGGTTCTCATAAGAACTAATCCATTTGTCAAGACATACATCACACAGTCTAGCTGAGCCAAATGAAATGTGCAACATATCTCTCTTTTATAGGGGTTGCAAGAAAAGGGTTCCAAAAGGGTTCTTCGACTGTCCGTATAGAATAACCCTTTTTGGTTCCAGGCAGAATCCTTTGAGTTCCATGTAGCACCTTCTGTGGAAAGGGTTCCACATGGAACCCCCTAAAAGTTCTACTTGGAACCAAACGGGTTATACCTGGAACAAGAAGGGTTAATCTAAGGGTTCTCCTAAGGAGACAGTCGAAGAACCCTTTTAGGTTCTAGATAGCACCTTTTTTTCTTCAAGTGTTCAGGCATACTTTAAGTTAACCGTCATCCATCTCCTCAGCACCGATCTGTCTCTGTATTGCTCCTAATGCAGACCAGCTCTGGAAGAGAGAGGAGAGCTAACTGTTCACACTCCAGCTGATGTGGTCCCCTAACACTTAATAATATCATGGTAGATACAGGGAGGAGGGGAGAGAGAGAGAGATCTGTCATTAATATTTATGGCACTTTGTCCAGGTCAGGGATAAGGAGATCCTTTCCTAATGTTAGTTTGAGTGGTTTACTTTACACTTGAGTGTTTTGTTTCCAGGGGTTACCGAAGTTCATTCACTGCTCATTCTTTTTACAATGTTTGAAGAGTTATCAAGTCAGACTTATCTATTCAGACAGACCAAGCTATGTCATTGGCTCATACAAGTGGCACAGGTGCAGAGAGAGCATTCGCTTACTCAAACTGTGTCCCTCTCCACTGAGATGCCCGTCGCCTCAAATCACCTTTGTCACTACATTATTATGATCTTGCATCACTTACTTCTGATCAGTGAGATGATAAGGACATGGCTAAGTTATGAGGTATTGTAGCTCTTTCAGCAGTGGTAGATTGGGAAAGAGATACCACTCCACTGTGGTGTTTATCGACCAGGCTTTTCCATTGACAACATACAATCGTCAATGGACAGCCAGTTCTTAATTGTATTTTTTATAGCCTGCATAGCGATTCTGGTAGGATGTAGGCTACATCATGCACTTGGCTTGGAAATGTCTACAACATTGGATAGAAGTATCCATTGCTGTAGTTATAGAGAGGGAGCAAGCGTATATATGGTAAGGGTGATTGTATCTGCCTGGCATGTGTCCACTTTCCAGTGCACTGCCATCAGCACTCTTTGGAATTATCTGGTAACAGAGGTCTGCTTCACGTGGTCAACTCATCGCTTTTGGGAGTGGGCCAGACTGTAGCCTGCAGTGTGTTGTGGGAGTGGGGGAGGTTGGAGGAGTGACCCTGGCTCTGTCCCTTGTTGAGGCCAGACAGAGGGAGCTGGTCTGGGGCTGGTCACTATACTCCCAGTGGTCACTGTGGTGCAGCCTTCAGACCTGCTGGTGAGATTCGGCAACAGCTGTCCCTGGCACGTGTCACCCCCATTACTATGACACTAAGCCATGAATGTAGAGAATCTGTTCCAGACCTTTAGGTTTTACATATAATAATGCTTCTTACATGTCCATGTTATGAAGTGTAAAGGAAAACCACAGTGCTTCATCAGCGTACATCGAATGACCATGCAGCTGGTGGGCTTTGCTCTCTTATAAAGTTCATAGTAAACCATCTTGACATTCTCCAAATATTGTGACGAGAGAAGTCATCTCCTTCAAGGTGGTATCTTAAAGGAATCTTTTGAATCCTATTCCTTCTGTATGTCACAGATGTATCTATATTAATCGTCAGTAGCTTGGGATAGTGATGCTATTCATTGCAAATGGTTCTGGCCCCATTCTTACTGACCTTCGCCCTATCTTCTCGCTAGAAAAGCAGTCATTCCGAGAACTTCTTGCTGAACTTTTGAAAGGTTCAGGTAGGGAGACTTTGCATTCCCTGAAGTGAGTCTTATTGTAGTAATACGTGATCTCAAATCAACCAGGCTGCGTCTCGCTTCCTCTCTTCCTCCCAGTCAGTGGGGGAGTGACATCATGATAGACTGCTGGAGACTTCCATTTTTTCACGTAATTTATTTGGACGGTTTTGAACATATTTGCTGACCGATCCATGACTCAGAAATAGAGCTGCCTTATCGCTCTGGGATCTCAGTGTCTGTACTGACTGACTGCTGGAGCTCTTTTTATCAAATGTTTATTTAACCTTTTATTTAACTAGGCAACTCTTGAGTTGGACAGACGACTCAAGTTAGGCTAAATGTGTATAACTTTTTTTCAGCAGTGTGAAAGGGTCATGTAATGTCATGTAATGTCATGTGCATCACACATGGACAGATCAGAGCAGACCATTTACATTTTATGGAATTATGGCCTAGTAAGGGGCGCAACTTTGGTTTTAGAAGTGGGGGGGACATAATATATATATATATACACTCCAAACAGCCTACCCGACCACTCAGAGGCGTCCGCATGGTCCTATAGCACACTGTTGCCTTGTTTTGTATCACATTCCAATGATAAAACTGGAGAGGACAAAAATGCCATTTCAGAATGTGAGTGTGCTTCACCCATGTGTAATTTGCAGCCTCTATATGGTCTTTATGCAACATTCTGAACATGCCTAGAATCTCCGTTTAAACATGATATCCAATCATGTCATGTTACTCAAGGAATTTGATGCTTGATTGGTTGGTGTCCATTTACAGATTCTGTAAGCCTACTCCATGCTGCTCCCTCAATAGATCAAGTGAATTGGGTTGCTACCCAGCACAGTAGAGTTGTGAATATCATATCTGTTGGCTCTTGGAGACATACAAGCTTCGTTCAGAGCAAAAGGAGATAAATGTACACAGGTACGATCTTAATTTTATCACCGTGTTTCAGGGGAACTTGCAATGCAGGAAATGTAAAACGTGTACTGTATGAGGTTTAAAAGGGCTTCTGTAATTTCCACTTTGAAATGTCAGACTTGACTTTCCCTTACGAAAAATGTATCAACCCCTACAAAATGTCCATCAATTATAATCCACATTTCCTGTTGCTGCAGGATTATTTTCCTACTGTAGCAAACTGGCTCAAATTAAGATCCTACATCTGTATGTGAATTGCATTGCCTTTGATAGGCCTACAGTGTACAGTATTAGGGCCGACTAGCTGCACCATCTTCATCTACTGAAGGTATGTACAGATGAAGTCGGAAGTTTACATACACTTTAGCCAAATACATTTAAACTCAGTTTTTCACAATTCCTGACATTTAATCCTAGTAAAAATTCCCTGTTGTAGCTCAGTTAGGATCACCCCTTAATTTTAAGAATGTGAAATGTCAGAATAATAGTAGAGAGTGATTTATTTAAGCTTTTTATTTTTGTTCATCACATTCCCAGTGGGTCAGAAGTTTACATACATGCAATTAGTATTCGGTAGCATTGTCGTTAAATTGTTTAACTTGGGTCAAACGTTTCGGTAGCCTTCCACAAGCTTCCCACAATAAGTTGGGTGAATTTTGGCCCATTCCTCCTGACAGAGCTGGTGTAACTGAGTCAGGTTTGTAGGCCTCCTTGCTCGCACACACTTTTTCAGTTCTGCCAACACATTTCTATGGGATTGAGGTCAGGGCTTTGTGATGGCCACTCCAATACCTTGACTTTGTTGTCCTTAAGCCATTTTTCCACAACTTTGGAAGTATTCTTGGGGCCATTGTCCATTTGGAAGACCCATTTGCGACCAAGCTTTACATTCCTGACTGATGTCTTGAGATGTTGCTTCAATATTTCCACATAATTTTTGTTCCTCATGATGCTATCTATTTTGTGAAGTGCACCAGTCCCTCCTGCAACAAAGCACCCCCACAACATGATGCTGCCACCCTCGTGCTTCGCGGTTCGGATGGTGTTCTTCGGCTTGCAAGCCTCCCACTTTTTTCTCCAAACATAACGATGGTCATTATGGCCAAACAGTTCTATTTTTGTTTCATCAGACCAGAGGACATTTCTCCAAAAACTATGATATTTGCCCCCATGTGCAGTTGCTATCCATAGTCAGGCTTTTTTATGGCAGTTTTGGAGCAGTAGCTTCTTCCTTGCTGAGCAGCCTTTCAGGTAATGTCGATATAGAACTCCTTTTACTGTGGATATCGATACTTTTGTACCTGTTTCCTCCAGAATCTTCACATGGTCTGTTGCTGTTGTTCTGGGATTGATTTGCACTTTTCACGCCAAAGTGCGTTCATCTCTAGGAGACAGAATGCATCTTCTTCCTGAGCGGTATGACGGCTGTGTGGTCCCATGGTGTTTATACTTGCATACTATTGTTTGTACAGATGAACGTGGTACCTTCAAGCGTTTGGAAATTGCTCCCAAGGATGAACCAGACTTGTGGAGGTCTACAATTTATTTTTTTGTCTGCAATTTAGGTTTTGTCTGATTTCTTTTGATTTTCCAATGATGTCAAGCAAAGAGGCACTGAGTTTGAAGGTAGGCCTTGAAATACATCCACAGGTACATCTCCAATTGGCTCAAACTTTGTCAATTAGCCTATCAGAAGCTTCTAAAGCCATGACATAATTTTCTAGAATTTTCCAAGCTGTTTAAAGGCTTAGTTTATGTATACTTCTGACCCACTGGAATTGTGATACAGTGAGTTATAAGTGAAATAATCTGTCTGTAATTTTTTGGGGGAAAAATGATTTATGTCATGCATAAATTTGATGTCCTAACCGACTTTCCACAACTATAGTTTGTTAACAAGAAATTTGTGGAGTGGTTGAAAAACGGGGTTTTAATGACTCCAACCTAAGTGTATGTAAACTTCCGACTTCAACTGTATGTGTCTTCCTTCTGTCATACATGACACTGTTGGGACACTGTTGCCCTGGTGTTAAAAATACCTGTTTTTTTGCTAATGGTGGAAACTCATTGAACCTCATCTGCAATCAGAAGACCGTGTATGTAATGTTGTGATGAAGAGGATACAACGAGTAGAAACCTTGTAGGGAAAGTAATATTCTGCCCTAGCAGGATGACATGTCAGGTGTAAGAAATTTTGATGCAGAGTATAAATAGAAGTAGGCCAGATCACTAGACAAACTGTACCGTGGCCAATATACATATACAGTAACCAACAGAACTGGGACCCTGTCGGCAGAGACCATGTCATCTAGTATTTAGAAATTCTAAGTTAAACAAAGTATTATGAAATTCCAAGTGCAATAAGCATATATTGTAAACATAAATTCCACGTGTAATTTAGTGATATAATACCAATCAACAAGAAATATGTACACTGTAAGTGTGTTCAGCTGTCTCAACCGACAAAAGGCTTCATCAGTCTTCAGTTGAACTAAATTTGCCTCTGAAACACGTCTGTTATGTAATATTTGACCCTGAAAGGTCACTGTTTGTCTGCAGAGGAATGTGTCTGCAGAAAGCTGAGACATACCAGTCTGTAGCAGTACATGGAAAAGAGGAACTTGTAAAAACAGTAATACTAACATTTGAATCAAGACAATCTCTGTAACAGTTTTGAGTCAAGGTGGATTGAAACATCATTTTCCTTGTTAAGATGGAAGAGCTGTTTTACCCCACAGTATTTGATCAGGTCTGCAGGCGTGGTGCGTTGCCAAACTCCTTCATGCTGAGGCACAGTTCCCAGCCCATATTTAGTCACGTTGGGTTCATAGCGTGGCTACCCAATGGGCATGGACGTCAGTTCAACGTCTATTTTTGATTTACATTTGTGGTGTTGTCAACTAAGGTCAATTCAATGTGAAATCAACCAAAAATATTACCATGACATTGGATTTAGGTTAAAAGTTGGTTGCAAATCCAATGAGTTGTCCACGTTGATTCGACGTCATCACATTGAAATGACGTGGAAACAACACGTTGATTCAACTAGTTTTTGCCCAGTGAGTATATCAAACTCCCCCAATCAAACAATACGTTTTTCCAAAGAGTTCGGAGGGCCCCTGGAATCCCGACAACTGCTGTCACTAGTGTCTCAGGGAGCAGGAGCTATCTATCAACTAAGGCTGACATCACAGGCCAAATCAGGACCATGTAGCCATGCAGTCTGGGAGGGACCTCTGGAGGAGCACTGGAAGAGGAGGTACAGATCTCATACAAACAACAACAACAACTCTAGATCTGGGATCCACTGGCTAAATCAGGTCCTCCAACGAAGTTTGTTTATTTTCACGGTATGTCCACACACCTTATGGATGAATTTGGCTTGTATGTAGGTGGTGTAGCTGTAGCCAAATATTGTTGCTTTCAATGATCATTTGAGCAGTATGTTGTACCCCAACCTAAAGCTGCTGGACTCCCTTTCAGTGAAAGGCATCTGTTTACTTGCTGATCACAGCTAAAGTGATAGGGCTCCTTTTTCTCCAGCATGGACCAGGAGAACGTGTGTTGGGGTCGGAGACCCTATAAATACCCTGAGTGACAGCTGGCCATGACCGCCAGGGTCTAGCCTGGCTATGTGGGAGTAGACATGGGACCCAACCTTACTTTAGTCCCATGCCTTCACAGGACCCACAGATCATTAGGCCCTGGCCTTCTCATCAGAGGGAACTTGGGCGTTTGATGCAGGCAGTCAGACAGTAACATACTACAGATGACTTGGATTCCATGGATTTGTGGGCATGCTGGTCAGGGGTACCCAGTGAGGGCTCATTGTCCATTAGCCAGCTCCCTCCACATTAGGGAAGAAGGGAATGCAACATGCAGGAATGGTATGTGAGGCTCAGAGGCCACGTGGCTTTGGAACCCCCATTTGCCCTCTTAGAATTCACTTCACTCACAACAGTTGCAAACCATTGAGCTGAAACGGAGAGTCATGCTGTAGGAATCTGATTGAAATTTAAATAGAAAACACAAAAATTGGAAGGAGTTAAGGGTATAGAGAAGGTTTTGTTATCATTACGCCTTGGTGAAATTGGAGTAATAGATCATTATCCTGAAATGGTCTATTTGAACAGTGTCCAGTCAGCTATCTATCTAACCTCAGTTCCATGTGAATGTTGAGCTTTCATGGCTTAACTCCCAATCAGCTCATTACCCTTGAATCAAAGTAATGCATGTTCCAGCTGATAGCATTACACAATCCATACAGAACTGTGGGAATAAGAACCGGTTTAATTAAACTGTGCTAGAGGAAAAATAAATGTGTTCTTGGAGTTTGGAATCATAGGTGGAAGCCAAAGGAGCCAGAAGTTGGAGCTAAAGTATTTTTCCAAAGTTAAATGGAGGATGAAGCCCAAATTAACTAGGGAGAAGTGATACTGTACTCTACAGAGGTGTTGCATAGTTACATATTGGAAGTGTGCATGTACTTCAATAATAAATGCAAGTTTTACATTGAATGTACTTAGGTTCATGTCCTGACCATGAGTTCAAAACAATATTTAGAGTTTTGTTTTGAAGTGTGTGAGAGAAGTAGGTGCTTTCAAAATATGGTTGTGTCTGATTCCTCTCTGGCCTCTTACAACCTCTCTTAACCCACCTTTTAAACCAGACGAAGACCACATAAACGTGTGGTCATTTGAGAGCCAGTGGACTGGTCACTGTGTTATTCTTATCTCAGTGGTTTACAGCAATACTCAGTAAAGCCTATCGATCCAAACACTGTGGTGAACAGTGGTGTAAAGTGCTTAAGTAAAAATACTTTAACGTACTACTTAAGTCGTTTTTCTGGGGTATCTGTACTTTACTATTTACAAAACTCCAGTCTCAACGTCAACAGTGAAGAGGCGACTCCAGGATGCTGGCCTTCTAGGCCAGGTGTTTTGGTTCTATTCTGGTTAGAGCCAGTTTGCACTGTACAGTATTATACGAGATCTTAGGTTTCTTGGAAATTTCTTGCATGGAATAGCCTTCATTTCTCGGAACAAGAATAGACTGACGAGTTTCAGAAGAAAGTCTTTGTTTCTAGCCATTTTGAGCTTGTAATCGAACCCACAAATGCTGATGCTCCAGATACTCAACTAGTCTAAAGAAGGCCAGTTTTATTGCTTCTTTAGCACAACCATTTTCAGCTGTGCTAACATAATTGCAAAAGGGTTTTTTAATGATCAATTAGCCATTTAAAATGAAAAACTTGGATTAGCTAACACAATGTGTCATTGGAATCTAATCCTTTGCTGGAGTCAAGTACAGTACAGTACTGTAGATGTTACATCATCAAGGCATAGAGTGTAACCTTGGTACCCCTTTATCCTTGGCTGCACCTGTCCTGGCAGGGCTGAGGAGTGGCATAGCAGTGGGTACTGGGTAGTCTCCTGTGCTAGAGAAAATCACTCCAGTTTGACTCAAATTGATGTTATTATACTGTAATGTACTACAGGGCATGGAAAGCAGTCTGAGTAGCCCAATTCACAACTTGAGATAGCTTTTCTTCTCTCTTATTTTGGATGATCTTTTCTTTCAACCCTTTCTTGCACCTGGACCTTTTTCCAGGAAACATTTGAGATTAGGGTAGATTCGTTTCAGACGCCATTAAGTCATTCTGATCAGTAAGAGCTCTGCAGAGTCAGACCGCTACTAAAGAGGAAGATAAACAAATCCCTGAGGAGTGAGCTGAAACCTCCAGTGAACCGCTGTCAGAACCCTGTATCTCACACATACATACAGTACAGTCAGGCCTGCTTTGCTCCAGTGTCATAGCTCTCCTAGTGAACATCTTGTTTTCATCGAGGTTAGAATGAGTTACTGTTCTTTATTAATGTTCACAGTCCCAGTGTTGTGCTGTTCTGGCTACGGATTGCGTTGTTTCAACGGTCCCAAGGAGGTGGGTCACCCACCTAATTGAGCCTCGAACTGATCTCCGAGTAGAGAGAGCGGTGGAGTCGTGTAGGGGAGAGGGAATGTGTGACATAGTTCTGTGAGCTCACTCAGCTCAAGATGGCTCAGAGGATGAGTCAGGGGTCGTGTGACATCACCTGCAAGGGAATTGTTCGCTATCTGTCTGTCACGATCGTCGTAAGAACATTCGGACCAAAGTGTGATATGGGTTCCACATATTTATTGACGTGACACGCACAAAACAATTTTAAAAAAGCAAACAATACGTGAAGCTATGGAGTGCTCACAGGCAACTACACATAAACAAGATCCCACAAAAAAAACAGTGGGGAAATGGCTGCCTAAATATGATCCCCATTCAGAGACAACGCTAAACAGCTGCCACTGGGAACCATACCAGGCCGACAGAAATAAAACAACCTAGATTACCCACCGTAGTCACACACCGACCCTCCAAAGGTGCGGACTCCGGCCGCAAAACCTGACTCTATAGGAGAGGGTCTGGGTGTGCATCTAGTGTCGGTGGCGGCTCTGGTGCTGGACCTTGCCCCCGCCCAGACCACGGGTCCGGCCATGGAGACGAGTAGAACGCCGCACCTGGACTGGGCACCGGCGCAGAGGAAGGCCCCGGCCTTGGAGCGGGACTGGACGCCGTGCCTGGACTGGATGTCGGCGCAGAGGAAGGCTCCTGCTATGGAGCGGGACTGGACGCCGTGCCTGGACCGGAAACCGGCGCAGAGGAAGAATCCGGCCGTGGAGCGGGACTGAACGCCGTGCCTTGACATCGGTGCAGAGGAAGGCTCCGGCCTTGGAGCGAGACTGGACGCCATGCCTGGACATCGGCGCGATGAAGGCTCCGGCCTTGGAGCTGGACTGGACGCCGTGCCTAGACTGGGCACCGGCGCAGAGGAAGGCTCCGGCCTTGGAGCGGGACTGGACGCCGTGCCTGGACGCCGTGCCTGGACCGGGCACCAGCGCAGAGGGAGGCTCCTGCCCTGGAGCGGGACTGGACGCCGTGCCTGGACACCGTGCCTGGACTGGGCATCGGTGCAGAGGAAGGCTCCTGCCCTGGAGCTGGACTGGCCGCCTTGCCTGAAAGCTCTGGACCGTGGACCATCACGGGAGGTTCCGGACTGTGGACCGTCGCAGCAGGTTCCGGACTGTGATGTCATACTGTACCAGAACAGAATCACAGAGAGAACACTTGCTCACAGTAAGGGGACTGTAGTTGTTCCATTAATCACAACTCCTTCAAGGGACTGTAGTTGCTCCATTATTCACAACACCTTCAAGGGACTGTAGTTGTTCCATTAATCATAACTCCTTCAGGGACCTGTAGTTGTTCCATTAATCACAACTCCTTCAGGTGACTGTAGTTGTTCCATTAATCACAACTCCTTCAGGGACCTGTATTTGTTCCATTAATCACATCTCCTTCAGGGGCCTGTAGTTGTTCCATTAATCACAACTCCTTCAGGGAACTAGTTGTTTCATTAATCACAACTCCTTTAAGGGACTGTAGTTGTTCCATTAATCACAACTCCTTCAAGGGACTATAGTTGTTCCATTAATCACAACTCCTTCAAGGGACTGTAGTTGTTCCATTAATCACAACTCCTTCAAGGGACTATAGTTGTTGCGTTAATCACAACTCCTTCAAGGGAATGTAGTTGTTCCATTAATCACAACTCCTTCAGGGACCTGTAGTTGTTCCATTAATCACAACTCCTTCAGGGACCTGTAGTTGTTCCATTAATCACAACTCTTTCAGGGAACTAGTTGTTCCATTAATCACAACTCTTTCAGGGAACTAGTTGTTCCATTAATCACAACTCCTTCAAGGGAATGTAGTTGTTTCATTAATCACAACTCTTTCAGGGAACTAGTTGTTTCATTAATCACAACTCCTTCAAGGGAATGTAGTTGTTCCATTAATCACAACTCTTTCAGGGAACTAGTTGTTTCATTAATCACAACTCCTTCAAGGGAATGTAGTTGTTCCATTAATCACAACTCTTTCAGGGAACTAGTTGTTTCATTAATCACAACTCTTTCAGGGAACTAGTTGTTTCATTAATCACAACTCCTTCAGGGACCTGTAGTTGTTCCATTAATCACAACTCTTTCAGGGAGGAGGAGAGATGCTATAAGATCAAAGCTCTATGAAGTTTAACACATACAGTGCATGCACACACATAAATGCATTGATGACCTACATTAGCCATACTCAGCAGGTGGAACGAGGTTCGGACCTGGACCCAGAGTGGGGTCAATACGGACCGTGGAAAACGACCAAAATAAATAAATGTATATACACTGACTACACCAAACAGAGTTAAAAATCCTTCTTTAATATGTCTCCTCCCCTTCATCTACACTGATTGAAGTGACATCAATAAGGGATCATAGCTTTCACCTGGTCAGTGTATGTCATGGAAAGAGCAGGTGTTCTTAATGTTTTGCATACTCAGTATATATATATATATATATATATATATATATATATATATATATATTTCATATATAATAATAATAAGAAAAATAATTTTAAGAACTTAGATTTCAATGCAATTTGGTTGAGAGTTGTAATAGTAGATTACACAAAGTACAATTTTGAAATGTAGTAGTGCTTGGGCAGTAGTGCAGAAGCATAAATATCATACACCCCAAAAATGCTAACCTCCCCTGTTATTGTAATGGTGAGGTTAGCATGTCTTGGGGGTATGATATTTGCGCATCTGTAACTTTTTCAGATGCACACATAAGACATGGCAAAATGTGTTGAATTGTAGGAAATTAGCTACAAAACTGGAAAATATTATTTTCGCCAACAGGAGGGGTGTGAACAGTTTGGGGTGGCATGAGTCCCGAGGTAGGGGTTTGTTACTATACCGATAAAGACAATATCCATCCGGACCTTTGACCGCAGGGAATTTCTGTGGACCTCATACAGTAGTTGAGTACCCCTGACCTACACTGTGTGCAGTGCACTTGACCCCAACAGACACAGGATGACTCAACAGTACATGAATGCAATGCAACTCTAAAGATTCCTGGTCTTACTGTATAACATGGTAGTTTAAGCCCTGTATTTCTTTTTGAGTTGGATCCCAGATTGTTTACAGATTAGCATGACAAACAAAGACAAACACCTAGCGTTGCTGCAAATGTTTCAGCGTCCTCCCATCCAACGTGTCACCACCCAGCATGAGATACTCTGTAAAAGAACAGGACATGTCATAAATACTTGTCAGGAACACACACACACCACACACACTCTACCACCACATGCACACACTGTCGAGTGATTTTGTATGTAGAATATTTGTCTAAACTCGGATAGAATAGAGAAATGACAGATACAGGACATGCTGCCTTGGAGCGCTCTTATAGTTGACCTCACACATTTTATAATCTCCTGTCATTGAATATAAGATGGTCAGAAAGGCACAGGAAAGGGATGAAGGAGGATGGGTATGAAGATGGGTTTCCAAGGCCATAAAACCGACTGTAAGTGATGTGTCCACAGTCTGAGTAGTGTCCAGGATGTTTATTTGTATTTTCTCTCTCTGTATCTCTCTCTCGTTCTCTGTCTCAAACACACTCACACTCTCTTTCTCACTTTTCACATGCTTTCAATTGATGTTTGTACAGATTCTATTGACATTAAGTATATTGATTTAGTTGACAATTTCCCTCACTTTTATTCATTGCTGCACAGGTAGAGAGGAGCACAATATTAAAATATGATTCCCTCTGTTATTTTTCTCTGGCCGGGTAGAGGATGAGGTCCAAGAGCAGTGGGGTGGAGAGCCCAGCCAATGGGGTACTCGGGGTTCCCCAGGCAACACAAGACATCAACCAGGAAGAGGGTGTAAATCTGCATACACCCATAAAGAGTCTGAAGGTCAAAGGTCAACCAAACATTGAGGAGTTGGTGGAGGAGGTGGTGGTGGTCTCTGACATAGAGAAGTCAACCGAGGACAGCTTAGGTACTAGTGACAAAAGACTGGGAATCATGGACCTTACTAAAAAGGACCTTCTGAGGCTGCTAGGGGTCATGGAAGGTGAGGTTCAGGTGAGTCTGATTCATATTGATAAACTACCGTATGATGATATTGTGCATAGCTTAATAGTTAACTGTGGAGTGAACCATTAATCTTGTCTGCTGGGATGATGTTTACTTTCATTATCCACTAGGTGGAACCGATTGCCATGCTTTTATTGTAAATCCTCACAATATTTTAGTCCAAAATTAGATATATTTTTGTCTATACTACACCTCCCTCTAGTGGCTGATGTTGGTACTAACACACATTACATTACAGAAAACCTACTCTTACCTTGCCTTGTAAGAGTAGTCCCTTGGTGCCCTAAAGGAGATTCTTATAAACAATAACTTGCAAGGTTTTTTTCAAAGCACTAAGAGAGTGTGTTTTTTGTGTGTGTAACCCCCAGGCGAGGGAGGATGTTATCTGTGTGCTGAAGACTGAGAAGACACGTCTGGAAGCTCTGAAGTCCCACTATGGTTCTGCAGCTCCTACCACAGCCCTCCAGGCCCTACAGAGAGACAGCCTTCTCACCAACACACAAACACACATTGACAATGTCTACCAGTGGCCAATGGCTGAGGTTAGTCACCAACAGTACTGACAGATACGTATTACCTTACAAACCAATAATATTGATTGTAGAATTCTTTTTTTTCCTCTCTTTTTTTTAAATACAATTTTATTCGTCATGTACACAGTTTACAACAGGTATAAAAGGTTAATTGAAATGGTTACATGCTACAGTAGCTCCCTCAACAATTGCAGTACCATGTAATTCATACAGACAAATCTGGATGTCAAATGTTGAACATCATTAGTTTTACACATTTTTGCCATGAAATCTACCAGTTTTCTTATACAATAAGGATGCATAGATCAACAAGACAGAAGTACACTAGTTGACTGAATAGTCAGTTACAGTCTAATGATTATTCTGTGTTGTGTGTTCCTCAGCTGGACCGTCTGCAGGATAAACACAAGGACACATATCGGTGCATGCTGGAACAGCTTCTATTGACTGAGAAGTGTCATCGCAGCACCGTGCATGAGCTGGACAGCGAGAAGCGCAAGCATGCTGACTACATGAACAAGAGTGACGAATTCACTAACTTATTGGAGCAGGAGAGAGAGAGGTAAGATGATGAGGGGGAGGAAAAGAGAGAGGTCAGAGGATGAGGAAGAGACTCTTGTTAATTTCATTCTGACCCAAAGCTGAGAGAATTAAAGTAAGAAAAGGTTTACGCATTGGAGCATAATGAAGTTGGTGATGAGGCAATATCTCCCAGTTCTCTTTCTCCCATTACATCATCTGGTGGAAGTTCCGATCAGGTCATCAGGACCATTGGGACCTATGCTTCAGTAGTCCAAGCATGACTGTGTGTGTGAGAGGAGTCTGTAAGGACACAGAGAGCGGGAACCTCTCAAAGGGATCAGACATGAGAAAGAGCGAGCGAAATCATCTTGGTCTCAGACTAGACGTAAGATAGTAAACATACATCTGGAACACTCAAATTAGTATGATATGTTACGTTTGGTATAGTTACATAAGACAGAAGGTTACTTAAGGCAAAAATGAAAGTAGGTTGGATGGGTAGACGTAAAATGCGAACTTCTGGCTTCCGAATGTTGCATGCTGGAATCTCATCACGGACAACCTAATAATTTGAGAACCAACTATTTTCTACTTTGCAACTACTTAGCATGTTAGCTAAGCCTAACCTTAACTCTTTAACCTAATTCTTAACCTCAACCCCTAGCCTAGCTAGCGTTAGCCATCTAGCTAATGTTCGCATTAGCCACCTAGCTAACATTAGCCACAACAAATTCAAATTCATAACATATCATATAGTATGTTTTGCAAATTCGTAACATATGTTACGAATTACAATTTATATGATAATAATATCATATGAAATGGATGATGGTCATCCACAAATGTATACATACCATACGAAAGGTAACATATCATTCTAACCTCTATACCAAGCGATGTCAGAGGAAGGCTCTAAAAATGGTCAAAGACTCCATCCACCCAAGTCCTAGACTGTTCTCTCTGCTACCGCACGGCAATTTACATTGACTCCTTTATTATTTATTTCTTTACACTAACTCCCTTCCCACTCGACTCTACCCACTCACTCCACTGACACTCCAACACACACATGCATATTGACGCTACACACACACTGTCATACAAAATGTTGTCAATAAAACCGTGAATTGGGAATTTCAACAGTGTGCAGGCCTTCTGGTTTTATACTTTCACACAAGCTGTTGCTGCTACTCTGTTTATTATATATCCTGGTTGCCTAGTCACTTTTACCCCTACCCACATGTACATACAGTATTACCTAATTTACCTAGTACCCCTGCATATTGACTCAGTACTGGTACTCCTTGTATATAGCCTCATTACAGATTTTATTGTGTTACTATTTCCTTTTTTTGTTATTTAGCAAATATGTATCTTACTTTTTAACTCTGCATTGTTGGGAATGGGATGGTGAGTAAGCATTTGACTATAAAGTTTACATCCGGTTGTATTCGGGGCATTTGACTATAAAGTTTACATCCGGTTGTATTCGGGGCATGTGACTATAAAGTTTACATCCGGTTGTATTCGGGGCATGTGACTATAAAGTTTACATCCGGTTGTATTCGGGGCATGTGACTATAAAGTTTACATCCGGTTGTATTCGGGGCATGTGACTATAAAGTTTACATCCGGTTGTATTCGGGGCATGTGACCGAATACACTTCGATTTGATCATTGGAATTTCTCAGATATACTTTTACTATATTACATCTACCCCTGAGTCCAGGTTGGATTAAACTACTCACACAGAGGGATGAATGACCTCATCTGACCAGTGTGTGACCTCACCCTGCCTTTGAAGCCAAGCGGGAACCATGGCCCGACACTGAGACTCCCATTGACACTAATCGTGGTTTATATGATACCTATATGGCCAGGACTTATAAAGTCAGAGGGCCAGATAACTTTAACAGATTCCACTGGCTAGATCCATTGGATGAGGCTTTTGCAGCAAGCACTATTGTTGCTTCCCAATACAGAGACATATGTGTTTGCTCTTTTCCCTGTGGGCAATGGGGGCATGGAGAACCTGTATGCCCATAAAGTACATGCATTTCCCTTGGATCCAGCAGCTGCATAAAGGGCCATTGCGCCGTTTTAAATGTTCAGTTGTGCTGAGGGTTAATGCGTGCAGTACCAGCCGCCTCTGGACACGGACCATTTACTGAGGCCGATAGATGATGTGTTAGAACTACGGTGTGTGTGTGTGTGCCTGTGTAATGTTTGTACAGTCAACCTGCATGTGTGCACGAGTGTGTGCGTGTATGTTCCCCACACCCAGTCATCTGCAGGCCAGAGGCCAGAGTGGAGCCCCAGCTGTGTTTCATAAGCTATAAAACTTCAAACAGCATCACCCAGACAGGCCCAATGTACTCTCAAAGCTCCACAGCACCATCTCCTTCCCTTTTATTGGACAACTCAGGAGACAGACCATGAAGGCTACATCACCGTCAGAAGAGTTGCCGTCAGAGACAGTGGGAGAGGCCTGGGAGAAGGAGAAAGAGGACAGAGGAATACTGTTCATTGGTTCCAAACAGTACGACAAACTTGAACCTTTGCCCCGGATGTGTTTGATTGACACCTGACTGAGGTAGACCCTGAACATGCCAACCCCAGGCAGCAGGTTTCACGCTTTTTTTGGAGAGGGATAGCTACCGCAGGAATTCCCTTTAATGAACCTTCAGACTGTCTAATGAAAGCCTTCCACATTAACCAACCCCAGAGAAACAGATACAGTCAGTGGGACTAAGTTTGACTAGGCTTCATCAGGTGCTAGCTATGTACAGTACGAGACAGCAGTGACTTTCATTCTACAAACAAAGGTGGTTATGAACTATAAATTGTTAAATCCAAACCTGAGATAGTTGTTGGAGTTTACAGGTTTCAGTAGGTAGAACTACTTTAAGTCCAGTTGATCTTAATGTAGGTGTTAGCGGTACCGGTGACAGCCTCTGCCAGGTTGTTTCGCTGTCCTGGTTGGCCAGTGTTCAGCCTACTGCCCTCCACAACCTCCTCTTAGTGCCTACAGCCCTGTGTTTAAGGTCTCCTGCTCCATCAGCACTGGCTGAGCCCACATTCCCCTGGCCTGGAGTCAGGAAAGGGCCGCGCGCACGCACACAGACACACACCTGGTAGAGAGTTGCCACTGTTTTGATGATGCTCTCTGTCAGTGCAAGGTGGGAGCAATCTGTCTACATGTCCATCCATTTCACACCTATTCATTTAAATAGCTCACTGACGTGTGTGAGTGTGCAAGAAGAAAAGCGAAAACACATACAGGTCTTACACCAAACTACTGAAGGAATTTGGAGTGAAGGGGTTGCTAGCTCTGCTCTTGACTTCGTTTTCACATGCAGTATGTTGTAAATTAGGGAATAGATGCGTTGCTGCGGTTGAGACAAGTTGTATTCCAAAGAGAGGCATTTAATGCCGCTTGCCATCATTGTGATCAAACCTACACCGGCCTGTGATCCAGACTTTGGGTGCTTTAAAGTAGTTTAGCTTCTGGTGCACTTCTGTTAACACAACATCAATGAGATGTAGTTTATCGATTATGCTGTAGCTGAGCGCTTAATGCTTTTCCCCCTCAAGAGCAGCGATTACAGTCCACGGCTGTGTTTTGACAGGCACAGCGTCTCATCTTTCATCCACAACCCTCTGACACATACAGGCTGCTGCGCCTCCAACTACATTCCTCAGGGAAACAAAGGATGAGTGACATGCTGTTTCATCATGAACATGTGTTTTCTCAGGGACCCACTGTTGATTGCACCTGAACATGTGCTCAAGGGAGTTCAGGATCTCATGTTTATAGACCACGTCATTATGAAACTTACAATCATTTGACCATCCTGAATCCATGATCAAACAGAGCCGATAACGTTCGACCTATGTTACGTGAATCCATGATCAAACAGATCCGATAACGTTCCACCTATGTTACGTGAATCCATGATCAAACAGAGCCGATAACGTTCCACCTATGTTCCGTGAATCCATGATCATACAGAGCCGATAACATTCCACCTATGTTCCGTGAATCCATGATCAAACAGAGCCGATAACGTTCCACCTATGTTCCGTGAATCCATGATCATACAGAGCCGATAACATTCCACCTATGTTCCGTGAATCCATGATCAAACAGAGCCGATAACGTTCCACCTATGTTCCGTGAATCCATGATCAAACAGAGCCGATAACGTTCTGTTCCGTGAATCCATGATCATACAGAGCCGATAACGTTCCACCTATGTTCCGTGAATCCATGATCAAACAGAGCCGATAACGTTCCACCTATGTTCCGTGAATCCATGATCAAACAGAGCCGATAACGTTCCACCTATGTTCCGTGAATCCATGATCAAACAGAGCCGATAACGTTCCACCTATGTTCCGTGAATCCATGATCAAACAGAGCCGATAACGTTCTATGTTCCGTGAATCCATGATCAAACAGAGCCGATAACGTTCTATGTTCCGTGAATCCTAACATGCCAGCAGTCTGTGTGGTTCATAACTCGTCATTACAATATAGTCTGGTTGTTTAACCATCTTCATTACAATATAGTCTGGTTGTTTAACCATCGTCATTACAATATACTCTGGTTGTTTAACCATCGTCATTACAATATAGTCTGGTTGTTTAACCATCGTCATTACAATATAGTCTGGTTGTTTAACCATCGTCATTACAATATAGTCTGGTTGTTTAACCATCTTCATTACAATATAGTCTGGTTGTTTAACTATCTTCATTACAATATAGTCTGGTTGTTTAACTTTGTGCTGCAATCCCGTTAAAACGGGATGATATGACAACAGCCAGTGAAAGTGCAGGGTGCTAAATTCAAAACAACAGAAATGTCATAATTCAAATTCCTCAAACATACATGTATCGTATACTGTTTTAAAAGGTAGTCTTGTTGTTAATCCCACCACAGTGTCCGATTTCAAATATGCTTTTCAGCAAAAGCACCACAAACGATTGTTAGGTCACCACCAAACCACAATAAACACAGCCATTTTTCCAGCCAAAGAGAGGAGTCACAAAAAGCACAAATAGAGATAAAATTAAATCACTAACGTTTAATGATCTTCATCAGATGACACGCATAGGACTTCATGTTACACAATACATGTATGTTTTGTTTGATAAAGTTAATATTTATATCAAAAAATCTGAGTTTACATTGGTGCGTTACATTCACTAGTTCCAAAAACATCCAGTGATTTTGCATAGCCACATCGATTCAACAGAAATACTCATCATAAATGTAGACGATAATACAAGTTATACACATGGAATTATAGATATACCTCTACTTAATGCAACTGCTATGTCAGATTTCAAAAAAACTTTACGGAAAAAGCAAACCATTCAATAATCTGAGACGGCGCTCAGAACAATAGTCAAATTAGCCGCCATGTTAGAGTCAACATAAACCAGAAATGACATGATAAATATTCCCTTACCTTTGATGATCTTCTCCAGAATGCACTCCCAGGAATCCCAGGTCCAAAATAAATGCTTGATTTGTTCGATAATGTCTGTTATTTATGTCCAATTAGCTACTTTTGTTAGCGCGTTTGGTACACCTATCCAAATGTTGGTGCTGGTCGACCTTTTCTTCTGATAAAAAATTCAAAAAGTTACATTACAGGTCGAAGAAACATTTCAAACTAAGTACGGAATCAATCATTAGGATGTTTTTATCATAAATCTTCAATAAAGTTCCAACCGGAGAATTCCTTTGTGTCTTGAGGAGGAACGGAACGCAGGAAGATATCATGTGCTATGCGCGTGACCTGGAACTGGCTCTCTGCCAGTAGTCTGATTCATTCCCCTCTTATTCAGTCCCACAACACAGTAGAAGCCTCATTCAAATTTCTATAGACGGTTGACATCTAGTAGAAGCCCTAGGAAGTGAATTTCAATAGGTAATGGGTTGAAAATAGATTTCTCACTTCCTGTTTGGATTTTTTCTCTGGTTTTTGCCTGCCATATGAGTTCTGTTATACTCACAGACATCATTCAAACAGTTGTAGAAAATGAGTGTTTTCTATCCAATACTAATAATAATATGCATATATTAGCAACTGAGACTGAGGAGCAGGCCGTTTACTCTGGGCACCTTTCATCCAAGCTACTCAATAGTGCCCCTGCAGCCATAAGAAGTTAAAGGTCAATGCTGCTGCTTGTTGGAGACTTTGACTTGGCCTTAGATCACGAGGGGCTCCTGAGGACATTGCTACACCTCTGATGGGTTTGACAGGGTAGCCATTTGACCACAGTTACTAACTCCTGAATTACTGTTTCTCCAGGGAGATAGGGAGCTCTACTTTACGTCTGAAGGTCAGGTGTGAGTGACTTCTCCCCAATGTGACCTTGCCGCTGTAGGCCCAATTGACAGTGACATCATGCCTGTGACCTTTGTGTGAGGGTAATTTTAGAGTGCCGATTACTTAGGTGTCAATGACTTATGGATGTGGGTAAGTGTGTATGAAGATCAAGTGGCACACTGTAGAGCAGGAGTGTCAAACATACGGCCCACAGACCAGATCCTGATGGCAAGCCAATTCAATTCGGCTAGGGGGTGGTTTGAGTCATTAAAAAAAATATATATATATATATATATATATATATATATATTATTATTATTATTATTATTATTTTTCATTTTTCAGTGAAAAAATCTTATATCGACATTGAAATGACTAAAACCAAACTGTGTAGAAATTATAATGGCTCAAAAGTCTGTCCAGCTCGCTAACAGTCATCAAAACCGAAGCTAGACAGTCAGGGAGCAATCGATGCAAAGCAATGGATAGAGGACTATTTTTAGAAACATTTTACGATGGGAAATATAACCAATTTTAAGTGTGTTCCTCCAGACCTCGGTGAAGACCAAATGCGGCCCGTGGAGCAAAATGAGTTATCCACCCCTGCTGTAGAGGTTGGATGATACTCTGCACATGGTGATCTGACTTGGCAGTGGGATTTGAATGATACCGATGCTCATAATCCTTCAACATAAACAAAAGATCTGAATCTAGAATTCAACGCATCCTCTGTATAGAGGTAATTTCACTGTAAGATCTACTCCCCTTTAATTTGGTGCATGTGACAAATAAAATTTGATTTTAAGTATGATGTGCTCTAAAAAGTGATAGTTGTTACGTACCTCCTAAAGGAGGGAGGTGCAGGAATCAGGAGCAGGAGAGCAAGGAAGTCCCAGTGGCACAATTGTTTATTGAGCAGTCCCAACCCAACTACAACATGGGACTGAAACACGCCCAAATGAGGTTAACACACACACAGGGAAATAAAGGCTACACACAGAGGAGAAACCTCTACTCCTAAACTCATACCAAACAGCACAACTGCCGTGAGAAAAGAAAACCCTGTGGTGCAGACACGCACCCCTAACAACGTAACCACAGCAACCAATCCCGCACAAAGACTAGCAGGCAGCGGAGGTAAATATACCCACCGAAATCAACTAATAAGACACAAGTGTAAACAATAAGACAGACACAAACGAAAAATGGATCAGTGGCAGCTAGTAGGCCGGCGATGAAAACCGCCGAGCACCGCCCGAACAGGAAGAGGAGATACCTTCAGTGGAAGTTGTGACAATAGTTAATTACAGATTCATTGCATTGCCATTCATTCTTGTTGTTGAAGACAGAAGTTTCTTTGTTTGTCTGTGAGCTGTAGAGGTCTAGGCCTACGGTCTCTGTATTGATCCACACCATATTTCTCAGAGTCAGCACCTCATAAAACCATTGTCAGGGTTCCCATGTGTCCGAGTGTTCATAGAGTCTGTCTCCTCACCTCCAGGGAGCGGAACTGGCTTATCCCTATCTGTTTTCCCCATTATACGTCAGATTTATACGGAGCAGAACGCAGATCCTCGTCTCCCAAGATGACACAACAGCAGACAGACTCGCTGTCCTCTCTCCTACTGAGCTTAAAGCTTCCTGTCTGTAGGCAGGGGTATTAGGAGATGAATCACAGGGCTACTTTGCATTGTTTTCCATCAACAGAATTTGGCTTAGCCAAAACAGCGCTGTGTCTATGGAGACCGCTTTAAGTAATGTAAGAAGTGTCTGAATCACTTGTGTACACAGGCTTTTGTAGTAGCCTGTGTGTAGGAGCCATTTCTCTTGAAACACATTGCCTGTTAGTGAACACAGGAAAGGGGGGAAACAAATTAAGGAGGAGTGTAAAGAACACCCTCATCTGACCAGGGTCCCTCCTACTTCCTCACAGTCTAAACCAGAGCCCCACAGATCTCTGCCTAACTGCCTATGGGTGAGTTGACATCACCAGCTAAAAGTCCGGTGCTACACACACAGCATTTATTCACCTTTCATTGTCCTGATGACATGCTTGGAATGTGATGGTAGAGTTCTTGTGGAGAAATGCCAACTCTGAACTTGGAGTGGATCCTGTACTATGGCAAACATGTTAGACATGGACTCTCCTGTAGTTCATCTAGAATAGTGGGTAAGTTTTGGTTGGTGTCTAAGTTGTTTAGAGTGCAAATGTTTCTGCTGGTATAAAATGTACTGCAGTCAGAAATATGTTTCTTGGTTGATATCCTAGCTCATTGTGAGATTTGCTGTATAAAAACTTCAGGCAAAATATGGAGAGGAGAGTTCCCAAGACAACTTTGCATTCAGTGTGGAGAGATTCCTCACATAGACACGCACAGCATAAAAAGAAGCAGAGAGAAAAAGAGACCGCTCAGTGGGGGTTTAATCAAACTTTCACTCACATTTTGTTTTCTCAGTCTTGATTTCAGCAGCAAGGATGGAAAACAGCAAGGGAGTTTTGGGCAGTTTTTCCTAGTGTACTAGATCGTTCAGTGTGCTGCAGCTCTTTGCCAAATTAAGTGTGCGAGCCATGGCTATCTGAGCCAGAAATAATTAGTGGAGGGTTCAGTGTCTGATCATTGTTCCCTGTGACACAGAATCATGTGTTTTTTCATTAATCCTTCCTTATCCTGATCATCCTTTATGCAGTAAAATAAACGGATCCAGAGGAAATCAGGCTAACATCTACCAGGTTTATTAATTGGGAATATGAGATAATCACTTATATTCATCCCAATATGATTGAATACATCCCAAAGAGTATGTAGCAGCAGCAAATGTCAGTAGTCATGTCTTGTAAATAAATAGTATCTTAGTGTTTAAGTTTCATGGCAGCTTACTGTATATTGTGTTCAATCACTCCTGTCATGTGAGACCAATTCTCTATGGTTTGACATTTCTGTAGAAATTCAAAAAATGATTGTGCTACAAAGTATCAAGCTTGGCTCAAGTGAATGATGTTTAAATTATATTTTTATTTGTGAAAGATTACATTACAGAATGATACGCCGAATAAAATGACTTCTAGGATGTACAGTCCAGCAGAACAGTTTACACATCCTTAATGGTAAAAAAAAAATGTTCTCTTGCCAGATTGAAGAGGTTGCTGGAGAATGAGAAAGCCTACCAGGTCCGTAAAGAGAAGGAGAACACCAAGCGTTTGGAGAAGGTGAGGGAGGAGCTGGTCAAACTGAAGTCCTTTGCCCTGATGCTGGTGGACGAGCGGCAACTCCACCTGGAGCAGATGGACCAGCAGAGCCAGAGGGTCCAGGAGCTGACCCAGCAGCTGTCCCAGAGGGAGCAGGACCTGAGCAACGCCAGTGCCCGGGCCCAGGAGGACAGACAGAGGGCCCTGAGCTTGGAGGGCGAGCTGAGTGAGTGCCAGGCCAAGTTTACCCAGGAGCAGGAGGAGATTACAGCCAAGCTGGCCAGCCAGGAGTCCCAGAACCGCCAGTTGGATGTCAAGCTGTCTGGACTCACCCACACGCTGGAGGAGCTGGAGGAGAGCAACAGGGCTCTGAGGAGGTCAGAGGAGGAGCGCAATGGGGCTCTGAGGAGGTCAGAAGACATGCTGGAGGAGAGCAACGGGGCTCTGAGGAGGTCAAAGGAGGAGCTGGAGGAGAGCAAATGGGCTCTGAGGAGGTCAAAGGAGGAGCTGGAGGAGAGCAACGGGGCTCTGAGGACGTCAAAGGAGGAGCTGGACGAGCTGAGGGACAAGATCAGCAAAGGGGATTGTGGGAACTCTAACCTAATGACTGAACTGGAGAACCTCCGCAAACGGGTATTTCAGATGGAAGGGCAGGACGAGGAGATCACCAAGGCAGAGGCCCAGTGCAGGGAGCTGAGGAAGAGGTTGCAGGAGGAAGAGAGTCGAGGGAAAGAACTCAAACTACAAGTGGAGAAGCTCCAGAGGAGAATGGTGGAACTGGAGAGACTAGAGGGGGCGTTCAATGCCAGCAAGGCGGAGTGCTTCCAGTTACACGCCACTCTGGAGAGAGAGAAGGACGTGTCAAAGGAGCTTGCCGACGAACTGGTGGCCGTTAAGATACGCATGAAAGAGATGGAATCCTCTGAGCTGAGACTGGAAAAGACTGAGCAGGGCCTTAAAGATGACCTGGCAAAGCTGAAATCATTCACTATGGTAATGGTTGATGAGAAAAATAATATGATGGAGAGAATGCTGTTAGAGGAGAAGAAGAGGGATGATCTGAGTAAGATGTTCAAAGTGGAGCAGGTCAAGGTCATGGAGGTGACTGAGAGATTGATAGAGGAGAGTAAAAAGCTCCTGACTTTGAAATCAGAGATGGAGGCCAAGGTTGGGACCCTCACCAGAGAGAAAGGAGAACTTAGCATTAAGCTCACATGTGAAATGAAAAAGAGCAAGGATCTGAGCTCCAAAGTCAGCCAAATGAACAAGAGGTCAGATGGATTGCAGGAGGCAGAAAATATATCCACAAATAACATAGCAAAGAGGGAACTGGGAAGATTGTCAGATGGGAGTTCGAAAGAGGACAACAGGGTGAAGGAGCTAACGTTTGAAATAGAGCGGTTGAAAAACCGTCTCAAGCAGCTGGAGGTTGTGGAGGGCGATTTGATAAAGACAGAGGATCAGTATGACCTGCTGGAGAAAAAGTTAATGACGGAGCAAGACAAGGCCAACATTCTCTCCCAGCAGGTGGAGGAGATGAGGAGTCAGATCGCCAGGACTAAAGCAATAGAGAATGGAGAGGTGGAGAGCCAGGAGGCAGACCTACGACAGCGCTGCAGGATAGAGAACGCCAACACCAGAGACATGCAGAATGACATGGTAGCCCTCAAGGAGAAGATCCATGAGCTGATGCACAAAGAAGACCAGCTCTCTCAACTCCAAGTGGACTACTCATTCCTCCAGCAGAGGTTCCTAGAGGAAGAGGAGAAGAAGAACAACATGAGCATTGAGGTCCTCCACCTCACCAAAGAGCTGGAGGTGACCAAGCGCCACAGCCGCGCTCTACGACCCAGTCTGAACGGGAGGAGGATGGTGGACATTGCCATGGCGTCCACAGGAGTTCAGACTGATGCGCTGGCCAATGAGACGGCAGAAGAGGACACCCCAGCCGTGTTCATCAGGAAGTCCGTCCAGGAAGAGAATCACATCATGAGTAATCTTCGACAGAAGGGTCTCAAGAAACCCACAGAGAAAGCTGGTGGTCATGAACGCTACTCACCCTCTGTTGCCGCTGACCTCAGCATGAAGAAGTCCTGGATTCCCTGGATGAGGAAGAGGGAAATCATCCCTCAGGGTGGTAATCTGGACAAGTCTGTCCATGTCAACAGTGAATTCATGCATTCTGATCTGGCCATGTCCCAGAAGCAAGGGCAGCCTTTACGCATCAGAGTGACCCCAGACCACGAGAACAGCACGGCTACCTTGGAGATCAGCAGTCCTTCTACTGAGGACCTCTATTCCAGCTCCAGCCTCAGCCTCAGTCCCACCCTGCAGGGCCACCAGAAGCCTCGGATCACTATCATTCCCACCCACACTGCCGCAGCTTCAAGGGGAAAAGCCAGTGCCGGGCCAGGGGGACCAGAGAGGTCCAAGTCCCCGGTCACCGTCACCACCATCTCCAGGGCCAAGTCACCAGAGATCAGCAAGGCCTCCTCCTCATCAGGCAGACCCATATCACCCATATCCATCATGACAGTTAGCGCTTCTATGGTGTCCAACATGTCCACCTCCCCAGAGCCCCAGGAGATGACCATGGGCCGAGCCGTGTTCAAGGTGACCCCTGAGAAACAGATGGTCCCCACACCGATCAGGAAGTACAATTCCAATGCCAGTATCATCACCACCACAGAGGACAACAAGATTCACATCCACCTGCACGGCTCCCAGTTCAATAAGGGCCCCTCGGAGGGCCACAACAACACAGGACCCAAGGTGGTGGTTAGGCCTGTCGGCATGGCAACAGAGTGTAGCAGAGAGATGATGTTATCCACAGGCACAGTGTTGCGCTCCCCTCGCCATAGTGCCACTACTGTCAAAACCACACCCAGTAAAGTGATGAGCAGCATCACCATCACTGCAGTCACGTCCACCCCTGCCAGACCAACACAAGCTGTGGTGAGTCTCCTCAGTACATCAATTCACCTGGCTGTTATGTTAATGTGTTATTAACTGGCTCAAACTTATACTTTGAGTTGTGTTAACCCTATGCACCGACAATTAAATTAGGAATCTAATAAAAGGAAATCTATGAAAATAATTATGTTTATGAACTATAAAAATAATGATTTTGAAAGATTGTGGACATGTACATTCCTTTCTGTTATGTAACATATTGATGGGCGACAAGGTAGCATCTCATTGAATGCGTGGTATAATGAGGTCTTTGTGGGGCAAATGGTAGCGTGACAGAGTGAGCTTTATCAACAGCCCTCCAGACAACAGAGCTCTAATGATGTGGCAATCTGCCACCATGTTACAATCATCCTGTCACTTATAGCTGCTGCTCAGTGTGTTCATTCTCACACAGACACACAGGACACAAACATCCTTACTGACAGAAGAAAGGCAGCACAGAGCCAGTAGGCTGCCATACGCCGTAACATGACTCTCAGCATTACTCCCCCACTGAGTTGGTCTTGAAAGAAGGACAGTTCCTATAGTATATGTTCTCTAAGGGAAATGTTTTCATTGATATTCCCCCTCAATAAATTATCCTTTTCTTCTACCCGTTTCTCTGTTGTGGCCTCCTCTTCTCTCACCCCCTCTCCTCTTTCTGTCCTATCCCTTTATCGCCCAGCATGATGCCCACCCACCCCGGGCAGGGCTCACCCGTATCCCCATGTCCAAGGGCCTGAAGACGGGCAAAGCCATGCTGGGAGGCCTGGGGATGTCTGGAGGAATGAGGCTGGAGCAGAGAGCAGAAAGCCAGTCCATGAGGATAGAGCTGAAGAAATCTACAATCAGCAGCACAACAGCCTTTCAAAATGGAGGGAAAAGCTGTTAGAGCCAGAGACGCTAACAGGGAACAGAAGTCAAACAAGCTGCCAACCCATAGTAATGTTCTATGGGTCAAAGGTGCTCAGTATAGAGGCACCATTAAATGACCTGGAGACAGAGAGCGAGGTGGGATTTTTAGACAAGGGAAAGTTGTTTGCCTCCCGGGTGGCGCAGTGGTTAAGGGCGCTGTACTGCAGCGCCAGCTGTGCCATCAGAGTCCCTGGGTTTGCCCAGGCTCTGTCGTAACCAGCCGCGACCGGGAGGTCCGTGGGGCGACGCACAATTGGCCTAGCGTCGTCCGGGTTAGGGAGGGATTGGTCGGTAGGGATCTCCTTGTCTCATCGCGCACCAGCGACTCCTGTGGTGGGCCGGGCGCAGTGCGCGCTAGCCAAGGTTGCCAGGTGCACGGTGTAGCCTCCAACACATTGGTGCGGCTGGCTTCCGGGTTGGATGAGCGCTGTGTTAAGAAGCAGTACGGCTGGTTGGGTTGTGTATCGGAGGACGCATGACATTCAGCCTTCGTCTCTCCCGAGCCCGTATGGGAGTTGTAGCAATGAGACAAGACAGTAGCTACTACAACAATTGGATACCACGAAATTGGGGAGAAAAAGGGGTAAAAATTCAAAAAATAAAAGGGGAAAGCTGTTTGGCTCCTCTCTATTGAGCAGGAGCCTGAGTTGATCATTGTGTTCTTGTCTAACTGAAAACAGTACACATATCTAATATATTATATTTTTAGAAACTATTTATATTCTGTTCTCAGTGTGGGTAATGTGGATGAAATCAACTGAACTGCGTTGTTTGATAAGCGCTGGCATGTGTGCATTTTGTAAGGGGAGAGGCCGTGTGTATTGTCAGGTAGTTCTGCTATTAACTGCTTCATGTACTTGTTAGGGGACTGCTTCACCTAGTGAGCTTTTCATTATGCATTTTTGTACTGCATTTAATATGGAGGCCATATCATTTGGTTTGCAGCAAATTAAACGTGTCCTTTTTATGTAAAGGTTTTTAAATAACCATTATTTTTTTTGAAAGATGACCTACAGAATATTGTTTTGAGAATACATGCAACATTGAGTGGACAATGTTAATGTTCTCTAACATTATTTTGGATGCATTCTTTGGGCAAGGCATCAGTTGAACCAGACTCACTATAGTAATTAATTCATCTCACATTCATTTACTGACTAGGCTGTGTTTGTATTGACTTACTGTGTGTTATGAAATTGGAAAATATATAAATAGGAAAATATATCAAAACAAATGGCCGTATACATCAATGCTTCTGCTGTGATACACTGGAGAGCCAAATTGGCACAGTCATCTTTCAATTGTGGAGCGCTCACTTGCCATAGAGCAATTAAAATCAACTCTGCCTGTGTCTACAATCACCAACCATGTGCCCTCTGAATGAAAGAATAATATTGTTTCTAATTTGCTCAATCGACCAATGAGAGAATCAAACCAGTGTCATTAGATGGGTTTGTTGTGAGTCAAAGCGTAACTAGCCTGAGACCCCCTGTGGGAAATGTATGTATAGAAATATAGGAATTCAAAATGCGTCAAAATATATTTTGTAATGTCTATGCCATAAATAAAATATCTCTACATGTTTTAAATGTGTATAAAATAGACCTGCCTTTACAGTTTAACGTAACTCAATGCACAAGCAATGAGCATTGTCAATTATAATAGAACAGATTGAATTAATGTGAACGTGATGAAACAATTGAAAGAAACATAATTGTAATACATTTTCTATGCTGGTCTTTTTTGTATGCTGATATGGATATGAGCAAATTCACTCAGAGCAAATGGCCTGTGGGACAAAAAGAAGAATGGTTCATATATGGCTGAAGTAGCAGGGATGTTAAAGTAAAAGCTCAGTTGAGGAGGTGAATAGATACATTTTGGAAGGATTCAGTCAAACCTCACTAGGGTAGATTGTCATGTGACACAACCATTGATGCCATGAGGTCAAAGTGTGAGGGAGGGAGCAGGCCAGAGAGCTTTCGAGAGAGTGGTCCAGGCCCCTGGCTTGGAGGCTTTGAGATGGTCACATCAGTGTAGGGGATCTGCGGCCCCATAGACTTGCGGTTGATGTTAGCAGGAAATCACCAGAGAAAGCTATGATTGGCTGACAGTCTTGGAGCTAAACCTAGTGTAGTGTAAAGCAATATTCAAGTATAGAGCACCTACAGTCAGTCAGTCCAGAAAAATCTACCACTTGCAATCTATTACATCACTGACATATACATCCATCCATAAATATTATTTGGGTGCTTTGTGTCACAAATTAGTCAGTAAACATGGGGTTAGAATAGAATATTTTTTAAAAAATGAGAGTATTTTCCCAGAGGGAACTTCAGTGAAGTCTGAATAGGGTATACTGTAAATCATATAGACTACAGTGAATTGAGATATAACGTATTGTAGCCTCATCCTATGAGGATGATATGTCCAGTGTCACATGTAAACATAATGAAACAATGAGTGCATATTTTAAAATCCACTGCGACACAAGGTGATCAATTCAAAATGTTAAAAGGTGCAATATGCAGAAATTGCTCCGCCATTTCCTTGTTGCTAAAATTCAAATAGTTTGCCTAATTTCCGTTGATGCCTCCGTCCATGCAGTGCTTATCGGCGTCTGGTATCCAACGTTACAGTGCATTAAAAATCACCTACTGTAGAGAATCATTGTACCATCTAGACCGCTTTTAAATATATTTTCAACTGTTTGAAGACGGTGTATTAATCAAATGTAAAAGACGTAAGAAACTAAATTTAAGAACGGGGAGCATAGAAATAGCGCACATAGAACAGATCTACCACTTCTTAGACTTGCTTTCAACTAGTGCGCAACTGCAGCCCGCAATTCAGTGTGTTCCTGCATGTAGGCAGTTCCTTCATGAACACCCACAAGCATCCCATCGGTTCTTACATGAATGCCCCTCCTTGAGCGTTCCTGCATGACAGTTTTGAATGTGGGTCAAAAGGGTAAATATGTATTATCTGAATTGTTTTGACCCTGCTAACTAGCGGGAGGGATACCAGTAGAGTGTCCTTCACTCCCACCCGCCAAATACCTGCCCTCATCGTGGTTACCATATCTGTAACTGCGATGAGGCTACCCGGATAAAGCACTAAATAAACTTCAGTTAGTGCTAAATACGGCTGCTAGAAACCTGACTAGAACCCAAAATGTTTATCATATTACTCCAGTGCTAGCCTCCCTACACTGGCTTCCTGTTAAGGCAAGGGCTGATTTCAAGGTTTTACTGTTAACCTACAAAGCATTACATGGGCTTGCTCCTACCCATCTTTCCGATTTGGTCCTGCATACGGCATACGTACACATATGCTACAGTCACAAGACGCAGGCCTCCTAATTGTCCCTAGAATTTCTAAGCAAACAGCTGGAGGCAGGGCTTTCTCCTATAGAGCTTCATTTTTATGGAATGGTCTGCCTACCCATGTGAGAGACGCAGACTCGGTCTCAACCTTTAAGTCTTTACTGAAGACTCATCTCTTCAATAGGTCCTATGATTGAGTGTAGTCTGGCCCAGGAATGTGAAGGTGAACGGAAAGGCACTGGAGCAACCAACCGCCCTTGCTGTCTCTGCCTGGCCGGTTCCCCTCTCTCCACTGGGATTCTCTGCCTCTAACCCTATTACAGGGGCTGAGTCACTGGCTTACTGGTGCTCTTCCATGCCGTCTCTAGGAGGGGTGTATCACTTGAGTGGGTTGAGTCACTGACTTGGTCTTCCTGTCTGGGTTGGCGCCCCCCCTTGGGTTGTGCCGTGGGGGAGATCTTTGTGGGCTATACTCTGTCGTCTCTTAGGATGGTAAGTTGGTGGTTGAAGATATCCCTCTAGTGATGTGGGGGCTGTGCTTTGGCAAAGTGGGTGGGGTTATATCCTGCCTGTTTGGCCCTGTCCGGAGGTATCATCGGATGGGGCCACAGTGTCTCCTGACCCCTCCTGTATCAGCCTCCAGTATTTATGCTGCAGTAGTTTATGTGTCGGGGGGCTAGAGTCAGTCTGTTATATCTGGATTATTTCTCCTTTCTTATCCGGTGTCCTGTGTGAATGTAAGTATGCTCTCTCTAATTCTCAATTTCTCTCTCTCGGGGGACCTGAGCCCTAGGACCATGCCTCGGGACAACCTGGCATGATGACTCCTTGCTGTCCCCAGTCCACCTGGCTGTGCTGCTGCTCCAGTTTCAACTGTTGTGTTTGCGGCTATGGAACCCTGACCTGTTCACCAGACGTGCTACCTGTCCCAGACCTT
The DNA here is from genome assembly GCF_045791955.1 of Oncorhynchus clarkii lewisi. NCBI lineage: Eukaryota > Metazoa > Chordata > Actinopteri > Salmoniformes > Salmonidae > Oncorhynchus > Oncorhynchus clarkii. The sequence goes on along the minus strand of NC_092165.1, from coordinate 48,438,517 downwards.
CTGTTTTCAACTCTCTAGAGACAGCAGGAGCGGTAGAGATACTCCCAATGATCGGCTATGAAAAGCCAACTGACATTTACTCCTGAGGTGCTGACTTGCTGCACCCTCGACCACTACTGTGATTATTATTATTTGACCATGCTGGTCATTTATGAACATTTGAACATCTTGGCCATGTTCTGTTATATAAAATAAAAATCTCCACCCGGCCCAGCCAGAAGAGGACTGGCCACCCCTCATAGCCTGGTTCCTCTCTAGGTTTCTTCCTAGGTTTTGGCCTTTCTAGGGAGTTTTTCCTAGCCACCGTGCTTCTACAGCTGCAGCTTCTATTGCTTGCTGTTTGGAGTTTTAGGCTGGGTTTCTGTACAGCACTTTGAGATATCAGCTGATCTAAGAAGGTCTATATAAATACATTTGACATTGATTTGATCTGTGGGAAAACAGTGCCAGACATCTGGGGGCGAAGGACACTGTCTACCGGTCGCCCCGTCTCCCGCTAGCACAACACTATGGTGGGTGATAAGTGCCAGCATACCCCATAGTGCCCAATAGGCAGGGAGAAGGACACTACCGGTGTACAGCTAGCTAGCTATCGTTGTGGCAACCACCCCTTCTTCGGTGGGGCTTATCAGTGGCTGGCATCCTCTGTTATTGTGCATTAACACCACCTAGTGTACTGGAGCCAGTGGCGATTTTAGTATGATGGGGCAAACTAAATCTATTTTTTTATACATGCCAGCAAAGACACTACACAACATTAAACAATACATGCATTGTACTATAACGTGGAGTGAATCATTACCACTGCTACACCTGCCTGTCAGTGAAGCCTCATCTGACAGCCAAAAAGACCATTCAGCCTCATTTACTGCCTTTTTAAAAACCATACCTGACGTGCTTAAATGGTGGTAATCCTTGTGGATTTCTGTAACTCAATAAGAATCGCATTCTTCTTCAAAATGAACAAATGCCGACATGATTGAGTTTTGAACCATACAGAAACATGAATACATTTATTTTCAGTAAATTCATAATATTTGATCTTCATCATTAACACTTAGCTCTAAGTATAAGAAACTGCACGCAAACGACCTGCGACGAGGTAGGCCAAGTCGTTCGGCACTTTCAAAATGGACACTGACTGAAATTAAGATAAAATCACCAAGATGTTGAGGCCTTAACTTTACTCTTCTTTAAGTCATCACAGAGAGAGAGAGACACAGGCGAGAGAGACGCGGTATGCCTACCATTTTAAGTATTTTATAAGACCTACAGTATGTGGTCTAAAAAGGAAGGAAAATACAATCACGAGGGTCCACTTTTAAAGACAATATACCAACACACAGACAGCGCACCGCACAAACATAACAGCTCTCGCAATATCAATTGGAATTACATGGGTCTATTACTGATCTTTTTGTAGAATTATTTGGGGGGAAATTAGGAAGAGACTGTCACTGGCAAACACAGTTACATGCCCAACAACATTATATTGTACCCCCTCCTCGTGGAGAAAAGCACATGAGCTAATTATAATTCACAAAGTAAGCAAAACAATGAAATGCATCATTCCAATATTGCCTACAATTATTAATAAGATACTTATGATATAGACATGTATAAGCAATATAACAATTGGGAACAATGAGCGGATAAGAGGTAAGCCATAATTTTGATTAAGACAAATGAGCTAGCTAAAATGGATGTATTTGTTCAGCACTTTTGAAACAGGCAGCACAGAAATCAGAACATAGCCCGTTCTTACAGTATTCTCCCTGTACAACAAGTCAGAACCATAGGATAAATAGAGGGCATATAAACAGACAATGAAAGCACTTACAATATTTGATGATGACATTTCTCTGAAACAGGCTATAGGTTACATGTGCACCACCAAGTCAGAACAGTAGGATAAGTTCTGAGGGGGAGAGGAACAAAATTCTTACATACTGACCACACCGCCCACGTCGCGTGCGCAAGCGTTGCAAAATAAATGTACACATACATGTTATTCAGTCCTTGCACCCACACTGCTCGAGTCTGCGTAGCCAGGCGCTATAATAGAACGTGGTTCCATTTGGAACACTTGACGCACTGCAAGTCCAGCTCTCCCATCTCCTCATTGGTTTTTAGAAACATATACCCACGTGCGTGATTGAAAGATGAACTGAGGTCCACACTCAAGTCCAGTTGGTGGTGGTAACGCACCTTAAAGTTGGTTGCCATCCGCCATATAAAGTCCAAAGAAGAAGAGATTACTAGAAAGAACCCTTTTATCTGTGGATTAATTGTCAGTGTAGAGGATATTGTACATTTCAGGTAAAATAAAAACCCAATGTTTATATCCCAGGACAAATCAGCTAGCAACAGCAAGCTAGCTAGTTAAATTGACATAAATGTGTAATGATTTTTGACCTGTCCCCAAATTAATATAGTTGGTTCAGAGCTCGTTTTGATATTTCAACCTGCGTCAGGTGTGAGTGGACAAAATCAACATGCGCACAAGCGGTGTGTGTGTGTGTGACATATATATAAAATTATGAGCTGGAGCCCCACCTGCCCTGAATGACAGGTCACCAATGACTGGAGCACCCCTGCCTCCAGCCTGTCCTTTAAAAATGTAACAATAGAAGTATAAAGAGGGATCCTGCAAATGCAGATATGCCCACATGCAAGAACGCCCGGACAGCGGCCCGCAATTGCATCCTTCTTGCTTTCAATGAGAATGACAGATCTATAACACACATTTCTATGTGAATTGGTCTTCGCCAAAAAAGTTACATATTGCAGCTTTAACGATAAATACATCCTATACAACAATAAATATATATTTTTAATTATAATTGAACATTGTCTGTTCGGATGGGAGTTTCAAACCTCTGCCTCACACCGAAGAAATTATTCTGATTAATTTATTTTATATTGTCTCACAAGGGTATTTTTTTTAGAGAATCAGAGGGGCGTGCACCTTACCTGATCACGTGCAACATCCTTGGAGTAAAATAAGTTTCCTGATTTATTCTCATAACTGCCTACTTTCGCTCTCACGGTAACTCGAAATTCCCACCAAAGGAAATCCACAATGTTTGTATTTTTTAAATGATTACATTTAACGCTACGTAACATTATCGAGAAGATAACGGGTGGATTCACTTAGAAACGAAAGTTTACTCGCGACAGCCAGCTGTCACTGTTGTTGACAGTGTGGATTATTTTGTTCGACGAGAACTGCAGACATGATGGCGTCTAGCTACAACGCCAAAGAAGAGGACAGACACCAGCCTGGTGCTACGGGCCATGTAGGCTCAGGAACTATGACAAATAAAATGCCGGACAACACTGCGTTCAAACAGCAAAGACTGCCCGCTTGGCAACCTATTTTGACAGCCGGCACTGTTCTTCCTGCTTTCTTTGTAATTGGTCTCATCTTCATCCCCATCGGCGTTGGGCTTTTCGTGACTTCAAACAACATCAAAGAGTTCGAGGTAACGTTAGCTAACAATCCATAAAGTATAGGTACCATAGCATAGTCAATTAATTTTGATTGTGTATGGGTTAACGCTGTTGGCTAGCTAAACATCTTTCAGTTTGTCTGCTTTGAGTGTAATTGCTAGCTAAATTGACGCTAAGTGTTATTGATCATCTCCCTAATTTACAGATTGATTACACTGGTGTTGACATGTCAAGTCCGTGCTACAGCTGTTTTCAAAGCTACAGCTGGAACAACACAAAGTCATGTACCTGTTCCGTACCCTTCTCTCTGGATCAACCATTTGAGGTAAACTGAACATAACCTACAACTTTATTTACCCTTTTGGGTCCTCAAAGTACTGTATAATCACAATTAAATGTTTAGACAAGTCAATCGGTAATAACTGGACTGGAGGCATACTTAGTGTCCATTAGCTGCTCTATTTAGAAACACTTAACGGTCGGCCTCTATTCAGAATCAATCATTACTATTTTACACCATTTCCCTGAATGTTATTTATTATGCACTCAAATAGATTTTACAGGATGATGTTATTATGTGAAGGAAATCCTTATTTAGACTCTCAGCCTCCTGCACTTTCATCTTGGAGTTGCAGCATTGTTGCAATGTCTTATGAAGGCCTATTCTCTCATCCGATGAATAACTAAACTAATTTATTACTCATTGATCTGAAATTCTTCCCCGACAGAGTAACGTCTTCATGTACTACGGATTGTCCAACTTTTATCAGAATCACAGACGCTATGTGAAGTCCAGAGATGACAGCCAGTTAAACGGAGATAAGACTTCTCTACAGGTATGGTACAGGTACACTAAATTGTGAGGGCGTAAGCTACATCTGTCAAGTATCACATTATATATTGAATAGATGTCGGCCTAATTGTTAGCTTTAAACATCCATTATTTTTACGCTGCACTGAATCTTCTTGGCACTCTTTACAGAGCCCCAGCAAGGAATGTGAGCCGTACCGCAGCAGTGACAAGCCTATTGCTCCATGTGGTGCTATCGCCAATAGCCTCTTCAATGGTAAGACTTGAGGGCGGAATTCACTTAACAAATAGTTGCCATTTTCGGTTCCGCAGTCTCTTAGTAACATTACGGCACACACCAATGCACAACTACAAACTTATTTAAATCTATTTACAGTGCATTCGTGAAAGTATTCAGACCTCAGTTTGGCTGGGCAGCCATCTCTAGGAAGAGTCTTGGTGGTTCCGAACTTCTTCCATTTAAGAATGATGGAGGCCACTGTGTTCTTGGGGACCTTCAATGCTGCATTCATTTTTTTGGTACCCTTCCCCAGATTTGTGCCTCGACACAATCCTGTCTCGACGCTCTATGGACAATTCCTTCGACATGGCTTGGTTTTTGCTTTGACATGCACTGTCAACTGTGGGACCTTATATACGCAGGTGTGTTCCTTTCTAAATATAGTCCAATCAATTGAATTTACCACAGGTGGACTCCAATCAAATTATAGAAACATCTCAAGGATGATCAATGGAAACAGGATACACCTGAGCTCAGTTTCGAGTCTCATAGCAAAGGGTCTGAATACTTATGTAAATAAGGCATTTCTGTTTTATTTTGAAAGCATTAGCCAAAATGTCTAAAAACCTGTTTTTGCTTTGTCATTGTGGAGTATCGTGTGTAGATTGAGGGGGGGGGGGGGAATGTTTTAATGAATTTTAGAATAAGGTAACGTAACAAAATGTGGAAAAAGGGAAGGGGTCTGAATACTTTACAAATGTACTGTAGATAAACGTCTGCCTATTTGGACCAACCCTTGACTAGAGTTTTTGGAGTGGCTTTACTCTAGTTTGCCATGAAGCATCAGTGTTGGTCCACTATTTCAGAGACCGGGCTTGCTATTGACTGCCATGTATTTCTCATCAGACACTCTGGAGCTCTATTACATTGACCCCAATGGCTCCAGAACCGCAATTCCTCTGGTAAAGAAGGGTATTGCATGGTGGACGGACAAGCATGTCAAATTCAGGAACCCCAGTGGAAACAACAACCTCACTGTAGTTTTCCAAGGTGATTTGCATACCATGCAAAATGACACAACTACCTTGTAATAATCAAATTATCATGACTGACTTGGCCTTTTTCCTCCTTCAGGCACAAGCAAACATGTGAACTGGAGAAAGCCTGTATTTGAGCTGGACCCATCAGACTCTGACAACAATGGCTTCATCAATGAGGATTTCATTGTGTGGATGAGGACCGCTGCCCTGCCCACCTTCCGCAAGCTGTACCGCATCATCCAGAAGAAGCCCAACAACATGACCCCCACGTTGCCCCGAGGAGAATACATCCTGGAGGTCACCTACAGTATCCTTTTGAGAAAGACTGCAATACATTACAACCTAGAGATTTGTGGCAGGCATATGTTTGTATTGAGTGAACATTGCACATAGGAGACAGAGCCATATGAGTTTGTGTTCAGTTATAAACCTATGTAGAGTACAATGCTTACTGTAATGAATCTTTATTCTCTTTTACCATTCACAAAGTCTACATAAGACACATAAAATTATCTTTAGAATCCTTGTGTCCAGATGCGCTGCTGTCATTTTCTTTAACCATGTGACCTCAGATTACCCCGTGCGGAGCTTCAATGGGAGGAAGCGCATGATTCTGAGCGCCATCTCCTGGATGGGTGGCAAAAACCCCTTCCTGGGCATTGCTTACATCACTGTGGGCTCTGTCTGCTTCTGCCTGGGCTTAGTCCTCCTCAGCATCCACTACAGATATGGAAAACGTAACAACAGTGCAGATATTTTCAGCTGAAGGCCTTGCTCATATGGAGACCCTACCTCCTCCTCCCTCTGCATGCCTGGGTCTAGCCACCACTAGTTTGCCCTGCTCTGGACTGCTTGCTGATTTAGCCTGGATGCACTGCTCTTTGTTTGTTAAACTGTTTGTTTTGTGTTGTAATGTTAGCTCACTCATTCCCACCTCCAGTGGAAGGCTGCAGTCAGGTGTTTTTTCAGAAGGGTGATTATATATAATTTCAGCATGTTCTAGATATCTGTTGTAAAGAACTTACACCATTGCGGATTCTCGTGACAAAGGTCTGTTCTACACAATATATGTCTGTAATATTGTGCCCTCCTGAAAAAGGCCTGTGTGTGTGTTACACCCTGTAAATTAATGGGATGAGACACAAAAAGGCTCTGGGAGCTTAGGATACTGTGTCTTTGTACAAGATGACTGCTGAAAATGTTCTCTGTGGTTTTGAAGTACATAGTGTTTGTATTATCTTTTTATCTAATCTCAAAAGACAACATGTATATTATTTGAGCAATGTATGTTGTATGGCTTGATGGCACTATATTTTAATGTAAGTTCCACACACATTATTCTGTAATATTTCCTGTTTGTGAATGTACTAATGTTTTTAATTTACATACCTCTGAGGCAATTTCAAACAGTTTTGAATTGGGGAAAAAAAGTTCATAGACATGTTGATTGTTTAAGCATATAAGCAGTTATTGATTTGATCGAATAAATGTTCACTTATCAATTTTATTTCCGCTCAACAAAAGAGATCTTATTGAGATTGGTTTGTCAATGTTTAATCACATTTTTATTTTGATCAATTACTGTATTGGTCAAACTGTTTTTCTCTAGTATGGTATGTGTGAAATCCTATTTTGTCCTCTTAGGATACAGCCATAGCCAACTTGATCTGAAGGTTTTATGGACCAATGCTGTTGACGTTGTCTCTACAATGGAACTTTTTGACTTGACTATGAAAATGCATTTTAAAACATTTAACAAGCTTCATTTCAATGTTGACCAAATGCTATGCATTTTAAAAGTGTTACATTTGTTATGCAGTACTTACATTTTTATTTAGGTTTTCTTTGTTTTTTAAAGCTAATTCTGCCCTTTTATTCTTTAATATATTGCATTGGATAATCTGCTGATATTTCAAAAGTGAATCAAATGTGAGAAATGGTATTTGCAAGTTATTGATTGGTTTTTATTTCCCTCCTCAATGTTAATGGAAATTAAATGTGAGGTGCACTCCTGGGTGTTGCCCAATGATGGAAATAAACCCTAGAATTTGCTTGCTATGTTTTGGCTAATGAGGGGCTTTGCAGCCAACGATCAGCCATATAAGTCCCACATACACGTAGGAATGAATGGAATTATAGAGTATTTAATTTCAAGGATAAAAGTACATATTGTATTGGGGACAGTAAAATGAGAACTTTCAAAATAAATGTTTATTTTTAGCTTACAGAATATGATTAAAGTATGCATTAAGCTGTCTGTAATAGAATAAATGTGACAAGTAAATGTATTTCTATAGCGTCCAAATTATTTTACAATGTGGGGGAGTGCCAAGATGGAGGTGTGGGGGCTTTAAAACAGCGCTCCCTGTCAGTCATTTAGTGTATATATAAAACTGGCATTGCCCCGTACCAAGTTATTTCACACACACACACACAGGTATTCTATCACAATTTCCACATTTCAGAAGTTACTGACTCTCAGTTGCCAACTGAATGTCAGGCCAGGCTTCTCTAAATTTGAGCAGAGAACACACCAATTGCCAGTCACTTTCCACCATACGGGGAAACTGACTTTTTCCAGATTGGCAGCAACCACCTTCATAGACTACGGTGAGCGTTTCATCCCATGTAGGAGCTGCACCTACTTTTCACAATTCCGGGATAATATTGTCCGACCAATTTTCCAAGGTGGAAACTGTCAGTTTATTGAGGAATATACAGTACCAGTCAAGATTTGAACACACCTGATCTTTCAAGGGGTTTTCTTTATGCTTACTATTTTCTACATTGTAGAAAAATAGTGAAGACATCAAAACTATGAAATAACACATATGGAGCATGTAGTAACCAAAAAAGTGTTAAACAAATGTAAATCTATTTTTTATTCTTCAAAGTAGCCAATCTTTGCCTTGATGACAGCTTTGCACAGTCTTGGCATTCTCTCAGCCAGCTTCACCTGGAATACTTTTCCAACCTTCTTGAAGGAGTTACCACATATGCTGAGCATTTGTTGGCTGCTTTTCCTTCACTGCGGTCCAACTCATCCCAGACCATCTCAATTTGGTTGAGGTTGGGTGATTGTGGAGGCCAGGTCATCTGATGCAGCACTCCATCACTCTCCTTCTTGGTCAAATAGCCTTTACACAGCCTGGAGGTATGTTGGGTCATTGTCCTGTTGAAAAACAAATTATAATCAAATTATAATCCCATTAAGCGCAAACCAGAACTGTCATGTTCAAAACATATTGATACAACAGTAGCTAAGATTAGGAGAGGTCTGTCCATAATAAAGTGCTACTCTTCCTTCTTAACAACCCTATCAACAAGGCAGGTCCTACAGGCCCTAGTTTTGCTGCACCTAGACTACTGTTCAGTAGTGTGGTCAGGTGCCACAAAGAGGGACTTAGGAAAATTGCAGTTGGTTCAGAATAGGGCAGCACAGCGGGCCCTTAAAAGTACATGGACAGCTAACATTAATGACATGCATGTCAATCTCTCATGGCTCAAAGTGGAAGAGAGATTGACGTCATCACTACTTGTTTTTGTAAGAAGTGTTGACAAGCTGAATGTACCGAGCTGTCTGTTTAAACTACGGACACCCCAAGGCCAGAACAGACTATGGGAGGCGCACAGTAGTACATAGAGCCATGACTACATGGAACTCTATTCCACATCAGGTAACTGATGCAAGCAACAGTATCAAAAACATTTTTAAAGGTAAAAGTACATCGTATGGAACAGCAGGGACTGTGAAGACACACACAAAGGTACATACACACGCATACGTATACATTGTAATATTGTTGTATGGTGGTACTATAAATTTTGTGTTGTACATTTTGTATTGTAGATATGTAGTGGTGTAATAATGTAATAATAATATGATGTACTGTTTAATCTTTTGCTTTATATTCAATGTTAGTACTTTAATGTGTTTGGGATCCCAGGAGGAGTAGCTGCTGACTTGGCACCAACTAATGGGGATCCCTAATAAATACAAATGTAAAATGATACAAAATATCTGATCGTTACACTAGCACCAGTCTACAAGGGTCCAGCCTTCACACAAAGCAACCAATGAGCAGCGTGTGAACATATTGCAGCAATTTCCGGTCTTCTCTAGTTACTACAGCCACAAAGTCATAGTTATGGCTAAACCTCACCTCTTTCTATAATTGATCTTCTTAAAATCAGATTTGGAACCTAACCCTAATCACACTACTAACCGTATGCCTTACCCTAACTTTGAATTTAGATTTTGTTTTGTATTTTGTTTTCATACATTTGTACGTTTTGGGCTTTGTGGCTGTGGTAGCCTCAGCGTGATTCTGGGGGGTATGGCAACGCGAGACTATGGCTGTGTTAACAAGTGACAAAGATTATGAATTTTCTGACAAGATATGTCTCGCCGCCATAACAATGCGAGTCGTTGTCCACAAAGCGGCACAGCTGGATGTCCAGCTCCCGCCTATCCTTTCTTTGAATTGGTGGATACAATTTAAGGGTTTTATTGGCATGGGTAACATATGTCTACATTGCCAAAGAAAGTGAAATAGATAATAAACAAGAGAGAAATAAACAAGAAACAATGTACAGTAAACATTACACTCACAAACGTTCCAAAGGAATAGAGACATTTCATATGTTTTATTATAGCTTTATACAGTGTTGTAACGATGTGCAAATAGTTAAAGTACAAAGGGGAAAATACATACATAGAAATATAGGTTGTATTTACAATGGTGCTTGTTCTTCACTGGTTGCCCTTTTCTTATGGCAACAGGTCACAAATCTTGCTGCTGTGATTGCACATTGTGGTATTTCACCCAAGAGATATGGGAGTTTATCAAAATTGGATTTGTTTTCGAATTCTTTGTGGGTCAAATCAAATCAAGTGTTATTGGTCACATACACGTGCTTAAAAGATGTTATTGCGGGTGTAGCAAAATACTTGTGCTTCTAGCTCCGACAGTAAAGTAATATCTACCAAGTAATATTCGACAAATACACAACATATACCCAATACACACACATCTAAGTAAAATAATGGAATTAAGCATATTTAAATATATGGATTGAGCAATGTCAGAGAGACATAGAATAAAATACAGTAGAATAGTATAGGATACATATGAGATGGGTAATGCAAGATATGTAGACATAATTAAAGTGACTAGTGTTCCATTTATTAAAGTGGGCAGGGTCTGTGTAATCTGAGGGAAATATGTGTATTTAAATGGTCATACATTTGGCAGGAGGTCAGGAAGTGCAGCTCAGTTTCCACCTCATTTTGTGGGCGGTGTGCACACATTATTGTAATCGTTTTATTAATTTTGATGAGGGTTGGTGACGTCAACCGCCTGTATTCAATGGAGAGAGATGCTATGCTACTAGCCTTTGTGGAATAATTCAGACATAACTGTAAGGAATAAGTCATTGTTCTACCCCAGCTGGCATGAGAGGAATATGGACTTTGTTTTAGATGTTTTTTGACCACAAGGGTAATATTCTCACATATGAACAATTTATAACATTGATAGAGTTTCCAATACCTTTCAGAGAGTTTATTTCTGTGATTAAAGCCGTTCCCAGTGGTCTAACTACACGAATGAAAACTAATCTTAGCTTAGGTAATAATCACAAAGTTTATCCAGAACTCAGATTGGAAGGCGTGGGCTTACTTGAGAAATCTTGTTGTAATAAATATATAAGACAAATTCTTCATTCACAAAACCAACTTACACCGAGAGGAAAGTTTTTCTGGAACATGCTTATTCCTGACATTGTCTGGAAAAATGCATGGTTAAGGCCTTACAAATATTGTATACCAAACCAAGTTAAGGAAGTACACTTTAACATTTTACATAAGATATACCCATGTAATTCTATGATATCCACATTTGTGGCAATTGATGATATCTGCATTTTCTGTGAAAAAGAAGGTGAGAATCTGTCTCACTTGTTCTTTGAATGTAAATTTGTGTCAGAATTTTGGGAAAACCTTGCAAAATACTTATATACCATTATGAACACTAGCTATGTTTTTGACATGAAAGATGTAATATGTTACTATTGCAATGATAACAAGACCACTGAAATGATTGTGAATTATTTTATTCTTGTTGCCAAATACTTCATACACAAACAGAAATTCCCAAATTCTATACCAACATTTTAAAAAAATTGATTGAATTGAACTATTTTATTAAAACATTAACCATTGTGAACAATAACAATAAAACATTTCTAAATCATTACAATAAGAATTTTTCAGAGTGATTACAATTGCACTATTTGTTTATATTTTTTTAAATATTTTTTTTGTTTGTTTCAGTATTTTCTCGTTAATTACCTGAGTTCTGTTTTGTATGATGTAAGAATGTAAATTGTTGACCTGTATTTTGAATTAAAAAATAAATAAAAATGCTATGCTACTAGCCTACATTTATGAATATGCATAGCCATCACGAGACAACTCCCATATAAGGTGTTTTTTCTCAGCTTTGTCGGGATGTCACGTGTCCTACTTGTTAAGCATTACGGAACTTCCATTTTATCAAATTAACCTCATTTAGCAAATAAGCCATTATTTTGGGGGGGGGGGGACCAAATTCAACTCTCATTGATTTCCATACAAAAACTCCTTGCTTGGTGGGCGAAACAACGAAAAAAACGCCACCTGCTGGAGAGAGACAGAGTTTCTGCCGAGTTGGGCCACTCTCACCGTCTTCCTCTCTAGTGACTGACAATTTATTCGCCATAAAGAATCTTGGGATATCACCGGAAGCACAAGTAGATAGGTTTTCAAAGTGTCCTTGTGCACTCACCTAGAAGTTTACCAAAATGTACAGACAATTTATGGTAAGCGTTCAATTATATATTCGACCAATTGTTATGTATTTGTGTACGCTATTCGATGTTTTATTTTTGGCTACTGCCGTTATCTGACATGCCGCCTCAAGTGAACTCTAAGCTACCGAGCTATGTTGCTAAGCTAGCGTGTAACGTTAACCGTTGACTAACTAGCCTTTTTGTCAGGGTAGTTGGCATACTAGCTAGCTATCACCTGATATTTTACACTTGCTTGACAATCAAGTTAGCCTTCTGATCTAAACACACCTGTTTTTATACAGTATATTGTTAACCTAGTGACACATTCTAGCTACTTGGTAAGCTAACCAAATGAGTAGTAAGTTATCTAGCTAACTACATAGTAGTTATTCAATCAGCTAAACCTAGCTTGCCACGTATTATTTTCCACAGTCTTGAATTGTCATCCACAAGTGTAAAGGTCGCATAGGTTAGCTAGGAAAATTCTGACTAGCTCTAACTATCCAAGTGTTGTAAAAGGTGGCGTTTGCACGTACACTTGTCATGTGAATGGCTATTTTTTGGAACAGGGTTTACGTCATCTGACACTTAAAGATGCGCTACGCAGAAATCGCCCCACTTTTTTTTTTTTTGCTAAAATTCTAATAGTCCGCCTAATTTCAGGTTGTGACAAAACAAGCAGTCATTGTGTAAATAATAATTGTACCATCTAAACCGATATGAAATATATTTTCCATTACTAAAAATATTGAATATTCATCTGTTTGAAGCTGGTGTAGAAAACCGAAAGTAAAAGACGCAGAACCTTTAGCACGGGAAGCATAGACATAGCACACACAGAACAGATCTACCGCTTATTAGACTTGCTTTCAACTTGAATGAATGATCTATAACTAAAATGTGAATTTGGTCAGGTAGCCCAGAAAGTTACATTGTAGCTTTAATGTATGTGTGTGGAGGATAATGGTGCTTTCAAGATTAATTGGGAACTTTTAGGTCAAATCATGGCGTCAATGATCTTCCCTTCGGAAAGCCGGAGCTCTAGAAAGATGCTAGAGTTTCCGACTTGGAATTACGAGTTGACGTTCAAAAATATGTTCCCCAGTCGGAGCTTGTTTTTCCCCCGACTTCCCAGTTGTCTTGGAAGTCTGAGATTTCCGAGTTACCAGTGGTTTTGAACACGGCATAATTTATGCTCAACTGTCTAGAATCACAGCTAGCTACATGGCTTTCTAATGGACCAATTCTGTTGGCTAGATCTGCACACATCGAGCCCAGGTAGGGGCGAGGAGAGGGACGGAAGCTATACCGTCACACTTGCACAGAGCCCTGACCTCAACCCCATCGAACACCTTTGGGATTAATTGGAACGCCGACTGCTAGCCAGGCCTAATCACCCAACATCAGTGCCCGACCTCACTAGTGCTCTTAGCAAGTCCCCGCAGCAATGTTCCAACATCTTGTGGAAAGCCTTCCCAGAAGAGTGGAGGCTGTTATAGCAGCAAAGGGGGGACCAACTCTATATTAATGCCCATGATTTTGGAATTAGATCTTCAACGAGCAGGTGTCCACATTCTTTTGGTCATGTATTGTAGCTAAAGCAAGGTTATTAGTTAGTGCACATGTAAATACTTCAGTAATCATTTCCAGTTAATGTTTTTATTTTTCTGCATCTCTTCCTGATCACCTATATGATTAGAGACTTCAGCAGCTGTCCTGCCGGACTATCTCCAGTAGTGCCCGCAGACAAGTGGACAACATGGTCAAGGAGAAGCAGAAGCTGTTCCAGGTAAGCTCTGGGGCCAAGACAGGCAGATGGCGATGGAGTGGAAATGTGGAATGGAACACCTGTCTACCGAAGCTCAAATACTGTTTTTAAAAGTTGACAATTCTGTTCTGGTTTTGTTTACCTAATTTTGACAGTCAATATTTGTGTTCAATCTTGTTTGATTAGTAATGGTGCAGTAATGCTAAGGTTAAAGTTTGCACTTTATTCTCAGGTTCTGGAAACAGAATCTTATTTTCCCACCATTGTAGCCTGAAAGATAAGTATTTATGATGTTTGCTCATAGGTTCACTCTTAGTTTGGGCTGGGCTGACTAATTTTGCATGCAGCGTGATATGCAAACAGCTGATACAAAATGAGACTTTTGATATCAGTGCTTTGCTGAATCTTGCATAACACCCAGAGGATGTCCATTGCCCTGCTTTAAAATTGTGCATCGCCCCATGGACGTGCCCTGCTTTAAAATTGTGCATCGCCCCATGGACGTCCCGGTCGTGGCCGGCTGCGACAGAGCCTGGGCTCGAACCCAGAATCTCTGGTGGCACAGTGCCTTAGACCACTGCGCCACCCGGGAGGCTGCTTTTCTGCAATTTGTTGTTGATTTTCATCTTAGCCTAAGAATTTCCTGATCCTTTTAAGGTCATAATGTTCATGGTAAGTGTTTCCGTTTGTATTAGGTTAGGCTGTAATATGTCCCAAGTAGAACTTTGCTTTCCAATAAGTATAAATCTTTTAAAAACGTTTACTTGTTTTAATTGCAGTTATAAACATCTCACAAAATAATTGGGGCTATTGTAGTGCAGTGTGTGTTGATTAATGAAATATTCAACATATTCAGGTGGTGCAAAAGTGCTTAGACCATTTTAAAATACAGCCACCACCCAGACCGAACCATTTAGTTTGTGGTTCATATATGTTGCTATGAAGGGCTTCTTTGCGTACTTCTAAATGTCATTTATAGGCTAATTTCCTCTTCTTCCTGTTTACACAGGCAGATAACGGGATACCAGTCCATCTGAAGGGAGGAGCCAAGGATGCTATTCTGTACAGGGCAACGATGGCCCTTACAGTCTTTGGTAAGTATGCATTACTTGTTGTACAGCCCTGATATGACCCTCCTTGAATGTAACATTGATTGTAAGTGCTAATGGAATTTTTACGGCATATGATCAAATAATATAGATCAGGTCTAACTACAAACAGTGGAGTCAAATACCAGTTTCTCACATTTCCTGCTATTTTTTTTATTTGACCTTTATTTAACTAGGCAAGTCAGTTAAGAACAAGTTCTTATTTTCAATGATGGCCTAGGAACAGTGGGTTAACTGCCTTGTTCAGGGGAACAGTGGGTTAACTGCCTTGTTCAGGGGAACAGTGGGTTAACTGCCTTGTTCAGGGGAACAGTGGGTTAACTGCCTTGTTCAGGGGAACAGTGGGTTAACTGCCTTGTTCAGGGGAACAGTGGGTTAACTGCCTTGTTCAGGGGCAGAACGACAGATCTTTACCTTTTCAGCTCGGGGATTCGATCTTGCAACCTTCCGGGTCTAGTCCAACGCTCTAACCACTAGGTTACCTACTGCCCCTATGCCTGTTATATAAAACATCTTTCTCCTCTCTTCACAGGAAGTGGATTTGTCGTGTATGAACTCCTCAATGCAGCAATGCCCAAGAAGGCATGAGTGCCCTTATCCATTTCCATCCCTAAATGAATCTTCTCTGTGGTACAGATGTATGATCTGGGAGATTTTTTTTTGTCCTGTCAATAATGGCAATTTGTTTCATGCATGGGATCAATATTTATTGATTGTTCAATGAATGTACCATAGAGAATAAAACAACCACAATACAAAGTCTTATCCATGTGAATGTTCTCATTTCAAAATCTCAATACATCTGATATAAAGAGTTATTCTGTATCTAAAGTAAATAAATATGTATACTTTGTCTATAGCAATTCTGTTTTTAGCTGTGATTGTGTACATGAACCAATAGATAAACCATTATATGGGACAAAAGCCCCTGGGCCTATAGGATAATGGTTACTTCTGTGCATGTGGTTGACTTTCAATGCTCTGCCCAAAATGTATTTCCTGCTTTTAAACACTAGAGGCCCTCACTGATCATGAAATGAGGGACATTTTGCCATGTTTACAATCATCCCAAGAGGTGACACTGCCTCAATGAAACCCAAGCTGTTCAAGGTTGTTGATATGGGCTACCCAGTGGTGTAGTAGTGGGTATGCTCAAATTTAGCAAAAAAATATCAAAACAGTGAAGGCACCCCATGTGGAAAAGTTGTGAGAAACTGTGACATACACTCTGAATGACCTAAAATTATGAATCCCATATGGGTATTTCACAGTCAGGCCAACCCAAACTGAACTGTGCAGTAGGCTAATAGTATGCCTACAACAGATGACTGAGTCAGAAATTCACAGGTTTCAAACATTCCACATCATGCTTTTAAATTATTATAATTTTTTTTACAGAAAAACAAAATTGTGTGTTTTAAGTCCATAACAATGCTTAAACCACACCAGGATACCAATTTTGAGGTTGGACAAATCGAATACATTTGGATTTATTAGAGTAGTTACCCTTTAATTCAATTGTTTGATTAGAGGTGTTTCTGTAGCGCATGATAATGAGTTTGCTAAAGTAATGGCCACTGGATTGATGCAAATAATCATATGATTCTGAGTGGGCATGGGCTACTTTATACCTACATTTAATAGTGCAGGTTTTTGGGAAAGCCTTTCCATCTACCAGAAGACAGTGAGACCTACATCGCTATATTTTTCCCGTTCCTTAATTGTTTTAAACCTGGACGTTTTACTTCATATTATGAAGCATGTCTTACCTTGGTTCAAAGTAGCCTATAGCCAAAACCCCACCGTAGAAACGTGGATGCATTTATTTTTATAGACTTACTCGTATGTGTTCCCCTGTTCTATTGGTTTATGTCAACGGTTTTTCATTGTATAGCAGCTAAATGCATTATCCTAATCATATTATCAAACCATGATAGTTGTTGCATCTTTAAGTCCCTTCTCCTTCTAACGGATATTTCCATATCTGTCCGCTTGCATTTTGGAATATCCATGCATAGGCCAACTGCAGTGTGAACATTGCTGTCCCTAAAATGTGAATAAATAATAGTTTATCAATATTTTAAGCTAGACATTCCTATCCTTTCCATCAGTCCTATTAATTTATACGGCGTATACGTCCACTACACCACTTTGATACGTATCAATGGGGGTTAAGAAGTGGCTAAGAAGAAGAATATAAGTGGGTATACCCTCCGATACACCATTGGGACTACCTGTCCCGTACAATTACTTAATCAAGTGAAATTGTACTAAAGTTATATATTTTATTGTTTGCAGTTGTCATTAAATGTAGGACCGTGTCATTGTGTTTTAAAATCGGTGGAATTGTATGTATACAAGTTACCCGCATTGTAGTCTAGGTTGCCCTGGCGACTGCATATATTCTCAGAGAGATCCACAAGAAAATCCACGAACGAGTCGTTTGGATAGTAAATTCAGCTGGTTTTTATTGATTGAACAAATACGTTCACTGAAATAGTAAGTAGACCATTTTTTTAAACCTAATATAGCCTACATTTGAATTCCCTCAGTGTTGACTGGCTATATAGACTGTGACTCACATTATCCCTGTTAACCCGTTATAGGCACTTAAGACAGAAGATCGTGATGTGCCAAAGGAATGCAGAAAAGAATGCACTTTCCTGAAGTGTATTCCCACTGGTGGATGTTTCACATATCAAACCATGGCAAGGTTTACCGGTGGACTTTCGTAAGAGTTTACGGCGGTAAAATGAGATTTGGGAACAGCCCCCTATTAAGTAGAAGATTGTGGAAAGATTCTACCCACTTGGACAGAGACTTCCTTCTTGTACATCTGCTGTTGGAGCTTCCAGTAGCCAGCTAGAGGAGAGAAGGGTATACCCAGAGCTCCTAAAAGTTATCTATTCGTAAAAGTTATCTTCAACGAGACTGCATTTACATTTTTTTATTTTATTCTGTCAGAATTGACCAGGTGAGCTACAAATATTTTATTTTATCCTGCTGTTGATTAGAAATAATTCAAAATGCATACAAAATAAATGCCTTTCAATGAATAAGACATTGTGCTAATCTGTATGTGCTATTTATGCACATTTTCAAAGACCTGGATACAGGAACGCAAAGATTAATTTATTTCTGGGAATAACTGCAAGATAAGTGATTTCTTTCGCGGTCGGTTAATTCTTTAGGTTATAGTTTGTCCATAAAGAAACACGTCTATGTTGGATTATTTCTGGACCCAGTGTGTAATCAAGAATTATACTGTATGAGAGTATGCGCATCGAAGGAGAATAGTTTAGCCAAAGTAATAAATATATTAGTTGATAATTGGTAAAACTTTACTTTAAAGCAATGATACATTTGCTATTGGGCATATTGTTTTGGCAAAAGTTTTTTATTCTACATAATATATATACTTTTATAATCTATGAGCCTAACCTATACAACAGGTTTAATTATGATTACATTATTTATTTACAGTGAGTGAACGAAATCAATTTTTAGACTACTTATGATTAATAACGAATATAGTTCAGAAAAAAAGTGATTCTATTTTTTGAGATAACCGTGCATAAAGTGACAGAAGTTAGGTCGTTAAATAGGCCTACTTTTTTCTCTCTTTTCATTGAACCAAATTTTGCCAGACAGTGGTTTAGGTAAATTCCTCCACTGGCAGATGCCCTTTCAGTCAGGCAAATGTAATCTATTCCCTTTCAAGGGCTCGTGACTTTCTGGCCACTCTCATCCCAACGCTACACTAAATGGGTTTGGAAATTTGATTGCAACTCTCTTCTCAGATTGATTCATGTGCTGCTGACCCATAACGTATAAAAATGAAGATAAGGCTGTCGCTGGCCGTGGCTGCCTTTGTTGCTGTGTTATTCTCCACAGTTGAAGCTCAAGGTAAATGTCCCTTCCCCCTATCCCTCCTGTCAAACCTTTTCATATACCCTCCAACTCTCTCTCTCTCTCGCTCTCTTTCTCTCTCTCTCTCTCTAGTTGTTTGATTACAGTGTTTAGGATGTAGGGGTTTTATTGTGTGTGGACCTACTATCACATGGAAACAACCCTAATGCATTGTACAGTATGATTAATAAAATGATACCCAGTTATGTGTGTATTGTGCTTGATTTGACTTGTCCTGAACCTCGTCTCTTGTTCTGTAATGTGTTATGAGTTATTTCAGAATAGTTACAATTGCATTTACTCAATCCTGGTACATGTATATAATATATTCTAAATTAGTTTTTATAATTATGATAGGACATATTCAAACTCTGTCATGAAACCAAAATTAGGAAATGTCTCCAGCTATGCCAATGAGAAATCAGGGACTCTGTTATTATGTCGTCAACAGTCATCTGTAATACCCAGTATGTGACATTACTGTCTCAACAGTTGGATCTGACTTTTATGTTGATGTCAGAGTCCTCACAGGGCTCTGAAACCATCATGTGTAACCATAGTCGTATTGATGTTATGGTTTGATAAAAGAATCCAGGACTCAATAGTCATTCCTTCATTGAAAATTAGATAGGATTTTTTATTTATTTTCCAATGATGTGTTCTAA
Source organism: Oncorhynchus clarkii lewisi (assembly GCF_045791955.1). Taxonomy (NCBI): domain Eukaryota; kingdom Metazoa; phylum Chordata; class Actinopteri; order Salmoniformes; family Salmonidae; genus Oncorhynchus; species Oncorhynchus clarkii. Next base: position 48,418,711 of record NC_092165.1, on the reverse strand, counting down.
AACAAAAGTACACTAAAAAGAAGTAAAACTAAAATCATTTCATGGTTTAGTTATTCCCCTCTGTAATTATGTCAACTAAAATTAGCTGTTCTAGATTTGAGTATTTCTCATATTTGGATCGCCAAACAAAATAAGTGGTCATGACATGATCATTTGTAGAAATGTGAGATCATAGTTTCAATATCCCCGATGTTCAAAACGTGAGAATTCAATTCTTATGTTTTTTGAAGTGAAAAAACATTTTCAGACCAAAGACAAAAACCCAAAATGGAAAGTTCTTATTATTTCCCCTGAAAGCTTTTTTTGGGGAGTCCGATGTCTACTCCCATATATCTTCACTAACGGAATGGAAATATGTAATATGAGAATCGCAAATTAATCCTCAGACAGGGCAAAGACAAAGATAATGTGGCATTCTCGAAAACGTTGAGTTGCGATCCATATGGAAAGTTCATTTGTAGTCATTTTTGTCAGTACATGTTGCGAAATTACTTTGGCATCCCTTCTGCCTCTTTTGGAGAGTCATAGCTCTTTCCTCTGAATGACTGACTGGCTGTAGACTAAGGTTACTGACAGTAGCCAGAGTCTGGCTTATGGGAAAGGCAGAGGTGTCCTCTGGTCAACCAGGGTGCTGTGCATCCACGCCTGTTGAGGGAACTCGACCGAAAAGATATCCACCAATGTTTATTGGGATTATTTTATATCTTCAAAGCTTTTTTTCAATGTCTTGTTTTAGAAAAGTATGTTAAAATGCAAGATGAGAAGATTGAACAGAAAATGTGCGCAGTAACAACTCTGTAACAACTGTGTTTCCAACTACTTACGACTTTTTCTACAACAATGCTCAAACAGCTTGAGCAAAGTGACACAGCTCTTTACTCTTGTGAGTGAAAACAACCTCCCTACCCACTTTCCTTACCCAACGTCCCCCTCCATCTCCCCACCTCCCCTTTACTCAACACCCCTCCCTACCCACTTTCCTTACCCAACTTCCCCCTCCATCTCCCCACCTCCCCTTTACTCAACACCCCTCCCTACCCACTTTCCTTACCCAACTTCCCCCTCCACCTCCCCAACTCCCCTTTACTCAACACCCCTCCCTACCCACTTTCCTTACCCAACTTCCCCCTCCATCTCCCCTCCCCACCTCCACTTTACTCAACACCCCTCCCTACCCCCAAGTGGGTTTATTTATTCTTGTTCAGAGACTTTCTTGGAGACATGAGGGGAGCTTTCCCGGGCCCCCTGAATTGATGTCAGGTTGGTGATCCTCTTTTACTGTGTACCAATAGCAGCTTAGTTCAGGTCCTAGTTGTTGTCCGCCTGTGCATTCAGTGTGTCCTGAGCTGTGGCTTTCTCAGTGGGTATTTTACAATGATATTCTTGCATCCCATCCCACTGCCCCTCCTCAAAAGCTTGCATGCCACCCACCTGCTGACATGGTCTGCAAGGCCAGCCTTGGCATGTATGTCTTCATCACATACTCATCATCATCATGGACTATAGTATGTAGCATATAAGAAGTGCCTATACAGACATAGGCTAGAGGAGGAAGAGGCACTCCTACAGCACCTCACTTCGTAGATGTTAAGACTCTTACATTCTCACAGTTATTCTGTTTACCCTCAAGTACATGTTTATATGTCCAAACACTTTTGTTTCCCATTTAACTGTACTCACATAAAGGTGAAAGGTCACTCAACACTCAGCTGATCTAAATAGGTTGCATGTGAACCCCAACTGAGGAAGAATATCATGTTAAAATATGTTTATTATCTCTGTGTGTGGTCCGTCATGTACATGGAAACTTTCATCCAATTTGTCAAGTTGTTCTAAACAACTTTCTCACGTACATGTGCATGGTGCCGTGGCAGCCAGCTCATTGTGGACACGTGTGTTGTTGTCAGATTGCATCTGTTGTTTTATTTTTATTTTTTTCAATATATTTGTAAATGATTTTCCTCTGTATCTCAACTCTCTCTTCATTTTGTCTGTGTAAGGCAAGCAGTGTCCCAGCACCTCATGCCATGCTGTTCACTCTGCCAATGAAAAGAACGTACACAACAGTCTCCCGTGACACATTGTGTATTCTTTTTGCAAGGTTTGCAATGGATTTATGCCAATGACTTGTGCTAGTCTCTAAATATACAAATAGTTTGTCAAAATATGTATATATACTCTGTATATATAACATGTGTTAAAATCAGCAAATGCCATCAACATTACCTGGCAATCTTGACTCCATTGTATAATCAATAATGTTGGAATGAAAATGTTGTTGTACTTGTGTGTTGTTCCAATCAACTCCATGACTTGAGAGCAACCTGTTGGTGCTGGTTGGTTGGGCATGCGTGGTAATGACTGCACTCAGCATGTATTGGATGGTTCACTCAATGTTTGTCCTTAGGGGAGTTTTGTGTGGAGTTGGTCTGTATTAATGTTGTTTACTCCAGACTTCCGGTGCTTGAGTTGCTGACTAGGGTCACCTGGTTGTGCAACTCAAACAAATGCCATTTTGTTTTCCAAAATGGCTTCTCACACTTTTTAAATGTTGTTGTAAGTTTATTTTTTGTCACATTTACCATGGATGTGGGTTTTTGTCTCCCTCAACAATGAACGTCTCAACTTCAGTCATGAAGTGTTTATCGTTGGGCTAAATGTGAATGCTTGATATAAAATGCCTTGATGAAATACTTGATCAACACTTATATACTCATGCCCATGTTCACATGTAAGTTAACATCAGTTCCTCTTTCGTTTGCAGTGGAGCCCCCCTCAGACTTGAAATTTAAAATTCTAAATGAGAACACAGTGCAAATGTCATGGAGAAAACCATCGCAAAGGATACAAGGCTACAGAATACAAGTTGTATCGGATACAGGTTCGTATTTATTGATCTCAGCAGTTAATTGACGTTTGCCTTACTAGTTATAGCCTTTCATGCCAAGCTGAATGATAATTTGCACCAATGCTAATGGCAACCCATTCTCTATATCCCAGATGAACCAGCCAAAGAGTTTAACCTCTCTGCCACTGCAACAAAGACGTCTATCCCAGACCTGACTCCTGATCTGGACTACTCAGTGTCCATCCACTCCTATGATGGCACAGAGGAGAGTATACCCATCTTTGGCCAGCTCACTAGTAAGTGCTCAATATTCAAATCAAAACAAATGTGTCTCCTGCACCAAATACAACAGGTGTAGTAGACCTTAAAGTGAAATGCTTAAATGACTTAAAAATAAGTTGAAATGTAGCAAATAATTAAGGAGCAACAATAAAATAACAGTAGCAAAGCTATATACAGGGGGTTCCTCTACAGAGGGTTCCGGTACAGGGTCAATGTGAGGGGGCACCAGTTAGCCGATGTAATTGAGGTAATATGTACATGTAGGTAGAGGTAAAGTGACTATGCATGGATTATAAACAGGGAGTAGAAGCAGCGTAAAAATGTGGGGTGGGGACAATGCAATTAGTCCTGTTAGCCATTTTATTAACTGTTCAAGAGTCTTATGGCTTGGGGGTAGAAGCTGTTAAGAAGCCTTTTTGACCTAGACTTGGCGCTCCGGTACAGCTTGCCGTGTGGTAGCAGAGAGAACAGTCTATGACTAGGATGGCTGGAGTCCTTGGCAATTTTTTGGGCTTTCCTCTGACACTGCCTGGTATAGAGGTCCTGGATGGCAGGAAGCTTGGGCCCAGTGATATACTCTGATGCTGTTACAAGGTTAAAAATAACTTGTGTGAAAAGTCAGATGGCTTTCCCAAAAGCCTGATGTGGACTGATATCAAAAGGGTTTAACCTCAGATCAGATCACTCAGCCATAGGAACAATGGGCCAATTACATAGTTTCAAGCCTCCAGCTGTCTATGGTGTAGCTGCCAAGTGAGATGAAAAACATACGATTTTTAATGGAACAAATGAGAGTCTATAGCGTTAGCTTCTAGACACATCAGAAGAAGGAAATCACATTTGATTATTGAAACAAATAATTTATAGCTAATGAACCAGGAAAAATATGTTTATATGTATGTGGTTGATATCTCATTGAAGAAGCTTGATGATGTGTTGATTGTCTTGGATTTATACATGGCCTATGGCACACAGGATGTCATGATAACAGTTCAAGTTCTCTTGTGTTTCAGTTCAATCCAGTAACACAAGTGGAACAGCAAGGAGACCTCAGACTTCAGATGCAATCAGTAAGTATGTTTATCTCAATGTCAACCAATCCCCTCTATGCCCATTGCCTGTCCACATAGCTGTACCATTTTTTCCAGTACATTTTTTGTGTTTGTCCATGAACTTTCATCATAATCATAATAGTTTTCCCTGGAATATTTTCCTCAGCCTCAAATACCCCTTCTGTACTGATGAGTTGTCACAGTGTGAGCAGACAGGTGGACCGACAGTGGCTGAGAATGTACACTGTAATTCGTAATTGAAAACAGTCTTCACATTGAGGCAAACGGGTTCCTTTTGGGCTCCCATAATCCAATGAGTGGGATGACGTCACTGTCATGCCAACTCGGTGTATGTCCGTCCTTTAAATTAAATGTTGAAAGAAGTGGAAAGGATTACTGCTCTGACCAGAAGTCCTTTTACTGGAGTTCTTTGCCTCTCCACGAGTCCAGTCTGTGGATTGACAGGGAGAAACACTTACTTTTCCCCACCATGTACAATTTGGGTGGAAATTGAACCGGAAGTCCAGAATACAAAATCTGGTAGAACACTCTTACCGCTCTCACAATTGGCCTAATTGTCCTGCTAAATCGGTAGAATATTTTATGTTTTATCAATAAATCTTCAAAAGGTGAGAATAACAAGATGTGAGAAGCACATACGCATAAAGAGTCAAATAGACCTATGGGATCTAAGATTCAAGACATTCATAATAATCCTGCAAATTATTGCATCTTGGATGTTCCAAATAATCTGATGGATCTGTGTTTTAAAAACCCACTAGGGTTTGAAAACATAAAACCGAACAATACCGTTGAAAGTTTCAGTGATTATTTGGTCCATAAAAACACATTTTTGTCTTCATGACTGTTGGAATATCAGCTGTCAGATATTTTCATTAGAGTACCACAAAGGTGCACCAATCTGTCAGATTGTGTTCAGACAATTAATTGTGTTGACTCTCTCCACCCCTCCAGAGTGTTCAGTTAATGCCATAGCAGACCTAGTCTTCCTGGTGGATGGCTCCTGGAGCGTTGGCAGGGAAAACTTCAAGCATATCCGCAGCTTCATCAGTGCCTTGGCTGGTGCCTTCGACATCGGAGAGGACAAGACCAGGGTGGCCGTGGTCCAGTACAGCACAGACACCCGCACCGAGTTCCCCCTCAATCGCCACTCCAAACGAGGGGAGCTTCTCAAAGCCATCAACACCCTGCCCTACAAGGGAGGAAACACCATGACAGGTATACGTGATTTGTGTGACTTAACATCCTACTTGGACGTGTTTGATCCCTTACAGCATGGATAGCCTGTAGATCATTTGTAAATTCTTGTAGGACCGAATCCTAACTTGAGATCTGTGTGTGTAACTAGAACATTGGTGCAAATCTTCCATTTTATGTTCTGTTTCCGTGCTTGTTCTCAAGGTAGACTTCTGCCCACAGACAATAAATGTTGTCTTACGCTGAAAGATTTTCGGTAACACTATTTTCTTAAAGGTAAATTATGTTACACTCTGTCTCTAGGGGACGCCATGGACTACCTGCTGAAAAACATCTTTACAGAGGCGGCTGGCGCCAGGAAAGGCTTTCCGAAGATAGCCATGATCATCACAGACGGAAAATCCCAGGACCCAGTGGAGGAGTATGCTAAACGACTCAGGAACATTGGAGTGGAAATATTTGCCTTAGGTACTGCTCTTTCTTGAGAACATCCTTATAATGCTTTTAGTTTGTGTGTGCCTGGAGATTCTGTAATGGCTGATGTTCAGAGTACTCCATTTCTCAGGCTAATTTGTAAGATGTTTTTCACAATGTAGGCATCAAAGGAGCAGATGAGGATGAACTGAAGGAAATGGCCTCAACTCCCCACAACACACATGTCTACAATGTTCCTAACTTTGATGTGATCAAGGCAGTGCAGAAAAAGCTCATCACTCAGGTGTGCTCCAGTGTGGAAGACCAGCTCAACTCTCTAGTGAGCGGAGATGATGGTAAGATATTTAGATGATGGTAAGACGTTATAGTTGATGGTAAGACATAAAAAATTATGGTAAGACATTATAGATGATGGTAAGACATTATAGATGACGGTAAGACATTATAGATGACGGTAAGACATTAAAGATGACGGTATGACATTATAGATGACGGTAAGACGTTATAGATGACGGTAAGACATTATAGATGACGGTAAGACATTATAGATGATGGTAAGACATTATAGATGACGGTAAGACATTAAAGATGACGGTAAGACATTATAGAGGATGGTAAGACATTATAGATGACGGTAAGACATAGATGATGTATTACATCACATTTCCATTGTTTGATTTAAATCTTCACCTATTTCAAGTACATTGTCAGAAATAGGTATGGTCAATGTAACAAATCAACAACTTTGTAACTGTAATGTATTGTTGAAGTGTTTCCTAACCAAACTACATTTGTTCTGTCTCTAGTGGTGGAACCGGCCTCTAACCTTCAGGTGCTTGAGATCTCCTCTAAGTCCATGAGGGTGACGTGGGATCCCTCTCTGGGGGAGATCACAGGCTACAAGCTGACCCTGATGCCCATGATGGCTGGGATGAAGCGCCAGGTGGTATACGTGGGGCCCACCCAGACCTCCGTCAACGTCCGGGACCTGTCCCCAGAGACTGAGTACGAGATCAGCCTGTTCGCCCTGAAGGGTCTGACACCCAGTGATGCTGTTCTGGCCATGGAGAAGACTCAGCCTGTCAAGGTGTCATTGGGTGAGATAACGCTCTGTAACAGCATATCAGTGATCCACTCACTCTCTCACATACTAACTCACTGAAAGTTTACTTAGTTGCTATGTAAAAGAACAACCTATTTCATAATGTAGACCATATAGAGATGACATCTAATGTATTTTCCACCCCAGAATGTTCTCTTGGAGTGGACGTACAAGCTGACGTGGTCCTGCTGGTCGATGGTTCCTACAGTATCGGATTACAAAACTTTGCCAAAGTCAGAGCTTTCCTGGAGGTCCTGGTCAACTCCTTCAACGTCGGGCTTGACAAGATCCGGCTCAGCTTGGTCCAGTACAGCAGGGACCCCCACACTGAGTTCGCCCTGAACACCTATAATGACATTGCTTCAGTGGTCAAGGCTGTCCGGACGTTCCCTTACCGCGGAGGCTCCACCAACACGGGCAAGGCCATGAACTACGTCAGGGAGAAGATCTTTATCTCCACCCGAGGCGCTCGAACCAGCGTCCCACGTGTCATGGTCCTCATCACAGACGGCAAGTCCTCAGACTCCTTCAAGGACGCGGCCACCAACCTAAGGAATATAGATGTGGAGATCTTTGCTGTGGGAGTGAAGGACGCTGTAAGGTCAGAGCTGGAAGCCATTGCTAACGCCCCAGCAGCGACCCACGTATACACTGTGGAGGACTTTGATGCTTTCCAGAGGATCTCCAAGGAGCTCACCCAGTCCATCTGCCTGAGGATCGAACAAGAGCTCCTAAACATCAAGAAGAGGAGTGAGTAGCCATTTAACATTTCCATGGTAATAGAACAATGCTGAGACTCAGAATGTTCACTTTAAAATGTATGTCAAACGAAAACCAATGATTGTAAAGTTAAACAAACCATGCACAATGACTACTTTTAACAATTTCCACTGAAAATTGTGCAAAAACACATTTACTTTAAGATCACTGCAGATGCAAAGTTTGGTAGCAGAATGACAGCACAAACAGCACAAACAGCACAAACTGTAATTATGTTACCAAACTTAGCATCAGCCGTGTTCTTCAAGTAAACGTGTTTTTGTAACATTTTCAGTGGACATTGTTAATAGTAGTCCTTGTGCATAGAGTTGTATGGTTTGTTTAAGAATCATTTGTTTGACATACATTTTAAAGTGGAAATTCTGAGTCTCAGTATTAAATGCCCGTACCCTTATAACAAAGGGCTGGGGGTTTTCCTTCTCTGGTCATGTGGTCAACAAAAACTCCTAGCCCTACTCATTACACATACCCCTGTTTGAAGTTTAGCATGCTTACTCTGGGCTGTACTGTACCTGTAACTATAGCAACATAACCATACATGCGGGTTACTTTAGTGGCAGCCGCTAAGTGACCTCGAACTCTGTATAGTCCATTGTAATCAGTTATTTGTGCTGCGGTAAAGCAGGTCAGAACTGTGCTACTGCAATAGTGATATCATAATGTAACTACATCTCCACTACACAAAAGGCTGAGTAATAATCTGAATCTATTATTACCCTTGCCTTGGTCTGTTTCTTTCTCCCCAGCTGGCTTCTGGTCAGGCAAACACAAGCGAGGTATTCATTGTCAGGGTTCTCCCCAGGAGTTTTTAACAAGGTGGTGCTGCTGAGAACACCTGCCATTTCCTGCAAACTAGAGCAAATAAATACTCAATTAGGGTGTGGTGCCTTGCCTTAAATGATAACAAATAAAAATATATAGTACTTTTTTTTTTTTTTTACATTGTGGTGCAGCCAGTCAGCGTAGTGCCCTTCTTGCATTTTTTGGGGAGAACCCTGATTGTTTTATCTCTCTGGGCATGCTGCCTTCAAAATATCACAAAACCATATGCCTGCTTCTCAGGGGAGCTCGTTGAACCATTTGTTATCGTTTACTGTTTTTAAACACTATAGCAACTGACTGGAGACCCTCTGTTATTCTGACCTAAATGTCCTTCCAATTCAAAGGCCACCCGTCTCTGAAAGTCAACAGGACTTTAGACAGTTTTCAACACCACAGTAGCAGGACATCAGTTTATCTGCTACACTTATTATCAGTAATGATCCCCCTTTTCCAAGAACACAAAACAATTAGCCATTGGCAATGTCCTGGGGTTTTAATATGAATTTGTTGTAATCTTGTCGGCTTAATGCATAATGCTAGCATTCAGTATGAGGAGTGTTTCCTATGACCAAGACACTCATGGAAGATAAATGGTCAAATATGGATCTGTGAATGGTGTTGAATGAGTTAAACTCATTGGTTCCATTCCAGCTTTTCTGAATGAATAAGATAGACACCTCTGCGTAGCATTATCAAAAGCCCTAACGATGACATTTCCTGTGAGGACAAAACACAAGCCAGTCACTTAATTGTGTTTTATCCCTCTCGTCAGGTCTGATTGCACCCAGGGACCTGGAGTTCTCTGAGGTGACATCCAGAAGCTTCCGTGTCACCTGGACAACCGATTCCACCAACGTCATGTCCTACTTGGTGCGTTTCCGTAAGGCAGAGGACATCACTGGGGACTACATCTCCCTGGCTGTGCCAGCCGACACCACCAGCGCCATCCTGCCACACCTCACCCCCTTCACCACCTACGAGGTCAACGTGTTCGCCCAGTATGACAAAGGAGACAGTTTCCCTCTGTCAGGGGAGGAGACCACTTTGGAAGGTAAGGGGTTAAAAGCATACACTTTCAGGGGTTTCACAGCATAATCAAGTGAAGAGATACAGTACACTCTTAGAAAAAAAGGTGCTATTTAAAACCTCAAATATTTCTTCTGCTGTACCCATAAGCGAAACCTTTGAAGAACTCTCGTTGGTTCAAGTTTAGAACCCTTTTGGTTTCAAGTAAAACCCCTTTGGCTCCCATGTAGAATCCAAAAGGGTTCTACCTGGAACAAAAAAGTTTTTTTTACCTGGAACCAAAAAGGGTTATCCTATGGGGACAGCCAAAGAACCCTTTGGCTGTCCCCATAGGACAGCCTTTGGGACAGCCTTTGGAACCCTTTTTTTCTAAGAGTATATATGTTATAGTGCTTTTGCTGTTTCTCACAAGTTTATGTTTCTCACAAGTTCAATAGTTTACACAGAAGGCTGGGTGTGGAGTCTTTGTCCTTACAAATTATATTGACAAGCCACTGCTAAACAAAACCTAAACATTCTTCTTTCTAGAACGAGGGACGGTGCAGGGCTTGAGTGTGTCTGAGGAGACCACGGACAGTTTCCGGGTGTCGTGGCTGGCGGCGCCAGGGCCCGTGGTGAGGTACCGGCTGTCCTACATCCCCATGACAGGGGGAGGAGAGGTTCTGGAGGCCCAGACCAACGGACCTGACACCAGTATCGTGCTCCAGGAGCTGTTCCCAATCACCACCTACCATGTGTCTGTGTCTGCAGAGTACACCTTCGGCCTGGGAGACGAGATGCAGGTTGACGGAACCACCAAGGAAGGTCAGTCAGTTAACCAGCGTGGCTGCTAACATTTCAATTCCTTACCTATAGCTAATGCAGTTTATACTGTACATACATGTTTGTCCTTTCCCTCTCAGTCCGTGGTTCTCCCCGTGATCTCCGTGTCTTCAACGAGACCATGTCTAGCATGAAGGTGTCATGGAGGGCCGCTCCTGGGAATGTCCTCCAGTACCGCGTGGCCTTCAAACCAGCCGACGGCACCGGGGAGAGGAAGGAGATAGCTGTGAAAGGAGACACCACCGTGGCTCTGCTGAAGAACCTCCAGCCTGCTACTGAATATGAGCTGTTTGTCAGCGCCCGCTACACCTCTGGGCTGGGAGACCCACTCCTGGGTACAGGCACCACCCTAGAAGGTACAACTCTTATGTTTGTTATAACTGTCTGCTCTTTGGCTGCTTTGAAGGGGTTGTGTTTCAGAGAGAGAGAGGGAGATAGATAGATAGATAGAGAGAGGGAGGGAGGGAGGGAGGGAGGGAGGGAGGGGTGGGGGAGAGAGAGAGAGAGAGAGAGAGAGAGAGAGAGAGAGAGAGAGAGAGAGAGAGAGAGAGAGAGAGAGAGGCATGGTGTATGTGGCATGGCATGGTGTAGGATGTCAGCCTAGAAAATCATACTGCCCTAGAAATCCTTCCCAGATATCTCAGGATACCTCTTCTCTGACTGAGTGTTAAGGGAAACTCTGTAAGTGCTGGAATATTGAACTTTATGTAATTCCTGTGACACAGACACACTGTAGGTTAGCTCTGCTTTATTGCCCATGAAGCAGGGAGAGCTGGAAATGGGGGTACTTTCGTAAACCTAAAACACCCCTGAGTACAGCCAACACATGCCATGCTAGACTAGCTCATGCAGTTTTACACACTCTAGGGACCTATGGGTTATTTGAGATTATTTTATGTGACATTTTCAATATCACTTTAATGGAAAATACCACCCAAAATCTTTTGTTATTCGTTTCATTAGTCCGATACAGTCCCAAAATGTTTTGCATGTCGGCAAAATATATATTTTTGTGGTATTTTCATTCAATGATTTTGTAAACCATTTGGAATAGCAATGCTGCTGATCAGAGACGGCTTACTCTGCTAACTGGGATCCTCAACCATAGACCTTGATGCATACTTAAGCCTATGTCTTCAAGAATGTTAGCCAAAATGTACCAAATCCATTGTAGACTACACCCCTCTTTCTAACACTGATGGATAGTGTTAGAAGGTTGTTCAGGACTGACATGCAGTGAGTTAGTGTGTGGGACATCTATTAGTGATATAGGTGTTTCAGTAGGCAACCATTCAGGCCAGAGCAGCAGCAGGTTATGGTCTGGGTCACGCTGGTCTGGCTGCTTGGGAGCCCAACAATAACAAAGACCACTCTATCCCACACGCCAGAACAGACACATCCCCCACAATCCGTTCTGCTCATGGCAGCCCAATCATAGGTCTCTGGACAGCTTTATGACATTAGTAGAGTTCTGTCCCGGAACGTCTTTGATCAGGGTGGTCTAGAAGAGAAAGCTCTGAGGATGGGAGGCCCAACTAGAAGGATGAGAGGGGAGGGGCCTGGGGGGAGGGGCCAACTAAGGGGACTGGGGTCTGGGAAGGGGAGAACCAACTAGGAGGACTGGGGTCTGGGAAGGGGAGAACCAACTAGGAGGACTGGGTTCTGGGGGGTGGAGACACAACTAGGAGGACTGGGGTCTGAGGAGTGGAGACACAACTAGGAGGACTGGGGTCTGGGGAGTGGAGAACCAACTAGGAGGAGTGGGTTCTGGGGAGGGGAGAACCAACTAGGAGGACTGGGGTCTGGGGAGTGGAGAACCAACTAGGAGGAGTGGGTTCTGGGGAGGGGAGAACCAACTAGGAGGACTGGGTTCTGGGGAGTGGAGACACAACTAGGAGGACTGGGTTCAAGGGAGTGGAGACACAACTAGGAGGACTGGGTTCTGGGGAGGCGATAACCAACTAGGAGGACTGGGGTCTGGGGAGGGGAGAACCAACTAGGAAGACTGGGTTCTGGGGAGTGGAGACACAACTAGGAGGACTGGGGTCTGGGGAGTGGAGACACAACTAGAGGAGGACTGGGTTCTGGGGAGTGGAGACACAACTAGGAGGACTGGGGTCTGGGGAGTGGAGACACAACTACAGGAGGAGTGGGGTCTGGGGAGTGGAGACACATCTAGGAGGATTGGGGTCTGGGGAGGGGAAGTCCACCTAAGAGGACTGGGGTCTGGGGAGTGGAGACACAACTAGGAGGACTGGGGTCTGGGGAGTGGAGACACAACTAGGAGGACTGGGGTCTGGGGAGTAGAGACACAACTAGAGGAGGAGTGGGGTCTGGGGGAGTGGAGACACAACTAGGAGGAGGAGTGGGGTCTGGGGAGTGGAGACACAACTAGGAGGACTGGGGTCTGGGGAGGGGAGGACCAACTAGGGCTGAGGTCAAGCAGACAGGAGGCTGTATGTGCTTTGCTTTAGTTAGGTTTGGGGGTCAGCAGTATGCATGTAGAGAGGAATATTGTTCCAGCCCTTTCCCTTGAAAGGGGCAATCTGCAGTTGCTACATCCATTTTTTGACATATACTGTACATTTATGATATGTACCCATTGATTCTAAGCTCATGAGCTTAGTTCAACTATCACACCCCATCAGAACCCAAAATATAAACTGTATAGCCTCAAAACATGATTATAACTATGATTTTGATATCATGGATTGTCAGTCCTCGCATCTATGGTCCTTGCATCTATGAATTGGAGAGTTTTTACATTTCGCCAGACCCATCCCTGAGCTTTTTAACAAAACAGTGCACTTTGTAATTGTTTCAACTGCTGATTCCTGCTTTAAAGTGGAAGATGCCAAATGGTTTCAGTTTGAGCCCCCGAACACAGCAAAGATTAGTCATTCACCATAACCAAAGAGTGGAGTCATTGTCTCTTGATGTTGCCTCCTACCTAAATGTCACTTATGACAACATTAATAGTAGACCACATGGCTTCTGCATCAGGGAATATCAGAGGCCTTATCCCACTCTGGAGAACAATGGAGAGGTGTCCGCTATGGAGTAGTATGTAGCTATTTTCAGTTCATAAGCGGAATGCTTCAGATTAATTCTTTCTTCATGGTAGAATGGCGCCGGAGGGAATGGCAGCCATTTTACGGGCTCCTGACCAATTGTACTGTTTTGTGTATTTTTTTTTGCGCTGATCGTTCCTTTTTTTGTACGTAATGTTTCCGTCATCGTTTCCTATAACCGAAAAGAGCTTCTGGACATCGGAAACAGCTATCACTAACGAGGATTTCTACTTCAATGAGTCGGAAGCGAAATACATTGATTTTGCTGGACTAGGCCCTAATCCCTGACTCTTGTCGGGATTGCAATATAGAGGCCGGCGCGCTTGCACTCCGATGAGATTACGGCGATGAATGAATAAATCGCCTCTATCCTCTGTTCTATTGGTGAATGTGCAAACGCTGGAAAATAAACTGGACAAGCTCCATTCGAGACTATCCTATCAATGCGACATTAAGAACTGTAATATACAATTGCTTTTTGGCATCATGGCTGAACTAGGACAATATAAATTAACAATATAAATCTAGCTGTTTTTTCTACGCAACGGCAGGACAGAAAGGCAGAGAACGGTAAGATCAGGGGTGGTGTGTGTCTCTTTATTAACAACAGCTGTAGCGTGATCTGTAATATTAAGGAAGTCTCAAGGTTCTGATCGCCTGAGTTAGAACACCTCATGATAAGCAGTAGACGACACTATTTACCAAGAGAGTTTTCATCTGTATTTTGTGTTTATTTATTTATATAACTGTTTATTTACCACCACAAACTGATGCTGGCACTAAGACCTCTCTCAATGAGCTGTATAGAACAAGAAAATTCTCAAAATTCTCATCCGCTTCTAGTGGCCAGTGATTTTAATGCAGGAAAACTGAAATTTGTTTTACCGTATTTATAAAAAGCTAAAAAAAAAGGATAAAAAGATTTACTCCACACGTAAAGGCGCATTCAAAGCTCTCCCCCGCCAGCCAGTGACGCACTCAATACGGTTTTGGTCCAATGAAGCAGATGCTAAGCTACAGGACTGTTTCGCTAGCACAGACTGGAATTTGTTACGGGATTCCTCCGATGGCATTGAGGAGTTTCCTACATCAGTCACCGGCTTGATGAATAAGTCAATCGACAACGTTGTCCACACAGCGACCATGCATACATATCCCAACCAGATGCCATGGATTACAGGCAACATCCGCACTGAGCTAAAGGCTAGAGCTGCCACTTTCAGGGAGCAAGACACTAATCTGGACACATATAAGAAATCCCGCTACGTGCTCGGACGAACCATCAAACAGGCAAAGTGTCAGTACAGGACTAAGATCGAATCCTACTACACCGGCTCTGACTCTCGTCAGATGTGGCAGGGATTGCAAATTATCACGAATTACAAAGGGATACCCTGCCGAGAGCTGCCCAGTGATGCGAGCCTACTAGACAAGCTAAATGCCTTCTTTGATTGCTTCGAGGGCAAGCAATGCTGAGCCATCCGTGAGAGCACCAGCTGTTCCGGACGACTTTATTATCATGCTCTCCATAGCCGATGTGAGTAAGACCTTTAAACAGGTTGACATTAACAAGGCTACAGGGCCAGACAAATTACCAGGATGCGTACTCAGAGCATGCGATAACCAGCTGATAAGTGTCTTCACTGACATTTTCAACCTCTTGCTGACCCAGTCTGTAATACATACATGTTTCAAGCAAACCACCATAGTATCTGTGCCTAAGAACGCCAAGGTTACCTGTCTAAATGACTACCGCCCCCGTAGCACTCACATCTGTAGCTATGAAATGCTGTGAAAAGCTGGTCATGGCTCACAACAACACCATCATCCCAGAAACCCTGGACCCACTCCAATTCGCATACCGCCCTAACATATCCACAGATTATGCAATCTCAATTGCACTCCATACTGTCCTTTCCCACCTGGACAAAAGGAGCACCTAAGTAAGAATGCTGTTAATTGACTACAGCTCATTGTTTAACACCATAGTGTCCTCCAAGCTCATCACTAAGCTAAGTATCCTGGGACTGAACACCTCCCTCTGCAACTGGATCTTGGACTTCCTGACCCTCAACACTGGAGCCATTAGGGGTGCGTGCTTAGTCTCCTCCTGTACTCCCTGTTTACCCACGACTGCGTGGCCGCGCACAACTCCAACACCATCATTAAGTTTGCCGACAGTGGTAGTCCTAATCACAGACTAGGATGAGACAGCCTATAGGGAAGAGGTCAGAGACATGGCAGTGTGGTGCAAGGACAAAAAACTGTCCCTCAACGTGGGCAAGATAAAGGAGCTAATCGTGGTCATCAAGAGATGGAGGGCCAAACACCCCCCATTCACATTGATGTGCTGTAGTGGAGTGGGTCGGGAGCTTCAAGTTACTCAGTGTCCACATCACTAAGGATCACTACCTATCATGGTCCAAACACACCAACACAGACGTTAATAGGGCACGACAACTCCTCTTCCCCTCAGGAGGCTGAAAAGATTTGGCATGGGCCCTCAGATCCTCAAAAAGTTCAACAGCTTCACCATTGAGAGCATCTTGACTGACTGCATCATCGCTTGATATGGCAACTGCTCGGCATCAAAGTGCAAGGCTCTACAGAGGATAGTGCGTATGGCCCAGTATATCACTGGGGCAAAACTCCCTGCCATCCAGGACCTCTATACCAGGCAGTGTCAGAGAAAGTCTCCTAAAAATTGTCAAAGACTCCAGCCACCCAAGTCATAGTCCGTTCCTTCTGCACAGCAAGCAGTATCCGAGCGCCACGTCTGACACCAAAAGGCACCTGAACAGCTAATACCCCCAAGCCATAAGACTGTTGAATAGTTCATCAAATGGCTAGTCAGACTTTTTACATTGACCCCTTTATTATTTATTTATTACATTGACTCCCTGGCACTGGCTCTGTTCAGACCCACTAGACTCTACCCACACTACACACACACACACACACACACACACACACACACACACACACACACCACACACACACACACACACACACACACACACACACACACACACACACACACACACACACACACACACACACACACACACACACACACACACACACACTTCACATATGCTGTTGTTACTCTGTTAATCATATATCCTGATTGCCTAGTCAATTTTACCCCTAACCACAAGCACATGTACATACAGTATTACCTCAATTACCCAGTACCCCTGCACATTGACTCAGTACTGGTACTCCTTATATATAGCCTCGTTATTGTGTTAATATTTCCTTTTTTTTTTAGCAAATTTGTGTCTTATTTTTTAAACTCTGCACTGTTGGGAATGGGCTTGTAAATAAGCATTTCACTGTATCCTACTTGTTGTATTCGGCGCATATTTTAATTTGACACTTTTGCCTGGGGCTCCCTTCTCTTTGACAATCAAGCTGACCTCCTTTGTCCGTATCTGGACCTCCAGCCAGAGCATGGTCAGAAGTCAGATGCTCAGTTTCCATGACATGGTCAGAAGTCAGATGCTCAGTTTCCATGACATGGTCAGATTTGCTGACTCATCAGACCTGGCGTCCCACCGGAGTAGAACCTTTGTCTGGGCTCCTTTCTGTGCTCCATGACAAAGCTTGGGTCTGGTTACAGCAGCACAGCTTGACGTCAGGACAACAGGCCAACACTGATCTCATTGTTTACGGTGCCACTGGCTTCCAGGTACCCACTGTGTGAGGTAACCTAACTGGCTATTGGAGACAATAGTGCGCCCTGTGGCAGACAGTGGCCAATCTATCTTGTATGTTCAGCCAACCACATCCTGATTCCTGACCACTAAAGATTGGCTTCATTAACTAATTCAGAGAAAGGGGGGCTGAGTTAAATGTCTGGGATTCATATTTTAAATGTGATCCTTATATGTATTAAAGCAGGAAGTCTTTCCCAACATGTGTTAGGTGTTACTTAGCAGCTACTTCAAAGCTGTGAGCAGTTGAGTGCTGGCTGGTTCCTCCAGCAGAGAACTGGCTGTCTGTCCACCTCCTCCCAGTCCAGGGAGAGGCCAAAGAGCATGGAGAGAGAAAGACCAGAGATAACCCACGCCACTGACACCAAGCCATACTTCTACTTCTATTTTGGGTCATGGGACAAAAATATGTTTTCGATAAAACTCTAAAGGTGCAGTTTGGTGTACATATCATTACACTATACAAATCACAAACTGCTGTCATGCAGGTATAGCTAGCTAGGTTGTGTGCAAGTGGCTGTAGACAATCATATGCAATGTTTGCAAGGTTCCTTTTGAGTGAATGTTTGTTCGTGGGCATAAGAGCTGAGCTTTTCAGTAGTAAGCATTTAATGGGCCACAGAGTGTGGCGTGAAACCAGGTTAATTCAAAACGGTTTGCTTTGATTTCCTTTCATGACGATCCCTTTGGAAACTGGGCTCCTGGCTGGGTAGTGCTTTGCCAGGCTCAGTGACTTAGCGGAGCCAGGAGACACTGTTTTTCCTCCTGACTGAAGGTCCTTTGAGGCGAAAGGGCAGAGCAGGGCAGAGCCCCTTGCATGCAGGTGAACCATGTGTCTTCATCATGGTCTGGCCCTACACAGAGCCTAGGTGGACCAGGCTCCAGGGCAGTTAAATGAGGGAAGTGTAAATAGAAGTGCAGTGAGTTTGATGGATTCTCTTTGCCATCTGGAGAGTGCCCTTGCTATCGAGCATCCTTGGGGCGTCCCTACCCCATTGGAAGTTGACATTTAAAATGGTTAAGGTAAGGGTTAAGGTTAAGGTTAGGTAAGAGTCATGGTTAAAGTTAGACTAACGGTAGGGTTTAGGGTAGGGATGTCACAAGGATTCTGGATAGCACTCTCCAAAGAGCGGTTCTCAAATGAGACTTGGCTAAACTGTTTATCTGTAAATTGAAGTCTCCATTTCCAGTGGTGTTTCTTCTTTGACTGTGGGCTCAATAATAAGCATTGCCTGTATGCTGTTTGTTAGACAAGAACTCATGTACTGTATGAATGCAGTAAATGCATGCTGTTAAGTTACATTGATAAGAGCGATGTTTGTGTCCATATGTGAGCTGATAGGGTGAGCTTTTTATGAAGGCTCAGCCTCATAGCAGGCAGCACACACAGTGTACTTTTCCTGGCATCTGACTCATCCTCTTGACACATATTGATATATATCCACATATCCAATTCGAGCCCAAACCAACACGGCTTTTGGCCGACGATTTGAAGGTTAGCTACATCAACAAACATGCCTTGGTTACAGGAAGCCCCTGGCTGGTCTACTCCTATACATCACTTAGTGAAGTATACAGATTAGACTCTGTGTCTCAGTGATCTAGACCCATTATGTTTGTCAGATGTGTTTCCTTATTTTTCTTTTTCGAGATTTAGGGGATTATGCCGACAACCGTATTTGCCATTGTGATGATTAAAATGTGTAATAGCTCATCCTTTGTTAATGGCTCCTTCTTCAATGCTTCTTCAATGCTTTTCGTCATTGCACAGAGGCTGGGAGAGATTGTCCATTTACAAATCTAAGTTTTGCTTACATTGTTGGTTTCAAATGCATGTTTTGCTAATTCCAACTGAGCTTACTTCAAAATGGAGGCAGCTAGCTGTGTCCGTCTGTATTCCATGTGTTGCATGTATGTGCTTCAGCGTTTGGCCCCTGTGAGTGTGCTGTGCTCAGAGTACTGATGAAAAGTGGGTCATTGTCTGCAGAAGTCATTATCGTGTGATCCGGTCCCTCTTGTGCAGCAGCACAGCCGGGAAAGTCAGTGGTCTCTCTCCTCAGCGCTTGGCAGCAGCTCGCTGCTCCCTGGATGGAGGGGACTTGGCTTCTAGAGGGGCCACAGAATATTATCCTTGACAGGCCCTCCAAAATCTGGAATTCTCCATTCATTTCCTTGTTGAATTCATTACTCCTCATATTTGGATCAGCTCTCTCTCTCTCTCTCTCTCTCTCTCTCTCTCTCTCCCTCTCTCTCTCTCTCTCTCTCTCTCTCTCTCTCTCTGCATCTGCAATTGTAACAAACACACTTTAACGGATCAAGTTTCTTCTCTTTCGATGGAAAATGAAAGTGCTGTGAGCAAGACACTGAGCTGAGTGCTGGAATCCAGTGATTGGTTTTGCAGAGCTTTTTCCGATCCCTCTGATTATGAACAAAGTAAATCACTTGTTTCAAAAAGACCTTGAGGGGTTAAACGGAGACAGATAAATCGTTGGTGGTTTATCACTATACCAGCGAATTCCTCCTGCTCACTAGAATACACTCGCCCACACTATCTGCATCCAGAGTGAGACAAACTGCCATATCAACTAGCAGACCTAACACAAACTGTTTTGGTCCATTTGATACAGACTCTGTACTAACACTGGTATGTGAGATGTTTCCCAGCTTCCTCTGTCCTTTTTCCCCTCACAGTCTTTGGCTCCCCTAAAGACCTGGTTACCAAAGATGTCACGGAAACCAGCTTTGCTGTCTCCTGGACGGCAGCGCTTGGTAATGTGCGCTCCTACTGGTTGAAGTGGAAGTCGTTGTACACGGAGGAGACAGGGGAGAAGTCAGTCCCTGGAGATGTAACGGCCACAGTGCTGGACGGGCTCACTCCAGAGACGCGCTACCAGGTCTCTGTCTACGCAACCTACGACAGGAGAGAGGGGGAGCCGCTCGTGGGTGCTGAGACCACAGATGGTAAGTCACTTCTCCTCCCTAATGTTTCCACCATACTCAGACTTACTGTGGAACCCTCTCTCTCTGTCTCTCTGTGTCTGTTTCTCTCATTCAATCTCTCTCTCGCTCTCTTTCTCTTTCACTCATCCTCTCTGTCTGCCTGAGAAGATTTTCGTCCACAGTTTACCACAGAGCTGAAAAAAATATATAGATGTAGGATATAAAAATACCCCATGACCTCAGAAAATCTATCTATATAACTGGAACGAGCCTATATAAAGCACCTGGAACGAATAGGAGATCCAGAGTGGGTCATATTTGTCTGATGACATTAAAGAGTGTGTCAAGATGGTTTGAGCCCTTGAAGAGATTGGATTTGGGAACAGACCTTATTTTCGTAAATACACCATGAGCGTCAAGCTTTCATAGTCTTTATAATCCAGGAGTAGATAAAAAGAAATGAAACAACTTCAGTCCTGTCACCCTGACTGTTGAAAGCAGTGACCCAGGCTTTAGAGTTATGCAGGAAACTTCAGCCCCATTCTTGGGCGCATGATGTGGAAAAAGTGAGATACGGTGACATTTCCGGCTCATTCTTTGAGCTTGGAGATAACGTCAATGCTGCTGGCATTCACCTGATCCATCTGAACAGCCAACGAGATGCTTTTGTAATCAGGGTGACGTGTGTGACTGCGTGCGTTGGTGCATGCTTGTGCAAGCATGTGCACGTGTATGTTATGTACGTATATGGCCATGACGTAATGCGCCACACCTGCCCCCAGTTATCAGGGGAGATTGTGGATTGGGATAGACACAGGAGTAGACAGTGCTTGACCTCTCCTCACAATACAGCGACCCACTGAAATGAGAAAAGCACATTGACGGAAACTCGCCCCGATTGGGGAATTCATCCGCTGGTTAGCGAGACAAAATGTGCTAATGGAAAATGTGTCTCTCCATCGTTTTGTTTATTGATTCTGGAAAGCAGGACAGGTGCAATTTACACCGAAAACAACCTTGAGGCACCTCCGGAGGCTCGTATGGTTTATATCTATGATCACTAGCCCTGCGGGTTCCTCCACCAGAACCACCAGCCCTCTCTCTGTCTCTCTCTCTCTGTCTCTGCTAACAGGACAGGTCCATTTGGATCAAACCACGCAGTGAAAACTTGGACAGGCTGCTTTTTTCCGTCCATAAAACGCCTCTCTCTGAAGTCTAGCTGTCTGAATATTTTCCTGAGCTCGTTTAGGGGTTTTGGCAATTCACACTTGTCCTTCCTGCACCAAAAACACACTGGGGTCATAGTATGGAAAGATAAAACACACAGTGGGTACAACCCACCACCTCAACACAATCTAGTAAAGCAGAGTCTGGTCAGTGTATGGTTTGACTGGAAAATAAAACTATGTTTGGATGGATTTGTGTTCACAAGCATATGGAAACTGAACAGATATCGCCGTGAAAACCTTGGAGGTATCCAACCGTGTCAATGTTTAGATTGCCCAGAAGAAGCCATGGCTTCGTACCATTTTGAAATGTAGGCAGCAATTTGGCATGCCTTCCAATTCTACTTTCTGCTCTAACTCGCAGCATGATACCAAAATCAATCCATCAATCATTCATTTTCTTTCATTTGTGCTCCCAGTGTCTGCAGTCGGAAAAGTTGTCGTCGTTTCCGAGGAGACGGAGAAGAGCATGAAGGTGACATGGCAGCCTGCACCCGGGAATGTTGTCAACTACCGGGTGACATACAAGCCGGCGTCGGGAGGGCGACAGCTGGCCACCAAGGTGCCCGCTGGGACCACCAACACCATCTTGAGACGCTTAACGCCCATGACCACCTACGACATCACAGTGCTGCCTGTGTACAAGCAGGGAGAAGGAAAAGCAAGGCAAGGAGTAGGAACCACACGTACGTTGGTTTATCATTAACCACAACTGAACTGTGCTCTGTGATGTTTACGTTAGGTTAGGGGAGTCTTGTACAGTAGTTAGTCACTGGAGGGTTATGCAGACTCATATCAAGTACTTATCATCATCAACAACTAAATCTTGCATGAAACAGATGCTTGTAGTAGGATAGCCCAGGAGAGAATGGATCTCCAAATAGGCAGCTAAGTACTAGGATTTTACTAGTAATTGTAATAGTTTAGCCACATTTTACTTCCACTTTATATTCATCTGTTTATATCAAATCTTAATTTTCTCTGTTCCAGTGTCACCGTACAAAGCCCCTAGAAACTTGCAGACCTCCGAGCCTGCTAGGACCAGTTTCAGAGTGACCTGGGACCCCGCTCCAGGGGAGGTCAAGGGCTACAAGGTCACCTTCCACCCCATTGGGAATGATATAGACCTGGGAGAGCTGCTGGTCGGACCCTATGACAACACTGTGGTTCTGGAGGAGCTCAGGTAGGCTTATCATTGGACTGGAATGTAAAGTATATCAGATGGACTGTCACATGTAATGTATTACTTTGCACAGGTACTGTAGTTTGAGCTATGACGCATTTTCATTAGTTCAGCAATTTGTTGTGTCAGTCTCTCAGTCATATCTCTCAGACAAACTGACAAACCTGTTGAGATGAATGAAGTGTAACTGATTTAAGTTTGTCTCACAGGGCTGGTACCAAGTACACAGTGAGTGTGTTTGGGATGTTTGAGGGAGGAGAGAGCCAGCCGTTGGATGGAGAGGAAAAGACTACTCTCTTTGATGCCCCTGAACCACCACCATATGATGGAGGTAATGCCTACTCTCAAACCCCTCCTACATGAATAATCACAGCCGGCAACAGCAACACAGCACTACACATGAGACTACACTGGAAAGAATTGATCTTATGCACAGCCAATCAACAACCGTGGGCACGGCAGCCATGTTAAAAAGTAAAGGGTCATGCGTAAGGTAAATATTTGTATTCAGGAATCGTATATATAAAAAGCTGTGATCCATTTTAGAGGCAAAGGCGAAATAACACATTTTCCTCAAAGAACCCAACAACCCTAATGACCTATAGGATTTTTTAAATTGTTTTATTAATCTCCCTCATGATACTTAAGGCCAAAGTGTGGGTATACATTTTTAATCCCTCTCCCCATAAAAACAGATGAGTTGCCCTAAATGCCTTTCCTCAAAGCTAATTGTCTCACCAAATAACAGATTTAACGACTGTTCCATCTGTTGGCTGCTCGCTTTTTTCATCACTTTGGGTTCCTCTTTCTTTTTCTGGATCCTGCGGCAGCTAAGAGCAGTAGAATTGAAAAAAGGTGAAGCTGTTTGCAATTACCAGTGTTTTACAACCTACCGGGTGTGAGCACGTGGCGTGGTGCAGGGCAGTGAGTGACAGGAGAGGAGAGGAAAGAGAGAGAAGGAGGAAAATGTTATGTGTTTGATGGAAGACTCCAGAGAGGCCAGTCTGACACTCAGCTGACTGGAAGGCCTCCTCTAATATGGAGCAGATACAGTGACAAGACCCAGTCAGCCAGTCAGCCAGTCAGTCAGGCAGCCACCCACCCACAATAATATAATTTAATAAATGGGACAGAACAACCCTTCTACACCCCATTTCCACCTTTCTCCTTACCCAGTACTCCTCAATTCAGTCCCCCCATCCACAATCCTGGAGGAGTGAGATTAAGAAGGGAGTGAGGAGAGAGGGATTGGGTCTGAAGTAATCCGTTCAACAGCCTCCCTCAACTCTGAAGATATTTTACACCAGACAGTAATGGAAATTTGTCTCCTTTTCCACATTCAAAGTGTTTTTTCCTGTAAATTATAGATAACCGTTCTTTGAGTCACAGATACATTTGTGCTGTAACGCACAAGTAAACAAAACATTGAATTTACAGTGCCATAAACAGAGACTGGATGTGAATTTATTTATTTGGTGAAATGCATATTGCAGTCAAAGGACAAACATCTGCCGTGGCCGATAAATCTTCCCCTTGTAGTCTCGCCCGATAGCCTTAGATAATTGTCTTTGTTACGACTGTGTAGCTAACTAAAACAGCCTGTAATCCGAACGACACACGGTTCAGTCACACTCCGCGGGACATCTATTAATCTGTGGGCCGCATGGGGAAGGAAAGACTAGTCTGTAAATCAAACATCATGTAACCTGTTTTCAATTGCAGACAGTGGCAGATTGCACAATGTCTGTGTGCGGCTGCTGCGTCTGCAGTCTTAACGGACTGGGGACGAGGCCTTCTTCTCATCCCACAGGTGTCTGGAAAACAGTGAGAGCTGTGCCAGTGAGGAATGCACAGTATCTCTCACCAAGGAGACCCTCGTATATCATGTCAGGAGAGCTTCTTTTTGTTGTTCCCCGGGAGAGGCTGAGCAGTGGCCAGTGAAGAACACTCCTCGGACAGAGAGAGAGACAGAACAGTCTCAACTTGTTGGAAGAAAAGAAGATAATAATTATATCGGCACCTGGAAATGAAATGTGTATGATGAAAATAACTTGTAACCCTAAAAATGGAATAGAAAGTGTTTTTACTGCTTGCTTTTAAAGAGAAATATGTGTTTTTTTTCTGTTTGGGAAGTGTGTGTGATGTACTGTGAATCAATGTCAACAATGTAATGTCAATGACCTCTTTTCTTTCCTACTCCTTCACCTCTCTTCACACCCATGCATTATTAAACACCTCTGAGCCATCTCCATGACATGTCTGCCCTCATAACTTCACCTGTAATATAACGGAAACTGCATTATAATAACTAGAGCCCATCACTGTTCTGTTCTGTGTCTCTGACCTGTAACCTCTGACCCCTCAGATGTGGTGTGTAAGACCAAAGCCCGGGCTGATATAGTCCTGCTGATCGATGGCTCCTGGAGTATCGGCCGTCTGAACTTCAAAACCATTCGCTCCTTCATCTCTCGCATGGTGGGAGTTTTTGACATCAGCCCTGACAGGGTCCAGATCGGTAGGTTGAACCTCAGTGTGCCTAAGGTCTCACAGGATATGAGCATTCCTGCTCCCTGCTGTAGATAACACTATTGTAGCTCCACTCTCCAGTAATTCTGTAGGTGTTATAGTGTTGTGTAGATTTACATGGCATCTGATCTGACAGAGGCTCTCTGTGTGTTTCTCCCAGGTCTGGCCCAGTACAGTGGTGACCCTAAGACTGAGTGGCACCTGAATGCCCACAGGACCAGGGCTTCCCTGTTGGAGGCTGTAGCCAACCTGCCCTACAAAGGAGGCAACACACTCACTGGTACTGCACTTAATCTATATCTATAACCTCATGCAGACATTACTGTTTTATACTGTTAACTCTATCATGTTCGTGCTTGTATTGGCTACTGAAGAAGGTTCCAGTTCGTAAACTTCACAATGGAAACTGTGCCACTGCTTTGATTCTTGGCAGCTGAGCTGTTTGTGTGATAGCCAGAGAGTGAAGGGAACTGAACTCAATTGTATGCTCCATTATGCAAATAAAACTTTGTTGTTCCTAATAGGCTCACAACGTATTTTATAATAATCTGCAGTCTGTTTAGCCTTGTTGGAAAGGCCTCAGAGAAATTATTAAACCGTATATATCAGTGTGGTAAATAAATGTTTCTGTCTTCGTTGCAGGTTTGGCTCTGAACTACATCCTCCAGAACAATTTCAAGGAGAATGTTGGGATGAGACCCAACGCTCGTAAGATCGGAGTGCTGGTCACTGATGGCAAGTCTCAGGATGACATCATTGCCAACTCCCAGAACCTGCGTGACCAGGGCATTGAGTTGTATGCCATCGGTGAGTCTCTGCCATCTTCACTGGGAACTTTTCCCTTTCTTCTATTTTGACTTGATAGGACATCTGACACTCCTTGTATCCATCTCAACTTGAATAATGACAGTTATCTTTGTCGTCTTGAAGTGGCGTGTGAATGCTCGAGTTGCCCTAGAATAATTGCTCTAAGACGGGATAGCTGACTTGACAGTTGTCCCTTGTTGACTCCTCCTAGGTGTGAAGAACGCTGACGAGAATGAGCTGAGGTCCATCGCCTCTGACCCGGAGGAGATCCACATGTACAACGTGGCTGACTTCTCCTTTCTGCTGGACATAGTGGACGACCTGACTGACAACCTCTGTAACAGTGTCAAGGGACCAGGTACCTTCAGCCTTCCATTAAACTCCTTGTCGTGACTGTTAATAAGGTGGCAGTCTTATTGGCTATGCAGGTTAAACCCCTTAGTCTTAATACTAGTGCTAAGGCTTATATTCACAAAATGTTCCAGAGCGGGAGTGTTGATCTAGGATCAGTTTTGCCTTTGATTTCATAATGAATAAGAGGGGAGAGCTGATCCTAGATCTTTGAGACTCTTTGTGAATACGGGCGACGATCTCGATCTGTGTGAGGCTGTAGTTATGTAAACAGGGTTTAGGTCATGGCTAAGAGAGACCCTCAATAGAGTTGCAAGTCTGGAGCACCAGAGGAGACTACACAAGGAGCTGAATGCCAGCTTACCACTGGAAATAATATAGAATCTAGTCCTCTTTCCCCCAATGCTCTATTTTATCCTCTCTGAAATTAGAAATAGTCTGCTCCTTAAACAAATTAATGAGCTGGAACTGGATACTATGTTTTTTTGAAAAGGCTTAGACATGACGTGCAGCCGTCTGGAGTAAAGAGTCTTTGTCTGTCTGTCAACTGGATTTTCTGCTAGGGAGCTGTGTCCAAATCTGTGAAAGACAACTCAAATGCTTGGTAAACAACAGGTGTAGACTAACAGTGAAATTCTTAAATAGGGGTCCTTCCCAACAATGCAGAGAGAAAATAGAGAAATAACAGAAAAGTAAAACATGTAATAATAAAAGCTTAGTAAATACACAATTAGTTATGATAACTTGGCTACATACACGGGGTACCAGTACCGAGTCCATGTGCAGGAGTACCAAGTAGTTGAGTTAGATATGTACAGGTACATACAGTGCCTTGCGAAAGTATTTGGCCCCCTTGAACTTTGCGACCTTTTGCCACATTTCAGGCTTCAAACATAAAGATATAAAACTGTAAAGATATAAAACTTTTTGTGAAGAATCAACAACAAGTGGGACACAATCATGAAGTGGAACGACATTTATTGGATATTTCAAACTTTTTTAACAAATCAAAAACTGAAAAATTGGGCGTGCAAAATTATTCAGCCCCCTTAAGTTAATACTTTGTAGCGCCACCTTTTGCTGCGATTACAGCTGTAAGTCGCTTGGGGTATGTCTCTATCAGTTTTGCACATCGAGAGACTGAAATTTTTTCCCATTTCTCCTTGCAAAACAGCTCGAGCTCAGTGAGGTTGGATGGAGAGCATTTATGAACAGCAGTTTTCAGTTCTTTCCACAGATTCTCGATTGGATTCAGGTCTGGACTTTGACTTGGCCATTCTAACACCTGGATATGTTTATTTTTGAACCATTCCATTGTAGATTTTGCTTTATGTTTTGGATCATTGTCTTGTTGGAAGACAAATCTCCGTCCCAGTCTCAGGTCTTTTGCAGACTCCATCAGGTTTTCTTCCAGAATGGTCCTGTATTTGGCTCCATCCATCTTCCCATCAATTTTAACCATCTTCCCTGTCCCTGCTGAAGAAAAGCAGGTCCAAACCATGATGCTGCCACCACCATGTTTGACAGTGGGGATGGTGTGTTCAGGGTGATGAGCTGTGTTGCTTTTACGCCAAACATAACGTTTTGCATTGTTGCCAAAAAGTTCTATTTTGGTTTCATGTGACCAGAGCACCTTCTTCCACATGTTTGGTGTGTCTCCCAGGTGGCTTGTGGCAAACTTTAAACAACACTTTTTATGGATATCTTTAAGAAATGGCTTTCTTCTTGCCACTCTTCCATAAAGGCCAGATTTGTGTAATATACGACTGACTGATTGTTGTCCTATGGACAGAGTCTCCCACCTCAGCTGTAGATCTCTGCAGTTCATCCAGAGTGATCATGGGCCTCTTGGCTGCATCTCTGATCAGTCTTCTCCTTGTATGAGCTGAAAGTTTAGAGGGACGGCCAGGTCTTGGTAGATTTGCAGTGGTCTGATACTCCTTCCATTTCAATATTATCGCTTGCACAGTGCTCCTTGGGATGTTTAAAGCTTGGGAAATCTTTTTGTATCCAAATCCGGCTTTAAACTTCTTCACAACAGTATCTCGGACCTGCCTGGTGTGTTCCTTGTTCTTCATGATGCTCTCTGCGCTTTTAACGGACCTCTGAGACTATCACAGTGCAGGTGCATTTATACGGAGACTTGATTACACACAGGTGGATTGTATTTATTATCATTAGTCATTTAGGTCAACATTGGAACATTCAGAGATCCTCACTGAACTTCTGGAGAGAGTTTGCTGCACTGAAAGTAAAGGGGCTGAATAATTTTGCACGCCCAATTTTTCAGTTTTTGATTTGTTAAAAAAGTTTGAAATATCCAATAAATTGTCGTTCCACTTCATGATTGTGTCCCACTTGTTGTTGATTCTTCACAAAAAAAGACAGTTTTATATCTTTATGTTTGAAGCCTGAAATGTGGCAAAAGGTCGCAAAGTTCAAGGGGGCCGAATACTTTCGCAAGGCACTGTATACAGTTGAAGTCGGAAGTTTACATACACTTAGGTTGGAGTCATTAAAACTTGTTTTTCAACCACTCCACACATTTCTCGTTAACAAACTATAGTTTTGTCAAGTTGGTTAGGACATCTACTTTGTGCATGACACAAGTCATTTTTCCAACAATTGTTTACATACAGATTATTTCACTTATAATACATTATATCACAATTCCAGGGAGTCAGAAGTTTACATACTCTAAGTTGACTGTGCCTTTAAACAGCTTGGAAAATTACAGAAAATTATGTCATGGCTTTAGAAGCCTCTGATAGGCTAATTGACATAATTTGAGTCAATTGGAGGTGTACCTATGGATGTATTTCAAGGCCTACCTTCAAACTCAGTGCCTCTTCGCTTGACATCATGGGAAAATCAAAAGAAATCAGCCAAGACCTCAGAAAAAAATTGTACACCTCCACAAGTCTGGTTCATCCTTGGGAGCAATTTCCAAACGCCTGAAGGTACCACGTTCATCTGTACAAACAATAGTATGCAATCTGTACAAACAATAGTATGCAAGTATAAACACCATGGGACCACGCAGCCGTCATACCGCTCAGGAAGGAGACGCATTCTGTCTCCTAGAGATGAACATACTTTGGTGCGAAAAGGGCAAAGGACCTTGTGAAGATACTGGAGGAAAAGTGCAAATCAATCCCAGAACAACAAAGTGTCTCTGAAGATGCTGGAGGAAACAGGTACAAAAGTATCTATATTCACAGTAAAACGAGTCCTATATCGACATAACCTGAAAGGCCACTCAGCAAGGAAGAAGCCACTGCTCCAAAACCACCATAAAAAAGCCAGACTACGGTTTGCAACTGCACATGGGGACAAAGATCGTACTTTTTGGAGAAATGTCCTCTGGTCTGATGAAAGAAAAATATAACTGTTTGGTTGAAAAAGGGGTTGTGGGGGTGTTGTGGGGGACTTTGCTGCAGGAGGGACTGGTGCACTTCACAAAATAGATGGCATCATGAGGAACAAAAATTATGTGGATATATTGAAGCAACATCTCAAGACATTAGTCAGGAAGTTAAAGCTTGGTCGCAAATGGGTCTTCCAAATGGACAATGACCCCAAGCATACTTCCAAAGTTGTGGCAAAATGGCTTAAGGACAACAAAGTCAAGGTATTGGAGTGGCCATCTCAAAGCCCTGACCTCAATCCCATAGAACATTTGTTGGCAGAACTGAAAAAGTGTGTGCGAGCAAGGAGGCCTACAAATCTGACTCAGTTACACCAGCTCTGTCAGGAGGAATGGGACAAAATTCACCCAACTTATTGTGGGAAGCTTGTGGAAAGCTACCGGAAACACTTGACCCAAGTTAATAAATTTAATGCAATGCTACCAAATACTAATTGAGTGTATGTAAACTTCTGACCCACTGGAAATGTGATGAAAGAAAGAAATATAAATATTTAAATAATATAAATATTATTCTGACATTTCACATTCTTAAAATAAAGTGGTGATCCTAACTGAGCTAAGACATTTTTACTAAGATTATACATGTCAGGAATTGTGAAAAACTGAGTTTAAATGTATTTGTCTAAGGTGTATGTAAACTTCCGACTTTAACTCTAACTAGGAATAAAGTGACATATAATAAACAATGAGATCCTATGCTTTGGGTTGATTTGATAGGAGGTGGCCCCGAGGCACCCACTGACCTTGTGACCTCAGAGGTGACCCACTATTCGTTCCGTGCCAGCTGGACAGGCCCTGAAGGTCCAGTGGAGAAGTACCGTGTGGAGTACATGACCTTGTCTGGACGCCCTCAGCAGGTACATACCTTTAACCTCCACACTAACTCAACCCTATCAAAGACCAACCCATCTGTTTACTCTTCCCTATCAGTCCCCCAAACCCCTCTGTCACTCACCCTCTATCAACCCCCAAACCCGTCTGTCACTCCCCCTCTATCACAAATCCCTCTGTCACTCCCCCTCTGTCAACCCCCAAACCCCTCTGTCACTCCCCCTCTATCAACCCCCAAATCCCTCTGTAACTCCCCCTCTGTCAACCCCCAAACCCCTCTGTCACTCCCCTCTATCAACCCCCAAATCCCTCTGTAACTCCCCCTCTGTCAACCCCCAAACCCCTCTGTCATTCCCCTCTATCAACCCCCAAACCCGTCTGTCACTCCCCCTCTATCACAAATCCCTCTGTCACTCCCCCTCTGTCAACCCCCAAACCCCTCTGTCACTCCCCCTCTATCAACCCCCAAATCCCTCTGTAACTCCCCCTCTGTCAACCCCCAAACCCCTCTGTCACTCCCCCTCTATCAACCCCCAAACCCCTCTGTCACTCACCCTCTATCAACCCCCAAACACCTCTGTCATTCCCCTATATCAACTCCCAAACCCGTCTGCCACTCCCCCTCTATCACAAATCCCTCTGTCACTCCCCCTCTGTCAACCCCCAAACCCCTCTGTCACTCCCCCTCTATCAACCCCCAAATCCCTCTGTCACTCCCCCTCTATCAACCCCCAAATCCCTCTGTAACTCCCCCTCTGTCAACCCCCAAACCCCTCTGTCACTCCCCCTCTATCAACCCCCAAACCCCTCTGCCACTCACCCTCTATCAACCCTCAAACCCCTCTGTCATTCCCCTATATCAACTCCCAAACCCGTCTGCCACTCCCCCTCTATCACAAATCCCTCTGTCACTCCCCCTCTGTCAACCCCCAAACCCCTCTGTCACTCCCCCTCTATCAACCCCCAAATCCCTCTGTCACTCCCCCTCTGTCAACCCCCAAACCCCTCTGTCACTCCCCCTCTATCAACCCCCAAACCCCTCTGTCATTCCCCTCTATCAACCCCCAAACCCGTCTGTCACTCCCCCTCTATCACAAACCCCTCTGTCACTCCCCCTCTATCAACCCCCAAACCCCTCTGTCACTCCCCCTCTATCAACCCCAAAATCCCTCTGTCACTCCCCCTCTGTCAACCCCCAAACCCCTCTGTCACTCCCCCTCTATCAACCCCCAAATCCCTCTGTCACTCCCCCTCTATCAACCCCCAAATCCCTCTGTAACTCCCCCTCTGTCAACCCCCAAACCCCTCTGTCACTCCCCCTCTATCAACCCCCAAATCCCTCTGTAACTCCCCCTCTGTCAACCCCCAAACCCCTCTGTCACTCCCCCTCTATCAACCCCCAAACCCCTCTGTCACTCACCCTCTATCAACCCCCAAACCCCTCTGTCATTCCCCTATATCAACTCCCAAACCCGTCTGCCACTCCCCCTCTATCAAAAATCCCTCTGTCACTCCCCCTCTGTCAACCCCCAAACCCCTCTGTCACTCCCATTCTATCAACCCCCAAACCCCTCTGTCATTCCCCTCTATCAACCCCCAAACCCGTCTGTCACTCCCCCTCTATCACAAACCCCTCTGTCACTCCCCCTCTATCAACCCCCAAACCCCTCTGTCACTCCCCCTCTATCAACCCCCAAATCCCTATGTCAGTCCCCCTCTGTCAACCCCCAAACCCCTCTGTCACTCCCCCTCTATCAACCCCCAAACCCCTCTGTCACTCACCCTCTATCAACCCCCAAACCCCTCTGTCATTCCCCTCTATCAACCCCCAAACCCGTCTGTCACTCCCCCTCTATCACAAACCCCTCTGTCACTCCCCCTCTATCAACCCCCAAACCCCTCTGTCACTCACCCTCCAACAACACCCAAACCTCTCTGTCACTCCCCCTCTATCACAAATCCCTCTGTCACTCCCACCTGAGGATGGAAGCAAGTTGTAAAGGTTTTGTTCTCAATGACTTACTTTGCTAAATAAAGATAGAAGAGATGACATACTATAAGTATTCACCCTGACCCCACACCTACCCTACATGTAGCTTTGAGGACATTATGGGCAGGTTTTTGGGAAGACTTTTTCATTGTCCTGGGTTTAGTTCTAGCCTCTGATCTGCCAGATACTAGAGGGAAACCCCAGAAACTCTCTCCACCTCCCTTCCTCAAGCTTGTGTTGGCTGCTCAGTATGAGGGTGTTTGGTAAAATGGGTTTGGCAGAGGGTAAGACCACAAAATACAAGGCTTCCAATTGAAGGTTTGTTTTGTTTATTTCATATCCCTTTATCTGACAGCTGCAGGGTCTTGGCTCCAGTGTACTAGAATGGGGTAGCTAACTTCCAACTTCTTGGAGTCCAATTTCATTTTTCTAAGTATTTATTTTATTCCAACTCTCATGGCTTTGTGATGCAGTGGTCTAGTGTGTGATCAAGGTTTTGTTTGTTTTTTACTCTTCTAAATAGAAACAGAGTGGGGCGGAAAGTGTGGAGTTTGTTCAGAGTTCCTACAACCAATTTCTGACCTACCACCTGGATTCGGTCCTATGTAGCAAAATTTGAAAGATAATGAAATTGTAACCCTACTTTTGAGAAAATGGCTCATGAGTATTTTGGTACAGCTACTGGAGAGTTCTTCTTTGTCTACACCCATTCAACATCGTTCACACCCTCTTAAGCCGTAGCCACACCCATCTCTCGAAGGATTCACAGTGTAGTAAACAACCAAAGATTTCAAGACTAAAAGTAGTGAGAGTAGAAGCAAAAAGTAGTAGTAAAAATAAACTCTATCTAGTCCTTGGCCTATATCCTAATCTGACTTTGGTGCAGGTCATACTGTTCTTCACATTACCGTATCTGGTAAACAAACAATATATAAAATAAAATCTAAATGTATTTGTCACATGCGCATGATACAGAAGGTGTAAACGGTACAGTGAACTGGTTACTTGGATAGTGGAGTCTTTTGTTTATACATGTAGCTAGCTAGTTAGCTAGCTAAACAATGAACCATAATCCCAACTCTAATGCCACGTTCAAAACAACTGGGAACTAAAAAAAAAAGACTGGGAAAAATCGATTTGAATGGTCATCCAACTCAGAATTCCAACTCTGGAACTCGGGCCTCTTTCTAGAGCTCCTACACAGATCATACATGTAACGTTAGCCAACGAGCCAGCTAGCTAAAGTTACCTAGCTAGTTAACAGAATACTTTAACTTGCAATGAAAATGACTTTCCACGAAATTGGAAACATATAATATCTAAAAATGTCGTTTGACTCTTGCCTGTATACATGGATGAACTCTTCTCCCTTCGTCATGCATGCCACGGTTGCCCTTAGTTTGAAGATGTTATCCGGAGACAAATGTTTTATACAACAGACTCTCCGCATTTGGCAATCATCTCTCTGCTTCCACTGGGCATTCCACTGATTTCAAAACTGTTATAAACAGAAGCACGCTACATGGCAGACCAATGCAAACTCATCTCTCGGCATGTCCAGCCCACTACTGTCTCGGCCAATCATGGCTAGTGGGAAGGTTCCTGTATTTTCCATGGCTAAACCAACTAGGCTCGTTATTTAACAATTGCATTCATATTTACAAAAGGCATACACATGAAAGTTCACATGTTCCAGCAAGCATTTCTGAAAAACATTTTTTTTAAATGCCTCTCCTGTAAAGTAGTGACGTGCAACATACGCCTAGCTTCCAGAAACGGGTCATATTTGTGGTTCAATGAAGACCACTAGCATCAACACAGGAAATACTGATAGCTGTACTTTGTTGTATTGTTTGGCTTATTTGTCCTCCAACAGAAACCAACCTTTCCATGCTTGTCAATGGGGTTACTTAAAAAAGACATCCAAAGTCATTCTACAACCTCATACTGTATTCGCCTGGTTCATGTTTACTCTTGTTGTCTGGGTGTAGATGTTTGTTGATGGCTCTGTGACCACAGCCATCCTACCTAACCTGAACCCACTGACTGAGTATCTGGTCAACGTCTACTCTGTCATCGGAGAGGAGAGCAGCGACCCACTGAAGGGCGCTGAAACCACCTGTGAGTCCTAATCTGTTTTTCTGTGTTCTTCTTTAAAACCACTATACTGTACCTGTCCATTACTGTCCTTTAACATACCTGTATGTCCCACACGTAATCTCTATAGGATCAACAATGGATGTCTTTGAGACTGTAAAACAAGCATTCTTCCGTTACATTCAGCACACCACTGTGACTTTATAGATGTTCCTGTGGTGCTTGTGCGGTCCCTGTTTTCAACGTTAAAGAAAGAACAACACTGTCTTATTTATGATACCATATAAGGCTGATATTATTGTAATCAAAGGGGGAAACACTGTTTCAAACTCAAAACCATGCTGTTATTCGGCGCCCACTATGTGCATCAAGAATGAGAGTTTATTTTATGTTGTTCTTCACTATTCTTTTATTTGTCCTCTAGAATAGCGTGATTTTATGAAGCAATTTTCTTTATGAGTTATTTCTCCATAAAAGCTCCTATAAAATACCTAATTGTTTAGTTCTCACTTCTTGAATAGGCACATGAAATCTGCATGGCTACGTTTCACTGCAAACATTTCATTTTTGAATGGGATTGTGTGTGTTTAGAATCTAAGTGTTTCCCTCTCCCTCTTCCCATGTCCAGTGCCCCTCAGCGCAGTGAGGAAGATGATCATCTATGAGGAGCGTCCCACCACCATGAGGGTGAAGTGGGAGGAAGCAGTGGGTGCCACGAACTACATGCTACTCTACAGAGCCATCAACGCCACAGAGCCCTCCGTGGAGAAAGAGGTGAGACGGCAACTGAGAGAGAGAGAGAGAGAGAGAGAGAGAGAGAGAGAGAGAGAGAGAGAGAGAGAGAGAAAGAGAGAGACGCCAGTCCAACTGCTGCACTGACACACATACACAGATGCTGCCAATGACCGGATATACCGGTCCCCTGCCAATGTCTCCTGACAGCATGCAGATGTCAAGGAGCAGTGATGAATAACTTTCCTTTTATGGATGCAGAGACAACAAAACACAGAATTATTTATTACATTTTTTTTTTTACTCTGGCATGATATTAGTTCCTGAGGTGTCAAATCAAGAGGATTAGATCGTCTGTAGTATTGGCAAACACTTAGATAAGTTATATGACACTGGACACTGCCTAAGACCCTTAATCTGTGGAAACATGTTCATCCAAACTGCCTGTCTGAACGACAGTGAGCCTTGTAAAATAATGTTTGTTCCGTCATGGTACTCCCTGCAGATGAGAGTTGGAGGGGACACGACTGATGTCCAGTTGGTGCAGCTGATCCCCAACACGGCCTACACTCTGTCCATCTTAGCCCTGCATGGACAGTCAGCCAGCGACCCTCTGACTGAGCAAGGAGTCACATGTACGTACAGAACAGTACTCTTCTACCTTCAAATGTTGTTATTAATGTTTTTGTCAGTGCCCTAAGGGAGGGTAAGGCACGACAGGTCCTAACTTGTATAGAGTAAATCAGGTCTCCTCACTCCCTAGTTTATGGAATGAAAGGGATTAAAGTAATAATGGAATTTGGTGAGCCTCATGTTCTATATCTCTGTCCCCTCTGTAGTGCCCATGCCCCCTGCGGGAGAGCTGAGGGTCAGAGACGTTACCCATAGCACCCTGAAGATGAACTGGGATGCTGCTCCAGGTGCCGTCCTCAAATACATCGTCACCTACACGCCTGATGAGGGAGAGGCCAAAGAGGTGAGATACGACAATCACAATACATCTGTTGGATACAGACGGCAGTGAAAGGAATACTCTGTACTCTACATACTCCCTCTGGGGGCAGAAACATATGCTTAGCTCTCTCTCCTACTGGTCACAGCAGACACCAGCTCCTGTGCTGAGCACATTCTCTGTTTATGTCAGCTAGCAGATTGATATTGATATTTTTTACGCATCATTTGAGATATGACATTAGACAGCGTAATGGGAAGGGCAGCTGGTGAGAAGGGTATGCAGTGGACCTCTGGGTCTGTGCTATTTGACCGGGAGCCTGGTGGAAGGATCACACCACTGGACCGGGAGCCTGGTGGAATGATCACACCATTGGACCGAGAGTCTGGTGGAAGGATCACACCACTGGACCGGGAGTCTGGTGGAAGGATCACACCACTGGACCGGGAGCCTGGTGGAATGATCACACCACTGGACCGAGAGCCTGGTGGAATGATCACACCACTGGACCGGGAGCCTGGTGGAAGGATCACACCATTGGACCGGAAGCCTGGTGGAAGGATCACACCACTGGACCGGGAGCCTGGTGGAAGGATCACCCCATTGGACCAAGAGCCTGGTGAAAGGATCACCCCACTGGACCGGGAGCCTGGTGGAAGGATCACCCCACTGGACCGGGAGCCTGGTGGAAGGATCACCCCACTGGACCGGGAGCCTGGTGGAAGGATCACCCCATTGAACCAAGAGCCTGGTGGAATGATCACACCATTGGACCGGGAGCCTGGTGGAAGGATCACCCCACTGGACCGGGAGCCTGGTGGAAGGATCACCCCACTGGACCGGGAGCCTGGTGGAAGGATCACCCCATTGAACCAAGAGCCTGGTGGAATGATCACACCATTGGACCGAGAGCCTGGTGAAAGTATCACCCCACTGGACTGGGAGCCTGGTGGAAGGATCACCCCATTGAACCAAGAGCCTGGTGGAATGATCACACCATTGGACCGGGAGCCTGGTGGAAGGATCACCCCACTGGACCGGGAGCCTGGTGGAAGGATCACCCCATTGGACCAAGAGCCTGGTGGAATGATCACCCCACTGGACCGGGAGCCTGTTGAAAGGATCACCCCACTGACAGAGATTTCAGACTAAGGAACATTAGGAATGACCTCCTGTACCAAATGCCGTGATCGTGCGATTCCTGAGTACTGAAAAGAAACAGAGAAGTTTATTGTGCATTTAGAAATATGTTTGGGGTACTTTTCCAGTGCAGTATGTTTGTGCTTGACTGTCATATATATATATATATTTTTTTTTTTACTTGATTGTTTATCTTTTTCCACCTCTGCGTGTGCTAAGGATTTACACATGAAGTGGAGATAACATGCTGTCTCGTCAGATGTATATAAAGACGCCCACAGTTTCTCTCACAGATTCTTTGGAACTCATCAATGAGAATGGAAAATTACTTTGGAAGGCATTCAACATGACCATGATGAGGAAAACAGAATTACTCATGACAAACCCTAACCCTCCATTTACAAAATAATGCAATAGTTATTCAGTTGTTGATACAGGTAAATGATTTAACATGGTTTACACTGGAATAATGTGACAGACTGTAGAGCTTGATGTAAACAAAGATGTTGTTTTGGTCTGCAGCTTGAAGTGGGGGGAGGTGTGACCTACAAGGCCTTGGACAACCTGATCTCTCAGACTGAGTATGTCCTGGCTGTCACCCCCATCTACAATGATGGAGCTGGAAACCCCATGCTCAACACAGCCATCACAGGTACAGTCACACAGCGTATGTGAGGGTTAACACACTGGGGTTACACTCCATGGAAGTCCTACTCAGTACTATAGGCCCCAAAAACTTTTGGGCCCTAGTTATAGGGTATATTGATGTTTTTGTTATAGGGTATGGTAATGTCCTAGTTATAGGGTATAGTGATGTCCT
Organism: Oncorhynchus clarkii lewisi; assembly: GCF_045791955.1. Classification (NCBI taxonomy): domain Eukaryota; kingdom Metazoa; phylum Chordata; class Actinopteri; order Salmoniformes; family Salmonidae; genus Oncorhynchus; species Oncorhynchus clarkii. Next base: position 48,380,512 of record NC_092165.1, on the reverse strand, counting down.
AGTTATAGGGTATATTGATGTTTTTGTTATAGGGTATAGTAATGTCCTAGTTATAGGGTATATTGATGTTTTTGTTATAGGGTATAGTGATGTCCTAGTTATAGGGTATATTGATGTTTTTGTAATAGGGTATGGTAATGTCCTAGTTATAGGGTATATTGATGTTTTTGTTATAGGGTATGGTAATGTCCTAGTTATAGGGTATATTGATGTTTTTGTTATAGGGTATAGTGATGTCCTAGTTATAGGGTATATTGATGTTTTTGTTATAGGGTATAGTGATGTCCTAGTTATAGGGTATATTGATGTTTTTGTAATAGGGTATGGTAATGTCCTAGTTATAGGGTATATTGATGTTTTTGTTATAGGGTATAGTGATGTCCTAGTTATAGGGTATATTGATGTTTTTGTTATAGGGTATGGTAATGTCCTAGTTATAGGGTATAGTAATGTCCTAGTTATAGTGTATAGTGATGTCCTAGTTATAGGGTATAGTAATGTCCTAGTTATAGGGTATATTGATGTTTTTGTTATAGGGTATAGTGATGTCCTAGTTATAGGGTATATTGATGTTTTTGTTATAGGGTATAGTGATGTCCTAGTTATAGGGTATATTGATGTTTTTGTAATAGGGTATGGTAATGTCCTAGTTATAGGGTATATTGATGTTTTTGTTATAGGGTATGGTAATGTCCTAGTTATAGGGTATAGTGATTTCTTTGTTATAGGGTATAGTGATGTCATAGTTATAGGTTATAGTGATGTCATAGTTATAGGGTATAGTGATGTCATAGTTAAATGGTATAGTGATGTCGTAGTTATAGGGTATATTAATGTCTTTGTTATAGGGTATGGTAATGTCATGGTTATAAAGTATAGTGATGTCATAGTTATATGGTATAGTGATGTCATAGTTATAGGGTATATTAATGTCTTTGTTATAGGGTATGGTAATGTCATGGTTATAAAGTATAGTGATGTCATAGTTATATGGTATAGTGATGTCATAGTTATAGGGTATATTAATGTCTTTGTTATAGGCTATGGTAATGTCATAGTTATAGGGTATAGTAATGTCATAGTTATAGGGTATAGTGATGTCTTTGTTATAATGTCATAGTAATGTCACCTCTCTTTCGTATCGTATGAGATCCCCAAAGATTGGAAAGCTGCCGCGGTCATCCCCCTCTTCAAAGGGGGAGACACCTTAGACCCAAACTGTTATAGACCTATATCCATCCTGCCCTTCTTTTCTAAAATATTCTAAATTCAAGTTAAAAAACAGATCACCGACCATTTCGAATCTCACCATACCTTCTCCATTATGCAATCTGGTTTCCGAGCTGGTCATGGGTGCACCTCAGCCACGCTCAAGGTCCTAAACGATATCATAACCGCCATCGATGAAGACAGTACTGTGCAGCCATCTTCAACGACCTGGCCAAGGCTTTCGACTCTGTCAATCACCGCATTCTTATCGGCAGACTCAATAGCCTTGGCTTCTCAAATGACTGCCTCGCCTGGTTCACCAACTACTTCTCAGATAGAGTTCAGTGTGTCCCGCCCAACTAATATCACTACTCTAGACGGTTATGACCTAGAATATGTGGACAACTACAAATACCTAGGTGTCTGGCTAGACTGTAAACTCTCCTTCCAGGCTCATATTAAACATCTCTAATCCAAAATTAAATCTAGAATCGGCTTCCTATTTCGCGACAAAGCATCCTTCACTCATGCTGCCAAACATACCCTCGTAAAACTGACTATCCTGCCGATCCTTGACTTTGGCGATGTAATTTACAAAATAGCCCCCAACACTCTACTCATCAAGCTGGATGTAGTCTATCACAGTGCCATCTGTTTTATCACCAAAGCCCCATATACTACCCAACACTGCGACCTCTATGCTCTCATTGGCTGGCCCTCACTTCATATCCATCGCCAAGCCTGCTGGCTCCAGGTCATCTATAAGTCTTTGCTAGGTAAAGCCCCGCCTTATCTCAGCTCACTGGTCACCATAGCAACACCCACCCTTAGCACGCGCTCCAGCAGGTATATTGCACTGGTCATCCCCAAAGCCAACACTTCCTTTCGCCGCCTTTCCTTCCAGTTCTCTGCTGCCAATGACTGGAACGAATTGCACAAATCTGGAGTCTTATATCTCCCTCTCTAACTTTATGCATCAGCTGTCAGAGCAGCTTACTGTACCTGTACACAGCCAATCTGTAAATAGCACACCCAACTACCTCATCACCATATTATTACTTACCCTCTTGCTCTTTTGCTCCCCAGTATATCTCTACTTGCACATCCTCATCTGCATATATATCTCTCCAGTATTAATGCTTAATTGTAATTATTTTCACCTCTGTGGCCTATTTATTGCCTTCCTCCCTACTCTTCTACATTTGCACACACTGTACTACCTCATCCCCATATCAATTTTTATTTTGTGTTATTGACTGTATCTTTGTATGTGTTACTCTGTGTTGTTGTTTTTGTCGCACTGCTATGCTTTATCTTGGCCAGGTCTCAGTTGTAAATGAGAACTTGTTCTCAACTGGCCTACCTGGTTAAATAAAGGTGAAATAAAAATAAAATAAATATATAGTTATAGGGTATAGTAATGTCATAGTTATAGGGATGTCATAGTATTTAAATTATATATATTTTTTAATTACCCCTTTTTCTCTCCAATTTTGTAATATCTGATTGGTAGTTACAGTCTTGTCCCATTGCTGCAACTCCCCTATGGACTCTGGAGAGGCGAAGGTAAAGAGCCATGCGTCCTCCGAAACATGACCCTGTTAAGCCGCACTGCTTTTTGACACACTGCTGTGTGTCGGAGGAAACACCGTCCAGCTGGCGGCTGAGATCAGCGCTCAGCCCACCATAAGGAGTCTCTAGAGCACGATGGGACAAGGAAATCCCTTCCGTTCAAACCCTCCCCTAACCCGGACATCACTGGGCCAATTGTACGCCGCTTCATGGGTCTCCTGGTCACGGCCAGCTGTGAAACAGCCTGGGATCGAACCCGGGTCTGTAGTGACGCCTCAAGCACTGCAGTGCCTTAGACTGCTGCGCCACTCAGGAGGACAGAGATGCCATAGTTATAGGGTGTAGTGATGCCCTGGTTATAGGGTATAGTGATGCCCTGGTTATATGGTACAGTGATGCCCTGGTTATAGGGTACAGTGATGCCCTGGTTATAGGGTATAGTGATGCCCTGGTTATAGGGTATAGTGATGCTCTGGTTATAGGGTGTAGTGATGCCCTGGTTATAGGGTATAGTGATGCCCTGGTTATAGGGTATAGTGATGCCCTGGTTATAGGGTATGGTAATGGCATGGCAATCTCTCCCATATACATTTTCCTTTCTTCTGTGTAGATGTTGTTCCTGCTCCTAAGAACCTGCGTTTCTCTGAGGTGACCCAGACCAGTTTCAGAGCCGACTGGGACCATGGGGCCCATGACGTGGCCCTTTATCGTATCGGCTGGACTAAGAAAGGAGAAAACAACTTTCAATATGTAAGACAACCATCCAGGTGGTTTGCACTGACATTAGATTTTGATTAACTATGTACAGAATATTGGTTTAATGTACAGAATTTGATTATTCTTGGTATTCGCAATAAAGTTGTGATTAGGAAGCATTGCCGACATATATTCTATATGCCCTGTTGTGTTGTGTCTCCCAGTCTATAAGCCCTGTTGTGTCTCCCAGTCTATAAGCCATGTTGTGTAGTGTCTACCAGTCTATAAGCCCTGTTGTGCTGGGTCTCTCAGTATATGAGCCCTGTTGTGTCGTGTCTCCCAGTCTATAAGCCCTGTTGTGTCGTGTCTCCCAGTCCATAAGCCCTGTTGTGTTGTGTCTACCAGTCTATAAGCCCTGTTGTGTTGTGTCTTCCAGTCCATAAGCCCTGTTGTGTTGTGTCTCCCAGTTTATAGGACCTGTTGTGTCTACCAGTCTATAAACTCTGTTGTGTCGTGTCTCCCAGTCTATAAGCCCTGTTGTGTTGTTTCTCCCAGTCCATAAGCTCTGTTGTGTCTCCCAGTCTATATGCCCTGATGTGTCTCCCAGTCTATAAGCCCTGTTGTGTTGTGTTTCCCAGTCTATGAGCCCTGTTGTGCTGTGTCTCCCAGTCTATAAGCCCTGTTGTGCTGTGTCTACCAGACTATAAGCCCTGTTGTGTTTTGTCTCCCTGTCTATAAGCCCTGTTGTGTTGTGTCTCCCAGTCTATAAGCCCTGTTGTGTTGAGTCTCGCAGTCTATAAGCCCTGTTGTGTCTCCCAGTCTATGCGCCCTGTTGTGTTGTGTCTCCCAGTCTATAAACCCTGTTGTGTTGTGTCTCCCAGTCTATAAGCCCTGTTGTGTCTCTCAGTCCATAAGCCCTGTTGTGCTGTGTCTCCCAGTCGATAAGCCCTGTTGTGTTGTTTCTCCCAGTCCATAAGCCCTGTTGTGTCTCCCAGTCGATAAGCCCTGTTGTGTCTCCCAGTCTATAAGCCCTGTTGTGTTGTGTTTCCCAGTCTATGAGCCCTGTTGTGCTGTGTCTCCCAGTCTATAAGCCCTGTTGTGCTGTGTCTACCAGACTATAAGCCCTGTTGTGTTTTGTCTCTCTGTCTATAAGCCCTGTTGTGTTGTGTCTCCCAGTCTATAAGCCCTGTTGTGTTGAGTCTCCCAGTCTATAAGCCCTGTTGTGTCTTCCAGTCTATACGCCCTGTTGTGTTGTGTCTCCCAGTCTATAAGCCCTGTTGTGTTGTGTCTCCCAGTCTATAAACCCTGTTGTGTTGTGTCTCCTAGTCTATAAGCCCTGTTGTGTCTCTCAGTCCATAAGCCCTGTTGTGCTGCGTCTCCCAGTCGATAAGCCCTGTTGTGTTGTTTCTCCCAGTCCATAAGCCCTGTTGTGTATCCCAGTCTATAAGCCCTGTTGTGTCTCCCAGTCTATAAGCCCTGTTGTGTTGTCTCCCAGTCTATATGCCCTGTTGTGATGTGTCTCCCAGTCTATAAGCTCTGTTGTGTTGTTTCTCCCAGTCCATAAACCCTGTTGTGTCTCCCAGTCTATAAGCCCTGTTGTGTTTTGTCTCCCAGTCTATAAGCCCTGTTGTGTTGTGTCTCCTAGTCTATAAGCCCTGTTGTGTTTTGTCTCCCAGTCTATAAGCCCTGTTGTGTTTTGTCTCCCAGTCTATAAGCCCTGTTGTGTTGTGTCTCCCAGTCTATAAGCCCTGTTGTGTTGTGTCTCCAAGTCTATAAGCCCTGTTGTGCTGTGTCTCCCAGTCTATAAGCCCTGTTGTGTCTCCCAGTCTATAAGCCCTGTTGTGTTGTTTCTCCCAGTCCATAAGCTCTGTTGTGTCTCCCAGTCTATATGCCCTGATGTGTCTCCCAGTCTATAAGCCCTGTTGTGTTGTGTTTCCCAGTCTATGAGCCCTGTTGTGCTGTGTCTCCCAGTCTATAAGCCCTGTTGTGCTGTGTCTACCAGACTATAAGCCCTGTTGTGTTTTGTCTCTCAGTCCATAAGCCCTGTTGTGCTGTGTCTCCCAGTCGATAAGCCCTGTTGTGTTGTTTCTCCCAGTCCATAAGCCCTGTTGTGTATCCCAGTCTATAAGCCCTGTTGTGTCTCCCAGTCTATAAGCCCTCTTGTGATGTGTCTCCCAGTCTATAAGCCCTGTTGTGCCTTGTCTCCCAGTCTATAAGCTCTGTTGTGTTGTTTCTCCCAGTCCATAAACCCTGTTGTGTCTCCCAGTCTATAAGCCCTGTTGTGTTTTGTCTCCCAGTCTATAAGCCTTGTTGTGTTGTGTCTCCTAGTCTATAAGCCCTGTTGTGTTTTGTCTCCCAGTCTATAAGCCCTGTTGTGTTTTGTCTCCCAGTCTATCTCCCAGTCCATAAACCCTGTTGTGTCTCCCAGTCTATAAGCCCTGTTGTGTTTTGTCTCCCAGTCTATAAGCCCTGTTGTGTTGTGTCTCCTAGTCTATAAGCCCTGTTGTGTTTTGTCTCCCAGTCTATAAGCCCTGTTGTGTTTTGTCTCCCAGTCTATAAGCCCTGTTGTGTTGTGTCTCCCAGTCTATAAGCCCTGTTGTGCTGTGTCTCCAATCTATAAGCCCTGTTGTCCTGTGTCTCCCAGTCTATAAGCCCTGTTGTGTATCCCAGTCTATAAGCCCTGTTGTGTCTACCAGTCTATAAACTCTGTTGTGTCGTGTCTCCCAGTCTATAAGCCCTGTTGTGTTGTTTCTCCCAGTCCATAAGCTCTGTTGTGTCTCCCAGTCTATGTGCCCTGATGTGTCTCCCAGTCTATAAGCCCTGTTGTGTTGTGTTTCCCAGTCTATGAGCCCTGTTGTGCTGTGTCTCCCAGTCTATAAGCCCTGTTGTGCTGTGTCTACCAGACTATAAGCCCTGTTGTGTTTTGTCTCCCTGTCTATAAGCCCTGTTGTGTTGTGTCTCCCAGTCTATAAGCCCTGTTGTGTTGAGTCTCCCAGTCTATAAGCCCTGTTGTGTCTCCCAGTCTATACGCCCTGTTGTGTTGTGTCTCCCAGTCTATAAGCCCTGTTGTGTTGTGTCTCCCAGTCTATAATCCCTGTTGTGTCTCTCAGTCCATAAGCCCTGTTGTGTATCCCAGTCTATAAGCCCTGTTGTGTTGTCTCCCAGTCTATAAGCCCTGTTGTGTTGTCTCCCAGTCTATAAGCCCTGTTGTGATGTTTCTCCCAGTCTATAAGCCCTGTTGTGCCTTGTGTCCAAGTCTATAAGCTCTGTTGTGTTGTTTCTCCCAGTCCATAAACCCTGTTGTGTCTCCCAGTCTATTAGCCCTGTTGTGTTGTGTCTCCCAGTCTATAAGCCCTGTTGTGTTACGTCTCCCAGTCTATTAGTCCTATTGTGTCTCCCAGACTATAAGCTCTGTTGTGTTGTTTCTCCCAGTCCATAAACCCTGATTTGTCTCCCAGTCTATAAGCCCTGTTGTGTTGTGTCTCCCAGTCTATAAGCCCTGTTGTGCTGTGTCTCCCAGTCTATAAGCCCTGTTGTGTCTCCCAGTCTATAAGCCCTGTTGTGTCTACCAGTCTATAAACTCTGTTGTGTCGTGTCTCCCAGTCTATAAGCCCTGTTGTGTTGTGTCTCCCAGTCTATAAACCCTGTTGTGTTGTGTCTCCCAGTCTATAAGCCCTGTTGTGTTTTTTCTCCCAGTCTATAAGCCCTGTTGTGTTGTTTCTCCCAGTCTATAAGCCTTGTTGTGCTGTGTCTCCCAGTCTATAAGCCCTGTTGTGTCTACCAGTCTATACACTCTGTTGTGTCATGTCTCCCAGTCTATAAGCCCTGTTGTGTTTTGTCTCCCAGTCTATAAGCCCTGCTGTGTCTCCCAGTCTATAAGCCCTGTTGTGTCTACCAGTCTATAAACTCTGTTGTGTCGTGTCTCCCAGTCTATAAGCCCTGTTGTGCTGTGTCTCCCAGTCTATAAGCCCTGTTGTGCTGTGTCTCCTAGTCTATAAGCCCTGTTGTGTTTTGTCTCCCAGTCTATAAGCCCTGTTGTGTTTTGTCTCCCAGTCTATAAGCCCTGTTGTGTTGTGTCTCCCAGTCTATAAGCCCTGTTGTGCTGTGTCTCCAATCTATAAGCCCTGTTGTCCTGTGTCTCCCAGTCTATAAGCCCTGTTGTGTATCCCAGTCTATAAGCCCTGTTGTGTCTACCAGTACATAAACTCTGTTGTGTCGTGTCTCCCAGTCTATAAGCCCTGTTGTGTTGTTTCTCCCAGTCCATAAGCTCTGTTGTGTCTCCCAGTCTATGTGCCCTGATGTGTCTCCCAGTCTATAAGCCCTGTTGTGTTGTGTTTCCCAGTCTATGAGCCCTGTTGTGCTGTGTCTCCCAGTCTATAAGCCCTGTTGTGCTGTGTCTACCAGACTATAAGCCCTGTTGTGTTTTGTCTCCCTGTCTATAAGCCCTGTTGTGTTGTGTCTCCCAGTCTATAAGCCCTGTTGTGTTGAGTCTCCCAGTCTATAAGCCCTGTTGTGTCTCCCAGTCTATACGCCCTGTTGTGTTGTGTCTCCCAGTCTATAAGCCCTGTTGTGTTGTGTCTCCCAGTCTATAATCCCTGTTGTGTCTCTCAGTCCATAAGCCCTGTTGTGTATCCCAGTCTATAAGCCCTGTTGTGTTGTCTCCCAGTCTATAAGCCCTGTTGTGTTGTCTCCCAGTCTATAAGCCCTGTTGTGATGTTTCTCCCAGTCTATAAGCCCTGTTGTGCCTTGTGTCCAAGTCTATAAGCTCTGTTGTGTTGTTTCTCCCAGTCCATAAACCCTGTTGTGTCTCCCAGTCTATTAGCCCTGTTGTGTTGTGTCTCCCAGTCTATAAGCCCTGTTGTGTTACGTCTCCCAGTCTATTAGTCCTATTGTGTCTCCCAGACTATAAGCTCTGTTGTGTTGTTTCTCCCAGTCCATAAACCCTGATTTGTCTCCCAGTCTATAAGCCCTGTTGTGTTGTGTCTCCCAGTCTATAAGCCCTGTTGTGCTGTGTCTCCCAGTCTATAAGCCCTGTTGTGTCTCCCAGTCTATAAGCCCTGTTGTGTCTACCAGTCTATAAACTCTGTTGTGTCGTGTCTCCCAGTCTATAAGCCCTGTTGTGTTGTGTCTCCCAGTCTATAAACCCTGTTGTGTTGTGTCTCCCAGTCTATAAGCCCTGTTGTGTTTTTTCTCCCAGTCTATAAGCCCTGTTGTGTTGTTTCTCCCAGTCTATAAGCCTTGTTGTGCTGTGTCTCCCAGTCTATAAGCCCTGTTGTGTCTACCAGTCTATACACTCTGTTGTGTCATGTCTCCCAGTCTATAAGCCCTGTTGTGTTTTGTCTCCCAGTCTATAAGCCCTGCTGTGTCTCCCAGTCTATAAGCCCTGTTGTGTCTACCAGTCTATAAACTCTGTTGTGTCGTGTCTCCCAGTCTATAAGCCCTGTTGTGCTGTGTCTCCCAGTCTATAAGCCCTGTTGTGCTGTGTCTCCCAGTCTATAAGCCCTGTTGTGTCTACCAGTCTATAAACTCTGTTGTGTCGTGTCTCCCAGTCTATAAGCCCTGTTGTGTTGTGTCTCCCAGTCTATAAGCCCTGTTGTGTTTTGTCTCCCAGTCTATAAGCCCTGTTGTGATGTGTCTCCCAGTCTATAAGCCCTGTTGTGCCTTGTCTCCCAGTCTATAAGCCCTGTTGTGTTTTGTCTCCCAGTCTATAAGCCCTGTTGTGTTGTGTCTCCCAGTCTATAAGCCCTGGTGTGTTGTGTCTCCCAGTCTATAAGCTCTGGTGTGTTGTGTCTCCCAGCCTATAAGCCCTGTTGTGTTGTGTCTCCCAGTCTATAAGCACTGTTGTGTTGTGTCTCCCAGTCTATAAGCCCCGTTGTGTCTCCCAGTCTATAAGCCCTGTTGTGTCTCCCAGTCTATAATCTCTGTTGTGTCTCCCAGTCTATAAGCCCTGTTGTGTCTACCAGTCTATAAACTCTGTTGTGTCGTGTCTCCCAGTCTATAAGCCCTGTTGTGTCGTGTCTCCCAGTCTATAAGCCCTGTTGTGGTTTGTCTCCCAGTCTATAAGCCCTGTTGTGTTGTGCCTCCCAGTCTATAAGCCCTGTTGTGTTGTGTCTCCCAGTCTATAAGCCCTGTTGTGTTGTGTCTCCCAGTCTATAAGCCCTGTTGTGTTGTGTCTCCCAGTCCATAAGCCCTATTGTGTTGTGTCTCCCAGTCTATAAGCCCTGTTGTGTTGTGTCTCCCAGTCTATAAGCCCTGTTGTGTTGTGCCTCCCAGTCTATAAGCCCCTTTGTGTCTCCAAGTCTATAAGACCTGGTGTCTCCCAGTCTATAAGCCCTGTTGTGTTGTTTCTCCCAGTCCATAAGCCCTGTTGTGTATCCCAGTCTATAAGCCCTGTTGTGTTGTCTCCCAGTCTATAAGCCCTGTTGTGATGTGTCTCCCAGTCTATAAGCCCTGTTGTGCCTTGTGTCCCAGTCTATAAGCTCTGTTGTGTTGTTTCTCCCAGTCCATAAACCCTGTTGTGTCTCCCAGTCTATAAGCCCTGTTGTGTTGTGTCTCCCAGTCTATAAGCCCTTTTGTGTTGTGTCTCCCAGTCTATAAGCCCTGTTGTGTCTCCCAGACTATAAGCTCTGTTGTGTTGTTTCTCCCAGTCTATAAACCCTGTTGTGTCTCCCAGTCTATAAGCCCTGTTGTGTTGTGTCTTCCAGTCTATAAGCCCTGTTGTGTTGTGTCTCCCAGTCTATTATCCCTGTTGTGTCTCCCAGTCTATAAGCCCTGTTGGGTTGTGTCTCCCAGTCTATAAGCCCTGTTGTGTTGTGTCTCCCAGTCTATAAGCCCTGTTGTGCTGTGTCTCCCAGTCTATAAGCCCTGTTGTGTCTCCCAGTCTATAAGCCCTGTTGTGTCTACCAGTCTATAAACTCTGTTGTGTCGTGTCTCCCAGTCTATAAGCCCTGTTGTGTTGTTTCTCCCAGTCTATAAGCCCTGTTGTGTTTTGTCTCCTAGTCTATAAGCCCTGTTGTGTTGTGTCTCCCAGTCTATAAGCCCTGTTGTGTTGTGTCTCCCAGTCTATAAGCCCTGTTGTGTTGTGTCTCCCAGTCTATAAGCCCTGTTGTGTTGTGTCTCCCAGTCCATAAGCCCTGTTGTGTTGTGTCTCCCAGTCTATAAGCCCTATTGTGTTGTGTCTCCCAGTCTATAAGCCCTGTTGTGTTGTGCCTCCCAGTCTATAAGCCCCATTGTGTCTCCCAGTCTATAAGCCCTGGTGTCTCCCAGTCTATAAGCCCTGTTGTGTCTCCCAGTCTATAAACTCTGTTGTGTTGTGTCTCCCAGTCTATAAGCCCTGTTTTGTCGTGTCTCCCAGTCTATAAGCCCTGTTGTGTTTTGTCTCCCAGTCTATAAGCCCTGTTGTGTTGTGTCTCCCAGTCTATAAGCCCTGGTGTGTTGTGTCTCCCAGTCTATAAGCTCTGGTGTGTTGTGTCTCCCAGCCTATAAGCCCTGTTGTGTTGTGTCTCCCAGTCTATAAGCACTGTTGTGTTGTGTCTCCCAGTCTATAAGCCCCGTTGTGTCTCCCAGTCTATAAGCCCTGTTGTGTCTCCCAGTCTATAAGCTCTGTTGTGTCTCCCAGTCTATAAGCCCTGTTGTGTTGTGTCTCCCAGTCTATAAGCCCTGTTGTGTTGTGTCTCCCAGTCTATAAGCCCTGTTGTGTTGTGTCTCCCAGTCCATACTGAACAGTGATGAGACCAGTAACGTGTTGGAAAAGCTGCAACCAGACACTATGTATGACGTGTCCGTCACCGCCATCTACCCTGACGAGTCTGAGAGTGAGGACCTGCTGGGCAGCCAGAGAACATGTAAGAGAAGTTAATTATCTAATCTAATGCATTACAATAAATACATATTAGGAGCTGACCATGCAGATCAGATTTATTAACAATTTCTCTTTATATTTCTGTTTCCCTCTGCAGTGTCCAAGGTTATTTTCACCCCTGGTAAGTTAATTTGTTGTAATCAAACAGAAATACATACAGCACTCATAGAGATAATTCATTTGAATCAAATACATGTATTTTTATCAAAGTGTCATCATCCAGAAGTTAGGTGATCTGTGTTGATTGGATGTGTGTTTACGTTGGAGTTTATGTTGTTGTTTATGATGTTGTGTTCGTGCCCAGCCCCCACAGGGCCTCCCCAGAACCTGCAGGTGTTCAACGCCACCACCATCACTCTGACCGTCAAGTGGGACCACGCCCCTGGTCGTGTCCAGAACTACAAGATCACATACGTCCCCACCGCCGGGGGCAAGACCCAGTCGGTAAAACCAGGACCAGCCAGTAGCCACATGGGTCAGCTTAGGGCATCACAATTCCAAGCTGTTCATAGTGCTAACATCAGCTTTTAATCCTAACCGTCCTCTGGATGATGAAAGGATAAGGAAGGGAGTCCTTGTTGCATGACACAGAGGCACTTTGTTTGTGTGATGGGAAGATAATAGCTCGACCCAGAATGTTCATATGACACAATTTAAAGCTATAACACACAGAAATTGTTGCATTATAATTTCTAAAAATGTATATAATATATCTACCGCTAATAGTGGAAGGTTAATATTTTACAGTATTACTTAACCGCCGTGTTGTGATTGGCTGTGATATTCGCCTATTGATTTCTCCTGCCGGAGCGGCATCTCCACCAGCTTCATTTGGTCCACCAGCTTCAAACAGCTGTAAAAATTATATTTTTTGTTATTGAAAAGATATTTCAGAGTGATTTAGATGTTACAATGATTCTTGTTTTCTCACATAAACCTAAATTGAGTGAACAATGTAGAATTTCACCAACCAGGAAATGACAGCGAGATTTTCACTAGATAACACAGCCACAAATTCAGAACAGCTTCCCCAGTTTGACAATAGATAGATGGATATCACAGCCAATCACAACACTGGCGGGTAAGGAATACTGTGAAACACTATCATTCCACTATTAGCACCAGATATAGTATGGAAATTTTCAGAAATTACAATGCAAGAACGTAAAAAAAAATAAGGCGAGCAATGTCGGGGTCCGGAGTGTATATATATATATATATATATATATATATGTGTGATGGGATGTATAGACATTATGGACAGTATGTGGATAGAATATGTAGTATATCTGAAGAAAAAGTAGGATAGAATAGTATATGTACAGCAATAGTTGAAAGGGATGGCCTTGACTAGAATACAGTATATACATACGAAATTAGTAAAACAGTATGTTAACATTATTCATGTGACTAGTGTTCCATGTCTATGTACATAGGGCAGCAGCCTCTAAGGTGCAGGGTTGAGTAATCGGGTGGTAGCCGGTTAGTGACAGTGACTACTGTAAATTCAGGGCAAGATACTGAGTGGAGGCCAACTAGTGATGGCTATTTAACAGTTGGATGGCCTTGATATAGAATATGTTTTTCAGTCTCTCGGTCCCAGCTTTGATGCATTTTAGAAACACATGGTGGTCAGGGACCTTGGCCAGAGCCCCAGGGGAGTTGGGGTTATCAGTGTGGAGAGATGGAGGAGAAGGGGGGGCAGAGATGGAATGTCTGGGCCCAGCAGGGTTGAGGGTGTATGTGTATGTGTATGTGTGTGTGTGTTTATGTAACAGGACAGGGAGTGTGGTACCAAGGGGGTCGTTGACTGCAGACAGTGTTTACAGAGTCCTTCAAGCTGTCTGGCATCGCTGCTGCTCCACTCTATAGAGCTGGATAGTAGTTTAGACAGAAAGGCTTTTTTCCTCAGGCCAGATGTTTAGGCGCTTAGAGTTTGCATGATGTGGAGGCACACAGAGAGAGATCCAGTAAATGGAAGGAAGCAGTTAGAGAATTTCACTCTCTCATCAGTCTTGTCTGTGAAGTGATAGGCCTACCATATTGGAGTCAAGGGTAGCTAGCGCTATGTGAGTTATTTGTCCATTCAGAGTTTCCATTCCCATGCAGAATGGATGAAATGTTTTCCCTTTTTTAATTAGAGGAGAGAACCCAGTTCTGTTCAGTGGCCGTCCGTCCCTCGGTTGCTGTGATGATATCACACGCTAAACATTGAGGCATTGTTGGAAAGCTGGAAGCTAATGAGCCAAGCTTAGCCAAGTGTTTTTGGTTCATTGACAGATTTTCAACAAGTATGGAGAGCTCAAGTGGCCCCGCTTTGATTCATTTGTGACAAAAAGTCTGCGTAGGAAATGGGAGACACTGATGATACGTTTTCATCAGGCATGCTGTCAGTGGTTAACTTACTCTGTGGAGAACAAGAAAAAAACTAGAAAACTCACACGCACGCACGCACACACACACACAGGGTTTACTCAGTCAGCCGTCTCTGTGAGGCGATGCAACTCAACATCGTTCCTTTTAATACAGCATCTCCTTGGTCAAAAACAATGCAGTAAATTCATCAATCATACCTCTTAAAACAACCCATCCCACTGTTAGGGCCAGTAGAGTACAGCTTTACCTTAGATCTTGCTCACTACAATAGCAAAGTGCAAAAATGCTCGATGCATCCTCCACAATTTTTTTTAACAGTCTGGTATTTCTCAACCTGCATTCTTTCCATCAAGTCTCTGACACTGACATAAACTGTCAAGGGAGAGAAGCTGGAGACATCCACATCCAATAAGAAAATACAACTGTTTTTCCCATGTCATCTCTTCTGAGGCCACATTGAATGGACTATTTGACGCATTTGTAATCTGAAGGGAATATTACAAGAATTTAGAGTTGATCCAATAATTGCGAAATGAGTCGACCCTTAGGCCTTGAGTGTGATCATGGACCAGGTGAGCAAAGTGAGGGTCCTTCCGTCTTCTCTCCCAGTCATTTCAATCTGTCTTCATTCCCCAACAGACGCAGATTGGAGGGAAGAAGAACACGGTGCTGCTTCCCAAGCTGACCCCCGACACTCCCTACTCCATCACCGTGTCAGCCATCTACAGCAATGGGGAGAGCAAGGACATCTCTGGCAACGGAAAAACCAGTGAGTGACCTACTGTAACTGTGGCCACGCTAAGGCCTTCATGATTACATCATGTTTCATTTTGTCCTCTCAGCTTCACCAGGGAACCAGGGCTACATTTGTTACCTAGATGCTGATGTTAAAGATGCCCTAAATACTGTGTTTGTAAAACACAGATTTTACGCCTACCACTTGCCACTTCTGTACCTCTACTTACATTTTAACATCTGTAGCTCATTGTTGTCATTTAACATAGTATGAATCCTAAGACCTCCTTTCTTCTCTCTCTGCAGAGCCTCTGGGTGGAGTGCGGAGGCTCCAGGTCACTGACCCTACCACCAGCACCCTGAATGTCCAATGGGTGGCCGCCGAGGGCAATGTGCGCCAGTACAAGATCTACTATGTGCCCACCGCTGGAGGAGCTGAGGAAGTGGTAGGCTGGGCCACCTCTTACCAATCACTACCGAATCTCACTATGGCATGCATACTCTTTCATTATCACATCTATTATCTAATGCTGCAAAATACAAACACCAATACACTGATACTTCACAGATTCACTCAGACAGTCAAACATACTTGCAAAATACTACTCCTTTACCAGACCTTTTCTCTCTCTTTTTAATCGTGTTTTATGACGTTTTTCCAAATTTCATATAGACAGATCACCTCTGTGTAGCTTTGTGACTCAGTCCTGTTGTGTGGTTGAATCTACAGGCCCAGGTGTCTGGTAGCACCACCAACACTGTGCTGAAGAACCTGATGTCTGACACCCTCTACACTGTCACTGTGGTCCCTCTCTACCCCCCTGGAGAGGGCAAACGCATGTCTGAGAACGGCAAGACACGTGAGTCCACGTACAGGTTTACTGTTAGGATGGTTCACATTATCTAGTATAGATGACCTGCCTCAACAACCCTTTTCTCATGGCTATTGTCATGACCTACCATGGTCAATTTAATGAAAGAGCCTGTGTACAATATAAAATGGTTATATTTCTACCATTCTTGGTACAGCATTTCCTGAGGAGAAGATTGTGCAGTGTGCTAAAGGCTACAATATATGATAATGATTTGGGTTTTTGTTTGGTCATTCTTTGAGACCTGGCATTTCTGTAGAGCATGCACTCTCTGGTCAAGTGTGTTGGCTTGCTTACTCCTTCTGCCAGTAAACTCTTGTAATAAGCCCAAAATATGTTCCAGTCTTATTGTAGTGGAATTTTCCTACTAAATTAAGCAAACCCCTTTTATTTCTGGGGGCAATGCCAAAAAGATCTAACATGCTTTTGGTTGTCATCTGTTTACAGCTAAAATGTCCAATGCCATGCTAGATAGTATGATTCACTGTAGACACTACTATGTATTAGCTGGTTTCCATCCATTTTGAACAGACCATCCCTCTTCCAGTTTCTTCCACAATTATAAGGCTGAGCCTCCACTCAGTATGACTCAGTCTTTAGTGGGTTGATTGCACAGGAAGGAATTCCTCTGTGTTGGCAACACTAGTGATGTCTCCAGCCTTAAGGTAATGGGGTCCGTTTATGGGGTGTAATGACTGGTAGTGGTTGTGGTAGCACGGCTGGGGGGATAGCATGACGTGAGTAATTTGCTCCTCCCATGGAAAAAACTAGAGGAGGGAAGAGAATGAATTGAGAGTATTTTTTCACTTTCCATTCATCAGCCTTCTCTAGACTGGCTATGTTTATCAAATGTCACTTCATGTCATTACTGTTACTGTTACCCTGATTACCCCAAAGCCATAGCCTAATGGTCTTCTGTCTATCCTTAAATCCATCAGAATATACCCCCAGGGACACCGATCAATGATATCTTTCAAGCTTTTGATCTCTGTCAGAATTATAGGACTCTACATATTGCTTCTTCAATTTCAACGGAATCTATGTTTCTTCAGGCTGTCTGACAAATGTTGCTAATCAAATCTAAATTGGGCTTTAGTCATATTTTATCAATTTGTGATAAAAAAAATATTGATCTTGATGTGGATTATCCATTGATGCTGTGCTTTCAGGGTGAAGCCCAGGACTTTTGTTACTTATTTCTGGCAATAGTTCTGGTCTCTAAGAAAATAAGTTCCCCATGTACTTCCCACTCTGTCTTTATGAGGGTACAATGCTGAGTGGTACAAATACTGGAAACATCATACTAGTCAACTAGTATGTATTGTACATAGACACAGTGAATGCTTTGATGGCTTCAAGGTGAACATTCCCTAGTGTCTGATTCAGCCACCAATAATTTAGTTGGACTCTCTAATACATTTTTTCAGCTGCTGTTCTCTTCCCACCCACCCCCACTCTCTTCTTTCCCCATATCTCCCTTTCTTCCTCTCTCTCTCTCTCTCTCTCTCCCCCTCCCTCCTCCTCCTCCTCCCTCCATCCCTCTCTCTCTCCACAGTGGAGCGTACCCCCGTGAGGAACATCCAGGTCTTCGGCCCCACCACCAACACCCTGAATGTGCGCTGGGATCCCGCCTCAGGCAAGGTCGTGCAGTACAGGGTCGTCTACGCCCCCCTGAGCGGTGCCAAGCCCTCCGAGTCGGTGAGTCACCACCAGGGAGACCCATAGGGTGTCTGATTAACCCCGCCCCAGGTCGAAGGTCAAATGTTAATGTCCAGTGACTTGGGGTGTTTGCAGGGGTGGCCGAGTGGAACGCTTCGGTCCATTTACAGATTTCCATCACTACAGCTCTTTGTAAAGGAACAGAACGGAACAACATCAACCTGTTTGTGCTCCACATCGACTGTCTCTCTGGTGGGGGTTCTTATTTAACAGTCTATTCCTGGTTTAAGGCCAAATTTTCATGTTCATTAATTAAAACAGGAAGCTGTCTGGGCTTTTTCCCCTCCTTATCTGGCTTGACGGTGCCCACATCTGGAGTTTTAAAGGAGGTCACAAACAACTAATAAACTGCTACTTGACATTGCACAAACAGCCACATCTGTGAGAAGCATTGAGACATTGAGACCCTGTTTTGACTTAACAGGTCTTTGAAGAGTGATGCTGTTCCATTTTATTGATAGCAAGAAGTACTCTATTTGTTCTTTTAAAGTCACAACATTGTGTTTCTGTGGGAATATTATGATTGACTTGGGCTGGGCTTTTCCAATGCCAGGGCCAGCTTTCCACGTCAGCAGCCATGTGGCCAGTGTCACGATGCACCATCACATTTAACACAGGGAGGTTTGGTGTATGCACTACTATATTAGGAAAGCAGCCTTGTCATATTGGGTTTACTCCTTGAGAAGAACATTTTGCTATTAAACCCTCCAAAGCGATGACCGACGCAAAGGTTCGATGACAGTCGTCAAAAACAGTCCCATCAGAGATAGAGATACACACATTGAACACAAAACAATGGTGTTTGGGGTCAAAGAAAGAGAGGGAAACCAAATGCCAGGTGGGTGGACTCCTGTATATTTTGTACTGTATGTGATACCAGGACAAGGCAGGTAGAGGAGAAGATCAGGGTAGAGGCTGATAACCTTTGATAATGTTAACAAGAGACAGACAAATGGGGTCTGGTATGGGAGAACACAGACACACAGAGATGAGCACCAGACAGAGAGGACAGAGCAGAGGAGCCAGGCTGCTGTAAGCAACTGCCAACACATTACGTTAGTTACTCAGTGTGTTATTGTCCTGGCTGTGAGGGGCCATACATCATTGACATAAAATTCATACTTGTGTTCCCCCAGTCACTGAGCACTGAAAAGTGTCAACACAAGTGGTTGTTGAGTGAGGTGAGGTGAGAACGAGTTGATAGAGGTGTCACACTGAAACAGCTGTCAGGTTGTCAGACTGGGGGGTCATAGTGAGTGTCAGAGCTGCCAGGACCATGGGGCAAACAGCATTACAGCATGATTGTTGTTTTCCCCCTACAGCTGATACACTTTTCAGACAGGACTCTTCTCCCCCATCTGGATGTGTCAGTGTAGGCTAGCCTAATTGATGTAGAATAATGTTGATGGTTACAGCTATCCTTGTTATTACTATTAATGCTTGTCTTCATCATAATTTCTCTAGTTTTGAGAATCAAACGTGTGGGTGCGAGAGTTGTGGTCTGATTGAATCCAACCCACTGTAATGCATGCTGCATGCTGTAGACTGTGATTGGTCCTTCAGTGCTGACCTCATTGTCTCTATCCCCTCTGGTCAGATCCTGGTTCCTGGGACCTCCACCACCACCCTGCTGGAGCAGCTGGTCCCGGACACGCCTTACAACGTGGGAGTGGTCGCCATCTATGCCAACGGGGAAGGACCGCCAGCTGAAGACAAGGGCACAACACGTAAGATCCAGTATATAATATCTATCATATATAAGATCCTATTGCCTTTACATGTTTATCCACATCCAAGTATATGCTTGATATTGTGCTCACTTCTTTATAATCCCTGCAGTTCCCCGCAGTGGCCCTAGGAACATGCGTGTGTATGATGCCACCACCAGCTCTCTGACAGTGGCATGGGAACATGCTGAGGGACCGGTGCAGCAGTATAAGATTACCTACGCCCCCACCACTGGAGACCCCATCGAGGAGCACGTAAGCACCTATATTGCTACTATTTCTGATGATACCCTCATCAAACACCATTTTGATGAGTCTACAGCATGAATTAGATTGTGGCCCAAGGCGCAATGTGGGGAGGTTGTCAGGATCCTTATTTCTCCTCTGTTTGAAGTACCTGTTGAATAGTATTAATGAACAGTAATACAATGTTTTGCCTGTGTGTCCTGTAGACCATGGTTCCTGGGAACAGAAATACCGTCATCCTGCCCAATCTGGATGCAGACACTCCCTATAAGATCAACGTGCAGGCCATATACCCTGACGGACCAGGGGGAGATATGGATGGAGACGGGCATACAGGTACGCTAGCACATTCTATGCTTGGTCCACTATTCAACATGGTAGACAAACAGACGCATAAGGTTCTCCACAAACACAGTTGCTCGCAGACACATACTGTAAGTTACAGTCACACACAGACACATTCACAGTACAGGAGTTTTATAAACTCAGCCAGTGATTATTGTCCTGGATGTCAGAAACATGGCTTCAGTTCAGTCTGCCTGTGAATACCAGAAACCTTTGAACTAGCTGTCCTCCAATGTTAGATCTCACACTAGAGCTGCCCAATACGCAGTCTAATTTCCTCATTTACACCAAATCAAAGCAAAGTCCTAGCTTGGGACTGCATGGCTGTGATATTAATGTTAAAAACGTTGTAATATGTTTTTAATAGGTTTTGACGGTCTGTATTTTCTTCCCCGCAGTTGGCATGCTAGGACCTCAGAATCTGAGAGTGTCAGATGAGTGGTACACTCGCTTCAGGGTGTCCTGGGACGCAGCACCCTCCAGAGTGGTGGGCTACAAACTGGCCTACTCACCTGAAGGTCAGATAGCTACTATTTTACTATTCCAGTATACTATTATATTCAGCTGTGAAAGAAGATTCATTTGGCTTACTTAATATACATATCCAGCTATAGAAGAAAGTCACAGATGTGATTGTTATTGACCTGGAGTGTCCCGGTCTGTGCCTCCTGTTATTGACCTGGAGTGTCCCTGTCTGTGCCTACTGTTATTGACCTGGAGTGTCCTTGTCTGTGCCTCCTGTTATTGACCTGGAGTGTCCCTGTCTGTGCCTCCTGTTATTGACCTGGAGTGTCCCGGTCTGTGCCTCCTGTTATTGACCTGGAGTGTCCCTGTCTGTGCCTACTGTTATTGACCTGGAGTGTCCCTGTCTGTGACTACTGTTATTGACCTGGAGTGTGCCTGCTGTTATTGACATGGAGTGTCCCTGTCTGTGCCTGCTGTTATTGACCTGGAGTGTCCCTGTCTGTGCCTCCTGTTATTGACCTGGAGTGTCCCTGTCTGTGCCTCCTGTTATTGACCTGGAGTGTCCCGGTCTGTGCCTCCTGTTAGTGACCTGGAGTGTCCCTGTCTGTGCCTACTGTTATTGACCTGGAGTGTCCCTGTCTGTGCCTACTGTTATTGACCTGGAGTGTCCCTGTCTGTGCCTCCTGTTATTGACCTGGAGTGTCCCTGTCTGTGCCTCCTGTTATTGACCTGGAGTGTCCCTGTCTGTGCCTACTGTTATTGACCTGGAGTGTCCCTGTCTGTGCGTCCTGTTATTGACCTGGAGTGTCCCTGTCTGTGCCTACTGTTATTGACCTGGAGTGTCCCTGTCTGTTGTCTGCTCTTATTGACCTGGAGTGTCCCTGTCTGTGCCTACTGTTATTGACCTGGAGTGTCCCTGTCTGTGCCTACTGTTATTGACCTGGAGTGTTCCTGTCTGTGCCTGCTGTTATTGACCTGGAGTTTCCCTGTCTGTGCCTGCTGTTATTGACGTGGAGTTTCGCTGTCTGTGCCTGCTGTTATTGACCTGGAGTTTCCCTGTCTGTGCCTGCTGCTATTGACCTGAAGTGTCCCTGTCTGTGTTTGCTGTTATTGACCTGGAGTGTCCCTGTCTGTGTCTGCTGTTATTGACCTGGAGTGTCCCTGTCTGTGTCTGCTGTTATTGACCTGGAGTGTCCCTGTCTGTGTCTGCTGTTATTGACCTGGAATGTCCCTCTCTGTGTCTGCTGTTATTGACCTGGAATGTCCCTGTCTGTGCCTGCTATTATTGACCTGGAGTGTTCCTGTCTGTGCCTGCTGTTATTGACCTGGAGTGTCCCTGTCTGTGCCTGCTGTTATTGACCTGGAGTGTCCCTGTCTGTGCCTGCTGTTATTGACCTGGAGTGTCCCTGTCTGTGCCTGCTGTTATTGACCTGGAGTGTCCCTGTCTGTGCCTCCTGTTATTGACCTGGAGTGTCCCGGTCTGTGCCTGCTGTTATTGACCTGGAGTTTCCCTGTCTGTGCCTGCTGTTATTGACCTGGAGTGTCCCTGTCTGTGTCTGCTGTTATTGACCTGGAGTGTCCCTGTCTGTGTCTGCTGTTATTGACCTGGAGTGTTCCTGTCTGTGCTTGCTGTTATTGACCTGGAGTGTCCCTGTCTGTGCCTGCTGTTATTGACCTGGAGTGTTCCTGTCTGTGCCTCCTGTTATTGACCTGGAGTGTCCCTGTCTGTCCCTACTGTTATTGACCTGGAGTGTCCCCGTCTGTGCCTGCTGTTATTGACCTGGAGTGTTCTTGTCTGTGCCTGCTGTTATTGACCTCGAGTGTCCCTGTCTGTGCCTGCTGTTATTGACCTGGAGGGTTCCTGTCTGTGCCTGCTATTATTGACCTGTAGTGTACCTGTCTGTGCCTGCTGTTATTGACCTGGAGTGTACCTGTCTGTGCCTGCTGTTATTGACCTGGAGTGTCCCTGTCTGTGCCTGCTGTTATTCACCACCTGGAGTGTCCCTGTCTGTGCCTGCTGTTATTCACCACCTGGAGTGTCCCTGTCTGTGCCTGCTGTTATTGACCTGGAGTTTCCCTGTCTGTGTCTGCTGTTATTGACCTGGAGTGTCCCTGTCTGTGCCTGCTGTTATTCACCACCTGGAGTGTACCTGTCTGTGCCTGCTGTTATTGACCTGGAGTGTACCTGTCTGTGCCTACTGTTATTGACCTGGAGTGTACCTGTCTGTGCCTGCTGTTATTGACCTGGAGTGTCCCTGTCTGTGCCTGCTGTTATTCACCACCTGGAGTGTCCCTGTCTGTGCCTGCAGGTACTGATCAGACCATGGAGACGTTTGTTGGAGATGTGACCAGCTACCAGCTGCACAACCTGCAGCCTGGAACCACCTACGACCTTAAGGTGTTGGCCCAGTACGACGCTGGCCTCAGCGGACCTCTCATTGGACAAGGAACCACACGTAAGTGATTGATTGGTTGCTTGACTCATTAGTTGTTTGGTTGATCAAATTATTGTTTGATTGATTGGTTGACTGTTCCTGTCTTTCACAGTGTACCTGAACATCACTGACCTGACCACCTACAACGTTGGTTATGACACCTTCTGCATGAGATGGACCCCCCACAGAGCTGCCACTTCCTACAGACTCAAACTAAATCCATTCAAACGTAAGTGCTGTACCTGGCTGGGAGCCCATTCCATATAACCTTGATACCTGTGGGGGAGAATTGTTTCTATATTGATGTGAGAATGTTTACTGTCGATCAGATATGTAGACAAAGTTGCCACCCTATCACAAAGGTGTCTTTGTTCGAATGTCTAAAAATGTTATATAATTGTATTTTATTCATGCCCACTGATCCATCTGTCTCCTATTAATTCTCTGACGCTGGAGGACTGTAAGAGAAAAAAAATATGGGAAAAAATGTTGCAATATTTAAGTCTGTTTACAGTATGGTAGCCATTATAGATGGAAGCACTGCACTTTGCCACATTAAGTTAATTCATGTTTGTTTGAAAGGGCATGTTGAATAAGACAAAACACTGTATAAGCCCACTGCTACCTCAGTCCAAGCACTATCACTGGCTGGCTTTAACCCCTCTCCTTCCCCTGTCTTTGAAAATAATCATTATAATGATCATGAATTAGATTTATATAGTGCTTTTACCAGGTGTAATTTTCAGTTGCTCAAAGTGCTTGGGGATAAATGGGGTATATGTTTAAAGTGCTTGGGGATAAATGGGGTATATGTTTAAAGTGCTTGGGGATAAATGGGGTATATGTTTAAAGTGCTTGGGGATAAATGGGGTATATGTTTAAAGTGCTTGGGGATAAATGGGGTATATGTTTAAAGTGCTTGGGGATAAATGGGGTATATGTTTAAAGTGTATGGGGATAAATCACCTGATCCACTACCAATGTGTGTTACTCTTTCCTCCTACAGCCTCTAACAGGGGAGGTCAGGAGACCACCATCACTGGGTCTGAGAGCCACTACTGTTGGGACGGTCTGACCCCTGACGCCCTCTACAACGCCACAGTGTACACACAGACCCCCAACCTGGAGGGGCCTGGAGTCAGCGTCAAGGAGAGGACCCGTAAGAAACTCCACTAACCATCAGACCTGTAACATGTAACATTTCATTGTGTTTACACACATGTATACCTCCCACCACACTCCGGGTATAAGAAAACACCTCAGGGTCTTTGCAGGGGGCTAACAGGGCATGCTAGTGAAGTCCAAATGGTTTGAATGTTTATGTTCTGGTCTTTGTTACAGTGATTAAGCCCACAGAGACCCCAACTGAGCCCCCCACTCCACCTCCACCCCCTACCATCCCCCCTGCTATGGACGGTAAGGAAAGACTTGAAGTCAGCATGCTGTGAAGAGAAGTGAAGCTAACACAGAGAAGAAACTCTTTATACATGTCCTACCTGACATTGACTTGCTCTATGTGCACCACAGTGTGCAGAGGGGCCAAGGCTGACCTGGTGTTCCTAATTGACGGCTCCTGGAGTATCGGAGACGAGAGCTTCAGCAAAGTGATTCAGTTTGTGTTCAGCATGATCGGAGCCTTCGACGTCATCCACCCTGGCGGCATGCAGGTACGTAGCCATTCAGGCTATCCTCTGAGCGTTAGCTCTTTGATGTTTACAGCATATTCTCTTCTCTTTTCCTCTTTCAGAGTGTATTCTTCATGTCAATGCTTTATTATTCTCTCGCTCTCGCTCCCTCTCACTCCCTTTTTGTCTTCTGGAAACAGGTGTCTTTTGTGCAGTTCAGTGACAGTGCCAAGACAGAGTTCAAACTGAACACTTACCAAGACAAGGGAAGGACCTTGGCTGCGCTGCAGCTCGTCCGCTACATGGGAGGAAACACCAAAACAGGTACGCCCACAGACTGCTACTCTCAATCTTACTGGATGATATCGTAAACACCAATTGCATAATGTTGAGTTAGTTAAAGAGTCTACAAACATTCACTCACCACTAATGTCATTACAGTGTCTTCATCTTGCAGGTGGAGTTGAATGGGTCTATAGTTAAAGGTGGAAATTGATGTCTTTACCCCTCTGTGTACAGGTGCTGCTCTGAAGCACGTTGGTGAGAAGGTGTTCACCTCAGACAACGGCATGAGGAAGTACGTGCCTAAGGTTCTGGTGGTCGTCACCGATGGTCGCTCCCAAGACGAGGTCCAGAAGAGTGCCTCCAACCTGATACACTCTGGTAAGTGTTCAACATTTGGATTTGCCCTTACAGAAGTCAGTAAAAGGATATTTTCAGTTTAGATTAGTCAGCGTAAGTGTAGCTACAGAACTTTAGAAATGACTAGATATGTTTTGAGATAAAGCATTACTTACTCCTTTTGGGGTTTTCACTGTCAAATTGGAAGATCTGAACAGACATTGGGCTAGGGCGTATGGATCATAACGGTTATCTTTGTGCTCGTCTTGCTCCAGGTTATAGTGTATTTGTGGTCGGTGTGGCCGATGTGGACGTGGCAGAGTTGAGGAACATTGGTAGCAAGCCAAGTGAAAGACACGTCTTTGTTGTGGATGACTTTGACGCGTTCGCCAAGATCCAGGACAACCTCCTCACATTCATCTGTGAAACAGCCACATCCAGTAAGATTTACATCTACATTACACAGTACCTCAAGACTCAAGTGAAAGCAGATTGGCGTTAGCTGTATGTTGTCCTCCAGCCTTTTCCATCACATCATGTTCTGTTTTACTTCTCCCTCCTCAGCTTGTCCTTTGATCTACATCAACGGGTTCACCTCACCTGGTAAGTATATGCTACACCTATATTCTGAATAAACTGACAGCTGCTGATAACACCTATGGCCAGGAGCTCTTTACTGACGTAGAAAAACGCCCTAATTCATTCCTACCAACAATGTCAGTACTGTGTTCCTGTGCATTGACTCTGTATCTTCACCTGACGTGTGTTCACCAGGCTTCAGAATGCTCGAGGGCTTCAACATCACAGACAGGACCTTCGCTGCCATGAACGGCGTGTCCATGGAACCTGGCTCTTTCAACAGCTTTATAGGCTACAGGCTACACAAAGATGCATTCCTCTCTGCACCCACAAAGTAAGAGTGTGTTTGCGGGCCTTTTCCGTTGCGCGTTGCCTGCTCCTCTCCTGTGTACTGTAATGCTGGCCAGCCTGCATAATAGTTTTTTTGTATCTTCAAAGGCTCTGCTCGGAGAGCGCTGTGCCAAGAGCCCTTTGTCAGCCCTGTTTGTGTTTGCAGCTTGTAGAATATGAGGTGTTAGGAAGAGAAAATGATTTGCTCCCAGGGTAGCCCCTCTCCCACATACACTACCGTTCAACAGTTTGGGGTCACTTAGAAATGTCCTTGTTTTTAAAAGAAAATACATTTTTGGAACACAGGAGTGATGGTTGCTTATAATGGGCCTCTGTACGCCTATGTAGATATTCCATTAAAAATCAGCCGTTTCCAGCTACAATAGTCATTTACAACATTAACAATGTCTACACTTTATTTCTGATCAATTTGATGTTATCTGAATGGACAAAAAAATTGCTTTTCTTTTAAAAACAAGGACATTTCTAAGTGACCCCAAACTTTTGAACGGTAGTGTATGTCATATAGGGATCAACCAAAGAGCCCAGCTCTTTATTGGGCCCATTAAAATGTATTCAGGCAAATGCTGAGCTGCTCAAGAGTTCTGCGCTAACATTTTAGGCATGAGCATGCTTAGTTAATTTGTCCATAATCATCTGTATTTGTGCGTGGGTAAGTCATTGACTTCATGTGCACAAATGGAAACACTTCAAGCAGTAAAGTAGGGACGGAAAATACTTTCAATATGTCCATAATTTTTTGAGTCTGGGGTAGAACTGGCATCTATTTTCAGATTCTGTGGTCTACGTGACAGGGTGGATATTGTGTGTCTTTTTGGTTTATGGTGTGGCGTTTAGATGCCAACCTTGTTTCTCTGTGTCTTTGATTTTCCAGAAGTTACAAAGGCTCTATAGATTACGATTGGCTATCTTAATTCAAACAGGTTTTAGTGGACCCTCTCATTTTGATCAAAGATTCATGATTATCTGATTCATTAACTTTAGTCAACATTTTGCATGTCAAATGAATACAGCTAGTGATCAGATTGTCTCAGTGTTGGTGTCTATGAAGTTGACCATCTTACAGAAGAGAATCCCTCAGCTTTATAAAAAAGCTCTGCCATGACACCTGTATCCTGTATTTTTCCTCCTGCCAGGGAGATCCACCCAGAGGGTCTTTCTCCATCCTACACCATTATCCTGCTCTTCCGTCTCCTTCCTGACACCCCCAACCAGGCCTTTGATATCTGGCAGATTGCCGATGGTAACAACAACCCTGAGGTCGGGGTCACTGTCAACCGTAAGCCCCCATCATGCTTTGTTTCTCTTCTGGGTTAGCTGAAGCTACCTAACAGCTATGATCTGATTCCCCTCCTTACTGAATCAAATAACAGTCTTTAGAAACTTGGACCAGTGTAATGATTAGTGGGCTGCTACAGTCCACTGATCCCCCTCTAGGGAAGAGTTTTGGTTTGGCACTGACTTTTCACACTTTTTCTACAAGTCCACAAGTGTTCACTTGTAAGGGCCATCATCCCTGTATCTATCTCTCTCTCTCTCTCTCTCTCTCTCTCTCTCTCTCTCTCTCTCTCTGTCTCTGTGTGTGTGCGTTGCATGACATCGTTCCCTCTTTTCAGCTTCCAGCAAAACAATCACGTTCTACAACAAGGACACCAGAGGGGAGATCCAAAGAGCCACGTTTAATGAGGATCAAGTGAAGAGAATTTTCCACGGGAGCTTCCACAAGGTAAACAACATTTCACTTGAATGAAAATGGTTTGTGGGCCATATGGTGATATTAAGGCTTGGCAGAGGAGTAACATATCTTGGCCTATTTTTCTGGTTGAATTTCCCAAGGACATACAGATCAGCAATAATTTGGGATAATAACATCCAAAACACCAGGTTCCAAAGATACATTTTCACATGAATAATGCATTTCTGTTGTAAAATGTTTAGATACATGTTCAAGGCAGAGTAGACACCCTGTCTGGGATGTGTAGCCTTGATATGGTCACCACCTATGATAGATGTGTTCTGTCATTATGGTCGGTCATGTCTGTTCATAGTTGATGTTTCTGTTGATTAGTGTCATGCCTCATTGAGTACACCTCCTGAGGGTATGATCTTGTGGATAATCAACGCCAAGACTAAGATCTAGCTAGGATATGGTTACTTTCCTCTCCTGAAATGAAATGTGATCCATCTTATAGTATTGCGATGTGGGTTCGGTGCCAAAGTTGAGTCTTCAGGCTTTTTTATGCTCCGCTGTTAGCTTTGTTTTCTGAGGCTGAAGGAAGTTACTTTGATGAATGGTTTGGAAGGACGATAAATATATTTTCAAAGGTTGGGGGAGACTTTGGTGACCCATGGTGATCTTGCACAATGTGCAACCTGAAGATTTTATTTGATTTGGAAGCAGTTCTGGTTAGCCTAGCAATGGAGACTTACGGCGTGCTGATTGGCCATTGTCCTGGCGGCGGTCAGGTGGGAATTCAAGAACGTTCTGAGGAAGTGGGATGTTATTGGATCAGTGTTTGCTTTGTTTTACCTCGTTTATGATAAATGAAACTCAATACATTGGGAAAAAAAGCCACTTCGTACTTTTGGACCGCATAAAAGAAAGCTAGCTGCAT
Source organism: Oncorhynchus clarkii lewisi (assembly GCF_045791955.1). NCBI lineage: Eukaryota > Metazoa > Chordata > Actinopteri > Salmoniformes > Salmonidae > Oncorhynchus > Oncorhynchus clarkii. The sequence continues at coordinate 48,352,463 of NC_092165.1, read as the reverse complement.
GTGCCCAATGAGGTATTTTCAGGAGTATTTTCTGCTTGAATAAAATTATCTGTCAATAAAATGATTTTCCTGCTTCAACTGACAGTTTCTAACAGTCTGAGAAAATCTGAATAAACGGATGAAATCGACCAAAAACATTCAACAAGCTGAAAGAGACCTACAACAATATGTAAACATGAATGGAGATATTTTGACATACATGTATATTGCATCTTCTATACATCTTTACTGCCTCCGAATGTGGATTCCCATTGGGGCCCTAATAATCTTCTATGTTGGGATTACAATATTAAGTCTCAGTGGGGGTCAGTGAGTACGTTGAGTCATTACTGTACATGACTGTAAACCTCCATCAGTCACTCAAGGCTTTCTAACCCAGTTGAATTAACTCTGTAGGTTGTCATTATTGTATAAAAAGCCATTGGTCCTCTAGAATGATCTTCTCAGTGTTTTACAACCGTGATATACAGTGTTTTTGTCACATTCTGCGTAACTCAGTCACAGCAGGAGTAGAAGAGCCCATGTGGGACATCAAACGCCAGCCCCAACTCAAAGCAGAACAGAATATTAAAATGTTGTGCTCAGATATCAGACTGTAGGGATGACAAGGATTTAAACAATGAATGTCAGTAAGATGCAACTAAAATTAAAAATGACTGTTTCCAATGGATGTGAAGAATGTTGTATCCAATGTGTATCCAATGTTTCTGAAGGGGAACAATATGCCTTCTATTATGTAAAAACTTCAGCTATTCCTTTAACCTGGAAAATGTCGGGTCAGGGCTTCAGCCGATGACATGACTAACATCAGTACAATGACATCATCAGAGCTCCAGTTGGATGTGTGTGCTTCTTTTCTCTTCCTATGGCTGTGGTGGTGCCTGCAGTCTGAGTGTGCTCTGGGTGGTTAGTTTGTGGTTCTGTGTAGTTACTGCTCCAAGCGAACAGGTGTCTTTGGTGGTCTACCTACCTGCTTTTTCTCTGGTCAGGGAAACTGTTTGCCACTCAAAGAAAACGAAAAACTATTAACATGTATAGTGTGTGCCCTACCTCAGAGCTGTTCATATCTTTTGATATGAACTCAGAGTAGAATGTTATGAGACACAATAGATTATTCCCCTCCCCTCGAATATTTCTCTCAGTAAATTAAGTGTTTATACTTACTAAGATCAGACATGTCCATTGGGAAGTATGAAACAACTAACCCAAACCAACCATCTTCATATAGTTTAATAGCAATGTGTATGTTACAGAGTGCAGACTAATCTACCTCTCCTTTCTCCTTGGACTAGTAGCTAAATAGAGAATTATCCAGGTTAGAGAGGTCTGGCTCTCCTCCTGATTCACCATGTGGGAAATATCCTAATGATAGCTTTAGCAGACGCTCTAACCAACTGGGGATTCCCACCCCACACTGCAGAGGTGGTGGTCTTAGAGGGGCGTTACACCAGGGAAAACTTTATTCTCAGGCAAAGAGCGTTCCACTAAATAAGAGACACAAGCATTTTGCTACACCCGCAATAACATCTGCCAAATATGTGTATGTGACCAATACATTTAGTTTGATTTGAAAGGGGGAATGTTTTTCACCAACACATATATGTATTATTGGTGCCATTAGCTTTTTTGCATTTGGTTGCGATCAAGTGGAAATATGAAAAAGAATTGTGCTTTTGGTAATAGCTAGATGTATTCAGTCCATCCACTCTACAGGCTCCCCATACTTAGAGCTTCACAAATGCAGCTATTATTCTCTGAGAGGACCCAAACTCTCTAAAACTTTCCATTCAGGGATTGGGTGGAATGAGCAGTTGGGTTTTGTCAGTATTTGCAAGCACTAATTGAGAATGAGTGGGAGAAGAGAATGCTCCAAAGAACCAAAGCAGTTTAAAACGTTGGTCAATCTGACTGATACATTTCCATAGCCCTGACTGCCCTCTTTGTGCTCTCATTATAAGAGTTTCCTCTGAAGCCTTCTTTTAAAAGCCCTCCATTCCGCGAGGTAGCCAAGCAGACTTAACGACGCATGCAACCATTCCTGCAACAGAAGAAGCCACTCAGATATGAAATGGTGACTTTACAAAGCTAAGCAAGCTCCTCTTCTGAAACCAGGATGGGAATATTGTATCCAAGACTGGACATGGGAGCGTAGATGTCTGTGAATGATATGGTGGCAGTGGTATACATGAAGAAGGATTTTGTCTCTTCCTGGAAAGAGTTGGTGAAATCTGCAATTTGTCAGTGCATCAAAAATATCAGGAAAGATCCACTTTTACTTTTAATCAAACTAGTGTAGGATTCCCATATCAGGCTGCATGTGAATTGTGATTTCACACGCCATCGTGAAATGGAGTGAAAACATGGAGGAGTTGTGAAGACACAGCCAACAACAATAAAATGGAGTCTGATAGAAATCATGAATGTATGTCAGACACACTGGAACCCAAATATAGCCATATACATCATACTGTTGTCAAACTTGTTCTGATATAGCATATGTCGTTTATAGTATACCAGAGGGAGAATCCATACTAAGCGTGAATGGAGTGCTGAAAAAGAGATGTGTCCAGGATGTGTCATTGTCTAGAGGAGTTATAGTCAGAGGGAGGAGTAATTAAGTGTCATTGTGACTTGGTCAGTGTGGAAGTCAAGGTCTAGTCTTTCTTGACTCCTGTGGTTTTTGATCCATTCAGAAGATTTTCATCATCTGTGTCAGTGTGATAGATTTCTCAGGCCTTTGTTAGAGAATGAGCCATTGTGTGACTTGTTGATTGTGTTCCAATAGAATATGCTTTGTGTTCCCCATCATCAGCCAACTGCAGTTGATGGAATTTCATGTTGCTTTCAAATGATGAGTCCCGGTGAAGGACACTGACATTTTCGTGAATCCTCATTTTGCAGTAATATTCTTGTTGGTTAGTGAAATAATGTATATGTACGCATTATTGGCACTTGCAGTATGTAATTTAGAGTTATTTTGGTAAGCCCTCAAGTGCATCATAAATGCCCATGCCAGGATCTTGGGGTATCAGACCCTCCCCTCTCCTGTGTTTAGCCAGATAATAATGTTGTGAGTGTTTGTCAAGTCGGTTTCGGTTGGTTTCGCTCTGTAGGACAGTAACACAGCAACGTTAGCCTGCTGTCTCTGTCAGGGTGAAAGCTTGTCAGAATGTTTGGCAGAAAAATGCAGCTGCGCAGGAAAGTATGGAGAGTGTAGCACTTTTGATGGTGTACCATAAACAACATCATTTCGAGATGTGATGGGAGTTTTGGAGAGTTAATGTTGAGAAATGGCCCATACCCTGGCAGTTTTGTGTTATTTCATGTATAGCCTATAGTTTGTTGTTTCATGTTGATCATTCTGTTTATCAGTGAAAGTGGCTGACATTAACTTTTTTCCAAGGGACCTACAACCTGAATGTTGTACAATGATCTTTAATTAACTTCTTTACAGAAAATCATATTAATAATGGTGATTTAGTAAAATAGAGTATCAGCGTCTTTATAAACATCAGTTTAGGGGGTTCATTGGCTCAACTGGGTTCTTAGTTTATGCTACGAGACTCCTGAAGAATTGTGCTTTTATTTATTTATTACCTTTATTTAACTAGGCAAGTCAGGACAAATTCTTATTTTCATTGACGGCCTAGGAACAGTGGGCTAACTGCCTTGTTCAGGGGCAGATCGACAGGGGCAGAACGATTTTTACCTTGTCAGCTCGGGGATTCGACCTTGCAACATTTTGGTTACTGGTCCAACGCTCTAACCACTAGGCTACCTGCCGCCACAAGGCTATTGCAGAAATACCATGTGAAAAACACTAAACACTTTCAGTAATCTTTAACAAGCCATTATGCCCAAATATTGTTGCTGTAGTTGTTCATATTGAGAAGACTAGAGTAGTCTTAACTAATAATCATTTTCTCCTCCTCTTCCTCCTTCTCCTAAAGCTTCACATCAGTGTCTCTCCCGAGAGGGTCAAACTGAACGTGGACTGCCAGGAGGTTGCAGAGAAACCCATCAAGGAGGCCAACAACATCTCCACAGATGGTTATGAAGTGCTGGGCAAGATGGCAAAGTCAGGAGGATCAAAGAGAGAGTCGGCTACAGTGAGTGAAAAATTGACAACACTTATTTGAAATGGAAAACTCCTGATAAAATGCATCCCTCACTCACACACAAGCTGTTGGTGTGAACTGTGAAGTGCAAAGTGCCCAGATGTGCTCGTCATGTTGATGCTCAATTAAGAGCTGACAACTCGCGGTCATTGTTGGAGCGATGGAAGACGTTGCTCTCTCTGTCTTGTTCTCTCATGCTATCTGTGTTCCAGCTCTCTGTGGGTTCTGGCCTGCGTCTGGAGCTATGTTGTTTCTAAGTCCTGAATGCTGGAGCTCAATGGAAGCCATGTGTAACACCCATCTGTGTTCGTCTCTCTCTTCTCTCATCTTTCTGTTCTGTTGTGCAGTTCCAGCTCCAGATGTTTGATATTGTGTGCAGCTTGAGCTGGACCAGTAGAGACAAATGCTGTGATCTCCCGGCCACGGTAAGAGCAGCTTCACTGTAAACAGCCCTCTAGTAAGGCCTCATATCTGTACAGTACTGTACCATCAAGCCTTGATACATTGACTCTGCTCATCTTTCACTATACACCATTGAGCACTTACTATAGGTTAAGAGAGCCATTGTAGTTTTGCATGTTCATTTTGGAGTTTATATGTCATTCCTAATGTTTAAGTGTGCACATGCTGTATAGCCATTACGAAATGATGCCTAGCTGGCAAGAAAGTTATTTGAAATGAAATGATTGCACTGTCAGGCCTGAATAGACCATTGTATTCCTCGCTAAATGGACTAATCTCAGTACAGTTTTACAATCACAACCCCACCAAACAACTGGTCCCTTTGATCATGGGGTGGACAGTATAAATCATTGTACCCATCTATGGTATGTTTATTACTGGATACATGTTATATACTTGACTATAGCCAATTACCCATCTCTCTCTCTCTGTAATTTGCATGAGATATTAATGTATCATGTCAATGAAGGCTGTGTTGTATAAGATTTCACATATTCCCTTCCACAAAAAAACTGATGGATTTTTTGTTGTCAAATAGTATTTGTGTGTAGGCCATGCTATTGTAGCAGTTATATTTTAGTATGCACCCCAGTTTTATCATGGCTTTAGCAGCCTTTCTAATGTGTTTCCTAGCATAAAAGTTCAAGGCATCATTTTATGGTTTGGGATGCCAGAGCAGTGACATTCATTTTCATCCCAGATACTCCTATTTGCACTTGTTGTATTTCGTGAGTTACCAGAAAGGCCCACAGATGTCAAGAGATGAACAAACTATTACTGTTGTATTTCAGTAAAAAATGAAATAACATTCTTATTGTCTTTCTTTCTTTCGCCATCTCCTTCCATTCTCGACTGCAGAGAGATGAGCTTAAGTGCCCGGCTCTTCCCCATGCCTGCACATGTGCACAGGACAGCGTTGGCCCACCGGGACCACCCGGCCCCTCGGTAAAGACAATAACCATCCCACCATCTGTCCTCATCTTGAGGCAGGGCTCTCTCTGCTTCTGTCTGTCCTCGTCTTGAGGCAGGGCTCTCTCTGCTTCTGTCTGTCCTCATCTTAGGGTAGGGCTCTCTCTCTACTCACTAATGTGATGATGATGATGGTGATGCCACTCTCAATCCCCACTATGATTATGTGGACATATAGGAATAGTGTTCCAGGGGTACTTTTCTCCTCATAACTGTTGCCCTGCTCTATAGATTAAGCATGTGGATATTAGAGTGGGGTCAACATGTGAGTATCTGTGTTTTTTCCCAAGGAAAACGAAAGACAGGGGGATGAGATGAATGGTGTGCAATGAGGTGTGGACTATCAGACTTAGGGTTGTGTCAAAAGATAAATGCCCGTCGAAAAAACAGTACATCTGGAATATGTTTGCTTCACTCTGCAACCTCACTAAGCCACTGGGGGATTCCTGCTGGCTTGGGATTTAGGTCTGGAAGCAGCTCCTGTTGTGGGGATGGCTCTGACTCTCAGTCTCTGACTCTGTCTCTCATCCTTTCTTGACTTTCCCAGGGTGGACCAGGTACTAAAGGACCTAGAGGAGAGAGAGGAGACTCAGGCCCAACTGTAAGTAATGTTTTTGTATCAGTATCAAGCCATTTAACACACACTTGGATCCAGAGCGATTAATTGAATATTATGGATGTGTGGTCCAAGCCTGAATCCGACTTTAAATCAAGCCATATCCTACTGAGCTGGGATACAGTCCAAGGCCTAACGCATTTACAGAAAATCAGAGTTCAGCCTAATGCAGTAGTTATCTCAAAGCACATACCATTAGCATGCCCCATCAGCCAAAACAGATTTCTCACATCTGAACTCACTTATTGAATGTACTGTATCATTTCCAGCTTGTTATGTCCTGTTTATTTTCCCCCAGCTTGATTTAAGGAGGTCTATGTTGAGAGGTCTGATGAGAAGTAGAACATATTTCTCACCAACGGTCACTGATTGTTCTGGTTCCTTCTCATTCTCTCAGCCCTGCTGGGAAAAGCAGTGGGGAGGTCTACCGGGAGATATGGTGTAAATAGTTTAATATTAGTGTGACTGTTTGGTTTTGTCATTCTGCTTCTACCATAGGGTTCAATGGGCCCCCGTGGAGAACAAGGACTTCCAGGACCATCCGGACCTCCAGGTCCACAAGGCCCTAATGGCTTGTCTCTGCCCGGAGAACCTGTAAGTAATCTGCAGTGTTTTTAGGGATTTACAGTGTGGGGGACTGTAGGATGTCCTCCCTGACGTATGATTTACACACACAGTTACTCTGTGTTAAGACGACCTTATTCATTCCTAGACATCCTCCTGAAGCTGGGATGTAAATTCACTCTCAGTGACAGACTACGTGGTCAAGAGAAAGAGCAGATCTGTAGTTGTTTAGGGTTGGAGTTCCCTTTGTACTCCAGCTCTAAACCTCTCCTTCTCTTTGTCTTCTCAGGGCCGTCCTGGACCAAAGGGAGATCCCGGAGACTCAGGCCTGACTGGGCTGCAAGTGAGTACAGCTTTCTTTTTCATTAGCTGTGGTTTTCAACAAGAAACCAGAGACGATCCACAGAGAGAAACAGCGCTACTGGAGTCTGGAATCTGTCCACATGGCAAAGCTGAAACCACATTCAAAGTGGGAGGTAGACCATGCAGTCCCCAGAGTGGGGTATACACTCCAAGCAACCTGCTGATTTACAGTGGAAGGCCAGTGGTGCAGTTAAGCTATCATGGAGCACAGAAGAGTCTTGCTAACGGGAATAGAGGATTAATATGAACTGTACATATTCTATACTGTCAACCCTATACTGTAAACCCTATACTGTCAACCCTATACTGTCAACCCTATACTGTCAACCCTATACTGTAAAACCTATACTGTCAATCCTATACTGTAAACCCTATACTGTAAACCCTATACTGTAAACACTATAGTGTAAACCCTATAGTGTAAAACTTATACTGTAAAACCAATACTGTAAAACCTATACTGTCAACCCTATACTGTAAAACCTATACTGTCAACCCTATACTGTAAAACCTATACTGTCAACCCTATACTGTCAACCCTATACTGTAAAACCTATACTGTCAACCCTATACTGTCAACCCTATACTGTAAACCCTATAGTGTAAACCCTATACTGTAAAACCTATACTGTAAAACCTACACTGTAAACCCTATAGTGTAAACCCTATAGTCATGGCAAAAAAGAGTGAATTGTAGACTACACTCCTAAAAAAAATGTGCTATCTAGAACCTAAAATGGTTATTCGGCTGTCCCATAGGAAAACCATTTGAAGAACCCTTTTTGGTTTCAGGTAGAACTCTTTTGGTTCCCTCTGGGGAAAGGGTTCTACATGAAACCCAAAAGAGTTCTACTTGGAACCAAAAAGGGTTCACCTATGGGGACAGCCGAAGAACCCTTTTGGAACCCTTTTTTTCTAAGAGTGTATTCTTCGTTTTACTAGGTGCCACTAATTGGATTTAAATAGCTGAGAAAAGAAGGGATGTGAAGATAAGCAACCTCAGGATTATAAGACTACATCCCTCAAAGTTGATAAATGACCGTCAAAGTGTCTGGGAATATTTGGATCCTAAATTGCATCAAAAGCCCAAAGAACGATGGCTGGAGACAATGGGACAAAAGCCCAAAGACTGATGGCTGGAGACAATGGGACAAAAGCCCAAAGAACGATGACTGGAGACAATGGAACAACATATCAAAAGTCAAACCTACCCTGGCCTGGTCATTTCTTGGAAGATATCCTTCATCTTCTTACGTTAGATGGATTCCTTGCCCCTCTTGTAAAGAGGAAACAACCTGAAGGGGCTTATAATGAATTGTTTAGGGCTTTTGAACTGGTCAACCACACAACCTCCACCATGACCAAACTGTATCACTGATAACCTCCACCATGACCAAACTGTATCACTGATAACCTCCACCATGACCAACCTGTATCACTGATAACCTCCACCATGACCAAACTGTATCACTGATAACCTACACCATGACCAAACTGTATCACTGATAACCTACACCATGACCAAACTGTATCACTGATAAACCTACACCATGACCAAACTGTATCACTGATAACCTACACCATGACCAAACTGTATCACTGATAATCTCCAGCTTGACCAGAATGTATCACTGACACCCTACACCATGACCAACCTGTATCACTGATAACCTCCACCATGACCAGAATGTATCACTGACAACCTCCACCATGACCAAACTGTATCACTGATAACCTCCACCATGACCAAACTGTATCACTGATAACCTCCACTATGACCAAACGGTTTCACTGATAACCTCCACCATGACCAAACTGTATCACTGATAACCTCCACTATGACCAAACTGTTTCACTGATAACCTACACCATGACCAAACTGTATCACTGACAACCTCCACCATGACCAGAATGTATCACTGATAACCTCCACCATGACCAAGCTGTATCACTGATAACCTCCACCATGACCAAACTGTATCACTGATAACCTCCACCATGACCAACCTGTATCACTGATAACCTCCACCATGACCAAACTGTATCACTGATAACCTACACCATGACCAAACTGTATCACTGATAACCTCCACTATGACCAAACTGTATCACTGATAACCTACCGCTTGACCAGAATATATCACTGACAACTCCAGTGCTGAATGATCGGCCCCTGGATTTCAAAGATTGGAGGCATTATCCTGTGACGCCAATAATGAGCATAATTTAGTTGAGAATCACTCACCCCCATCAAGGACGACTTTACTTTCGAAATATGAAACTCACCTGAATCCTAACAATTACCCTGTGATGTTAGTAATACTTGAGAATAATTTGTTTGAGAATCTCTCATCGCATTAAGATGTTTATGACTATAGCAGCCTTGGCTGTCAAATGGTTCTGCTAACAACATGCATTTCAACAACCAAATCAAGTACCCTGAATTGCATCAGAAAAATCTATCATGTTCTCACTAAAAAACTAGAGAGTTCTCACAAGGAAACTAGAGAGCAGTTATTACACAGTACAACTAGTAGTTATCATTTCTGGCTAAATGAAAAGGCAATTTTGTGCCATTTTGTCAGAATTGTGTGTTATTACTGGTTAGCAGAGTTTGATTGAGTGTGTTGTGTTCCTGCAGGGTCCTGCTGGTGCTGCTGGTCCTATGGGTTCTGTTGGACCAGGTGGAGTGAGGGTAAGATCAGCATCTCTGTACCTCTACACAGAGCTGCTCAGTGTACAGGCACTGTTGAAAGGCCATGAATCTAGCCAGCACCTACTTAACTCAACGTGTGCATGTGATCACTCAATGTGCGCAGTTAAACTGTTGTGTGCTCCTAGTATTCTGGTGCATGTCAGATGACGTCATTGGGCTCCACTAAACTGGCGCAGTAGAACACACTACAGAGATTGGTCGCTAGGGAGATTAGCGAGGTCCTGGTTTATTTCACTGAGTTTTTATAGTCCCATCTCTTGGAAGCATCACCAGTTTAACAGCACCATAAAACGTACAGTACATATATACAGAAATAAAGTTAACATTGACAACATACCTTTAAGACAACAACAACTTAATGCCAACTTTTATTGCTGCCTGTTGTGAGTGTCTATCTTCTCTTCCCAGGGACCACCAGGGAAGGAAGGACCATCGGGACCTAGAGGTCCAACAGGACCGATGGTGAGTACTGCAGCCAGAAGACGTGGTCAAAACACAAACTCAGTCCTTCAGTCAGTAATGCAGCTAAAACATGCATCTCATTCTCCCTACTATGATTGAGGCCTGCCTCTACAGTAGTTAATGGCCACACCATACCAATAGGCAAAGGGCCAGCACGTCATTGTCAACATGTAGGCCCGTCATTGTAAATAAGAATTTGTTCTTAACTAACTTGCCTAGTTAAATAAAGGTTCAATAAAAAATACAATAAATATATTAATATATTGCCTACTTTACCATTCGGTCTGCTCTGAGGACCATTAGGCATCCCATCCTGTGTTTACACCCAGTTAAAGAACAATTCCACCGAGAAACTGTCTTTTGGTATTTGTTTCATTAGTCCATTGTTGATATTGTACCAAAAATGTTTTGCATGTCAGCAATCAAGTGTTCAAGATACAGAAATACAGCCGGTAATGAAACAAATACCAAAAGATAGTTTTTGGGTGGTGTTGTCCTTTAAATGTTCTTGGCACAGTATACCAAGTTGTGCCTTGACTGTGGATATACATCTCAGTATAGGGCTGGTCCCTATTGTACAACAGCTATTTAACAGGGACCAGGAGTGGTTGTTGTCCTTATGGTTACTGTTTCGTAACTTTGGTAAGTGGATGTAGCAATAACGCTGTCCATCTTCTCATCATCCAGGGAAGTCCAGGATCTCCGGGTTCACCAGGAAACACAGGAAGCCCAGGAAAACCAGGAGACACAGGAAACCCAGTATGTACAAATACAAGTGGTCATATGATGATGATGTATGTTTCATCAAGGACAGCAGAGTCCCTAGCCATCTTCCAAAAACATCTGAAATCCTACCTCTTCAAAGACTGTCTTGAATCATCCCACTGCATTTGATTAAATTGGAAAATGTTAACCAACTTCCTATTTCATAGTGTATTTGTGGTGTTTTGTTGCAAATCTCATGCAAATGAATGGCTTTCCTTTTATTGAGAACATCCATGTTTCCTCTTTTCCACAGGGACTGTCTGGAATAAAAGGAGAAAAGGGAGAGAGGGTATGTGCTGTATCCTTTAGTCCAGGACTAGACAACTACTGTATCCTTTAGTCCAGGACTAGACAACTACTGTATCCTTTAGTCCAGGGCTAGGCAACTACTGTATCCTTTAGTCCAGGGCTAGGCAACTACTGTATCCTTTAGTCCAGGACTAGACAACTACTGTATCCTTTAGTCCAGGGCTAGGCAACTACTGTATCCTTTAGTCCAGGACTAGACAACTACTGTATCCTTTAGTCCAGGGCTAGGCAACTACTATATCCTTTAGTCCAGGACCAGACAACTACTGTATCCTTTAGTCCAGGGCTAGGCAACTACTGTATCCTTTAGTCCAGGACCAGACAACTACTGTATCCTTTAGTCCAGGGCTAGGCAACTACTGTATCCTTTAGTCCAGGACTAGACAACTACTGTATCCTTTAGTCCAGGGCTAGGCAACTACTATATCCTTTAGTCCAGGACCAGACAACTACTGTATCCTTTAGTCCAGGGCTAGGCAACTACTGTGTCCTTTAGTCCAGTACTAGACAACTACTGTATCCTTTAGTCCAGTACCAGACAACTACTGTATCCTTTAGTCCAGGACTAGACAACTACTGTATCCTTTAGTCCAGTACTAGACAACTACTGTATCCTTTAGTCCAGGACTAGGCAACTAGATTCACGCCGTGGGCTGATTTTTTGTTGGAGCCGATGGTCAATGGTGCCGTAACATAATTATAATCATTTGTACACTGCAAATTGACCACAAGTAATGCACAAAAGAGGTTGTATTGGAAAAGAACAACCATTTCATACCTTAATTACATGGAGACATGATCACGTATCTTTTTTTATTCGTGGGAATACTTGGTGAACAGATTTCCTGAATGAAACTCATTTTTATCTGAATCCCTGGTGATTTTAGTCCTTTTTTGACGAAAAACAAAAATCCTCAGAACTTTGGGAGGTGCTTTTTTATTTGTCCGCCAGACGCCTGTTGTCAACCCCTGCTGCTCAGAGTAGCATGTTGTCGACCCCTGCTTCTCAGAGTAGCATGTTGTCGACCCCTGCTTCTCAGAGTAGCATGTTGTCGACCCCTGCTTCTCAGAGTAGCATGTTGTCGACCCCTGCTTCTCAGAGTAGCATGACCTTGTCTCACCAAAATGTGTTTGTTTTCCAGGGGGACTTTGCATCTCAGAATCTGATGCGTTCCATTGCCAGACAAGTTTGCGAACAGCTTGTGAATAGTGAGTTCCTATTTAGACCTTCATAAACCAGCATTGGTTGGGTACACCCACACACACATACAATGTATACAAATAAACCATCTATGTGATTTTTCTCTCTGCCTTAATCATATCTTCATTCATTCCTCTCAGGTCAAATGAGCAGAATTAATAATATGATCAACCAGATCCCCACCGGTTACTCTAGCAACAACCCAGGCCCCGCAGGCCCCCCTGGTCCCGCCGGCAACACGGGTCCTCGTGGAGAACCTGGACAGACTGGCCGAAATGGTTTCCCTGGAAACCCCGGCTTACCTGGAAACCAAGGAGAGAGAGGTGAGTGATAGTGTGCTGTTTATGTATTTTTTGCCTGTTTTTATTACTTCCTGTTTTTGTATGGCTAGAAAGTAAATTACAACATATCAGAGATGCAAAACTTTAAGTTATGACAGGACACGGTCCTCTTCTTTAACCTATCTAACATCCTAGGATAACAGCTCATTTGTTGTTATTACAAATACATGGTGCTGTACAATGAGACTTTTTGTCATTGTTAATAACCTGTTGCCTGTGTATCTGATTGTGCTGTTGCAGGGGCGCCAGGAGAAAAGGGAGAGAGAGGATCCCCTGGAACAGGACAGAGAGGACAGAGAGGACTCAGTGGTCCCCCTGGTAAGACCTCGGCCATCACTCACTTCTCATGTACAATAACGCATTTTACAGCTATGCCTCTGCCATGGTCTCCTATCTCACAAGAAAACAGAGACCATTAACGGAAGCCCCTGACTCAGTAATTTGCCTCATATACAGTTGAAGTCGGAAGTTCACATACACTTATTTGGAGTCATTAAAACTCGATTTTCAACCACTCCACAAATTTCTTGTTAACAAACTGTAGTTTTGTCAAGTCGGTTAGGACATGTACTTTGTGCATGACACAAGTAACTTTTCCAACAATTGTTTACGGACAGATTATAATTCACTGTATCACAATTCCAGTGGGTCAGAAGTTTACATACACTAAGTTGACTGTGCCTTTAAACAGCTTGGAAAATTCCAGAAATTATGTAATGGCTTTAGAAGCTTATGATTGGCTAATTGACATAATTTGAGTCAATTGGAGGTGTACCTGTGGATGTATTTCAAGACCTACCTTCAAACTCAGTGCCTCTTTCCTCGACATCATAGGAAAATGAAAAGAAATCAGTCAAGACCTCAGAAAAAAATTGTAGACCTCCACAAGTTTGGTTTATCCTTGTGAGCAATTTCCAAACGCCTGAAGGTACCAGGTTCATCTGTACAAACAATAGTATGCAAGTATAAACACCATGGGACCATGCAGCCGTCATACCGTTCAGGAAGGAGATGCATTCTGTCTCCTAGAGATCAACGTACTTTGGTGCGAAAAGCGCAAAGGACCTTGTGAAGATACTGGAGGAAATAGGTACAACAGTATGTGTATCCACAGTATAACGAGTCCTATATCGACATAACCTGAAACGCCGCTCAGCAAGGAAGAAGCCACTGCTCCAAAACCACCATAAAAAAACCAGACTACAGTTTGCAACTGCACATGGGGACAAAGATCGTACTTTTTGGAGAAGTGTCCTCTGGTCTGATGAAACAAAAATAGAACTGTTTGGCCATAATGACCATCGTTATGTTTAAAGGAAAAAGGGGGAGGCTTGCAAGCCGAAGAACACCATCCCAACCGTGAAGCACGGGGGTGGCAGCATCATGTTGTGGGGGTGCTTTGCTGCAGGAGGGACCGGTGAACTTCACAAAATAAATGGCATCATAAGGAACAAAAATTATGTGGATATATTGAAGCAACATCTCAAGACATCAAGTTAAAGCTTGGTCGCAAATGGGTCTTCCAAATGGACAATGACCCCAGGCATACTTCCAAAATTGTGACAAACTGGCTTAAGTACAACAAAGTCAAGGTATTGGAGTGGCCATCTCAAAGCCCTGACCTCAATCATATTGAACATTTGTGGGCAGAACTGAAAAGGCGTGTGCGAGCAAGGAGGCCTACAAACCTGACTCAGTTACACCAGCTCTGTCAGGAGGAATGGGCCAAAATTCACCCAACTTATTGTGGGAAGCTTGTGGAAAGCTACCGGAAACGTTTGACCCGAGTTAAACAATTTAAAGGCAATGCTACCAAATACTAATTGAGTGTATGCAAACTTCTGACCCACTGGGAATGTGATGAAAGAAATATAATTATTTATACTATTATTCTGACATTTCACATTCTTCAAATAAAGTGGTGATCCTAACTGACCTAAAACGGGGAATTTTTCCTCGGATTAAATGTCAGTAATTGTGAATGTATTACATGTATTTGGCTAAGGTGAATTTAAATGTATTTGGCTAAGGTGTATGTAAACTTCCGACTTCAACTGTACCTTAACAACAAGGTATTGAACATAAGAATCTTCCCACATACTAACTGTAAATGGTTGTGCTCAACACCTGGAGATAGGAGGTTCCTATTCACTATTTCCTGATCTACAGTTCTTAACTTATTTCACCATGGTAGCCATTTTGTTCTAAATCCTATCCCTGGACCTCTCTTTGTGACTCTTAGAACTCCTCCCAGTGCAATATAAATGACAGACCCAAGGAGCAGGCCAAGATTTACCTAGATGTGTCTCATGAACCTTCGTTTGGGCAGCTGTGTTTCATAAATTCTCAGTGAACCGTCAAACGTATTCCCAGAAAAACACTTCTCTTTTCGAGAGAGAATTTATGCTTCTTCTTCACGGGATTGGTCCGCACAGATATGTTCACACGTCTTGATCAACATACGATACATCAAAGGAATTGAGAACCAAGGTCTATTTCTGGATGAAAGATTTAACATTATGCATTATAGCTGCTATCTTCTCTTATCAAAACAATGTTACCCCGACCTCTCATTCATCAGTGATCCCAAACCCATTCTAGAAATGGCTGAGGATTAGTCTCTAATAGCCGTCTTATTCACTGTTGATATTATGCTGTCTTTATGGAGGCAACATAACATCCACCTTTAATTGATATTCAGCATGTGAAGGCCCTGAGTCCCCAGAAACTTTCCTATCACAAGGGGTAGTGGGGGTAGTGGGAATGTCAGGCTATATATGATGTCTACTTCCCCCTCCTGTCGAACACTGCCAAGTCTGTTTCTGTGAATGAAGTAAGACACTACTAAACTCCTGTAGGAGGAAGCTAGTTAGCTAGCGATGATGACTCATTGTTGAGTGGGAGAATCAGATTGTTGTACAATGAGCGTTGCTTTGGTGGCTCCTTCATTGACAACACATGTGCTCACTTAAGAGATCAAAGAGCAAGAGAGAGCTAGAGAGTGGAGGAAATTCCATCCTTTGTTTGTACTGTCTAGACAGACAGGGGCAGGGAGTAGCTAACTTCTTATCAGACTTTTAATTGAGCCGTCTAAATATTGAAATTACAGTGGTAGAAACCAATAGTCCCCCCCTCCACTTCCAGTTCGGATTTAAGGGTGATGTCAGGGAGGTTTCGTTCTGACTATTCTTTAATTATTTTCCACAACCCATCTCCCTCTCCCTACTCCCAGGGCCACCAGGCGAGGCTCGAACCGGCGCCACAGGTACTACGGGCTCTGCTGGGCCTCGGGGCCCTCCTGGTCGCCAGGGAACCTCAGGAGTGAGGGGACCACCTGGACCCCCTGGCTACTGCGACTCCTCCCAGTGTGTTGGCATTCCTTACAATGGACAAGGTTACCCAGGTATGTCCACAACTGACTGAATCCCAATCTGCATGGCAGGGTAGCTGAATACATAGTGAATGTAACGTATGCACACTAATTTATTTACAACTTTATACTCAACAGCTAACGCTCTGGTTCAATGTACGGAGGTCATGGGTTTCAAGGGTTCTAAACAAAATGCAGTTGTTAACAAAAGTTTATTCAAATGGGACAGTGGATGTATTTTTGTCTCGACAACCCCCTTTTGGCAACATTATGAACTCTTTACGTCCAAGGTCTCAATATGTTTGTTATAGAGTGGATATTCATAATTGCATGTTAAACACTGCCAAGTAGAAATAGAAATGGCAAATAACTTTCTGCAACAGAGAGATCTAACCCCCTGTTTGAACTGTTTCCAGGTCGGTCCTAGTAAACTCTCTATGCTGCCTGTGCTGCTTACAGTCCTGTTTCTGAGATGTTAGCTCACTGGCTAATGAGCCCTTAAGGATAACCACCGGGGACATAATTAATGAACAACGTTAAAAGCCCAAAAACGAGACAGAAAGGAGTGGACTCGCACTAACACCACTTCACAGCTACTATCAGACAAGCTGCAGAGATGGCAACCCTACTGGCCTGTTTGCATCTTGAACCAAAACCCCAGCAAACAGAGAGAGAGTGCTTCTCTACGCCGGAAGGAGCATGTAAAAAAACAAACAAACCAAAAACTACTAACAAAGTGGATATCATAGCAAAAGAACAAGTGTTAACATGTTGACGTAGAGGTGATATCTGTAAATAAACTAATTGTGCCTTGTAAATTATGTTTGAACCACACAATCCACTAAAATCATTTAACATCTGTATTGAGCTTGTGCCTTATAACCCGCTTCTTACTGACTTACTGCCAGCATAACCTCTGTTTTATTACAGTATGAGGCCTGTGATTTACACAGCTTGTGCTCCGGTCCAAACCGAAGCATGTGACATTTGTACATTTAATCATAATATTCTTTGTATGTTTGCCTAACCTATGCTAAACGTTCTTTTCCTACCATTTTCTTCTGTTTATATATATATTTAGTATTCAGACACCTTGACTTTTTCCACATTTTGCTATGTTACAGCCTTATTCTAAAATGGATTCAATTGTTTTTTTCCCTCATCAATCTACTCACAATACCCCATAATGACAAAGCGACTCCGGGATGCTGGCCTTCTAGGCAGAGTTCCTCTGTCCAGTGTCTGTGTTCTTTTGCCCATCTTAATCTTTTCTTTCTATTGGCCAGTCTGAGATATGGCTTTTTCTTCGCAACTCTGCCTAGAAGGCAAGCATACTGGAGTTGCCTCTTCACTGTTTAAGTTGAGACTGGTGTTTTGCGGGTGTTATTCAATGAAGCTGCCAGTTGAGGACATGTGAGGCGTCTGTTTCTCAAACTAGACACTCTAATGTACTTGTCCTCTTGCTCAGTTGTGCACCGGGGCCTCCCACTCCTCTTTCTATTCTGGTTAGAGCCAGTTTGCGCTGTTCTGTGAAGGGAGTAGTACACAGCATTGTACGAGATCTTCAGTTTCTTGGCAATTTCTCGCATGGAATAACCTTCATTTCTCAGAACAAGAATAGACTGACTGGTTTTAGAAGAAAGTCTTTGTTTCTGGCCATTTTGAGCCTGTAATCGAACCCACAAATTCTGATGCTCCAGATACTCAACTAGTCTAAAGAAGGCCAGTTTTATTGCTTCTTTAATCAGCACGGCAGTTTTCAGCTGTGCTAACATAATTGCAAAAGGGTTTTCTAATGATCAATTAGCCTTTTAAAATGCTAAACTTGGATTAGCTAACACAACATGCCATTGGAACACAGGAGTGATGGTTGATGGTTGCTGATAATGGGCCTATGTAGATATTCCATGTCCAGGTATTTTCCAGCTACAATAGTCATTTACAACATTAATAATGCCTACACTGTATTTCTGATCAATTTGATGTTATTTTAATGGACAAAAAATTAGCTTTTCTTTCAAAAACAAGGATATTTCTAAGTGACCCTAAACTTTTGAACGGTAGTGTACATATTAGTTAATTTGCTGAGGAACATTTGTTGTATAACACCACAATGGGTTTTAGGAGTAGCAAAAGGATAGGATAGAGCTAGAGACAAGTGGCAGTGTTGTATTCGTGTTTTGTTACAAATCAATCCCAGCTTTATTACTTGAATTGGTATTTATCTTTATGTATGTGTTCAATATGGTTCATATTCCTCAATAACATTACGTTCAGGAGTGCATGTAATCACTCTAACATACAAGCAAGATTAATGACAGTTCTTTGGTCCATACATTCAATACGTTGGTTGATTATTCATGTTTAGGACAAACGTTTAGGATGTACATTGTGCATGTTAAGTCTCAGCCTGTTGACTAAAGTCCTGTTTGATTGGCCAAACTAATGTTTCTAGCCACCGGCTACGAGCCCGACCCTGAAACCTACCTAGTCCCTATACCTGAGGAAGAACCGGAAGATGAATCTGAGGCAATACAGTCGCCTGGTTACTCACGAAACCAGAGAGGAAAGAGGTCACTATCAAGAGACGATACCGAGAGGATAGCACCATAAACAAAAACAAAACAAAGGATTGTTATATTGAATTTATCTCCATTATTACATGTGCGATTATTAAGTGAAATTCAGAGAATAAAATATATGGGTCTGATACCCTTGGCTTTATTGAACATATCTTTACGCATCAACAAATTAAGTTTAGCAAGATTAAGTGGAAATATAATGAATCTGGACATTATTTCATTACAAACCTGTGTGCTTGCTAACTGTTTCTTTAAGTGTCTCTGCTTGTAACATAACTGCATTAAGTGTTAGAGTCCAATGTTTAATGCACTCATAATTGGAAAGTCTGCAAATACGTTGGGGAAGGTATATGTATGTCTCTGTACCCCTCCACATTAGCCCTGTACCTCACAGTTAATTTCAAATTTCACAATGTCAAGCTGTCTGTTGTTCTTTTGAAATCATGTAGTTGGCCACCCTCTTCATCAGAAAGAGGGTTACTGGTTCCAGCTCCATTAAAAGTTCCCAAAGATTCCCAGCTATTATCAAATCAGGCTTTCAATGAGTTACTTTAGACCAAATGTGTATCTTTTTTTATAATACTAACTCACAGCTGATTTTTCCCAAAGGTGGAGTTGCCTGTCTGTGTTGTATATTTAAGATTTCAACAAAACAAAAACAAATCAGAATATAGTTATTGTTTTGTATCAATACCAAATGCAGTTGGAATTTGTTTGCAAGACTATGGACATAGAATTGCCTTTTCATGTTTTAACTGCACATTGTGAATTCCACAGCCTTATTTTCTTATTTATTTCTGAAACAGAAGAGGCATTTTTCAATAAAACTACTGAAAATTGTACCTTTTGTTTCAGTCTCATGTCTGTGGTGTCTCAGTCTATGTCCCAGTTATTTGATAAATGCACTGTAGCTGCAAACACTGGATATAGTATATCTCATGTCACATGCCAATCCCAAAATACGGTCTTTTTTAGAGTGAGTACAGCTTCAAAGGGGCAATCTGCAGTTCAAACTATAACAAAGCAGTCACCCTGCCAGTATTTTGGTATAAAGATAAGGGATGGGGCTGGAGAAATGTAGCCACTATCAAATTCATAGACAGAGCTATGGATGCAAGGATTGACCATCCCTGACGTCAAAATTATAGTTTTAACCATGTTTTGAGGCTATACAGTGAGTTTTTTTTACAATTGCATTGTTTGCAAACAATGGACTTAAACATGTTTATATTTTGGGTTCTGATTGGGTACGACAGTTGAACTAACCTCGTAAGGAATTCTAAGTTAAATAATATAAGTTATAATATTCAAGAATCAATGGGTATATAATATACAGTCAGGTCCATAATTATGAGCACCCTTGATAAAGATGAGCAAAAAAGTCTGTATAAAATAAATAATACAATTGGGAAATGCTCAGAGAAAGAGATTTTGTTTAAGAAGCAATAAAATAAATAAAAAATAGATAGGGGTGAATAATGATTGACAACCTGTTGTCAGTACTCTAGCATCCTCCCTTTCTGAGGGTAATGACACTGAGCCTTATTCTTAAATGTTTTATGTAGGAGAGGGATCCTAGACCATTCCTCTGAACGGAACTTTTCCCGGATCCTTGATATCCTGCTATCCTTAATATCCTGCTATCCTTGATATCCTGCTATCCTTGATATCCTGCTATCCTTGATATCCCGTCTGCTCTTATGAACCGCCCTCTTCATTTCAAACCACAGGTTTTCAATGTGGTTAAAGTCTTGAGACTGAGATGGCCGTTGCAAAATGTTGATTCATAGTCAATTAAACATTTCTTTGTGGATTTTGATTAGATTTGGGGTTATTGTCATGCTGGAAGATCCACTTGCCGCCACAGCCTCCTAGCAGAGGCAAGCAGGTTTTTGCCTAAAATGTATAGAATGGTTGCTGGCTTAATTTTTAACATTTCAGTTTGGTCTAAACAATGTAAAATCATCCTATTGAACTCTTTTCATTGAGACATCATCAGACAGAAACCACATTTCTCACTGGTCACCAACAACGTAAGGCAGGAAGTAGACCCACTCCAGTGACTGTGTGGCCAAGCATGACTCCAACCATATCATTAAGTTTGCTGACAACACAATGGTGGTAGGCGCTGATCACCGACAACGATGAGACAGCCTACAGGGAGGAAGTCAGAGAACTGGCAGTGTTATGCCAGGACAACAACCTCTCCCTCAACATTATCAAGACAAAGGAGATGATCGTGGACTACAGTAAAAGGAGGGCCGAACACGCCCCCATTCACATCGACAAGGCTGTAATGGAGCAGGTCGAGGGTTTCAAGTATCTTGGTGTCCACATCACCAACAAACTACCATGGTCCAAACACACCAAGAAAGTTGTGAAGAGGGCTCAACAACGCCTTTTCCCCCTCAAGAGACTGAAAATAATTGGTGTGGGTCCCCAGATCATCAAAATGTTCTACAGTTGCACCATCGAGAGCATCCTGACCAGTTGCATCACCAACCTGGTATGACAACTGCTCGGCATCTGACCATAAGGCGCTACAGAGGGTAGTGCGTACAGCCCAGTACATCACTGGGGCCAAGCTTCCTGCCATCCAGGACCTATTTCCCAAGCAGCGTCAGAGGAGGCCTAAAAAATTGTTAGGCTCCAGTCATCCAAGTCATAGACTTTTCTCTCTGCTACCACACAGCAAGCGGTACCGGAGCACCAAGTCTAGGTTCAAAAGGCTCCTTAATGACTTCTACCCTGAAACCATAAGACTGCTGAACAATTAATCAAAGGGCCACACAGACTATTTACATTGCCCCCCCCCCCCCCCCACCCTTTGTTTTTACAAGGCTCTACTCATTGTATATTTTCTCTGCATAGTCACTTTACCCCTACCTACATGTACAAATTACCTCGACTAACCTGTACCCCCACACATTGACTCGGTACCGTTACCCCCTGTATATAGCCTCGTTATTGTGCATTGCTGGTTAATTGAGGGGTTGTAAGTAAGCCTTCCACGGTAAGGTCTACTACACCTGTTGTATTTGTTATATTCAGGGCACATGTGACAAATCAAATTTGATTTAATTTTGAAGTATTCACTCAGCCTTTTGGTATTCCAGTCAGAAGGATGTAGTGTGTGACCTCGCTAGACAAAACACTGTGGTTTCTCCCAGATGAGTCACCCATGGGAAACTCCTTTTGAAGTCCCTGCTAATATGCAGCCTTGGAGCAGGGATGTACACATCAAAGACACACAATTAAAAGGGTAAGTTATAAGCAGTGCTTGCCTATGTCTTTAACCCCATAGAAGTCTAAGGTGCTCTTTGGAGGGATTCAAGCTTACTTTCCCAGTCACTCTTCTAACTGTGGAAGGTTAAAATACTTTATTATATCGGCATGACCACAAGGTTCATGTTAAGAGCTTCAAACACGGCACACTATCTGAAGAAGACCACAAAGAGGACTATCTGAAGAGTTGAGGCTAAAAGTTCAGAATGCAAGATTACATTAATAAAACAAAGCTATATCAGAACCAGTTGATTTAACATACATTTAGTGGCTGATTCATTTAATGCTATCAGCTTTTTAATTATCAGAAATGTATTTACATGTAGCCTAATAATAACTATGTGATAGTGTTCAGGTTGTTACTCCTATGCATTTTTGGCTCAATATCTCCATCCAAAGAGAAAACAAGCACTTAGGAAAATGATCAGAACTGTCAAGTAAGGAACAACTGAGTTTATTTCAATTCATCATTATGAAGGGAAAATACCCTTACAGGGGGAGTTCTATAGAAGAAATCCCCTAGAGAAAGAGTGGGAGAAGAGGCATTTGGAGGCCAAGACTGCTACCACTGGCAGACATGGGAAACTGTTGAAAGCACTGGATTCTCAGCAGTCAAAGTATTTTCACACTGCGCCCGGATGCAAACATTAACGGCTATAAAACGGCTTATTAAAAACATTTTATTTGCTTCTTGGATGATCAAAAAATTTGATACACGCTTTTTATTTGTTAAAGCCCCGCTTATAAGAGCGTGCTAAATTGCCTGCAGGTAGTGTTTTTGTGACCAGATGACATGTGTTAACCATTAAAAAGCAGAGAAAACCCACAGAGGTTTGAAATCCAAATACAGTACCCACAACTGTATGTAGCCTGACGCTATAGGGGTTTTGATCCTTAACCATCAAAAGAAATATGAGCATCAGAGTAGTGAGTCTGAAGGACCTTTGTTTATAAGATATTGTTAAATGCACTAAAACCAATCCTCCATTTTAAAGATGTTAACCGCAGCATAAACATACAGATTTGTGTCAAAACCAACTGTTCTTTGAAGTCGATATGGGCTATTGGTCTGATTATGAAGTGAGTATAAGAAGGAAATAAGTTAAAAATCAACAAAAAACACCACATTCCATGCTAATCAAAACCTGACCCCCTCAATATGTCTGAATTATGACTTTTGGTAGTCTTAAAACCTCTTAGGGCTAGGGGGCGGTGTTCGGAAGTTTGGATGAATGACATGCCCAAAGTAAACTGCCTGTTACTCAGGCTAGGAAGCTAGCCCAGAAGCTAGCCCAGAAGCTAGGAAGCTAGGATATGCATATAATCGATGGCATTGGATAGAAAACACTCTGTTAAACACTCTGTTAAAATAATGTATGTGAGTATAACAGAACTGACAAGGCAGGCGAAAACCCGAGAGAAATCCACCCGGAAAATGTTTTGAGTTCACAGTCCATGAGTGATTTATTTTATCGCTATTTGGGATTTTGTGATGCCTGTGCTGGTTTGGAAAAGTTATTTGGTTTGGAAAAGTCATTTGGTGTGGGGAGCTGTCCTCAAACAATCCCAATAAAGTATTTTTGAAATCTGACAACGCGGTTGGATTAAAAGAGGTTAAGCTTTTAAACGATGTAAGACACTTCTATTTTCATGAATGTTTAATATTACGATTTTGTCATTTGAATTTGGCGTGCCCCAGCTTCACAGGATTTTGATCCCGCTAGCGGGATCCATGCCTTAAGAGTTAATGTTCCGTTGGTAGTTTAATCTTCCCAAAAACTCATCCATTTTATTGTCCAAAGATTGCATGTTTGCTAGCAGAATTGAGGGGAGTGGGGGCTTATTCGATCACCTCTGACTCTTTCAGAAGGCAGCCTGCCCTCTGGCCTATCTTTTTCCACCTCCTTTTCATGCAGATCACTGGGGTCGGGGCCTGTTCCCGAGGGAGCCGTAGATCCTCCGCCTCGGGCTCGTCGAGAGAAGAAAAAGGATTCTGCTAGTCTGTGGTGAGTAATCGCAGTCCTTATGTCTAGAAGTTATTTTTGGTCATAAGAGACGGTAGCGGCAACATTATGTAAAAAAAAAATAGTACAAAAATAAGTTACAAACAAAAAAAACACAATCGGTTGGGGGCACGTAAAACGTCTGCCTTCTGCTCAGGCGCCATCTTACAATGGAGACACAACTTCTGAAGTCATATGGAGGTTTTCCCTGTCCTCAGAGCTCAATCCATGTTCCAGTGTGTCATACCCGCTAATTATTCCACTCACTATCGTATTTCACTCAAGGGATTACATGACTCTGGTTAAAATGTTACACAAATTCTGATATTATTTAGAAGCAAAAGGCGCAAGACACAAATATTCCTATTTTTTCAACCAATGTAATCAAATCACTGTTGTGTTTCTCTATTTTTGAAAATGGTTTATATTCAATGACACAAAATTGTCTCTACAGAGATTTAGATGTCTGTTGTTCCCAGTGTCATCACAGTTTGGACTCAAGATGCAGCATGTGGAGTTCTATCGTTCTCGGAAGGCAGAAACACATAATATGAATTCCAGCAAATTCCTGCTTCATTTGGCTGGTATTGCTGTGAAATCCAATGGGTTTAGGGAAGTAAGAGGTTGGGATGAAAGGAGCATGTTTTAATGGAAGCTGATGGACCATGCCAAACATTGGACTTGTAATAAAATATCTCACAACTGCCTGATGGTATTTGGAGACTCCAACAAAGGCATAATAAACATGTAAGCTTGTTAACATTTTGGATAACAAGTCCTAGGATGACTATTGGATGGGATGGGGTTTGACTTTTACAGGTTTTGGAAAATAACTTAAAATGCCATGCCCTGACCATTTACGCTAAGATACGTGACAGTATATGAGATTAAATAATATTTACAGTTCTTAAAGTGTATGTCCATTTAGTGAAAAATCGGATTTATGAATAATGATCTCTCCTAACAATACCCGCGGATGACAACAGTCAAATATCCAAGACAATTCATCTCACAAGCCCTCTACACACAACATTGGACAAGATAGCGAAACATCTGGGAAGATTTTCACTTCAGGGAAAACATGTGATCAGAGCTCACACTTAGACAGGATCAGACGTTTGTTTCACAAATATAAACAGTTCTTCTTTGGGAGTGAGGAATCTAAACAGCGGTAGCCTGAGTAACAGCCATCTGCACAGCTGTGTCTCAGACTACATGTGGTGCTTTCTGCTGGAGAGGAAGCTGTTTGAGCCAAGATGGAGGACACATGGAGACTCCTCTCCTCCTATCCTCCTCTCTCTGCAGGAGCACACAGAGTGTAAACAACAGCATAAAACACTTGAATGACTAGGCTAATGAGATTAGATCAGATGACACTTGTATGACAAAGGTCAATTAAAATCAGTTTTCTGTTCAGGGGCTTCCTGTAAGTGGCAGCTGTGCTGCTTAGCCTCCCAGCACAGATAACAAGACTTGACATCACACTGACATCACAGATGATCTATATTCTGAAACTCAGATTTTATCACTGGGTTATAGTAACTATACACGTGGGAAACTAAAAGTAGAGAATGGTAATGGAATTGCTCTGAACTGATGTTGTCTGCCTTATGAACTCTACAGTATTCTCACACATCTTTCTTTTCCATTGTCTGGGAAATGTGTGGGACATGGGAGGGACAGGTTTGAGACGAGGACAGGCTTTAATTCATGATTGAGGACTGGACTGCTCCACAGTTAGAGAGCTCTTTGCCTGCATCCTTCTTCCTTATAATCAGTCGCTGGTCTGGTTTTGGAAACTCTGTGGAAACCTACTGTCTGAATGCTGAATTCTTGACCTTTGAGGAGAATCTCTTTCTTTATCTAAAGGAGTGCTTTATTCCTTCCTTAGAGCATTGGGCCACAACCTAAATGTTGCTGGATTGAATCCCTGAGCTGACAAGGTAAACATCTGTTGTTCTGCCCCTGAACAAGGCAGTTGACCCACTGTTCCCTGGTAGGCTGTCACTGTAAATAAGAATTTGTTCTTAAACTAGTTAAAAATGCGGCATTACATATCAGTCATTCCTGATGTAATAACCTTTTCCATGTTTACTGTTCATCACTACACAAATAGAGTTTCTAGGCAGTTCTGATGTAAAACAAAATGGTCAGAACCACCAAAAACACACACATTGCTTGACTCAACTGAAAATGCTACAGAAAGTCTTTAATTCATAATCTGCCAAGCGACACCTAACCAGTAGGCTACCTGTTGCCCCGCATAAAGAATGCAATTGTAAGGCGATTTTACACAAATTATTTCGCTACACTCGCATTAACATCTGCTAACCATGTGTATGTGACCAATCAAATTTGATTTGATTTGAAGTGGTATCCTCAGTATGAATGGATGTGGAATTCCAGTTCAAGAACTCCATTCTGGTGCCTCCGTTCCTAAGGTACCAAGTGCTTTCTTTGTCCTCCTCTGGAAAAATATTGTTTTGTAATACCTCCACATAAAACAATAGTAAAAATACTTTCCCCCTTTTAATATCCAATGTTGACACATTCTTGTGATTTCAGTCTCAAAACTCCCCAAAGATAATATTTTTTTCTTTCCTAAACGAAAAGCCTAATTCTTGTATTAAAACTGATGTGTTTAGTATCTAAATTGTTAAGGAAAACTAAGATGACAGTTGTAGTTTACAGTGTTATGGGACAATGAAATTCTAAATTCTATACGGCATGATTCAGTACAAAGACTTGATATAAAACCAGCATCAATGTGGAGACTGTCTGTCTTTCCCATAGCGAAATACAAAGATAGTTTGTCCAATACTTGGAGCTGCTGTCTGTGTGATAACATAATAAGCAAACAGAAAAGGACCAAGACCAAAAGCAGAAAAGCAGAGTTGACTGAGGAATATAACTTAATATCGGTGCTACAAATAGACAGACTGCTTAAAATAGTCAAATAATTGTTTATTACTGATATTAATGTGGTTAACTTAGAACCTCACAGTGTATATGACAAGAGCAGAAATGTTTAGGCCCAAGGAACCAAAAGTAAAATGTGTTCATAATTGTTAAATTTACCATAAAACCCACCCAAAAGTAAGGTCACATGTCTCATCCACAGTTCTCCACTCCAAATCAGTTGAGGTTATTCACATTTATTGAATTATTGAAATGACCACACGTTTGTGCATCTTTACCCCACAAAACCGTTAACATTTTGCATCCTCAAAAAGCACTGACCATTACCACAGTTTCAGGAAAATATAAAGATTTTCCACATGTATGTTCTCATGTTAGTTTTTATGTGTAATTTCCTTATCTGGTCATTTCCTCATACTATTGTTCCCACTAAAAAAAAAAAAATCAATGTTGTTTCCACGTCCTTTGAACAAAACAATTTAATGTGACATTGAATCAAGATGGATAACTGATTGGATTTGCAAAAAGTAATCAAAGTAAGGGAATATTGTCTTTTTTAGACCCAGCGTTTAACCTAAATTCAATGACATTGTGACATTATTGCCAGAGGATTTAACTTTTAATTCATGTTAGTTGACAACTCAACCAAATGTAAATCAGAACTAGACGTTGAAATGACATCTGTGGCCAATGGGTTTTCATAGCCCTCTTTAAAATCATAGGTCCAATAAAAGTTTACTTCTCAATCACTTTTAATGCATTTTTCAATGCTGGGTACATTTTGCTCAAGGGCTGTCTAATGTCCTTGCATGGTCCAATTATTTTTGCCCATTTGGGCATTCAATTATGTGTGGTGCTTTATGCAACGACTCACTATAAATCAGACCATTTGATTAATAGCTTACAATGAAATGTAAATTGTTTACAAAGACACAAAGACAACTTTTCAAACTTTCTTTGAACGTTTATTCAGTTCTGTGGTACCATAATAATCAGAAACTTGTGGGAATCACTGTGGTTAGGTTTCCCTCTCCTTGAACCTCCATACAGACAGACACTGTTTTGACTTGCCAATGTGTCTGACATTGTCCCCACTTGGACCAGTCATCATGGGGTCAATGTGAATTCAGTATCGTCATATTACACCAGGGAGAAAAGTCTTTTGAAACATGCTCAGGTACTAGGCATCTTAGTGATATTATTATTGTTAGAGGGTACATCAAAGCAGTGTGGTATACTGTTTTTAATCAAATGTAATACAATACTTATTCAATAGAAAGTTAATCTAACCACATACTGTACCTATCAGTGCTCATATGGCAATATAATGATAGTGGTCCTGCTGTATGTCTCTACCCAGTCAGATCTTTGTGAGTCAAGTGTCAATATATTTTGTGTGTTATCAGTCAAATAAAAATGTAATGTTCCATCATATGTACATTTTGTTGGAGAATAAAGCTTGTTAAATGAAATTGATAAATACAACGAGGACAAGAGATTTCATTTCAAGAAGCTCTATTTTCTGAACATAATACAGTCCATGTCGTTAGAAAGTACGCAAGATGACTGGTTTCCATACTGTAGATTACCATCCCAGACCAAATACAGTATACAGAGTATCATCAATGAAAGCTGTGTTGTCGATAGAGAAAATGAGACATAATTGCAGGTCTCAGCCACATGAAGTTTGTCTGACAATGAGGGGAACCATTAGAAGTAGGGAGACAGTGGAGACAGTCTCTGGAACATAGCCCACTTCAAACACTTGCCACAAAGTAATCACAGATGCACACTGGGTTATGGCGGACTATGACAGACCAAGAGACGGTAACAAAACATAGTGACCAGTACCAGGACGTTACCAAAACTGAGTTGGATTTAGTTCATGAAGTAGCCATTGTATTATAAACTGTAACATCTTATGCTTCACAGAGTCTTGGCTGAAGACGACAATATCAACACACAGCTGGCTGGTTATACAATGTACCGGCAGGATAGAACAGCGGCGTCTGGTAAGACAAGGGGCGGCGGACTATGTAATTTTGTAAACAACAGCTGGTGTACTATATCTAAGGAAGTCTCGAGCTATTGCTCGCCTGAGGTAGAGTATCTCATGATAAGCATTACCTACCGAGAGAGTTTTCATCTATATTCTTTGTAGCTGTTTTACATACCACCACAGTCAGAGGCTGGCACTAACATAGCATTGAATGAGCTGTATTCCCCCATAAGCAAACAAGAAAATGTTGACCCAGAGGCGACGCTCATAGTAGCCGGAGACTTTAATTCAGGGAAACTTAAATCAGTTTTACCAAATTTCTATCAGCATGTTAAATGTGCAACCAGAGGGAAAGAACTCTGGACCACATATACTCCACACACAGAGATGCATACAAAGTTCTCCCTCGCCCTCCATTTGGCAAATCTGACCATAATTCCATCCTCCTGATGCCTGTTTACAAGCAAGAATTAAAGTAGGAAGTACGTACCATTGACTAGATCAATAAAAAAGTGGTCAGATGAAGCAGATGCTAAGCTACAGGACTGTTTAATAGCACGGATTGGAATATGTTCCGGGATTCCTCCAATGGCATTGAGGAGTACACCATATATGTCATTGGCTTCATCAATAAGTGCATCGATGATGTCATCCCCACAGTGACCGTACGTACAAACCCCAACCAGAAGCCATGGATTACAGGCTATATCCGCACTGAGCTAAAGGCTAGATCTGCCGCTTGCAAGGAGCAGGACTCTAGCCCGGAGCTTATAAGAAATCCCGCTATTCCCCCCGACGAACCATCAAACAGGCAAGCATCAATACAGGACTAAGATTGAGTCATACTACACCGGCTCTGAAACTCATCGGATGTTGCAGGGCCTGCAAACCATTACAGACTACAAAGGGAAGCACAGCCGAGAGCTGCCCAGTGACACGAGCCTACCGGATGAGCTAAACTACTTCTATTCTCGCTTCGAGGCAAATAACACTGAAACATGCATGAGAGCACCAGCTGCATGAGTGCATCCCGCTCTCCGCAGCCGATGTAAGTAAGACCTTTAAACAGGTCAACATTCACAAGGCCGCAGGGCCAGGATGTGTACTGCGAGCATGCGCAGACCACCTAGCAAGTGTCTTCACTGACATTTTTAACCTCTCCCTGTCCGAGTCTGTAATACCAACTGGTTTTAAGCACACCACCATAATGTCTGTGCCCAAGAACACTAAGGTAACCTACCTAAATGACTACCGACCCATAGCACTCACATCTGTAGCCATGAAGTGCTTTGAAAGGCTGGTCATGGCTCACATCAACACCACCATCCCAGAAACCCTAGACCCACTCCAATTTGAATATAGCCCCAACAGATCCACAGATGATGCAGTCTATTGCACTCCACACTGCCCTTTCCCATCTGGACAAAAGGAACAACTATGTGAGAATGTAATTCATTGAATACAGCTCAGCGTTCAACAGCATAGTGCCCTCAAAGCTCATCAATAAGCTAAGGACCCTGGGACTAAATACCTCCCTCTGCAACTAGATCCTGGACTTCCTGACGGGCTGCCCCCAGGTGGTAAGGGTAGGTAGCAACACTTCCGCCACACTGATCCTCAACACAGGGGCCCCTCAGGGGTGCATGCTCAGCCCCCTCCTGTACTCCCTGTTCACTCATGACTGCACGGCCAGGCACGAATCCAACACCATCATTAAATATGTTGATGACACAACAGTGGTAGGACTGATCACCGACAACAATGAGACATCCTATTGGGAGAAGGTCAGAGACTTGGCCGTGTGGTGCCAGGACAACAACCTCTCCCTCAAGGTGATCAAGACAAAGGAGATGATTGTTGACTACAGGAAAAAAGAGGACCGAGCACGCCCCCATTCTCATCAACGGGGCTGCAGTGGAGCAGGTTGAGAGCTTCAAGTTCCTTGGTGTCCACATCACCAACAAACTAACATGGTTGAAGCACACCAAGACAGTTGTGAAGAGGACACGACAAAACCTATTCCCCCTCAGGAGACTGAAAAGATTAGGTATTGGTCCTCAGATCCTCAAAAGGTTTTACAGCTGCACTATCGAGAGCATCCTGACGGGTTGCATCACTGCCTGGTATAGCAACTGCTCAGCCTCCGACTGCAAGGCTCTACAGAGGGTATTGCGAACGGCCCAGTACAATGCCGGGGCCAAGCTTCCAGCCATCCAAGATCTCCATACCAGTTAGTGTCAGAGGAAGGCCCTAAAAATGATCAAAGACTCCAGCCACCCTAGTCATAGACCATTCTCTCTGCTACCACACGGCAAGCAGTACCGGAGCGCCAAGTCTACGTTCAAGAGACCTCTAAACAGCTAGTTTTTAAAAAGTTTTTTTAATGTATCCGTTATTTTACCAGGTAAGTTGACTGAGAGCACGTTCTCATTTACAACAACGACCTGGGGAATAGTTACAGGGGAGAGGAGGGGAATGAATGAGCCAATTGTAAACTGGGGATTATTAGGTGACCGTGATAGTTTGAGGGCCAGATTGGAAATTTAGCCAGGACACCAGGGTTAACACCCCTACTCTTACGATAAGTGCCATGGGATCTTTAATGACCTCAGAGAGTCAGGACACCCGTTTAACGTCCCATCCGAAAAACGGCACCCTACACAGGGCAGTGTCCCCAATCCCTAGTCAAACATCTAGTCTATTCGCTTTGCCCCCCCCCCCCCCCCCCCTCCCCTCTCCACACCACTGCCACTCTCTGTTGTCATCTATGCATAGTCACTTTAATTAACTGTACCTACATGTACATACTACCTCAACTAACCGGTGCCCCCGCACATTGACTCGGCACCCCCCTGTAAATATTGTTATTGTTTTCTTCTGCTCTTTAATTACTTGTTACCTTTATCTCTTATTCTTATCCATATTTTTTGAAACTGCACTGTCGGTTAGGGATGCATAAGTAAGCATTTCACGGTAAGGTCTACTAGACCTGTTGTATTCGGAGCATGTGACTAATAACATTTGATTTGATTTGATGTCTGGGATTGTGGACTCGTAAACAATGTCTAAATCCCTCAATCTCAGATCTGGACCTCGAAGCCAGTTCCATTGCGTTTTTTTTTTTTAATTTTCATTGTTCCCATCTTATAAGGTACTGATTTAGACCTGGGACACCAGGTGGGTGCAATTCATTATCAGGTAGAACAGAAAACCAGCAGGCTACTGACCTCGTATGGTAAAATTTGAATACCCCTGGTCTAAATGATAAAGAGATAATAACATGCCAGAGCCTGTTGATATGAAGGCTGTCTCTAACGAGAGGGAAATGATGGAAAGACAGATGATGCCTCTTCACAGATAGATTATTTTGAGGAAGAAATGACCATAGAATTCTGTCCTGACAATCCTTCTTCTCAGTTTTAACAAAGCAATGAAATATAATAGAAAATACACATTCCATTTCAAATCATCACATCTTCTCCGGAAAGGTCAGTTTGGTCTGAGTGAAACTTACCGTATTTGCACTGGCAGCATTCTGGGACAAAGGGAGAACATTTCAGTTGGTTATTTCAAGCTGGGCTTATTCAGATGTAGCTGAGCTGAGTGTGGGTGTTGGTGAGGGGGCCTGAAAGTTGTCTGCCTGGCCAAATGATCTCCAATGCTTCTCCCTAGAGGGCAATAAGGAGAAACACTCACTACAAAATATGATTGTGTTGTGTCATTTTTTCCTGGCAGCTTTTCCTTGGAAAAAAAATAATCTCTCAGCTCTACAATGATAGGCTTCTAGTTATGAACAGTTCTTAGCAGCTGGTAGACTGTTGGTCATCATGACCTGGGGCCATGGAGGATGTGTTAAGCAGGGGAGAACCCCCAACAGAGGAAGAGAACCAGGATGACCAAGCTCCCCTGAGTTTTCTTCTGGGTGGGGGGGAGGCAGGGTAAGGCTACCGGAGCGGCTGATGAGAAACGCCTGCTGTTGTTCAACGGGAAGGGAAGACTGGTCATGATGAAGAATGTTTGGTGGTGTTTTCATCCGTTTGCTGTATTAGAAAGTGTAGTTTTTCAGTTTTAGGATGCAATAAACATTCTCATATGGAGTGAATGAGAGAAATGGAGTTGTGCTTGTTTTGGTATGAAATTCTATTTATTTGGAATACATTTTGCATCTCCTCATGAATGTGGTTCTGGTAGAATGTGATATACATACATTTCAGAGTAAGCAAACATTGAGTTAATTAGATAGACATGATTGGCAAATGAGGCTTAAATTGTTTTTAAGACTAAGAAAACTCTTTAAATATTGTCCATGATCATAAACCTAACCAACTGCGAATGAAATATGAACATCTGTAGAAAACAGTTCCATGTGTCCATGCTTGTTGTTCTAGAACCTTTTCACATGTAGTTTCGTCTTGTCCCCGAAGTAGCCAGTTTCTATTTTATGGTGAGAGCATGGCTTGAGGACACGAACACCCTCGTCAACCCTTAAAGCTTTTACGCTGACATCGTCACCAAACGTACCAGTGGAATATAGGGTTTAGGATAAAGAACATACTGTACATCAAGGTTAAGTTCCACCATTTGGTCTTTCATGTACTGTCAGAAAGTAGTCAGTTACTGTTTGTGGAATTGGGCACAGACAATTACTGGGCACAGACAACAGCACAAATAGCAAGAAGGTAGAGACAACAATAGATCACACAATGCAGCCACAACTGTCAGTAAGAGTGTCCATGGTTGAGTCTTTGAATGAAGAGATTCAGATAAAACTGTCCAGTTTGAGTGTTTGTTGCAGCTCATTCCAGTCGTTAGCTGCAGCGAACTGAAAAGACGAGAGACCCAGAGATGTGTGTGCTTTCGGGACCTTTAACAGAATGTGACTGGCAGAACGGGTGTTGTATGTGGAGGATGAGGGCTCCAGTAGACATCTCAGATAGGGGGAGTGAGGCCTAAGAGGGTTTTAGAAATAAGCATCAACCAGTGGGTCCTGCAACGGGTATACAGAGATGACCCGTTTACAGAGGAGTATAAAGTGCAGTGATGTGTCCAATAAGGAGCATTAGTGGCAAATCTGATGCATGGAAAAGAATGGACTTAATGATCCCTGTTTTTATCACAGATCATCTTCACTGATGTTTGTTCTGGTATGTTCTGCAGCTCCCTTGCTACAGCCTAACGTGATAACGCCTTGAGAGAAACATTTCTCAAAGAGCTGATGTGGTCTTCCTCTCTCCACTCACTCAGAAACCTTACATACTTGCCTCTTAGTAATGTGTATGGGCAACACATGAAGCACCACAGAAGTGATGGTCCTGTTTTGCATTTGAGGGTCATTTAGAACATTTCAGCACATTTGCTTTGATGTAAATCAGAGAACACAGAACACGTGAGACACCGTATGCTGTGCAGACGCCGAATACAGCGCCAGTTTTCGCGCTGAGATCAAAGGGAACCAAACATAAACTAGTCATGTTATTTATTGCACAGAAACAATATGACATCTAAAGTGGTCCATTGTTTTGTTTACAGAAAATGAACATTAGAGTTTGATTGAAGGACTGCTCTCGGTGAACAAATTGTTAAGATATTTATTGAACTAACCAATCACTGTAACAGTATACTATATATGGTGCAGTATATCCTGTTGTGTGTTATTTGTCTCTGCTACGTGTGAGTGAGTCATGTGTTGTAATGCATTTTCTCCTGAGATTAATGTTGATGCATTAGATTCAGGACTTAACCCTGTTACTTACTGTAATTTAAGAAAGCCAGGCCACATTTCAGCTGTAGGGTATTTAAACACAGGGGTCCAATTAAATCCATCCTGGTGACCAGGTTTCCGAAATAAATTACAAACAGTTGCGTTCTTCTGCATGTCTGTTTGAACTCTGCAAAATCATGTTAATTACACCAATTACACACTCTCTCTCTCTCTCTCTCTCTCTCTCTCTCTCTCTCTCTCTCTCTCTCTCTCTCTCTCTCTCTCTCTCTCTGTTGTTTTTTTGGTTATTGCGGTGTTCAGTTTATTTATTAAAATTAACATGGACACTTACCACGCTGCGTTTTGGTCTGATCCTTCATATTCCTCATCCGAGGAGGACAACGATCGTTACAGTAACATAACTGTTTTAGGTTCCCATAACACGCACCTCACTTTTGATTTTGGAGTGGATCTAGGGCTTTTGGGCTAATGGTGTTAATGTGAGCCATGACCAGCCTTTCAAAGCATTTCATGGCTACAGACGTGACTGCTACGAGTCGGTAGTCATTTAGGCAGGTTACCTTAGTGTTCTTGGGCACAGGGCCTATCGTGGTCTGCTTGAAACATGGAGAAGTTGAAAATGTCAGTGAAGACACTTGCCAGTTGGTCAGCAAATACTCGAAGTACACGTCCTGGTAATCAGTCTGAATGTTGACCTGTTTAAAGGTCTTACTCACATTGGCTGCGGAGAGCGTGATCACACAGTGGTCCGGAACAGCTGATGCTCTCATGCATGTTTCAGTGTTACTTGCCTCGAAGCGAGCATAGCCATTATTTAGCTTGCAGCTCTACCTTTTAGCTCAGTGCGAATGTTGCCTGTAACCCATGGCTTCTGGTTGGGGTATGTATGTACAGTCACTGTGGGAACCACGTCCTCAATGCACTTATTGATGAAGCCAGTGACTGATGTGGTGTTCTCCTCAATGCCATCGGAAGAATCCTGGAACATATTCCAGTCTGTGCTAGCAAAACAGTCCTGAAGTTTAGCATCTGCTTCATCTGATCACTTTTTATAGACCGAGTCACTGGTGCTTCCTGCTTTAATTTTAGCTTGAAAGCAAGAATCAGGAGGATAGAATTATGGTCAGATTTGCCAAATGGAGGGCAAGGGAGAGCTTTGTATGCGTCTCTGTGTGTGGAGTAAAGGTGGTCTAGAATTTTTTCCCTCTGGTTGCACTTTTAGCATGCTGATAGAAATGAGGTAAAACTGATTTAGGTTCCCCTGCATTAAAGTCCCCGGCCACTAGGAGCACCACCTCTGGGTGAGCGTTTTCCTGTTTGCTTTTGTCGGTATACAGCTCATTGAGTCCGGTTTTAGTGCCAGCATCGGTCTGTGGTGGTATGTAGACAGCTACGAAAAATACAGATGAAAACTCTCTAGGTAGATAGTGTGGTCTACAGCTTATCATGTGATACTCTACCTCAGACTTCCTTAGATATAGTGCACCAGCTCTTGTTTACAGATATGCATAGACCCCCACCCCATGTCTTACCAGAGGGAGCTGTTCTATCCTGTCTGTAGAGTGTAGAACCCGCCAGCTGTATGTTCTTAATGTCGTCGTTCAGCCACGACTCGGGGAAACATAAGATATTCAAGTTTTAATGTCCCGTTGATAGGATATACGTGCTTTCAGTTCGTCCCATTTATTTTCCAGCGATTGAATGTTAGCACAAAACAAGTTACAAACAATGCAAAATAACAAACAAAATAGCGTGGTTGATTAAGAGCCGATAAGACAGCAGCCATCCCCTCCGGCGCCATCAGTAATAACAGTAGCTATAAGTTTTAATGTTTGAACATTATTTGTGTGGTAGCGTTTCTTTGGAGAATATATCCATTGTCAAGATCTCTATTCCTATCCAAATTGTACAACAGCCAAACACGTTAGCTAGTTAATACACTCACCCACAGTCTGTAAAAAAGCGTTGATGGATAATGTTAACTAGCTAGTTGCTTAGTCATAAGGATTTTGCTGTCATATGTGATTATGTAAAATGTGTCTTATTAGCTACGCCATTTTTCCTGGTTAATGCGCAACTATGTTGGCTTGCTAGCTATGCTACTTGTCTTGCTTGTTAGCTGGGGTAGCTAGCTAGCTGCCTCATTTGGCACATGTCTGCAATTGCTGAGTGCAACTTGACAGGTGCACAAAATGGTGCAGCCTAAGTTTGATTTAATTGCATGCTGCCTAATTCTAATGCAGTACTTAGATTTTTGAAAGTTAAAAGGAATTCTGAATTAGTTATGTACTATTCAAATAACACATGCTGATTTTATGATGTTGATATTTGACTTGGGTGTGAAACAAATCTAAAGTTATGAATATTCTGTAATTTTTGAATGATCAGTAGTAGGCCTAGATACTTTGACTTAAAGACTAGTTTCCAACCCTAAGAATGCTACCACTACAAATTGTAATACTAATTCTTTATTGATACCATTTTCTCTACAGGCCTGACAGAAATTGGTGTTGGTGCACTAGACAGAAGGCCAGTAGTTAAAAGGTAAGCTTAGGTTGAAATGACCTGAGATGGACAACATAACAGCATTTTGTGATTTCTTGAAATCGAAACATGATTAAATATTGTTAGTACAACAGTAAGAAATGTTCTTAGTTTTAAAAATGATAGGCTGCCAAAGTTTTACCTATGATTTCAGGAACACATTTTGGATTATTCCATTTATGTAGCCAATTAGTCATAACCAATTAGTGAACACCATTTCTTCTGCTTACAGGTTGCAGATGATAATAGAATGGCTTGGAAATGTGACTTGTGCGCAACCCCATTTCAGTCTAAACACATTTACTTAAACACATTATTAAGTAAATGTTAAACACATCATTACTCAAGAGTGGGTCGACTGCCATGTCTCTATGAAGATTGTGTTTGCACATTTCAGGTACTCAATGCACTTAAAACTCATCTATCTCGATACCACACTGCAGAGGTCAGCAATAGGGCAGGTCAGGAGCATGCCTCTTTTAACTGCCCTCTGTGTACATTCAAGCAACCTTTCTTTCAATCTGTACTCTTCAGTCACCTTAGGGGATATTTAAAGAAGCATGAGATGGTGGCATGCCCATTTAAGAGTTGTTATTACTGCACAAATGTGTACTGTTCACTTTAACTCACACAAGAGTAGGACACACCAAGTGAGTGTTATGTCAGATTTTTGTGATGATATTGTCTATCAGCAAACTGATAACCCCCCTGCCACTAACTCAGATGACTTATGTGAAGAATGTCCCAGCCAGAGCACAGAAACAAATGATGCTTCAGACAATGATGACACTGCTTCTTTATTTTTAAAAATGCAGTCTATCCTTCATGTGTCAGATACAGCTACACGAGAATTTGTTGACCACTTAAATCAGATATTCTCCTTTCCCCAACCATTAATCAAGGAGGCAATTAACAAGGTATTGCAGAAGCATGACCACACTATTAGTGATACTACGCATAATAAAGTTGTCGATGCGGTCATGGATAGTAATACTCTTGCCAGTGCTACTCCTAGAGGTGCCCAGTTGTCATCTTCCAAGGGGAGAAAAACATTTCTAGAGAGAAACTATCCCATGGTAATGCCAGTACAGTATGTTTTAGACTTCAAGCAACCTGAACACACAATGGTGTACGGTATGTTCCAATACTTCAGATGATTCAAGAACTGTTTAAAAACACTGACATTCTAAGCAAGATCTCAGAACCAAATATTGAGTCAAGTCACTACATCTCCCACAAAGATGGTTCATATTTTCAAGAAAATGTCTTATTCTCAACAGGAGAAGTTAAACTGTCACTCCAGCTGCATATTGATTATTTAGAAATTCCTAACCCACTTGGCACATCCCCCCAAAAAGACACTATCAGCAGTAAACTGGGTCCTTGTCAATCTACAAAGTAAATATCGATCAGCCTTACATACTATACAGATTGCCGTACTGCGTAAAGTGACAGACCTCCAAAAGTATGGTTACGTTGCTGTACTTGTACCATTGTTCCATGACATTCGTTCTCTTGAACAGGATGCTGTTTTCATTGAATCCATTGGTCAGAATGTCAAGGGAACCATCTTTAGTGTTTTGGCTGACAATGTTGCTGCCCATGGATTAGGGGGGTTTCTAGAGTCTTTCAGAGCAGAGTATGTTTGTAGATTCTGTATTGCCATCAACAAACAGTTTCACTTCAATGAAGTCAGAGAAGGAGAGATTAGACTGAGAACTAAAGCCAACCATGACATTAATGTACAAAATGTTGTGCAAAGTGATACTCTGAGCAGTCAGTCGGGTGTGAAAGCAGACTATGTCCTGCGTGAGTCTGCAGTATTTCCACCCCATCACAAGTTTTCCAACAGATATACACTACCAGTCAAATTCAACTGCCGGCTACTCATCCCCAGAAGATAAGATATGCATATTATTAGTGGATTTAGATAGAAAACACTCTGAAGTTCCAATTGCAATCTGAGCTCAATGACACTGTCATCTTTTCAGCATACAACATTGATGGCCAGCTGCTGTTGACCCCAAAGAGGTTAATTTGAGTGAGAAAGAGTTGAAAATGTTATGGTGAGTCATTATTTGTTAATGAAGCCATTATGTACCTAGTGATACCATTTGAATTGTTTTGATATTCCAAGTGCAACCTCTCAATGTTGTATTCTGCCTCAGCAATGTCAGCTGCAGCTGCAGCTCCTCAAGCCATGACACTTCACGTTGTAGATGCTGACCATACAAGGAAGATAAACCTCAGCTCCAGCATCTGTTGATGACTTGATAAACATTTTGAAGGCCAAGTTTGAATTTGACTACGACTACGATTTTCGCTTACAGTATGAAGACCCTGACTTTGATGGACAACTTACCTGCTTGGCCGCCAGATTTCTTCCCATGCCTACTTTTGCATTATAGAGTTGAAGCTTAGAATGGAAAATATATTCAGTTGTCAAGAGACCAAAAACATGACATCTTAGAGAAAGTTGCTACTACTGTGTACAGTTTCAAGGCTTACCCAAATGACTGAGAGATAGGAAAGTCAGCTGAAGCTCTTGTTACGAAACGCCACTATCTGCAAAAGGCAGGATCTGACACTGGGTGGAATGGATGGAAGAACAGCATCAACTTCAAGATGGGTAACTACAGAACCAAGTTGAGGTAAGCAGGATGTCAGGAGGTCTCTGTAACACAGGATAAGAAGCAGAAGGAATCCAGAGAATGAACAAACGCATTCAAACATAAAGAAAATTAAGTGGGATGAAGTTGACTTTCTGCCAAACCATTTCCTGCTGAAGCAGGATAGGATAGGAGTTCCCTGATCTCTGAGTTGTAGGTAAAATTGCAATGCTGTTTTTACACAAATTTGAGTTGCTTTAATATATTAGTTATACTGAATTAAATTGTGATACTGTCTTCCGAACTTCTAAATACTGTCCTTTGTTGTCTGTCTTTTCCAGATGTAGGTGTATGCAGAGTTCCAGCGAATTACAAACCAGAACTTGCCAAACATCTTCTATGCTGAGATTGACCATCACACTTGGTTGACGACCTTGTATAGACAGAGGGCATCGAAGACTGGAAGGACTGCTGACGCTTTGGTTGACAATTTGAGGTGTAATGATCTACAGGTAAGACAGAGGACTCACATTGCACTGGAATCAGACCTTGGGCTAATGCAAATATCAACTACTTATTAAACCTTGAGGGGAGAATTTACCAGACACAGATTAAGCCTCGTCCTGGACGAAAATAATTTTCTATGGAGATGCTCTGAAATGCTTACTTACAAGCCCTTATCCAACAATTCAGTTCAAGAAATAGAGTTAAGAAAAGATTTTCTAAATAAACTAAAGTAAAAAATAAAATAAGTAACAGTAGAAAATAACAATATTGAGGCTTTATACAGGGGGTACCGGTACCGAGCCAATGTGCAGGGGTACAGGTTACTCAAGGTAATTTGTAGGTAGGGGTAAAGCGACTATGCACAGATAATACACAGAGAGTAGCAGCAGTATAAAACAGAGGGGGGAATGGCCATTTTTATTAATTGTTCAGCAGTCTTATGGCTTGGGGTAGAACTGTTAAGGAGCATTTTGAACCTAGACTTGGCACGCTTGCCGTGCAGTAGCAGAGAGAACAGTCTATGACTTGGGTGACTGGAGTGTTTGACCCTTTTTTGGGCCTTCCTCTGACACCGCCTAGTATATAGGTCCTGGATGGCAGGAAGCTTGGCCCCTGCGATGTACTGGGCCACACGCTTTACCCTCTGTAGCGCCTTACGGTCGGATGCCGAGCAGTTGCCATACCAAGTGGTGATGCAACCGGTCAGGATGCTCTCGATGGCGCAGCTGTAGAACTTTTTGAGGATCCGGGCACCCATGTCAA
Organism: Oncorhynchus clarkii lewisi; assembly: GCF_045791955.1. NCBI lineage: Eukaryota > Metazoa > Chordata > Actinopteri > Salmoniformes > Salmonidae > Oncorhynchus > Oncorhynchus clarkii. The sequence continues at coordinate 48,311,275 of NC_092165.1, read as the reverse complement.
ATCTTTTCAGTCTCCTGAGGGGGTGAAAGGTGTTGTCGAGCCCTCTTCACGACTGTCTTGGTGTTCACGACTGTCTTGGTGTTCACGACTGTCTTGGTGTTTGGACCATGATAGTTTGTTGGTGATGTTGACACCAAGGAACTTGAAACTCTCTCTACAGCCCTGTTGATGTTAATGGGGGCCTGTTCGGCCACCCTTTCCCTGTAGTCCACAGTCAGCTCCTTTGTCTTGTTCACAATGATAGAAGAGGTTGTAATCCTGGCACCCCACTGCCAGGTCTCTGACCTCCCCCCTGTAGACTGTCTCATTGGTGATCAGGCACTGTTGTGTTGTCAGCAAACTTAATGATGGTGTTGGAGTCGTGGTTGGCCACACAGTCGTGGGTGAACAGGGAGTACAGGAGGGTACTAAGCACGCACCCCTGAGGGGCCCCAGTGTTGAGGATCAGAGTGGCAGATGTGTTGTTGCTTACCCTTACCACCTGGGGGGTGGCGAGTCAGGAAGTCCAGGATCGAGTTGCGAAGGGAGGGGTTTAGTCCCAGGGTGCTTAGCGATGATTCTGAACATTCTCCATTGAGGTTGCTTTTTAGTCAAGGACTAGGCTTAATAAGTATTTAAATGGCACCGGGGAGTTTATCCTGCAGTGACTATTCCATTTGTTCCATTGTACCATGTTCCTAATTAAACCAAGCTCAGCACATGTCCCAAGTGATTTAAAGCTAAGTATTCTAATCTTTCTCTGGTACCATGTTAGATTAGGAAGCCTGTTTCATAAAATTGACATTTATGTATCCATTTCGGAACTACATGATGCCCACAAAAGGCGTATGACTGTTCTTTGTGTTCTTCCTGTGTTGCCGCACGAGGAAGTCTATGGATTTTTCAAAACATGCAAGGTAGATTTCCCGTCATTCTGGTTATTTTCGTTATTTACACATTCGAGTTCATTCAGAAAATCATGCTCGTTTTAGAAGTTGGGAAACTGAAGCCAAGGCTATAGGCTCTGAATAATGATTTGATGATACACGTGTTGGCATTAACCAAATGTCTACCACAAACTGATGACACTCTTTGTTTTTGTTGGAGTCTTATTTTTTTAGATGATTGTGTTGTATTCTGTAAGAAGTGTTATGCTGATCTGCTAGAACACAGTACGAAAGATTGTCAGAATATTTGGTTTGAAGTCAGAACAGAAAATCTTACAGGCCACCTACTACAAGTGATTTACATGGGCTTTTCCCTGAACCATGCAGATAGAATTTGCATAGAATTTGACATTTTGTATGAAAACATACACTGAGTCTTCACCTGTGCACTTATATTTGGTTTTATGGATAATATGCTGTTTTATCATCTTTTGAGAAACGATCCCATGGTAATGCCATTACAGCATGCTTTAGACTTAGAGCAACACACAACAGTTTATGTTCCAATACTTTAGATTCAATAACTGTTTAATAACACTTAATAATACATCTCAGGACCAAATACTGACCCAAGTCACTACACATCTACAAAGAGTTGAGCCTGAGAACAAAAGCCAGCAATGACTTTAATATACAAAATGTTAGGGGGAAGTGATACTGTCGTGTCACCGCAGTATTTCCACTCCATCAAGGTTTTTTTGGAGGGTATTTTTGAATCTTTGAGGGTTTTGTGCCTGTTGAGCTGTCTCAATTGATATTGGAATTTCAGTTTACTTAAAATAATAAGGTGTTTTATAATCAAATCAAATCAAATCAAATGTATTTATATAGCCCTTCGTACATCAGCTGATATCTCAAAGTGCTGTACAGACACCCAGCCTAAAACCCCAAACAGCAAGCAATGCAGGTGTAGAAGCACGGTGGCTAGGAAAAACTCCCTAGAAAAGCCAAAACCTAGGAAGAAACCTAGAGAGGAACCAGGCTATGTGGGGTGGCCAGTCCTCTTGTGGCTGTGCCGGGTGGAGATTATAACAGAACATGGCCAAGATGTTCAAATGTTCATAAATGACCAGCATGGTCCAATACTAATAAGGCAGAACAGTTTAAACTGGAGCAGCAGCACGGCCAGGTGGACTGGGGACAGCAAGGAGTCATCATGTCAGGTAGTCCTAAAGCATGGTCCTAGGGCTCAGGTCCTCCGAGAGAGAGAAAGAAAGAGAGAAAGAGAGAATCAGAGAGAGCACACTTAAATTCACACAGGACACCGAATAGGACAGGAGAAGTACTCCAGATATAACAAACTGACCCTAGCCCCCCGACACATAAACTACTGCAGCATAAATACTGGAGGCTGAGACAGGAGGGGTCAGGAGACACTGTGGCCCCATCCGAGGACACCCCCGGACAGGGCCAAACAGGAAGGATATAACCCCACCCACTTTGCCAAAGCACAGCCCCCACACCACTAGAGGGATATCTTCAACCACCAACTTACCATCCTGAGACAAGGCCAAGTATAGCCCACAAAGATCTCCGCCACGGCACAACCCAAGGGTAATCCCAAACTGACCTCAAAATTATTATTTGTTAACCTTGTTGATTTGTTTTATTATTTGGGAAAGGAACTCCAAAAGACACTTCCTCTTACCCCGTAATCATCATTACAGTAGCACCTCCACCAGGGTTGGGGTCAATTCTGGTCAAATCAGGAAGTAAACTGAAATTCCAGTTCTCATTTCATCTCATAGAAGGCAATGAGGAAAATTGGAATTAATATTGGCATTTTAGTTCACTTCCTGAATTGAAAAGGAATTGACCCCAACCACAGTGGAAGTGCTAGTGTAAAATACTTATCTTTATAAGTGAACCTTTGTAGTATTTAAGCTAATAATTGTAGGTCATGGTGTTTCTTAGATCTGCCATTTTCTTTAATTTATTATTTCCTTGCTCAACTGCATTGAGATTACTTTTTCTAAGCCTGTTGTCCACTGTTTGTAACACACAGCACTGGAATCGGTCTACCACTTACTTTTTCCAAGCATGTTGTCCACTGTTTGTAACACGGCTTAGCACTGTCATGTAGATTTGGGGGTTTACATATGGGGCAATGTCTCAGTGGAGGTCAGGGTCAGGTCAATTCCATTTTTAAATTCTGTCAAGTCAGAAAGGAAACTGAATATCAGGTTTCAGGTAAGACCCACGTGCAGACTATGTTGAAGTAACAATGTGTATTGTAACAACAGGGGCAGGCAAATGACAGGTCAAGAAAGGCAGGTATCGATAATCCAGAGTGGTGGGTCCAAGGTACAGGACAGCAGGCAGGCCCAGGGTCAGGTCAGGCAGAGGTCGGTATCCAGAGCAGGGGCAAAGGTGCAGGACAGTAGGTAGGCTCAGGTTCAGGGGCAGGCAGAATAGTCAGGAAGGCGGGCTCGGAGTCAGGACAGGCAGGGGTCGAAACCAGGAGGGCGAGAAAAGAGAGACTGGAAAAAGCAGCAGCTGAGACACAAAACGCTGGTAGGTTTGAACAAACAAGACGAACTGGCACAGACAGACAGAAAACACAGGTATAAATACCCAGAGGATAAGTGGGGAAGATGGGTGACACCTGGAGGGGGTGTGGACAAGCACAAGGATAGGTGAAACAGATCAGAGCGTGACACTGAAATTCAAATATTTTCCTGAAAAGAGGCAAATTGACTGAATTGAAAATGATTGACCGAAACCTGACCTCCAATGAGATATTGCCACATTGACCCCAATCTGTGCTCTTTAATTGTGAACCTTGCACTATGTTCTCTAACATGTGAACCTTTTACTGTATTTTCTTTAAATGTACTCTGATCAGGAGTCTTTTTTTCTTCAGGAAATGTGTTATTGTTACTGCAACAATGAATCCATATTATTCCTGGATTAAAAACATGAATTTGTACGTTTAATTTATTTGATTTTTTTGCCTATTAACGCTTTTTGTTTTTTTGAGTTGGTGCTACTAAAAAAACCTACGCATGCAGTTGCCACAAAGTTTTGAGTAGATGTACCTTTTGAGTTAAGAAAGTTTGTTTTCTCAATGTGTGTGTTAGTTGTCGCAACTTATAGTAATTGATTACAGGTTAATAGCTAGGAAGTAAGCATAACACAAAAATATTAAGTTCTACAACATGAAGTTTGTGGTAAAACAACTTGAAAGAGGTGTGTTATGTTTACTTTAACATAATGAGTTAAATCGATATATACATACTGTATATTTTAAGTTACAGCAGATCAGAGTAATAAAGTTAATAATTCTAATTACTTTAAGTTACCTGTAATACAAATGATATATGAATTAACAGAAATGATTAAGTACTGTATCAATCAATACTTTTAAGTTTAAAAAAAAAAATGAAGCAATCAGTTGCCACAAATGTATTGATTTCTGCTAACTTATTCGGTTTTACAGTGTACTGTCTAGCCATAGCAAAGTTGATAGCAGTTTCCTTCATATATTTGGCAGTGGAGCTAAACAAAGTGGTGTAATCATCTCTCCACATATTGGTTTCAACATGAGTCATGAAGGAAAGTCTGTGACACTCGATAGAAGTTGTAATTTGGCTTATGCCTCCTGGTTTCACTTTTGCCCTTTAAGAGTCTGTTGAAGTGGCAGCACTCAAACCTCAATTCAGACTGAAACCGTGTGACCGTTACTGGGCTCGGACCACACTGGCAAACATGAGAACACTGCCCATGTAAACTGTGGCGACTAGGCATGCTGTCAGTATTTACATTGACAAAACAGTGGCAGTCCCTGTGAGGTTGGGTGGAAGAAATGGTTTAGATCCTTTAAAAGGGCATTGAAAAGCTAACAACACATCACAATGTCTACAGCAATGCTTTAGTACATCATTGGGAGAGATGCTTGAAGGGAGTGTGTAATTGCCTTGCTGTTAAATTTGACATCATTTTACAAGTGACTACAGGTATTGTTTCCTAAAGTATTGATGTGAGGCACTTCATGACTGGCCACAGCTCATTTTAACTGACATGAAATTCAAACCATAGTGGATGATGAGCAAGAAAAGAGACTTGTGCATGCGGATGGATGAATAGCAGTAATAGAGAGTCATGGACTGCATGCTATAAAGAGTTAGTTTGTATCCCCACTGCCTGATGGGGCAGATATGTTGTGGTGTGGTAGTTGATTGTTAATCTATACTGCAGACCCTCAGGCAGCACCAGCTACCAGCTGTGGAGAGAAACATTAACTCTTCCACATTTTCATGAGTGGGGCATCAGGTTTCACTCCCCCTTATACTCCCTCCAACCTTGCCTCCCCCCTCCCTCCAACCCTCCTTAAAAATACATCCCTTTTCACTCTCCATTTCCCCAACCTTCCCATACGTTTAAGTGTAGTCAAATTTCAGTTTGTGTAGTTGGTAATGTTATTGTACCTCTACTGCCAGTTGTGGATAGAATGTTTGTGTTGAACGTCCCTTGGCCAATCAGAATCAAGCATTTAAACAAACAGTGATATATTTAACCTTCCAGTAGTACTGAGCACTGCATAGTTGACAACGGCTCATTAATAAAGGCAACTCTTTTTCCCTCCTCAAAAGGGACATGTGTGTATATTTTCCACTGGCCTGCAGAAGTAGGTCATGTTATAGTAGTGTTAACATATAGGTGAAGACTTTATGAGACCAGAGACTCCCAGAGGAGGTGATCTTCCCTTCTGCAAACCGGGTCATTCCCTGGCCCTTAGCTGGGAGGGGCTTTCTATTGTCCTCTGGGACAGCTCAGTTCCATGTCTGCCGCATCCATTCTAGAAGCTTGTTGCACTTATTACAAAGAGAACGTGGTGTGTTTCTGATTTATATCTCAGCCGACAGACAGATTGTTACGGGTTTACTGTAGTCCTGACAGTTTGTTGGGAAATGTCTTTGTCATCAGGAGAAAACAGTTAGCCAGCAGACACGTCTTCCCTTCTGAGCTCACAGGGTCTGCGATGTTCCATGGGTCTCACCTGCTTCCTCAGCACAGTTTATTTTGTGGTTTTATTGGCCCGTTCTGCTCCTCCATCTAGAGCCCATGATAAGAGCTTTAGCAAACACTTCCTACTGTACTGTTGTCACAGACTGGAGGAGCCAAAGGCATGAAAAAAATTAGGGACTAAGAGACGTGCCGTCGACTTTGTTGTACTCTTCCAGCTTTTCTTCTGCAAACATACCCCCTCAAAGTCACTGCACTCTGTACAGGCAATGCAAGGGAATGCGCTCTGTATTGTGAATTTACAACCCTGAAAGAGGCCCATGACATGATCAATATGTACGATAGTCCTTGTTTCATAGTGAAGTTTGATTGGGTTTTCAGAGCTCGGGTGCTGCCAACAATTCTGTGCAGCACAGAAAATACAGTACAATGAACAAGGGTGCCCCTTGTGTTGCTGTACACAGGCCAAGATGAGTCAGAGCTGGGCCATGGAGTGATGGTGGCAGCCGGGGAGTTTCAACACAACTCCCAAACCCACGCTACACTCTTAGAAAAAAAAGTGCTATCTAGAACCTATTAGGGTTTCACCCTCCCACACAACAGTATTTCCCCTTCAGTTTTCACTTAGGCCCCACACAGCAAGCTAATTATCGCTCTCTCCCCAGATCGACTTAACAATGGGGGAAATACAGAATAATTGAATGCCTCCTACGTGGTTCAGACATGGGTCGGGACTAATCCTCATGACTTCCTCTGAAGGTAGCCCGCTCTCTCCTGGTGTGGTGTCGTTTAAGCTCCAGACCTGCTCAATGCGGTCAGCCCCACTCACAGCCCCTGCACTCTGAGAACGTGAACAAGGTGATGTCTTTTCCTGTTTCAAAACGATCAAAAAAGTGTGATGGGTCCGCCCTCAAAAATAATTTTCATAAAACATACTTATTTTTTTATTAAAAAATATATATTTTCATTGCATCAGGGATATCCTCTGGGGTTGGAACTGGTTCAGGGAACAGAATCGAAAACCAGCAAAAAATTAAGAAATTATATATATTTTTTAATTCAGGGGGTGGATCAGCTTTCATGTTGCGAATAGATTGTTGCTTCCATCAATGTGGGGCGGCAGGGTAGCCTAGTGGTTAGTGTTGGACTAGTAACCGGAAGGTTGCAAGTTCAAATCCCCAAGCTGACAAGGTACAAATCTGTCGTTCTGCCCCTGAACAGGCAGTTAACCCACTGTTCCTAGGCCGTCATTGAAAATAAGAATTTGTTCTTAACTGACTTGCCTAGTTAAATAAAGGTAAAAATAAATAAAATGTAGTTGTCTGCATCATTTCCAAGCCCCCATATATCTTTGGGGTAAAAATATATATATACATATATATACATACATACATACATACATACAGCTCTGTAAAAAATTCAGAGACCACTGCAAAATGATCAGTTTCTGTCAGGCTGTGTATGAGGGCGAAGTCAGGTGCAGGAGAGCAAAGTATGATTAAATAAAGCTCACTTTATTATAGTTCCAAACCGGGAGTACAACAAAAAACAAACGCACTCAAAAAAACGGAACAATAAAGTAAAGCGCTTAACAATCACAACATAACATGAAAACAATTACACACAAAACATGTTGGGAAACAGAGGGTTAAATACAAGTAGATTGATTGGGGAAATGCAAACCAGGGGTGTGTATGAAAACAAGACAAGACAAAGGATATATGAAAAATGGAGCGGCGATGGCTAGAAAGCAGGTGACGCCGATCGCCGCCCGAACAAGGAGAGGAGCCGACTTCGGGAGAAGTCGTGACAGTTTCTCTGGTTTTACAATTTATGGGTAAAATGAACATTTTTGTATTATTCTATAAACTACTGAAAACATTTCTCCAAATCCCCCCCCAAAAATATTGTAATTTAAAGCATTTATTTGCAAAAAAATGACAACTGGTCGAAATAACAAAAAAGATGCAGTGTTGTCAGACCTCGAAAAATGCAAAGTGTAGGGCCTCCCGGGTGGCGCAGTGGTTAAGGGCGCTGTACTGCAGCGCCAGCTGTGCCATCAGAGTCCTGGGTTTGCGCCCAGGCTCTGTCGTAACCGGCCGCGACCGGGAGGTCCGTGGGGCGACGCACAATTGGCCTAGCGTCGCCCGGGTTAGGGAGGGCTTGGTCGGTAGGGGTGTCCTTGTCTCATCGCGCACCAGCGACTCCTGTGGCGGGCTGGGCGCAGTGTACGCTAGCCAAGGTGGCCAGGTGCACGGTGTTTCCTCCGGCACATTGGTGCGGCTGGCTTCCGGGTTGGATGTGCGCTGTGTTAAAGAAGCAGCGGCTTGGTTGGTTGTGTATCGGAGGACGCATGACTTTCAACCTTCGTCTCTCCCGAGCCCGTACGGGAGTTGTAGCGATGAGACAAGATAGTAGCTACTACAACAATTGGATACTACGAAATGTATTTAGTGGAATAACCCTGATTTTCAATCACAGCTTTCATGCGTCTTGGCATGCTCTCCACCAGTCTTTCACATTGATGTTGGATGGCTTTATACCACTCCTGGCGCAAAAATTCAAGCAGCTCGGCTTTGTTTAATGGCTTGTGACCATCCATCTTCCTCTTGATCACATTCCAAAGGTTTTCAATGGGGTTCAGGTCTGGAGATTGGGCTGGACATGACAGGGTCTTGATCTAGTGGTCCTCCATCCACACCTTGATTGACCTGGCTGTGCGGCATGGAGCAATGTCCTGCTGGAAAATCCAATCCTCAGAGTTGGGGAACATTGTCAGAGCAGAAGGAAGCAAGTTTTCTTCCAGGACAACCTTAAACGTGGCTTGATTCATGCGTCCTTCACAAAGACAAATCTGCCCGATTCCAGTCTTGCTGAAGAACCCCCAGATCATCATTGACCCTCCACCAAATTTCACAGTGGGTGCGAGACCTGGAGAGGCCTACAAGCCACAGTGTCTTGCACCCACTGTGAAATTTGGTGGAGGATTGGTGATCCTGGAATCCATTCTGCTCTGACAATGTTCCCCAACTCTGAGGATTGGTTTTTCCAGCAGGATCATTTGAATCCAGCGTCATTTTGTGTGTCAATTCATCAACCATGTGCCATGGAATTAATACATCGAGAATTTCTTCCCAACTATTTTGCTATTTATATGGCACAGCTGTCAATTTCTTTATCACAATTTTCTTAACCATGTTTGGTCTTTAATGCAGGGCAGACAGACAAGTTCCTTACTTTTTCCCCCTTCCACTTGCCTCTTCCATTTTTGTGGTAATGTTGCAATTAGTTGGTTGTAATTTTAGGTACAGCAGACATTTCCATATTTCTGTGTTAGCTGCATGTGTGACATAACTCCGTCAGTCCTATGTATGATATAATTTACAAATATATTTTTTATATATATATTTTAACATTATATCGAAAATATGTTTTTTAAATTAATTAGTATATTTGAGTTTAGCCATAATATTTGTTGTATTATTTGTTCTGTCTTTTCAGGTGGATTAAACTGAAATTGCAACCAACTTTTTTTAGGCTTGTTTAAAAAATAACCCTATTTTGGAGATTATTTTGTTTTCAAATAACCAAAAATGAGCAGATGTAATCTCAGTAAAGGGAAAAAGGCCATTCTTGAACATCGGGTGAGATATTCTTAGTAATTTACTAGAGAACCATTTTGGATTTAAGTATAACTTTTGTATGACTGATGCCTTTAGTGAGAGGTCTAATGCTTTAATATGTAATAATTTCTGCCCTCTGAATTAATTTTCATTATATAAATAGGCCCTTTTAATTTTGTCTGGCTTTCCATTCCAAATAAAATGTGATATTTTTTGTTCATACAATTTTAAAAGCAGGTCACTAGGTGTAGGCAAAACCAAAAGAAAATAGGTGAACTGTGATATGATTAAAGAGTTAATCAGGGTGATTTTTCCACAAATAGACAAGTATTTTCCTTTTTATTGTAGCAAGAACTTTCTATAAAAATGTATTGGAGTGAGAATTTCTTTCTTTCAGGATATGTACACCGAGTATGTCCACATGGGTGGCCTAGTGGTTAGAATCCCCAAGCTGACAAGGTAAAAATCTGTCATTCTGAACAAGGCAGTTGTTCCTAGGCTGTCATTGAAAATAATAATTTGTACTTAACTGACTTGCAAAGTTAAATAAAGGTAATCAAAAATCCCCATCAGACCATTTTATTGGTAAGTTTTAATTATTGGTTAGGAAAAGTATCTAGACCCTCTGAGGCTGTGGAGGGATTCTAATTGTGGTTTTAAAAGAAAACATGATTCATCAGCGTACAATGACACCTTTGTTTTTAAGCCACGGATTTCTAATCCCTTAATATTATTGTTGGTTCTAATTTTAACAACTAACATTTCAATGGCAACAATAAATAGATATGCCGATAGAGGACAACCTTGTTTTACTCCTCTTGACAGTTTAAAACTTTATATGATGTAGCCATTGTTTTAAGAAGGTCATACCAATGATAATTGTGCTATATGATTTTGAATTTTAAGACCCCTTGAAGTATCCAAAAAATACATAAAAAATGTATTTGATGCAAAATGTTATTTGTTCTTACTGCTATTAGGCCATACAAACACATTATTAAATAACATTTTCACTATATGGAACAACAGATAATCTAAAGGAAGTTTGTTTCCTATATATATAGCAAAATCAACATGTTTGTGAGAGTCTCACCTTTCCACAGAGGGATCACATTATTGTGTTGCCCAAACTTTTCGGGTGCTACAAACAGAAGTTGGTAGATTGGTTGTATCGACTTCAGACGAGTCCCAATACGTTTGTGGGGCTTGCAGAGTGAAAGGCCATCATGTTTGTAAGAGTCTCGTCTTTCCATAGAGGGAAATAGTTTGTGGGCCAAACCATTAGGACACTACAGACAATTTTGTCTGGTTACAGTATACATTCAAATGTAGCGTGTCATTTCCGGTCACAACTTGCAGACTTGTTTACGTGTTGCTGTGCGTTTTGTTGCCAAATTTACTTTGCTACTTTACGTTTACTTTTTAATTACCATTTATATTTTTAGTTTTTCCCTCACTCAACTTTTTCACTCCGGATGCTTTATCTGGACATGGTTCGTCAGGACTTCCAACAGCCGAAGCTGTACTCATAATATACAGGAGAACGATCGCCTTACGGCGAAAATAGCTGTGTTGCAAGCCCAGCTTCAGACGCAATCGTTAGGCAAGGATAATTTCAGTGTAGGAAAGGATGAAACAGCGTCTGTGCCACCAGTAAGTACAGATAGTAACGTTAGTATAAATTCTCTCGCACGGTCCTCGCAGCCGGACAACTTTCTTATGGCTTCTGTAGGGAAATGCTGTAGAAATGCTCAACCGGTGTCGCTCATTCAGCCGACAGAAACTTGCAACCTGTTCTCCCCATTAACCTCTCTGAGCACCGAACCTATTAGCGGGATTAAATTTGACAACGTACGGTGATCGCTACATAAATAGTCATATTAAACATTCATGAAAATACAAGTGTCTCACATGTTTCGAAAGCCTAGAATCTTGCTAATCCAACTGCGTTGTCAGATTTAAAAAAGGATTTACTGCGAAAGAATACGATGCGATTATCTGAGGACAGAGCCCCATAAAAAAAAAACATTTCAACCAGAACAGGCGTAACAAAATCACCAATTGCAATAAAATAAATTGTTTATCTTTGACGATCTTCCTCTGTTTGCAATCCCAATGCTCATTGTTACACAGTGAATGGTCTTTTGTTTGATCAAATCCATTTTTATAGCCTAACACGAAAAAATTTGTGAACCGCTCGTGAATTCCGTCTCATTCAATTTCCGACGACACATTCGATGTAAATACACACACTAAACGTGACTTTTCCAATCAACTGGTTGTTTGTAACACAACCAAACGTGATGGGTCATTTCGCGGACGTATTGACTGAAATAAACCGATTTGAAGACAACAAGTAATGACATCATTGTGCACCAATGTTTCCGCTGTTTCGTTGATTGACTGTATTTTAACCCAATGACCACTGATCGTCTTGAAATCTAGCTTGGTCGATAGCCAATGAGCTGAGGTAAACGGCAATATGTAATGGTTATGTGTTGGAAGACCAACCCATGTAGTAAACTCCGGCGTAAAGACGGTAATTTGCCATTGAAGATTCATACTGGAAGGAGCCGCGCATGTTACGCACAGCACTATTTTGGTAAAGCGCATCTTCAGCTGTTTATATATCAATCAGTATGGCGACTAAGTCAGGGAAAGCTAAATCTAAGTCTAGATATACAGATGTACACACAATTTTAGAAGAAATTGATCGGGAAAGTGAGACAGAGATTGTTGGAGGACGATTCATTTAGCTAGCATAGCTTTGATTCCCAAATGGAGGACTATTTCTTAAACGCAGAGGACATCGTTTTGGACTGGTAAGTTCTTCTCATGCTAATGCCGTTGTTTGAAATTAATAATATTAAATTTTATTTGTGATTTTTTTTAAATTTTAGTAGCAATATATAAAAATGCAATGAAATGTGTAAAGTACACGTTGTCTATACATTGTGGGTGGGGGTATGTTTGTATGTATGTGTATGACCCATAGCCTATGTTTGTATGTATGTGTATGACCCATAGCATTTGTTTGTGTGTGGATATATACATATTGTGGATTAGAGGGAGCATGGCCGAGATGCGTGTGTCTGCCGCCCCACCCCACCCCACCCCCACATGAAATAGCCTATTTGAGGCAACAATGGCCAAAGTGAAATGGAGACAGTAGATACAGCTGGTCTGTTGTAATATAATAGAGACAGTAGATCTAGCTGAAATGTCATAATATAAAATAGACAGTAGATCTAGCTGGTCTGTCATAATATAAATGAGACAGTAGATCTAGCAGGTCTATAATAATATATTCAACCTTATGTTCCCTGTACTCTATATACAGTATATATGTTTATTATACCTGTTTATACAGGGCTCATACAGTATGTGAAACTATTCTAACTGAACATTTTCTTTCACAGTGACACTGACTCCGAATGGGAGCCCCCAGTGCCAAGGTGTCCATCCCCCACTGAAGCTGGTTCATCCTACACAAGGAAATGGCTAAGAGCTGTGGAAAGCCCCCCATCTCACAGCTAGCCTTCAGAGAGCTGCTCATCAAGGAGCTTGCTGGCTACAGAACCACAGCACCACTGCACCACGTTCTGGCCTCTCTACCCCTGTCCCTTCTGCTCCTGCCACAAGTGGTGTTCATCTGCCCAAATTTATTTCTGCAGGCATGGATGTGCCTCAGGGCCAAAAGGACACAGCATGGAGGCGTTGCTGTATTCTTTGCAAAATGAAGTCCCCCATCACCTGCACCACATGCTTGGTGACCCTCTGCTTTACAGCAGAAAGAGACTGCTATGGCACCTGGCATCAGCAGCACAATATTGCGTAGAGGACTGAGGGTCTTCCAAATATTGAAAGTGTTATTTTGTAAATGTCTATATATTTTTTTCATGGTTTTTCTCCATATTTTCGGGGTGTGTGTTAGAATACCATTTTGGTATTTTGTATATAGTTATTCCATTCAAAATGTATAACTTCACCAATTTGGCCACTTGGGTACATTTGGGCTACTTGTGTGGGACACCTGTGTGACTTCATGATAAATGTCATGTAGCACACTCATTTTGGAAGTTATCATTCTGAAACTTTGCACAAGTACTGTTGCCCTCATGTTTTTCACTGAAATTGTCCCCATCATCCTATCTGAATGTTTGTTTTGTCTTGTTCATTTTAAAGATGATGATACAACAATAAAAACAAAATGTATATGTTTTTCATTGTATTATTTAAACCATATCTATTGTGTTATATTCTCCTACATTCAATTCACATTTACACAAACTTCAGAGTGTTTTCTTTCAAATGAACCTAAGAATATGCATATTCTTGGTTCTGGGCCTGAGCTACAGGCAGTTAGATTTGGGTATGTCTTCAGGCGGAAATTGAAAAAAGTAGGGGGGTAGCTGTAAGAGGTGCAGCGAGTCAGAGTCAGAGGCCGAGCCTTCTCTGGTCTCTACTCCTCCCGTTATGGGGTCTGAGACGCCGAAGGCTACCACCTGACAAATTGAAAACCCTAGTCATTGGCGACTCCATTACCCGTAGTATTAGACTAAAAACGAATCATCCAGCGATCATACACTGTTTACCAGCGGGCAGGGCTACCGACGTTAAGGCTAATCTGAAGATGGTGCTGGCTAAAGCTAAAACTGGCGAGTGTAGAGAGTATAGAGATATTGTTATCCACGTCGGCACCAATGATGTTAGGATGAAACAGTCAGAGGTCACCAAGGGCAAGATAGCTTCAGCCTGTAAATCAGCTAGAAAGATGTGTCAGCATCGAGTAATTGTATCTGGCCCCCTCCCAGATAGGGTGAGTGATGAGCTTTACAGCAGTCTCACAACTCAATCGCTGATTGAAAACTGTTTTCTGCCCCTCCCAAAAGATAGAATTTGTAGATAATTGAGTCTGCCACTAGCACAGTCAGTGTAGTCAGCTCAGCTATCCTCTGTGCCTCGACCTAGGTTGGGCAAAACTAAACATGGCGGTGTTCGCCTTAGCAATCTCACTAGAATAAAGACCTCCCCCATTCCTGTCATTATTGAAAGAGATTGTGATACCTCACATCTAAAATTAGGGCAACTTAATGTTAGATCCCTCACTTCAAAGGCAGTTATAGTCAATGAACTAATCACTGATCATAAGCTTGATGTGATTGGCCTGACTGAAACATGGCTTAAGCCTGATGAATTTACTGTGTTAAATGAGGCCTCACCTCCTGCTTACACTAGTGACCATATCCCCAGTGCATCCTGCAAAGGCGGAGGTGTTGCTAACATTTACGATAGCAAATTTCAATTTACAAAAAAAACCCAACGTTTTCGTCTTTTGAGCTTCTAGTCATGATATCTATGCAGCCTACTCAATCACTTTTTAGAGCTACTGTTTACAGGCCTCCAGGACCATATACAGTGTTCCTTACTGAGTTCCCAGAATTCCTAGCGGACCTTGTAGTCATAGCAGATAATATTCTAATTTTTGGTGATTTTAATATTCACATGGAAAAGTCCACAGACCCACTCCAAAAGGCTTTCGGAGCCATCATCGACTGTGGGTTTTGTCCAACATGTCTCTGGACCTACTCATTGTCACAGTCATACTCTGGACCTAGTTTTGTCCCATGGAATAAATGTTGTGGATTTTTTTCCTCATAATCCTGGACTATCGGACCACCATTTTATTACGTTTGCAATCGCAACAAATAATCTGCTCAGACCCCAACCAAGGAGCATCAAAAGTGCTATAAATTCTCAGACAACCCAAAGATTCCTTGATGCCCTTCCAAACTCCCTCTGCCTACCTAAGGATGTCAGAGGACAAAAATCAGTTAACCACCTAACTGAGGAACTCAATTCAACCTTGCGCAATACCCTAGATGCAGTTGCACCCCTAAAAGCTTGGAAAGACAGTACCGTGCAGTATCGAAGAGCCCTCACTGCTGCTCGATCATCCTATTTTTTTCAACTTAATTGAGAAAAATAAGAACAATCCGAAATGTATTTTTGATACTGTCGCAGAGCTAACTAAAAAGCAGCATTCCCCAAGAGACGATGGCTTTCACTTCAGCAGTAATAAATTCATGAACTTCTTTGAGGAAAAGATCATGATCATTAGAGAGCAAATTACGGACTCCTCTTTAAATCTGCATATTCCTCCAAAGCTCAGCTGTCCTGAGTCTGCACAACACTGCCAGGACCGAGGATCAAGAGAGACACTCAAGTGTTTTAGTACTATATCTCTTGACACAATGATGAAAATAATCATGGCCTCTAAACCTTCAAGCTGCATACCGGACCCTATTCCAACTAAACTACTGAAAGAGCTGATGTGATGCCTCCTGAGGGTTCGACCACGGGGCAGGGGTTTCCAGTACCTGGTTGACTGGGAGGGTTATGGCCCAGATGAGAGGTGATGGGTTCCTGCTAAAGACATCCTGGTCCCGGCCCTCATCATGACTTTCATCGCCGGCTCCCCGGTCAGTCAGGTATGGGGGGGTACTGTCACACCCTGATCTGTTTCACCTGTGTGACCAACCTTTGTGATTGTCTTCACCCACCTCCAGGTGTCAACCGTTTTCCCCATTAGTTCCTGGGTATTTATTCCGGTTTTCCCTGTTTGTCTGTTGCCAGTTCATCTTGTCTTGTCAAGTCAACCAGCGTGTTTTTCCGTGCTCCTGCTTTTTCTTATCACTCTTTTGTAACTCCTCCCGGTTTTGACCCTTGCCTGCCTTGATTCTGAACCCCCCTGCCTGACCATACTGCATGCCCTGACTTCAAGCCTGCCTGCCACTCTGTACCTCCTGGACTCTCACCTTGTTTATGATATTTTGCCTGTCCACAACTATTCTCTTGCCTACCCCTTGGATTATAATAAATATCAGAGACTCTGCCTCCTGTGTCTGCATCTGAGTCTCGCCCTGTGCCCTTATATTAATGACTTTCCTATTAAGATTAAATAGCTTACCCGCTCCAATGCAAGCTGCTCTATCCGCACTGATTGGTGAAGTTATTTAATGCCGAGCTATTTATGTTTAATGTCAGGGATTTAAAAAGGAACAGAAAGGAAAGATATCAACCTGTACTTTTTTTGGTCGAAACTGTTCATAAAAATGTATTTTGCTGGTAGGAACAGTGGAACGGAATGTCAAAACTATAATGGTTCTGTTCAGTACGAAACGATTGGAAAATGATTTTGGTTCCAGCCCCTGGATATCATACAGAGTACGTTTTGGCTTTGCAGCCTTCTTCAGAGTGTTGACTAGAAACTCATAAATACAGAACGGTCTCTCCCCACTCTCCTCATTCCCTTCTCTTTTTACAAGAGTGAAAAAGAGACTCAAGTAGCTGTCTTTGGTGGAGTGTTCAAAAACTTTCCTCTTCACTAAATTTGCCATGCCTCAAAGCAAAATGGGGCTTATTTCATTGTGGTGTTGTTGATGACTGTACTTTGGCAGATACTGTAATCAGCAGGGCCCAGCTAGATGCATTGTTCTGGGGCCATTGCATGAGCCAATGCATGTACCAATGGTGACATGAAAGCCATGATATACTGTGCTTTATGTTTTGAACAGGACAGTTTCCACAGGTGATTTGTTGGTACAATAGTCATTATTTTACTTGGATGTCAAGTTGAGAGCACAACACCTATTGTGTTCTTTCTGCCTGACCCACATTCCCTAGACCTAGTCCTTTTCTCATGCAGGTTTACACACAGGCACAGTTAAAAGACTGCCTGTAAACCATGTTTCTCATATAAAACATGTTAGTTCAGAAGTCAGAGCTTTTTTAGTTCTTGTCTGAGTAACACAGTGTTCTAGAATATTGCATAATTGGAATATTATAATTGTAGGGGGACTGTTATAATTTACAAAAAATATATAAATCGTACAATCAAGTGAGATGATTCATAGCCAACAGTTTTTGTAAAGGCAAAAAGTCAATACACAACAGACGTGTTAGTACAAAACAGTAATTCTATTAGACTAGAAGTGAGTAATGACTCACACTATAACCTTTCAGAGGGAGCTAGTTCTGTACTGGAGGTTGGATGTAATCAGAGGTACAGAATTAGGTGTACAGCACTATTCAGGAAGTCATGACGTTCCAGAGGGATGCTTTGACTATTATTAGTATGGGGCTGCTTGCTTTGGCCATTATCAGGGACAGAGATATAGAGAGACCCCCAGTTTGTGTGAGAGGTCCTCCAGTGAGTCAGCAGGCAAGGCTGCCTTCCATCAGAGCATGGGAACCTCTGGCCGGACACCATGCTTTTTAGGCCACAAGGCTAAGTTACTATGGGACTCACACCGCTCTCCTAGGCTCTGGGCCTACTTAAAAGATCCAGTCAGACAGAGAGAACACTCAGTGTGATCTGATCACACACCACGACTCCCCTCGCAGTCCAGCCCAGGTCTGGTGACCATCCCCACTGACTGTCCCCAAAGCAAGCAGGGCCAATAAAAGTCTAAGCTGCACTCCAGAGCTTATATAGACCAGACTGTCCAGAGCAATGAGAAAGTGAGGTAACCATAGGAAACGGGGAGAAGACCAAATAAAAAGAGTAAAAGATATGCAGCACGTGCACGTGCAGGATGATATGTTGATGTCACTGAAAATACTGAAATACGTGTCAGAAATGTATTTTCATACAGAGTATCAATACATCTGTGTTAATTCACTAGTCAAGAGCTTGAGACAATAAAGACTTAAAAATAACTGGTATTGGCACAGGATGGAGAGAATGTTGTAACATAACTAATGAAATTACAGTTAACAAAAATGTACGCTTAATCCAGTATAAATTAATGTACAGAATTGCTGACGTACAGTAAGAGACTAAATTCACAAATTCTGCAGCACATTGGCAGAGTCATGTCTTAAGTTTAAAAATTCATGCCTTCTGGAAATGTCATAGAGTCAAAAAGAGTTAGAAAGTTGGCTGTCAGAAGTATTACAATGTAAATGTACTTTTAATCCGCTTGTCTGCATATTTCAAGACATGGCATAGGAGGGTGCAATGAGACACTGGATGGGTTAGACGATTCTTTTCCCGTCAATCATCTTGAAAAAACGTGTACTTAAAAACTGGAAATCAGCCAATCCTCCATCATCAACACAATGGAAAGGCCAAATGCTTTATTATCTAAATGTATGCACACTCTTGGCATTCTCTCAACCAGCTTCACCTGGAATGCTTTTCCAAACAGTCTTGAAGGACTTTCCACATATGCGTATGAGCATCCAACTCATCCCAAACCATCTCAATTGGGTTGAGGTCGGGTGATTGTGGAGGCTAGGTCATGTGATACAGCACTCCATCACTCTCTTTCTTGGTCAAATAGCCCTTACACAGCCTGAAGGTGTGTTTTGGGTTATTGTCCTGTTGAAAAACAAATGATAGTCCCACTAAGCGCAAACCAGATGGGATGGCGTATCACTGCAGAATGCTGTGGTAGCCATGCTGGTTAAGTGTGCCTTGACTTCAAAATAAATTACTGACAGTATAACCAGCAAAGCACCCACACACCATCACACCTCCTCCTCTATGCTTCACGGTGGGATCCACACATGCAGAGACCATCCGTTTACCTACTCTGCGTCTCACAAAAGGTATATCTCACTGGTCACCCCCAAAGCCAATTCTTCCTTTGGCCGCCTCTCCTTCCAGTTCTTTGCTGCCAATGACTGGAACGAACTGCAAAATCTCTGAAGCTGGAGACTCTTACCTACCTCACTAGCTTTAAGCACCAGCTGTCAGAGCAGCTCACAGATCACTGCACCTGTACATAGCTCATCTGTAAATAGCCCATCCAATCTACCCCATCCCCATACTGTATTTATTTATCTTGCTCCTTTGCACCCCATTATCTCAACTTGCACATTCATCCTCTGCACATCCCACCATTCCAGTGTTTAATTGCTATATTATAATTATTTTGCCACCATGGCCTATTTATTGCCTTACCTCTCTTATCCTACCTCATTTCCACATGCTGTATATAGATTTTCCTACTGTATTATTGATTGTATGTTTGTTTATTCCATGTGTAACTCTGTGTTGTTGTATGTGTCGAACTGCTTTGCTTTATCTTGGCCAGGTCACAGTTGTAAATGAGAACTTGTTTTCAACTAGCCTACCTGGTTAAATATAGGTGTAATTAAAAAGTAAAAACACTTCCAACACTGCGGTTGGAACCAAAAATGTCTAATTTGGACTCATCAGACCAAAGGACGGATTTCCAACGGTCTAATGTTCATTGCTGGTGTTTCTTGGCCCAAGCAAGTTTCTTCTTATTATTGGTGTCCTTTAGTAAGAAAGTAATTAGTAAAAAAAGATATAATAAAATAACACTTTACTCATAAGAGGGCAAAAGGGAAGGTGCTCCAGCACCCCTAGACCCTGATATACAGTTGAAGTCGGAGGTTTACATACACTTAGGGTGGAGTCAATAAAACTCATTTTCAACTGCTCCACAAAATTCTTAACAAACTATAGTTTTGGCAAGTCCGTTAGGACATCTACTTTGTGCATGACACAAGTCATTTTTCCAACAATTGTTAACAGACAGATTATTTCACTTACAATTCACTGTATCACAATTACAGTGGGTCAGAAATGTACATACACTAAGTTGACTGTGCCTTTAAACAGCTTGGAAAATTCCAGAAAATTATGTCATGGCTTTAGAAGCTTCAGATCGGCTAATTGACATCATTTGAGTCAATTGGAGGTGTAGCTATGGATGTATTTCAAGGCCTACCATCAAACTCAGTGCCTCTTCTCTTAACATCATCAGAAAATCTAAGGAAATCAGCCAAGATCTCAGAAAAAATGTGTAGACCTCCACAAGTCTGGTTCATCCTTGGGAGCAATTTTCAAATGCCTGAAGGTACCATGTTCATCTGTTCAAACAATAGTATGCAAGTATAAACACCATGGGACCACGCAGCCATCATACAGCTGAGGAAGAAGACACGTTCTGTCTCCTAGAGATGAACATACTTTGGTGTGAAAGTGCAAATCAATCCCAGAACAACAGCAAAGGACCTTGTGGAGATTCTGGAGGAAACAGGTGCAAAAATATCTATATCCACAGTAAAACGAGTCCTATATTGACATACCCTGAAAGGCCACTCAGCAAGGAAGAAGCCACTGCTTCAAAACCGCCATAAAAAAAGCCAGATTACGGTTTGCAACTGCACATGGGGACAAAGATCGTACTTTTTGGAGAAATGTCCTCTCGTCTGATGAAACAAAAATAGAACTGTTTGGCCATAATGACCATCGTTATGTTTGGAGGATAAAGGGGATGCTTGCAAGCCGAAGAACACCATCCCCCAACCGTGAAGCACAGGGGTGGCAGCATCATGTTGTGGGGGTGCTTTGCTGCAGGAGGGACTGGTGCACTTCACAAAATAGATGGCATCATGAGGGAGAAGTATTATGTGGAAATATTGAAGCAACATCAAGACCTCGGTCAGGAAGTTAAAGCTTGGTGGCAAATGGGTCTTCCAAATGGACAATGACCCCAAGCATACTTCCAAAGTTGTGGCAAAATGGTTAAGGACAACAAAGTCAAGGTATTGGAGTGGCCATCACAAAGCCCAGACCTCAATCCTATAGAATATTTGTGGGCAGAACTGAAAAATAGTGTGCGAGCAAGGAGGCCTGACTCAGTTACACCAGCCCTGTCAGGAGGAATGGGACAAAATTCACCCAACTTATTGTGGGAAGCTTGTGGAAGGCTACCCGAAACGTTTGACCCAAGTTAAACTATTTAAAGGCAATGCTACCAAATACTAATTGTGTGTATGTAAACTTCTGACCCACTGGGAATGTGATGAAATAAAAATTGAAATAAATCATTTTCTCTACTATTATTCTGACATTTCACTTTCATAAAATAAAGTGGTGATCCTAACCTACCTGAGACAGGGAATTTTTACTCTGATTAAATGTCAGGAATTGTGAAAAACTGAGTTTAAATGTATTTGGCTAAGTTATATGTAAACTTCTGACTTCAACTGTATGCCTGTATGAGAACTATTTAAGGCACAGCCCCTGGACCTGCTGTGGATGGAAAGGTGACTTCTGGAGGAATATGAATTCCAGTAAAATCAAATCAAATGTATTTACATCAGCTGATATATCAAAGTGCTGTATAGAAACCCAGCCTAAAACCCCAAACAGCAAGCAATGCAGGTGTAGAACCACGGTGGCTAGAAAAAACTCCCTAGAAAGGCCAAAACCTAGGAAGAAACTTAGAGAGGAACCAGGCTATGAGGGGTGGCCAGTCCTCTTCTGGCTGTGCCATGTAGGAGATTATAACAGAACATGGCTGTTACGAATCCCTTTTTGGCCCGACAGTCTAGGGGGGATGGTAGTGAGACGCGTAACATAACTCATGTAAATTATAATTGTGACAAAGTACGTGTGAACGAAATAACCAGGACAACTGAAATAATACCGTCAAACTCAGGGTTTATTGTAAAACACACGGTAATGGGGGGGGGGGGGGGGCAGGAAAAGGGGCTGAGCTGGACCCAAGGAAAGAAACAATAAGTATTCAAAACACCCCTAAGATAGACTAGCCTATTTCAACAACAGCTAACTAACTAACCAAAATACAGTGGGTGGTCCACCCAGTTCTAACTAGTGTTTTTAACAAAGTTTACCTACGGGTAGTGTATGCCCATGGGCGACTTGTCTTGGTTTCCCCTTTTCCCACCAGCAAACACCATAAGCAAAAACAATACTCACAGGAGATGACAAAGTGATATGGAGGTGCTCAAACAAAAGAAGAGGTTAAGACGCAAAGAGAGAGATCTACATACATGGCATTTACAAAGAGCTTGAGCTTGAAATCTATATAGAACAGAGATCTACCAACATGGCATTACAAAGAGATTGAGCTACTCCTGAAATCTACAAAGAACAGCGATCTACCACCATGGCATTACAAAGATTGAGCTACTGAAATCTATCAAGAGCAGAGATCTACCAACATGGCATTACAAAGATTGAGCTACTGAAATCTATCAAGAGCAGAGATCTACCAACATGGCATTACAAAGATTGAGCTCTCCTGAAATCTACAAAGAACAGCTATCTACCAACATGGCATTACAAAGATTGAGCTCTTGAACAAACAAATGATTGGGTTTTTAAACCATGGGGAAGGAACTGTGATAGGGTAGGAAACAGGAGGAGGTGTGTCTTCTGATTGATGGGTTGATTGTTGACTGATTGGGGAGTAATGATTTTCACCTGTGAGGGGAGAAGGAGAGAAAAGAAACACACACAGGATACACACAGACACAGGATACCTGTATCCGTAACAATGGCCAAGATGTTCAAATGTTCATAAATGACCAGCATTATCAAATAATAGTAATCACAGTGAACAGGTCAGGGTTCCATAGCCGCAGGCAGAACAGTTGAAACTGGAGCAGCAGCACGGCCAGGTGGACTGGGGACAACAAGGAGTCATCATGCCAAGTAGTCCTGAGGCATGGGCCTAGGGCTCAGGTCCTCCAAGAGAAAGAAAGAAAGAAAGAAAGAAAGAAAGAAAGAAAGAAAGAAAGAAAGAAAGAAAGAAAGAGAATTAGAGAGAGCATACTTAAATTCACACAGGACACCGGATAAGACAGGAGAAATACTCCAGATATAACAGACTGACCCCTGCCTGAGGGACCCCTGCCTGTGTGTTACTTGTGCTAAGGGATGAAAAAGGTGGAAAGAGCAGACTCCCCAGATATTGGGAACTGGTGCTGTACCTAAGAATGTGGAAGCAAATGCTAGATAAGTGATTTTGGGCAACTTTGTTGAAAAAAGGAAATGTTTAATACTTTGTATGCAGAAACATTCATCTCTGGGCTACGTTTAGTTATCCTCTTATCCACATGACACTTGAGTTAGGAGGTAAATGATGGCAGTTGAGCTAAGGTATTAACTTTCTAGAAGAAGACTCCCTTTTGAGACAGATTTTCTGCGACAGAAGGCCTGCGTTTAGTTATGAGGTGGCCATGAAACATCTGACTTGGCAAAATAGAAGATTTTTACACCTTTAAGTTGTTATGGATTTATTTATTCATGGTTTGAACCAGCGCCGTGCCAGCTGTGAAATATGTACAGAAAACTGAATCCTTGTCTCTGTAGTCAAGCACTGTCTAGTTCAATTAGACATGTTCAAGCCATTGCTGCCGCTTTTTCCTGTTGTAGCATCATTTGCTCACATTTTCCATCTGCTTCGAAAGTCTCAGTTTTAATGTTCTGCAGCAGAAATTCAGGCACCTTTCCTTTCTTTGCTGTAATACTTCTTAAATAGGTTGAAGTGGGGGAAGCCAAAATCCCCTGTGCAGTTTGAAAGACCCATCAAAACTGTCTATTTCATTCTGTTTTTGTGTGTTCTGTTTTGAGTTGGACATGGATGTACTGCCCCTTTAGTTCAAGTTTAAAGTTCATTGTTGCATGTTCTCATTAAAACAGAAACCACAGTGGATGACACAGTATTTCTATTTGATAGATTACATCATTAAATTCATTGTGAGTTATTTGTATTCTTACTGTAAAGGCTGACTTTTATAAGTGCTGTCCCACTTACTGCCCTCTATTAGACACCTTTTTATTTAGATTTTATAGCTTCTTTGTAATTACCCCATAGCGCAGTGTGCATCATGAAAAAGCATGAATCATTGTAACTATTCAGATGCAGCTTGCTCATGTCCTTTTCCACAATCATTCCGCTAAAGCCATTTTGGGAAACCAGAAATAGCAGAGTGAGTGATTTTCCTTGATCTCCCCCTTTTTACCCGTTGGAAAACCAAACACTACTCTCATTCCCATCGATTGGAGGAGAGAAGGTCATAATACATGATATATCTGAGTATTAAATCTGAATTGGACTGTTTTAGGATTTTGGCTCTCTCCCCCTGAATATGTATTTTGTGAGTGGGTTGGGGATGGGGGAAAGTTACTAGACTTCATTATACAGTACTTCATACTACACATGCAAATGTTGATATGTGATGCTCTGGATTTAGTTTGATGGATTCACAATAGCTACGCTATCATGCTGCTGTTTCTTAGATGGTGTGGGGTGTCAATAGGATCTTAGAAATGGGAAGTGGGTTTATCTGAGAGTGATGAGCATGCTATCACAGTCAATTATTCACTTCCTGAGCTACTCATTTTACCAAATCCACCTGGAGAGCAGGATGTAGGGTTGGAAATGCATCCATTACTGTCAAACCACAGCATGAGGAAAGTGAATTAGGAAATGAAAGAAAATTGGTTTGGGTCAAACTGTTGAGGAAACACCTGTGATGGTACATCATTTGATGAGAAATCATCCACTTATCCACGTATGTAAAAACATCAGATTTCAGTGTTGAAGGAAACAACTACATTATTTATGATAGGCTACTATTCATTCACAGAAACATTTCATTTCTCGATGTTTGTATGGGGTTAGTCCAGGTAACTGCCGTGCATCTGGAAGTGAAAAATATTGTGTGTGTCTGTCTGTGCAGCCTGGCCTCAAAGATTAGACTTAACATAGAAGTCAATTTTTTAAAATAGAAAATCTGATCAGATTTTGGAATCTTACCTATAGGATTTTATCCAATAGGTTAGAATACTATAGGACCTATTCTATAGGATTTTAAACTATAGGAGAGAATCCTATCGGAGTCCAATAGGACTGGTTCCAAAATCTGATAGTCTTGTTGGAATCCTATAGGATCCTATAGGATAAAACCGTGTAAGACTCCAATAGGACTGGTTCCAAATCAGATTTTTCTATTGGCTTTTTGTATTGGAATCTTATAGGATCCTGTCAAATACAATCCTATTGGATATAATCCCATAGGAGTCCAATAGGACTGGATTTTTTTTTTAAAGAAGATTTTTCTTCTGGTCGTACTGCAAATTAACTTGCAGCCTTGAATCACTCCCAAATGTGGTGGTGTGTTGAAGAGGTTGAGAAGCTCAGCCAAAGATATGGAGATTGTGCTCCGTTTAATAAGGCCTTCCCACACTGTACTTCGGATTCAGCCGTTTATAATTATTACTGTGCGATGTGAACTAATTCAAATCTTGATATCAACCTGGCCAGATTCTATGATTTGCTTCAGTTCTGTCGTCATATTCTGTGGTTGGCTTGGCTTGTGGTTTTTGAGAGTGATTAATTCCCACTTGTCAAAACAACACGGTTTTTGCTGCATATGCAGTTTATAAGGTGCTTGTAAAAAAAAAGGGAAAAAGTAATTTGATTACTATTGTGGCACATGTATGTGTAGGTAGTACATTTTGTGTAGGTACCAGTTTTCTATTGGTTTTCTATAGATCAAAGAATGTTTATTGATTATTGATTCAGACACTATTTATCATAAGTTATTGTCAACGGAAAGCAGAGACATAATTTTCAACTTATGTTTTAGGAATATACACTGCTCAAAAAAATAAAGGGAACACTAAAATAACACATCCTAGATCTGAATGAATGAAATATTCTTATGAAATACTTTTTTCTTTACATAGTTGAATGTGCTGACAACAAAATCACACAAAAATTATCAATGGAAATCAAATTTATCAACCCATGGAGGTCTGGATTTGGAGTCACACTCAAAATGAAAGTGGAAAACCACACTACAGGCTGATCCAACTTTGATGTAATGTCCTTAAAACAAGTCAAAATGAGGCTCAGTAGTGTGTGTGACCTCCACGTGCCTGTATGACCTCCCTACAACGCCTGGGCATGCTCCTGATGAGGTGGCGGATGGTCTCCTGAGGGATCTCCTCCCATACCTGGACTAAAGCATCCGCCAACTCCTGGACAGTCTGTTGGTGGATGGAGCGAGACATGATGTCCCAGATGTGCTCAATTGGATTCAGGTCTGGGGAACGGGCGGGCCAGTCCATAGCATCAATGCCTTCCTCTTGCAGGAACTGCTGACACACTCCAGCCACATGAGGTCTAGCATTGTCTTGCATTAGGAGGAACCCAGGGCCAACCGCACCAGCATATGGTCTCACAAGGGGTCTGAGGATCTCATCTCGGTACCTAATGGCAGTCAGGCTACCTCTGGCAAGCACATGGAGGGCTGTGCGGCCCCCCAAAGAAATGCCACCCCACACCATGACTGACCCACCGCCAAACCGGTCATGCTGGAGGATGTTGCAGGCAGCAGAATGTTCTCCACGGCGTCTCCAGACTCTGTCACGTCTGTCACATGTGCTCAGTGTGAACTTGCTTTCATCTGTGGAGAGCACAGGGCACCGGTAGCGAATTTGCCAATCTTGGTGTTCTCTGGCAAATGCCAAACGTCCTGCACGGTGTAGGGCTGTAAGCACAACCCCCACCTGTGGACGTCGGGTCCTCATACCACCCTCATGGAGTCTGTTTCTGACCGTTTGAGCAGACACATGCACATTTGTGGCCTGCTGGAGGTCATTTTGCAGGGCTCTGGCAGTGCTCCTCCTGCTCCTCCTTGCACAAAGACGAAGGTAGCGGTCCTGCTGCTGGGTTGTTGCCCTCCTATGGCCTCCTCCACATCTCCTGATGTACTGGCCTGTCTCCTGGTAGCGCCTCTATGCTCTGGACACTACGTTGACAGACACAGCAAACCTACATGCCACAGCTCGCATTGATGTGCCATCCTGGATGAGCTGCACTACCTGAGCCACTTGTGTGGGTTGTAGACTCCGTCTCATGCTACCACTAGAGTGAAAGCGCCGCCAGCATTCAAAAGTGACCAAAACATCAGCCAGGAAGCATAGGAACTGAGAAGTGGTCTGTGGTCACCACCTGCAGAACCACTCCTTTATTGGGGGTGTCTTGTTAATTGCATATAATTTCCATCTGTTGTCTATTCCACTTGCACAACAGCATGTGAAATGTATTGTCAATCAGTGTTGCTTCCTAAGTGGACAGTTTGATTTCACAGAAGTGTGATTGACTTGGGGTTACATTGTGTTGTTTAAGTGTTCCCTTTATTTTTTTGAGCAGTGTATATAGTACTTTCATATGATGCAAAATGCATCGTACAGGGATGGTTTTTTGAAAACTTAATTTATGATAACACAAACATTTTGGACTAATAGCCTAATGAAACAGATACCAAAAGATAGTTTTGGGACATTTGGCCCTCAGAACCGCCTCAATTCGTTGGGGCATGGACTCTACAAGGTGTCAAAAGCATTCCACAGGGATGCTGGCCCATGTTGACTCCAATGGATGTCCTTTGGGTGATGGACCATTCTTGATACACCGAAAACTGTTGAGCATGAAAAACCCAGCAGCATTGCAGTTCTTAACACACTCAAACCGGTGCACCTGGCACCTGTTACCATACCCCGTTTCAAAAGCACTTAAATCTTTTGTCTTGCCCATTCACCCTCTGAATGGCACACATACACAATCCATGTCTCAATTGTCTCAATGCTCAACAATCCTTCTTTAACCTGTCTCCTCCCTTTCATCTAGACTGATTGAAGTGGATTTAACAAGTGACATCAATAAGGGATCATAGCTTTCAGCTAGATTCAGCTGGTCAGTCCGTGTCATGGAAAGAGCAGGTATTCCTAATGTTTTGTACACTGTGTATGTTATTCAACATCTCTTCAAATACACAGATATTTTGGCAGACATATTAGCTTCATAACCGGGACTTGTCGTATCTGTCTGTCCAACTATCCAGATGGGACAAATCAGCCAGACGTATGGGACAAGTCGGCCGGACGGATAGAACAAGTCGGCCGGACGGATAGGACAACCACTACAGAGTTCTAACAAAAAAATGTAATACAAAAATCAAACAGCTTTCCTTGCTAGTAAAATAATTGTCAGTGCACCAACAATGTATTTGTTATATTCAAAATGGGAAAATGGTCAGAGGTTGACCCTACACCTCTCTAGATGTGTTTTGAGAACATTTGAAAATGTGATCATTTGTGCTGGAGTTTCTTTCCTTTGAATTGGATTCAACCATTTGCTACTGTGCCTGCTGTATATGTAAACCTACAGTATACAAGCCATCACTCAGATGTACTGTATACCCACAGAAACAACATAAAGTATCTACCAGTAGCATTTTTCTTACCTTGCTAACGGGTCAGTGAAACACACCCAGTGTCACCGAATCACCCCTGTGGTTTCTGTTCTGTGGGATATTGCATCATTGCGTCAACTCTCAGCGGAGGGCTTGAGATCAACCATTTTGAAACAGAATGGAATGGCATTTGTGGGGCTGTGTGCAGTTTTGCGAATCTTGCATGCTGTTATACAGCTCAACATATAGATGATTAATTATGCAATTAGAGGTCTTGGAACATGGACATGATGCCAGCACAGAGAGCATGCAAACTTTCCAATGGCCAATTACATTGAAACCAGTTCCTGTTTCATTCAATGGTTCCCAACGTTGAGGCTTTTCTTTGGTGGAAAACTGAAGCACTCTTTACCCATTTCCGAACAGCATAATGTGTGTATAAGGTAGTAGTTGTGGAATTGTTAGGTTAGACTGGTTATTACTGCATTGTCGGAACTAGAAGCAAAAGCATTTCGCAACACTCGCATTAACATCTGCTAACCATGTGCATGTGACAAATAAAATTTGATTTGATAAACTATGGGGGTATGAAACCCAATGTCAAAACCCCATGGTCAGAACTGTGTTATTTGTTTCAAAACCACTCTCTGAACTCTCTCTTTTTCTCTTCCCAAAACTTATCAGGTTGCAGACAGCAGACCATACATTTCTCTAAGCCCAATGAGTTTCCATGGCGTTCCATAGAAGGGAGGCTTTACCAGAATCGTCCTAATTGTGTTAAGGCTGTGTCTTTGAAACATGGGATGGGAGTCTTTCTGTTGCCTGACATGATCTGGCTCTCCACACTCAGTCTGTCAGGAGAGAAAGAGGATGAGGAGGATCTCCTCCAGATTGGATAGTAATCAATGTATAGAGATGGATTTAAGATTACACACAGCTTTGGAGCTCATGAAGGCTCTCCATTTATGTTTTGGTTCCTTTATTGAACAGGAAGCACCTGCAAGAATAGCTTCACACACACTGCCCTACTTAGCTTGCCCTTATCAATACATATTTCAAATCAAATCATATTAGTCACATGCGCTGAATACAACATTTCACCTTACAGTGAAATGCTTACTTTACGAGCCCCTAAAAAAATACAGATAAGAATAAGAGATACAAGTAACAAGTAAATAAAGAGGAGCAATAAAAAAAAAAATATATATATAAAGGGGGGTGCCGGAACAGAGTCAATGTGCGGTGGCACCGGTTAGTTGAGGTAGTATGTACATGTAGGTGCAGTTAATTAAAGTGACTATGCATAGATGACAACAGATAGTGGCAGTGGTGTGGAGAGGACAGGGGTGGGAGGTGTGAATAGTCTTGGTAGCCATTTAACTAGATGTTAAGGAGTCTTATGCCTTGGGGGTAGAATCTGTTTAGAAGCCTCTTGGACCTAGACTTGGTGCTCCGGTACAGCTTGCCGTGTGGTAGCAGCGAGAACAGTCTATGACTAGGGTTGCTGGAGTCTTTGGCGATTTTTAGGGCCTTCCTCTGACACCGCCTGGTATAGAGGTCCTGGATGGCAGGAAGCTTGACCCCGGTGATGTACTGGGCCGTTCGCACTGCCCTCTGTAGTGCCTTGCGGCCGGAGGCCGAACAGTTGCTATACCAGGCAGTGATGAAACCAGTCAGGATGCTCTCGATGGCGCAGCTGTAGAACCTTTTGAGGATCTGAGGACCCATGCCAACTCTTCTCAGTCTCCTGAGGGGGAATAGGTTTCGTCGTGCCCGCTTCACGACTGTCATGGTGTGCTTGGACCATGTAAGTTTGTTGGTGATGTGGACACCAAGGAACTTGAAGCTCTCAACCTGCTCCACTGCAGCCCCGTCGATGAGAATGGGGGCGTGCTCTGTCCTCTTTTTCCTGTAGTCCACAATCATCTCCTTTGTCTTGATCACGTTGAGGGAGAGGTTGTTGTCCTGGCACCACACGGCCAGGACAGGCTGTCTCGATGTTGTCGGTGATCATCGGCAAATTTAATGATGGTGTTGGAGTCGTGCCTGGCCGTGCAGTCATGAGTGACCAGGGAGTACAGGAGGGGGCTGAGCACGCATCCCTGAGAGGCCCCTGTCTTGAGGATCACCGTGGCGGATGTGTTGTTACCTACCCTTACCACCTTGGGGTGGCACGTCAGGAAGTCCAGGATCTAGTTGCAGAGGGAGGTGTTTAGTTCCCGGGTCCTTAGCTTATTGATGTGCTTTTAGGGCATTATGGTGTTGAACGCTGAGCTGTAGTCAATGAATAGCATTCTCACATAGGTGTTCCTTTTGTCCAGGTAGGAAAGTGCAGTGTGGAGTGCAATACAGACGGCATCATCTGTGAATCTTTTGGGGCGGTATGCAAATTGGACTGGGTCTAGGGTTTCTGGGATGTTGATGTGAGCCATGACCAACCTTTCTAAGCACTTCATGTACAATCAAGGGATAGGGTGTAAAGGTTATCTGAGTTCAAGAAAAGCTGACAGTTAAAGCTATTGGGGCATCTTCATTAAGTATGCTCATACTGTATATTTTGGATGCGATTTGTAGGCGCAAAGCTTTATTAACTTTCAGATTGGTCATGTGAAGGAAGGATAAATATACAGTGCCTTGCGAAAGTATTCGGCCCCCTTGAACTTTGTGACCTTTTGCCACATTTCAGGCTTCAAACATAAAGATATAAAACTGTATTTTTTTGTGAAGAATCAACAACAAGTGGGACACAATCATGAAGTGGAACGACATTTATTGGATATTTCAAACTTTTTTAACAAATCAAAAACTGAAAAATTGGGCGTGCAAAATTATTCAGCCCCCTTAAGTTAATACTTTGTAGCGCCACAATTTGCTGCGATTACAGCTGTAAGTCGCTTGGGGTATGTCTCTATCAGTTTTGCACATCGAGAGACTGACATTTTTTCCCATTCCTCCTTGCAAAACAGCTCGAGCTCAGTGAGGTTGGATGGAGAGCATTTGTGAACAGCAGTTTTCAGTTCTTTCCACAGATTCTCGATTGGATTCAGGTCTGGACTTTGACTTGGCCATTCTAACACCTGGATATGTTTATTTTTGAACCATTCCATTGTAGATTTTGCTTTATGTTTTGGATCATTGTCTTGTTGGAAGACAAATCTCCGTCCCAGTCTCAGGTCTTTTGCAGACTCCATCAGGTTTTCTTCCAGAATGGTCCTGTATTTGGCTCCATCCATCTTCCCATCAATTTTAACCATCTTCCCTGTCCCTGCTGAAGAAAAGCAGGCCCAAACCATGATGCTGCCACCACCATGTTTGGCAGTGGGGATGTTGTGTTCAGGGTGATGAGCTGTGTTGCTTTTACGCCAAACATAACGTTTTGCATTGTTGCCAAAAAGTTCAATTTTGGTTTCATCTGACCAGAGCACCTTCTTCCACATGTTTGGTGTGTCTCCCAGGTGGCTTGTGGCAAACTTTAAACAACACTTTTTATGGATATCTTTAAGAAATGGCTTTCTTCTTGCCACTCTTCCATAAAGGCCAGATTTGTGCAATATACGACTGATTGTTGTCCTATGGACAGAGTCTCCCACCTCAGCTGTAGATCTCTGCAGTTCATCCAGAGTGATCATGGGCCTCTTGGCTGCATCTCTGATCAGTCTTCTCCTTGTATGAGCTGAAAGTTTAGAGGGACGGCCAGGTCTTGGTAGATTTGCAGTGGTCTAATACTCCTTCCATTTCAATATTATCGCTTGCACAGTGCTCCTTGGGATGTTTAAAGCTTGGGAAATCTTTTTGTATCCAAATCCGGCTTTAAACTTCTTCACAACAGTATCTCGGACCTGCCTGGTGTGTTCCTTGTTCTTCATGATGCTCTCTGCGCTTTTAACGGACCTCTGAGACTATCACAGTGCAGGTGCATTTATACGGAGACTTGATTACACACAGGTGGATTGTATTTATCATCATTAGTCATTTAGGTCAACATTGGATCATTCAGAGATCCTCACTGAACTTCTGGAGAGAGTTTGCTGCACTGAAAGTAAAGGGGCTGAATAATTTTGCAAGCCCAATTTTTCAGTTTTTGATTTGTTAAAAAAGTTGAAAGTTGAAATATCCAATAAATGTCGTTCCACTTCATGGTTGTGTCCCACTTGTTGTTGATTCTTCACAAAAAATACAGTTTTATATCTTTATGTTTGAAGCCTGAAATGTGGCAAAAGGTCGCAAAGTTCAAGGGGGCCGAAAACTTTCGCAAGGCACTGTATACTGGTGAGCCAGGGATGTGGGAATACAGTGATTCGGTAAGACCAGTCTGAATGAAAGTGAATTTCCATCATCGATGAGTCTATTTATAGTACAAGGGTTTACTACTATTGGCATGGATGTTGACTTGAAAATATAGAAGTCTTTCTTATTTAGTCTTAAAACATCTCTAGCCTTTTCAACATGTGAGTTCCAAAAATCGGTTGCCCCAGCGTGAGTTTTTTTTTATGCGTCTGATGTCAGGATGTACTCCCTGTTCCAAAATGTAATTGTTACGCAACAGGACAGTTAACCCAAGCTGCCCTCAAACCAAGGCACGCTGCCTGCTATTTATCTATAGGCTATGTTTCGACTTGTCAATTATTTTCTAACAAGTTTAATTTTTGAATTGAGGTGTGTTGCCTTCACTGTGTTCATACGTGCCAAAGGGGTAGAAGCTAATAATTCTATCTTTGGGGTTTTGCATGCGTTTACTGGGCTGCATTCATGATCTTGCATTATACATTTTGAGCTGATAAGTAGCTGGATTGAAATTCCAGTGGCAGAACATTCATATCTAAAAAGTGAACGTCTTTGGTCAAAAATCTACGTTCTCTCAACACTGACCATCAAATAAGGGAATAATTTATTCCGCACCCTCATCACCATAGTATCCTCTGATGTTCGCCCAAATCCGGAGGGGTGAGTGAGGCAAGAAATGATCGGTATTGCGCAGGGAAATTACCATGTCTTGAAATTGGGCAACCACAAAGATCTTAGATATCTTAGCAGGCGATCCATGACATGCACTGGAATGAAGTAGAAGCAATGGTAGTACAGCAGAGGTAATGCATTTCCCAGCATCTTGCCATACAGTCAGGAGAGTAACGGATTACATATAATCTGTTACTTGTAAGGGATTACAAAATAATTGTAACTGTAACCCGTTACGTTAAAAGCAAAAAATATTGTAATCAAATGACAGATACTTTTGAAAAACTTGACTTGATGATTACTTCGAAGATTGCTTTTAAATTTAGAAAGGATGTTTGCGATGTTTTCTCAATGACATTCAAATCAGAATTCAATTTTTTTTAAAGTTTGTTCCAACTGAGTGAGTCTGACCACAAGTCAGAGACCACTATGATGGCACACCAAATGCGTTTGATGAATTGCGGGAAAAGAGCATGAATAGGCTTTTGTAGGCTACAGTCCAAGCTATGTCTTCCAATGGTGCGACTGCTGTCGGCATCCACAGATTATTCAATTTGAATAAACTCTTGGAGGTAAGGATGACAGCAGTGGTGTAGTTTACGCCGATCTGGATATCACTGATTATTAATATCTACACACTGCATTGATGTGAATCACACTGCTGCTTTCTCATTTAGCTATTTGCGCCTTATAGATTGTGGTTGTTGTGGATGGCTGTTCACAAATCTAAATTTGAAACCAAAAATGGTTGAATTCAACAAGTTTAAGCTGCTATCAATCATTGTTTTTGAACCCAGTGGACAGCCAGTGAAAAATGCGCTCTTGCAGCAGCTGCATAATGTGGATCCCAGCCTATGGAATAAAAGTGGGACTTTTATTCTTCAATGTAATTCATACTGACAGGAAAAAAATCCATGGGCCTAATGGACACATGCTCAAACTCGCACACATTTTATATACTTAATTAAAGGGTCAATCTGTAGTTGCTATATCCATTTTTGTATTTATAAATTATATATATTTATGTAAAGATAGTATTATTATTATTATTATATGTAGTAAGCAAGGGGTTAGAAGAAGCCTACATAACCAACCCATAAAGTAAAATTTAATATCCATATATGGCCAGCTATGTAAACTTCAACATCGATTTATCCTGCAATAGATGTCGTTCAAATGGTAACATACATTTTTGTCTTCTTCTAATGGCTCTTAAGGGGAAAGTAATCTAAAAGTAACTGAATGTAATCAGATTACGTTACTGAGTTTGGGAAATCCAAAAGTTACATTACTGATTACAGTTTTGGACAGGTAACTTGTAATGGATTACATTTAGAAAGTAACATACACAACCCTGCATACAGTATCCTCAGCTGATGTTTGGAATAATACGGATTGATAGGACTCAAACCACACACACAGCCTACAGGAGACTTACTGACATGTTAACGGTAGGGAACATGTTGGATATCAGTGGAAATCTTTCTTGAGGAAACAAAACTCTGTGTGTCCTTGCTCTTTCCTGATCATCTGAATGAACTCACCTGATGTTAGATGCATTAGAGGCAAGTGATGATTAGCCTACTCAGTATAATCGTTTCATTTTACAATGACGTTCTTTTTTTCAGTGGGAAATCCCTATTTTCTTCTGTTATTTCCCACATAGCTTTTGTTTTCAAAGTCATTGATAATTTACGACCACTAGCAATGCTCTTAAAATTATCAATGAGGAACATTACAACATATTAGGACCGATGGGCCTGAGGCTTTTCAGTAGTACTGACTCAGAACCATCAATTATGTTACAATAAGACCATCTCTGCTCCTCCTCTGATCATTGGTTATCCCTCATTCCACCTGACACATGGCCACTTAGCAATTGAGACACCCGCCACAGGGATGAACCACTGAGCCAGACCGCCCTCCACAGGGATGGACCCCTGAGCCAGACTCCCCCTCCACAGGGATGGACCCCTGAGCCAGACTCCCCTCCACAGGGATGGACTCCTGAGCCAGACTCCCCTCCACAGGGATGGACCCCTGAGCCAGACCCCCCTCCACAGGGATGGACCCCTGAGCCAGACTCCCTCTCCACAGGGATGGACCCCTGAGCCAGACCCCTCTCCACAGGGATGGACCGCTGAGCCAGACTCCCCTCCACAGAGATGAACCCTTGAACCAGAGCCCCTCCACAGGGATGAACCACTGAGCCAGTGCCCCCTCCACAGGGATGAGCCACTGAGCCAGTGCTCCCTCCCCGGGGATCAACCACTGAGCCAGTGCCCCCTCCACAGGGATCAACCACTGAGCGAGAGTCCCCTCCACAGGGATGAACCACTGAGCCAGGGTGGTTAAGCCTCAGAGGGTCACTGGCCCCTGTTCCTGCTGGGTTTTACTGTTATAATATAGTGCAGAAAGGAAACGGCAGGGGTTCGTTTAACCATTTATCAGAAAACATGACAGTACATGCAATACGTTAGTCCTGGCATTAGGCTCTGGTCCTTCGGGGTAGCTCACTGCCAGAGCATGCATAATGTTAACATAATAATAATTACAGGCAGAGAGCAAGGTTTGCTATAGCGATTCCCCTGCAGGAAGGAAACACAGAACCAAACATGTGGTGGCTGGGGTGGGTGGTGGGAAAGCAGAAAACAGACATGCATGTGAATAACGCATTTTACACAATCCCATGTCACCAAGAACACCAGCGTGCAAGCAGCCATCAGAAAAGTGTGTGCAGAACCTGATGGACAAAATAGACCACCATATTTAACGTAGTGTTTGATCTAATTGGTGCAATATCAGCTGATGCAACACTTGGGTTTCCTGTTTGAACAAGCTGAGCTTGATTTATGGTGATCACCTGGTGACTTCAGACGGTGAATGTGGTCCCCTGGTGGCTTCCCGTTGACTTCTGTTGACTATTACACATTATTTTATCACAGCTGTAAACTTTGAAAAGGAATGCACATTTAACGAAGGAGATGCAGTGCATTGGATGAATCAAAAATATCCACAATGTGTTTTAATGCATCATTTGCTCTTGCAGATCATGTTGCATGTACAAATGTGCATTTGTACATGCAACCATGAACAATTGTCTGAGAAAAGGCAGTAGAATATTAACTACATTTGTTTTCAGAGAATGCTTGGCAACTTATGTTTTGTTTGAAGGCCAGTGTTGAGAAACATTCAATTATTGGTTTTGAGAAAAAATCCCTATTTTCACTTGCATTTTCTGACAAGCTGAGTCAGAATTAGCGTTTTCACTCTCTCCCCTCACTCCTTTGGCAACACGGACAAGGAGTTCAGATACTTAGAGCATCCATTCTACATAAACTTCATCAACTGTAAAATAGAACTTCCTCTTTTGTTATTTATATAATGTAGAAATACACTGTCTGTAATTTTGACTGAAGAGCTTAAAGAAGCATATCCATCTCTCTGGAGGTTATTAAAACAATGATACATCAGAGGCTGATCAGTAAATGTGTGCTTAAAGACATCATGTGTACGTTGTGTGGTCAGCAGCCTTGCTGTAAGGCTACAATTACAGTATGTCAGACTGTGAGAAATGTTATATGAAGGAGTGAGTCAGAGGTGTGCTATTTACCCTCATTAATAATACCATTAGCCCCTGACTCACTCCTTTATATAACATTTAGTAAGGGATTCGTGAGGCTGAAAATAGTTCTGATCGGTTCAATCTCTGTGTTGCAAAAAGAACAAGCGCTACTCTGCCAAATTCCTTGCCCATGGCTGTGGTTTGGACGAATGTCTAGACTTGATTACTTAATTGACTTTTACACGTTGCCTGGCCTTTGAAGGTTATCTAAGCATCTGTTGTGCCAAGTGGGACGGAAACTATGGTGAATGCTAAATGTTAAAATACAGGGCTAATGAAAGGCTGGAGTTGCTACGAACTTCTATCCTGACATGATGCAGTTCTCATTCTAAACAGAACTGTTTGAGAGGCCGGGACACAGTCCTACAGACGCTAGTTCGATTAGTAAACATATGACTAAAATGTGTACAAGGTGTAATGAGCAGGATATGGCTACTATACCTCAAACTTTAAATTGAAAGATAAAAACATATGCAGTGGTCCCATACCAGCCTGTCCTCCTATAGTTCCCCCTGAGCTGTCAGACCTGGTGTCACCAGAAAGCTGTGAACTTA
Organism: Oncorhynchus clarkii lewisi; assembly: GCF_045791955.1. NCBI lineage: Eukaryota > Metazoa > Chordata > Actinopteri > Salmoniformes > Salmonidae > Oncorhynchus > Oncorhynchus clarkii. The sequence continues at coordinate 48,273,567 of NC_092165.1, read as the reverse complement.
ATTGGGATAATGGCATCTGTCTCTGGTGACCTGAAGCTGGAGGACTCTCAGGTGGAAGCGAGGCTATACTGTTTCATGCAAAATAGTTCAGGAAGTAGCTCACAAGTCTGAGGAGTCAAATACTGTAGGCTGTTTTGATGTGTTGTCACGACTTCCACCGAAGTCGGCTCCTCTCCTTGTTCGGCGGTGTTCTGCGGTCGACGTCACCGGCTTTCTAGCCATCGCCGCTCCATTTTTCATGTATCCATTTGTTTTGTCTTGTTCCATACACACCTGGTTTTCATTACCCAATCAGTCCATATGTATTTATTCCTCTGTTCCCCATCATGTCTTTGTATAAGATTGTTTGTGTTACATGTATTTTGGAATTGTGGATATTGCTACGATCATTCAGTGTTTGGGCACATTTTATGTTACTTTGTGCTGTCATTTTGGACCGGAATAAAAAAAGTGCGCCTGTTCACTACACTCTGCTCTACTTCACCTACAATACACACTCCTAACATGTGTACAACTGATGGTTCAATAGAAGGTACTTAAAAGGGCAATCTGCAGTAGCTACATAAATTTTTGTACTTATAAATGAATGATATGTACCCAGTGATGATTGAATAACATAACTTATAAATGCCTCATGAGCTTAGTTCAACTGTTGTACCCCATCAGAACCCAGAATATAAGCTTGTTGTTCTCCAATGTTTGTAAACAAAGTAAATGTAAGCAAACACTGTATAGCCTCAAAACATAGTTAAGACTATAATTTTGATATCATGGACAGTCAGTCCTTGCATCCATAGTTCAGTCTATGAATTTGAGAATGGTTACATTTCTACATCCCTCAGCTTTATAGCAAAACAGTGGCGGAGAGTAAACTTTGTTATTGTTTCAACTGCTGATTGCTGCTTTAAAGTCCAACTGTTTGTAACCTACTTGTAATAGTCATCATAGCACAGTATAGAAATACAGTACCAGTCAAAAGTTTGGACACACCTACTCGTTCAAGGGTTTTTCTTTATTTTTTACAATTTTCTACATTGTAGAATAATAGTGAAGACATCAAACCTACGAAATAACACACGTGGAATCATGTAGTAACTAACAAAGTGTTAAACAATTTTAGAGATTCTTCAAAGTAGCCACCCTTTGCCTTGATAACAGCTTTGCACACTCTTGTCATTCTCTCAACCAGCTTCACCTGGAATGCTTTTCCAACAGTATTTCCAACAGGAGTTCCCATATATGCTGAGCACAGAAAACAGTCTATGACTAGGGTGGCTGGAGTCTTTGAAGATTTTTAGGGCCTTCCTCTGACCTTCCTCTGGTATAGAGATCCTGGATGGCAGGAAGCTTTGCCCCAGTGATGTACTAGGTCATTCGCACTACCCTCTGTAGTGTCATGCGGTCGAAGGCTGAGCAATTGCCATACCAGGCAGTGATGCAACTCTTGATGGTGCAGCTGTAGAACCTTTTGAGGATCTGAGGATCCATGCCAATTCTTTTTCCTGTAGTCCACAATCATCTCCCTTGTTTTGATCACGTTGAGGGAGAGGTTGTTGTCCTGGCACCACACGGCCAGGTCTCTGACCTCCTCCCTATTGGCTGTCTCATCGTTGTCGGTCTACCACTGTCGTGTCATCGGGAAACTTAATGATGGTGTTGGAGTCGTGCCTGGCCATGCAGTCATGAGTGAACAGGGAGTACAGGAGGGGACTGAGCACGCACCCCTGAGAGGCCCCAATGTTGAGGATCAGTGTGTTGTTACCTACCCTTACCACCTGGGGGTGGCCCATCAGGAAGTCCAGGATCCAGTTGCAGAGGGAGGTGTTTAGTCCCAGGGTCCTTAGCTTATTGATGAGCTTTGAGGGCACTATGGTGTTGAAGGCTGAGATGTCAATGAACAGCATTCTCACATACGTTTTCCTTTTGTCCAGGTGGGAAAGGGCAGTGTGGAGTGCAATAGAGATTACATCCTCTGTGGATCTGTTTGGGCGGTATGCAAATTGGAGTGGGCCTAGGGTTTCTGGGATAATTGTGTTGATGTAAGCTATGACCAGCCCTTCGAGGCACTTCATGGCTACCGACGTGAGTGCTATGGGTCGGTAGTCGTTTAGGCAGGTTACCTTAGTGTTCTTGGGCACAGGCAAGAACATCACTCTCCTTCTTGATCAAAAAGCCCTTACACACCCTGGAGGTGTGTTTTTGGTCATTGTCCAGTTGAAAAACAAATGATAGTCTCACTAAGCGCAAACCAGATGGGATGCGTATTGCTGCAGAATGCTGTGGTAGCCATGTTGGTTAAGTGTGCCTTGAATTCTAAATAAATCAAACAGTATCACCGGCAAAGCACCATCACACCTCCTCCTTCTTGATTCTCGGTGGGAACCACACATATAATCCATTCACCTACTCTGCGTCTCACAAAGACACGGCGGTTAGAACCAAAAATCTCAAATTTGGACTCATCAGACCAAAGGACAGACTTCCACTGGTCTAATGTCAATTACTCATGTTTTTTGGCCCAAGCAAGTCTCTTCTTATTATTGGTGTCCTTTAGTAGTGGTTTCTTTGCAGCAATTCGTCCATGAAGGCCTGATTCACACAGTCTTCTCTGAAAAGTTAATGTGAGATGTGTCTGTTACATTTAATTGGGCTGCAATTTCTGAGGCTGGCAACTCTAATGAATGTATCCTCTTTAGCAGAGGTCACTCTGGGTCTTCCTTTCCTGTGGCGGACCTCATGAGAGCCAGTTTCATTATAGCGCTTGATAATATTTGCAACTGCATTTGAAGAAATTTTCAAAGTTCTTGAAATGTTCCATATTAACTGACCTTCATGTCTTAAGAACAGCTCAAATAAGCAAAGAGGAATGATAGTCCATCATTACTTTGTCATAATATGGACTTTGTGTTTTACCAAATAGGTTCATCTTCTGTATACCACCCCTACCTTGTCACAACACAACTGATTGGCTCAAACGCATTAAGAAGGAAAGAAATTCCACAAATTAACTTTAAACAATTTAATTGAAATGCATTCCAGATGACTACCTTATGAAGTTGGTTGAGAGAATGCCCAGAGTGCTCAAAGCTGTCATCAAGGCAATGGGTGGCGACTTTGAAAAATCTCAAACAAATCAAAATATATTTTATATTTTGATTTGGTTACTACATGATTCCATATGTGTTATTTCATAGTTTTGATGTTTTCACTATTATTTTACAATGTAGAAAATAGTAAAAATAAAGAAAAACCCTGGAATGAGTAGGTGTGTCCAAACTTTTGACTTGGTACTGTACTTTTATTTATTTTAGTAAGAGAAATAGCTGGATTTAGGGAATAAAATAGTTGTTTTCTGTTCATAAAACAAAATTTGGTCAGTTGACTACAAAACATTCAACTTTTTTCATTTTTCATAAAGTGAAATGAGAAACAGTGTAGTGTGTTTTATGTCTGTGTTGTCTGGCGTTCACTTTACGGCTGTAACGCTCCCCCAACCATGACCGCATCCACAATCTACTCCAGAAGGATTATGGAAAAATTTTAATAGCTGATTCTGAGAGAAAACATCACTCGGCTTTAAACAGCTCAGTTACAATGTCTACACACTCTGTATTCTGCATCATAATCTGTATTTCTCTTCCCTATCTGGCCCCACAGAGGAAACAGTGTGGTTGTTCCCAAGTGGTTGTTAGGCTGAATCATGTCATACGTGTTGGGCAGGCACCTGAACAGTAGCATGGGATTTAGTCCATAAATAAAGGGAACAAAACGTGTCTAACACTATTGCCCCTTATAAAACAACCTCAAAAAAACGTTCCCTTTCCTTGGTAACCAACCACCTTCAAAACACCGAGCCCTGCCACCCCTGGCCCCTACTACCTGTAAAGACAGGCCTCAGGACTGGGGCATGTGACTTACAAGAGAACTGTGGTTAAGATGCCTTCCACACACATCACTGTCTTGAATCTATCATTCGTCATCTCCTTTCCCAGAAGTTTGTGACTTCGGCTGTAGACATTTACTTTCGTGCTTTGAATCTGCAGCAATTGGTCACACTGTGAGCTTACTGAAATAACATTATTTTAGAGAGGATTTCATTCCCGACTGATATATGTTAAGGACTGTATGTTATGAGTTAAGGTTATTGACTGTGTTAATAACTGTTCCATACAGTTACCCCAAGCTGTAGTCAAATGAAATGAATTACAGGCTTTGACAAATTACAGCATTGATTGACATTCACAAGGTCTAAACATACAGTCTAGCATGTTTAAAAACCAGAAACATACTTTATGACGATTTATTTTTGACAAAATAATTGGTTTTATAGACCAATTCCTGCTGCTCACAAATAGGCTCCTTTCTCGTGAAAATGAAAATATAAAAATGAAACAAAGAGCTCTTATACTTCTGGAAACTATTGTTGAAAAGCAAAACTAATTGGGCTAATTTCTTACATTATAATTTCATGATTCTCCAATCTGTTTCCTATCAATCCAGTATTTGAGTGTACACCATGGAGGTCCATGGAATATGTTTCACAAATTGGTATATGATTTAAAGGTATACTTTATGATTGTGTGAAATAATATTACATCTATACTCTGTATACCCACAAGGACACACAAATAATTATGGATGTTTAAACTTTAAATGACTCACGGGAGAAAATAAGGACTTTGACATCTCTGGACAATAGTTTGTTATGGTTGGATATAGAATAGTTATCTGTCAAGACTATTGATTGTCATTATTAAATGTGGGTTTGCTGGATTCAAGAGCTCAGTGTGTCTTTCTGGCTTTACTGGTTCCCTTATTGACCCATAGGCTTTCGTTCTAAAGCACAATCATCCATTATTTTTTAACAGCACCACACTGTACTATTGTAAACCTGAATCACATTTTAGATATTTAATCATGCAAAACAAATATATTTAAAAGATTTTTGTGCCTTTTATGTTTTTAAGTTTTTAATGATATTCATCACTGGGGATTTAGTGGTTTGGCACAAGTGGATACATGTATTTGGAAAACAATTCATGTCCAATAAATTATCCAATAAATTGTTGAATTTCACTTGAATATGGCAGGAGGCTGCTAAATGTATTTGGAAACTATGATGTTAATGAATTATGAGTTCTCTGTGTGAATCAAAACTATACATTTGGTATGAGCTTTTCCATTTATGAGTATCTTATTTTAGAGACACATTTATGAAAGCAATAAGGACCTCACATTCCCATGTAGGATTTTATATATTCAACAATCTTGTTTTGAAGCTTGTCGACTGGCTTCCTTGAGGTCTTCTTCCCCACTGTGCTATAGGTTGCCTCATTACATCACAGGAATTACACATCCTGCTGACAGGTCTCTCCACAGTGATCTGTAGTGTGTGCTAACTATCTAAACTCTTTGATGAGGACATGCACAAACACATGTTGCTCTAACTTAAACATATAAATGAAAGGTCTTGGAATAAACCGATGTTGGACTTGTGCTTTTTGCAAATTAGACTTAAGTGTTAACTTTCAAAATGGCACCCCATTTCAGATGTGGTGTCTGACAAGAGAGTTCACTTAAACAGCAAAGCAGGGGCTTAAAATGAGAAACATTTCTGAGTGACCTCAACACAGATGGAAAAGAATCTTGAATCTAGGTAAGTGTTGCCACATGTCCATGTTGACATCAAGAAATCACCATGTAACAGGAGAAACTAAGAGAAGCACATGCAATCTGATGCAGGACCCGATGACATTCAGAAATCAAATTATCATTCTGTCTCTGCAGTGATGGCGGATATTCAAATATCCAAACCAGTGAAAGATAGGGTTGCAAAATTCCGGTAACTTTACCCAAAATCCCCAACCTAGTGAGGGATCTAGTGGGGCAGACATCTGGAGTGTTCAAGGCCCTGTGAGATATGCATTCTTACATGTTAGCACAACCTCAAAAAGTAATATACCTCCAGCTGTCCAGAAATACGACCCTACTGTATGTGTTTGATGTATTTTCTTTTAAACGTTATGTTCAGTTCTATACTGTACTTTGGATATTGACTATAGAACGTTAACTTGGAGCATACATACAGTACCAGTCAAAAGTTTGGACACCTACTCATTCCAGGGTTTTTCTTTATTTTTTAAAACTATTTTCTACATTGTAGAATAATAGTGAAAACATCAACACTATGAAGTAACACATATGGAATCATGTAGTAACCAAAAATTGTTAAACAAATCAAATAATATTATATATTTGAGATTCTTCAAATAGCCACCCTTTGCCTTGATGACAGCTTTGCACACTCTTGGCATTCTCTCAACCAGCTTCACGAGGTAGTCACCTGGAATGCATTTCAATTAACAGGTGTGCCTTGATAAAAGTTAATTTGTGGAATTTCTTTCCTTCTTAATACATTTGAGCCAGTCAGTTGTGTTCTAACAACGTAGGGGTGGCATATAGAAGATAGACCTATTTCGTAAAAGACCAAGTCCATATTATTGCAAGAACAGCTCAAATAAGCAAAGAGGAATGATAGTCCATCATTACTTTAAGACATGAAGGTCAGTCAATCCGGAACATTTCAAGAACTTTTAAAGTTTCTTCAAGTGCAGTCGCAAAAACTATGATGAAACTGGCTCTCATGAGGACCGCCACAGGAAAGGAAGACCCAAAGTTACCTCTGTTGCAGAAGATAAATTCATTACATTTAACTGCACCTCAGATTGCAGCCCAAATAAATGCTTCACAGAGTTCAAGTAACAGACACATCTCAACATCAACTGCTGCAAAGAAACCACTACTAAAGGACACCAATAATAAGAAGAGACTTGCTTGGGCCAAGAAACATGAGCCATTGTCCTTTGGTCTGATGAGTCCACATTTAGTTTGGGATGAGTTCGACAGGCAGAGTGAAGGAAAAGCAGCCAACAAGTGCTCAGCATATGTGGGAACTCATTCAAGACGGTTGGAAAATCATTCCCCATTAAGCTGGTTGAGAGAATGCCAAGAGTGTGCAAAGCTGTCATCAAGGCAAAGGATGGCTATTTGAAGAATCTCAAAAAAATATATACATTTTGATTTGTGTAATACTTTTTTGGGTACTACATGATTCCTTATGTGTTATTTCATAGTTTTGATGTCTTCACTATTATTCTACAATGTAGAAAAAATTAAGAAATACCCTTGAATGAGTAGGTGTGTCCAAACTGTTGACTGTACTGTACATGCTTTTGTAGAAAACTCACCCCAGCAGTTGGTTATGAATTAAATAACACCACACAGCTAGGTGATCATGCTGGCTGGCAATAAAGCAACATTTCTTGATTTAAAATTTTCAGACACTTTTATCCAGAGCGACATACTCGCAGAGAGTGCATGCATGTTAATACTGGTCCCCCTTGGGAATTGAACCCACAACTACGATATTGTAAACAGCATGCTCTACCAACTGAGCCACACGAGTTTATCCATTATTTTACCAGGTAAGTTGACTGAGAACACGTTCTCATTTGCAGCAACGACCTGGGGAATAGTTACAGGTGGGAGGGGGATGAATGAGCCAATGGTGTAAAAAAAAAAAATATCTAAATTTACTCCACTCTTCGCTACCTACAGTTGAAGACGGAAGTTTACATACACTTAGGTTGGAGTCATTAAAACTCGTTTTTCAACAACTCCACAAATTTCTTGTTAACAAACTATAGTTTTGTCAAATCGGATGAATGAGCCAATTGTAAACCGTGATTAGGTGACCGTGATGGTTTGAAGGCCAGATTGGGAATTTAGCCAGGACACCAGGGTTAACGTCCCTACTCTTAGTATAAGTGTCATGGGATCTTCAATGACCTCAGAGAGTCAGGACACCCGCTTAACGTCCCATCCGAAAGACAGCACCCTAATCACTGCCCTTGGGTATTTGGATATTTGTTTTAGACCAAAGGAAAGAGTGGCTCCTACTGCCCCTCCAACACCACTTCCAGCAGCATCTGGTCTCCCATCCAGGAACTGACCAGGACCAACCCTTTTTAGCTTCAGAAGCAAGCCAGCAGTGGTATGCAGGGTACTATGCTGCTGGCATAGTTTAGAGAGAATGGTGTGTGGCAATGTCTGAAGAGAATCTAGCTATTTTCAGCCATGGATAACATTAGCCATTTATCTTCCTGACGCCTGGAAAGAGAAGCTACATGGCACAACCAACTGTATCTTTCACCTGAGGCTCAGAGGTGAGAGAGTTGAATGGTTGACTGACTAGATATTACTCTAACAATCACTACTCACATGGCCACCTCACAAAAGGGCTGTAAAGCTGCCACTGTGTTCTCAGAAACACCTAATTTAGCAATTCAGTAGCAAATGGGTCACGATTGACAACACGTGCTGCAGGGCTTTAATTAATGAGCTGCTTGTACATGTGTTGTGAAGGAAACTCCAGTTCAACTGCTTTGATTCATTTGGAAGAACATTGCCTCTGATAATGTACCCCAAAAGTTATGGTTATTATTAAAACATTGATAGCGATTCTATTTGTGGAGACGGTGGATAGTACACTCTTAGAAAAAAGGGTTCTTCAGCTGTCTCCATAGAATAACCTTTTTTGGTTCAGGGTACAACCCTTTTGGGTTTCAAGTAGAAACCTTTTGGGTTACATGTAGAACCATCTGTGGAAAGGGTTCTTTGTGGAACCCAAAAGGGTTCTACCTGGAACCAAAAAGGGTAATTCAAAGCGTTCTCCTATGGGGACAACCAAAGAACCATTTTAGGTTCGAGTGTCGTAGTGCTCCTCTGTTCCGGTGTGTCACAGTGGCAACTCTTACCGACCTGTTTTACTCAATCGGATTTTGATGGGTTTGGTCTTGCGTATTTTTGCAGCATAACTGAACACAGATTTTCCACTAAGATCTGCAGTGGATGAGTACAGATGTGGGATTTTAATTTGATCACTCTTTTGTTGCTGAGAATTTTCCTGCACAGTAGGATATACAAACTTGTAGTGTATTCAAAGTTTAAAAAAGCTTCTAAAGTGTTACGGTTTTCTTCGGGTGAGTCGGACCAAAATGCAGCGTGGTAATTTAGTTGAATCTTTCATAATAATGAAAAAAAACAAACAACACAAAACCCTAACAGCCTATACTGGTGCAAAACAAACACAGAGACAGGAACAATCACCCACGAAACACTCAAAGAATATGGTTGCCTAAATATGGTTCCCAATCAGAGACAACGATAAACACCTGCCTCTGATTGAGAACCACTCTAGACAGCCATAGACTATGCTAGATAACCCTACTAAGCCACAAACCCAATACCTAACAAAACCCCAGGACAAAACACACCACATACAAAAACCCATGTCACACCCTGGCCTGACCAAAATAATAAAGAAAACACAAAATACTAAGACCAGGGCGTGACATAAAGTTTGTAATTTCTACTTTAAAATGTAGAACTTGACTTGCCCTAATGACAAATGTATCAACCCCTACAAAAAAAGTAAATTCATTATAATCCACATAATAATTCACATGTCCTGTTGCTGCAGGATTATTTTACTGCTGTAGCAAACTGTCTTAAAGTCTGCCTTGGCCACATCCATTAGAGGAAGATTCCAGATTCTGGCTGTTGCCAACAGACTCATTCAGACCACATGTGCTGGAGATTGGAGAGCAAGGAAGCCTGTGAGCTGGAAGGACAACAGCAGAGAGAAACCGCTTTTAATGTTGTACTTTATTGAGAGAAGATCAGGATTTCAGAGTTGCTACCACCCCTCGGTACACTACTGTATTTGTTTGGTCTCTCCTTGAAACATTACACACCATCTTTGTTTACTCAACTCATTCCCCCGCGATGACATATCAACATTATACACCATGTTAAAAAACAGCTAAAGGGAAGAGTGGGGTAAGTTGAGCCACCCTGGTTTCTTGGAAACCATACACAAAACGTGTCATTGCACCAAATAAGTAGGGAGAGGTGATCATTTCACAGTCTGTGAAGGAAGAAACCACATACTGTAAAAAAAAGTGGTAAGCAAGTTAGGTCCAAAAAAATGATTTCCACCAAGTCAATGAATGTATTATGCTTCTACACCTGCATTGCTTGCAGTTTGGGGTTTTAGGCTGGGTTTCTGTACAGCACTTTGAGATATCAGCTGATGTACGAAGGGCTTTATAAATAAATGTGATTTGATTTGATTTAGAGGTTTCATGAAGCTTGTAAATACACCAAAGTAGATCATTTAAAAAAAATTATATACATCAGTTGGTGTCTCTATGAATTTCAATATGAGGTCCTAAACCTAGTATGAAAGTGCATCCTTGTAGCTGTGGGGGCTAATATAGTCAAAAGGTTTGCTTTGGGTTAAATTGAGTGAATGGCCAAGGGATAAGTTGAGCCAATGGCAAGTTAGATAAACATAATCTTCCCAGACGTAATGCAAGGCATTATCCAGGCCTGGCCTACGTTAAACTTTTTTTAAAGTGTTTAAAAAAAAGAAGAAAGTGTTTGTTAGATGTTAAGCCTGTGTTAAAAGTAGTGGTAATATTTAATTCAGTACAGACATTTCTAGGCAGCTCAACTTACCCTGTCCCTATGCTCAATTTACCCCATGCCCGGTGTAAATTGTGACATGAGACCATATTTTTTTCATGTTGACATGAATTCTGTCTATTTCCTATGATACACAACATCCTGTAATATATACGTAGATATATTTGTTATGAAGAATACTGTAGTATATTTCCCTTGACCTAGTGATGCTGAATGTAAAAAAAAATCTAAATTTACTCCACTCCTCGCTACCTACAGTTGAAGACGGAAGTTTACAGACACTTAGGTTGGAGTCATTAAAACTTGTTTTTCAACCACTCCACAAATTTCTTGTTAACAAACTATAGTTTTGTCAAGTCGGTTAGGGCATCTACTTTGTGTATGACACGAGTAATTCTTCCAACAATTGTATACAGACAGATTATTTCACTTATACAGTGGGGTAAACAAGTATTTAGTCAGCCACCAATTGTGCAAGTTCACCTACTTAAAAAGATGAGAGAGGCCTGTAATTTTCATCATAGGTACACTTCAACTATGACAGACAATATGAGAAAAAAAATCCAGAAAATCACATTGTAGGATTTTTAATGAATTTATTTGCAAATTATGGTGGAAAATAAGTATTTGGTCACCTACAAACAAGCAAGATTCCATACTTCGGTGCGAAAAGTGCAAATCAGTCCCAGAACAACAGCAAAGGACCTTGTGAAGATGCTGGAGGAAACAGATACAAAATATCTATATCCTCAGTAAAACAAGTCCTTTATCGACAGAAACTGAAAGGCCGCTCAGCTAGGATGAAGCCACTGCTCCCAAACTCCCATGCACATGGGGACAAAGATCATCTTTTTTGGAGAAATGTCCTCTGGTCAGATGAAACAAAAATATAACTGTTTGGCCATAATGACCATTGTTGTGTTTGGAGGAAAAAGGGGGAGGCTTGCAAGCTGAATAACACCCCTCCCAACCATGAAGCACGGGGGTGGCAGCATCATGTTGTGGGAGTGCTTGGCTGCAGGAGGGACTGGTGCACTTCACAAAATAGATGGCATCATGAGGAACAAAAATTATGTGGATATATTAAAGCAACATCTCAAGACATTAGTCAGGAAGTTAAAGCTTGGTCGCAAATGGGTCTTCCAAATGGACAATGACCCCAAGCATACTTCCAAAGTTGTGGCAAAATTGTTAAGGACAACAAAGTCAAGGTATTGGAGTGGCCATCACAAAGCCCTGACCTCAATCCTATAGAAAATTTGTGGGCAGAACTGTAAAAGCGTGTACGAGCAAGGAGGCCTTCAAAGCTGACTCAGTTAGACCAGCTCTGTCAGGAGGAATGGGCCAAAATTCACCCAACTTATTGTGGGAAGCTTGTGGAAGGCTACCTGAAACATTTGACCCAAGTTAAACAATTTAAAGGCAATGCTACCAAATACTAATTATGTATGTAAACTTCTGACCCACTGGGAATGTGATGAAAGAAATAAAAGCTGAAATAAATCATTCTCTCTACTATTATTCTGACATTTCACATTCTTAAAATGAAGTGGTGATCCTTACTGACCTAAAACAGGGAATTTGTACTTGGATTAAATTGTCAGGAATTGTGAAAAAACTGAGTGCGTTATGTTCAGTAGTTCCAAAATCCTCTGGTCAATTTGCAGAGAGCTACATCAATTTACAGAAATACTCATCATAAATGTTGATGAAATACAAGTATTATACATGGAATTAAAGATATACTTCTCCTTAATGCAACCATTGTGTCAGATTTCAAAAAAGCTTTACGGAAAAAGCAAACCATGCTATAATCTGAGAACGGCGCTCAGAGAACAAATACATATATCCGCCATGTTGGAATCAACAGAAGTCAGAAATAACATTATAAATATTCACTTACCTTTGATGATCTTCATCAGAATGCACTCCTAGGAATCCCAGTTCCACAATAAATGTTTGATTTGTTCGATAATGTCCATCAATTTTGTCCAAATAGCTACTTTTGTTAGCGCGTTTGGTAAACAAATCAAAACTCACGAAGCGCGTTCACTAGTTGCAGACGAATTGTCAAAAAGTTCCGTTACAGACCATAGAAACTTGTCAAACGATGTATGGAATCAATCTTTAGGATGTTTTTAACATAAATCTTCAATAATATTCCAACCGGAGAATTCCTTTGTCTTCAGAAAAGCAAAGGAACGGGAGATACCTCTCATGTGAAATGCACGTGACTGCTGGCAGACCTCTGACTCAAACAGCTCTCATTCGGCCCCACTTCACAGTAGAAGCATCAAACACGTTTCTAAAGACGGTTGACATCTAGTGGAAGCCTTAGGAAGTGCAAGATGACCAATATCCCACTGTATCTTCGATAGTTGAAAATCGACCAACCTCAGATTTCCCACTTCCTGGTTGGATTTCTTCTCAGGTTTTTGCCTGTTATATGAGTTCTGTTTTACTCACAGACATCATTCAAACAGTTTTAGAAACGTCAGCGTGTTTTCTATCCAAATATACTAATAATATGCATATATTAGCAACTGGGACTGAGGAGCAGACAGTTTACTCTGGGAACCTCTGGGCACCTTATTCATCCAAGCTACTCAATACTGCCACCCAGCCATAAGAAGTAATTAAATGTATTTGGCTAAGGTGTATGTAAACTTCTGACTTGTATACTGTATATGTGCAGCATTTATTATGGTAATAACAAAGATGAATTGTAGCAGTGTAAGAGCATTCATGATATTTACTGTTAGCACATGATTCACTGATAATCATCAGACATAAATAGAAGATTCACCGTGACCAGGGTTGGCGTGGGACGGTGGGAGGCAGTCTGTGTTACAGGCGGTATCCCTGGCTAGAAGCAGGCTAATCTCTCCTTCTGGGTGGTCACGTCACTGGGACTTGTCCAGCTCAGCTATCCACAGCTTCACAGAAGCCTTGGAGCAAACCATAAGTATTGGAGCTCCATTCTTCTTCTTGGGTGATGACAAACATATTGATACAAACGTTTACTATTTACGCCAGAAACTCAGTCAAGCTTTACCTTCAGCACATTTCAATTACAAGCCTTAAAAACAAAACATCCATCCATAGTGTTGTCTATTATTATTGACTTAATCTAAAATAGATAACATTACATAATTCTTCATAATATACAGAACGGACGGGCAATGGGGAGCAAGAGATGCGTTTCTTTTTCCAGTTACATTTCTTTCCGTCTCTGACACGTCCTTAGAATCATATGTGCATACGCAGCTGAATATGTTGAGTAAATCATCTACAATTCTTCTTCAGTTTCCTTCAGAGGAAGTGATTCAGCACAAGCCTTAATTTATATTACATTTATGTCATTTCATGTCTGTCAAATGCGCTTTAAATTGGATTATTTTCCATAATTCTTGTTTTCCCTCCATACTTCAATTTCCAGCTTCTGTCTAAACAATGATGTTGGGGTCAAGGGTCAAGGGAAATTTGTAATAGTTCCATAGAGGAGGTTTACAAAGATTGAAGTTAACTTGTTAACTGGGAAGAATAGTGATACAAGTAAGTACACTCTGCAATGAAAGTTCAGGTTCATGTAGGCTGCAGTACATAACGAGAACAGGTGTAACACTTAAGGATTCAACCCTTTATGAAAAGTAGATCATTATAAATCATCTCAGATTTGGAATACATGCAATTCTCTCACGACTCAGGATATGACCCAGATGCAGACACGGGAGGCAGATAGTACAGTTCTCAGATGATTTATTGTAAATAAGGGGTAGGCAAAGGGCAGGTTGAGGACAGACAGAGGTTCGCGATCAGGTCAGAGTCAGGCAGGTACAGGACAGCAGGCAGGCTTGGGGTCAGGGCATGCAGAATGGTCAGAACCGGGAAATACTAGGAAACAGAACTAGAGAAACAGGAAGGCGGGAAAGAACGCTGGTAAGACCTGACCAGACAAGACAAACTGACAACAGACAAACAGATAACACAGGCATACATACACAGGGGATAATGGGAAGATGGGCGACACCTGGAGGGGGATGGAGACAAGCACAAAGACAGGTGAAACAGATCAGGGTGTGACACAATTCACTTGATACTGAATGTGAGTAGGTGACCAACAATAATGCATATCTCGGAACTTGGTAAGTTCTGCACCAGGAGCAAAAATCTGACCATAATTCTATCCTCCTGATTCCTGCTCACAAGCAAAAACTACAGCAGGAAGTACCAGTGACTCGCTCAATACGGAAGTGGTCAGGTCACGCGGATGCTATGCTACAGGACTGTTTTGCTAGCACAGACTGGAATATGTTCCGGGATTCATCCAATGACCTTGAGGAGTATATCACCTCAGTCACCAGCTTCATCAATAAGTACATCGACGACGTTGTCCCCACAGTGACCATACGTACATATCCCATCCAGAAGCCATGGATTACAGGGAATATCCGCACTGAGCTAAATGCTAGATCTGTCACTATAAAGGAGTGGAACACTAATCCTGACGCCTATAAGAAATCCTGCTACGCCCTCAGACGAACCATCAAACAGTCAAAGCATCAATACCGGACTAAGATTGAATCCTACTACACCGGCTCTGATGCTTGTCAGATATAGCAGGGCTTGAAAACTATTACAGACTACAAATGGAAACCCAGCCGCGAGCTGGCAAGTTTTTTATTTTTATTTAACTAGGCAAGTCAGTTAAGAACAAATTATTATTTTCACTGACGGCCTAGGAACAGTGGGTTTACTGCCTGTTCAGGGGCAGACCGACAGATTTGTACTTTGTCAACTCAGGGATTTGAACTTGCAACCTTCCGGGTACTAGTCCAACACTCTAACCACTAGGCTACCCTGCCGCCCCAAAAGTGACGCGAGCCTACCAGATGAGCTAAATGCCTTTTATGCTCGCTTCAAGGCAAGCAACACTGAAGCATGCATGATGAGAGCACCAGCCATTCCGGATGACTGTGTGATCTCGCTCTCTCGGTAGCCGATGTCAGCAAGACCTTTAAACAGATCAACATTCAAAAAGCAGCAGGGCCAGATGGATTACCAGCAATGTACTCAAAGCATGCGTGGACCAACTGGCAAGACTCTTCACTGAGATTTTCAGCCTCTCCATGACCGAGTCTGTAATACCTGTAACGGTTGTCGTCTTCCTCTTCTGAGGAGGAGTAGGAAATATCGGACCAATATGCAGCGTGGTAAGTGTTCGTCATATTTATTACATAGAACCCAGAAAACAAATGAACAAGCGAATAAAGGAAAACCGAAACAGTCCCCTATGGTGAAAACACTGAAACGGAAAATAACCACCCACAAACATGAGTGGGAAAACAGGCTACCTAAGTATGGTTCTCAATCAGAGACAACGATTGACAGCTGCCTCTGATTGGGAACCATACCAGGCCAAACACATAGAATCCCCACCCCAACTCACGCCCTGACCAACCTAAAATAGAGACATACAAAAGGAACTAAGGTCAGGACGTGACAATACCTACATGTTTCAAACAGACCACCATAGTCCCTGTGCCCAAGGAAGCGAAGTTAACCTGCCTAAATGATTACCGCACTGTAGTCAGAAACCCTTGACCCACTCCAATTCGCATACCGCCCCAACAGATCCACAGATGACGCAATCTTAATCATACCTATGTGAGAATGCTGTTCATTGATTACAGCTCAGCGTTCAACACCATAGTTCTACCCAGATCTTACCTTGGAGGTGAGGAACCAACGGAAAGAGTATGATGAGTTATGTAACAAATGCAGGGTGGCCAACATCCGATATGGATTCCTCTTCCCAGCCCGGTTTAAGGTGACAGTCGAGGGTTCAACACGTATGTTTGACAACCCAAAAGAGGCCGATCTGTTCTTGTCAAGCAAGTTCCCTGGCTGAGGATACAGAACGGCTCTGTCAACCGGCTAAATTACCAAATACAAGCCAGGAATGTGTTTGAATTTCCTGCCTATATCTTTTCGATCAGAAGATCAGAAATTGGGACTTATATGATGGGTGAGATGTTGTGGCTTATATAACATTATTTAGCCTATCATGTTTTAGCACCACTCACCCCCTAACGTGAGAGTTAAGTGTTATTTAATGTTAGTTTATATGCGGAGCATCCATAGATGATGAGTTTGTTCAAGCTGTATGTCTAGACACCCTAAGGTTTGTGTGTTAGCCAAGGAGTGCTTTGTTTGGGGAAGTCACTCAGTAAAGGGACGGGAGGGAGGACGGGGTCTGTGTTTTATGTTCACATTTATTAATACAGGTGGCATGACAAGCTCCTGCATGGCGGGAGGTTTTTCTTTTGGCTTTTGTATGACAACAACAATTTATGATGTGAACTTCGTGGAAGATTGAACACTACTCCTGTATGACATCATCACACATGGCAGTATCTCATCCTAATTTCTTTGTATGTCATCAACAAAAAGTGACAGCATATTGATCAGAGTTCTGTTCGTTCTTTCCACTAAACCATCTGATTGTGGGTTGTATGGAGTGGTTCGTGTTTTGTTCATTTGTAAAAGATTGCACATCTCTCTAAAAAGACTATATTCAAAATGTCTCCCCTAGTCGCTATGGATAGAGCGAGGAAGGCCAAGCTTCAACACAAATTCCTCTACCAGTTTCTTGGCCACTGTTACTGCTTCCTGATTGGGTATGGCATGTGCCTCTGACCACGTAGTAAAGTAATCTGACACTACCATAATGTGTTTGTTACCGTGTCCCGTCTCTGTTAACGGACCCATTAAGTCTACAGCTATCCTCTCAAAAGGGCGGCCTGTGATAGAACTTGTCATGGGTGCTCTGGGGACTGGACCCTGTAACTTGCATGCAGCGCACTCCACGCAGCCCTTAAACCACTGCTTTATGGCTCTCTGCCAGCCTGGACAATAACATCTTGCTCTAATTTTACTGGTGAGTCTTTCAACTCCTAAAAGGTCTCCTGTTCTATCATTGTGGATAAAGGTAAGTATCTCATGTACGAGCTCATACCCCCTGTCCGGGGGTATCATCGGATGGGGCCGCAGTGTCTCCTGACCCCTCCTGTCTCAGCCTCCAGTATTTATGCTGCAGTAGTTAATGTGTTGGGGGGCTAGGGTCAGTTTGTTATATCTGGAGTACTTCTCCTGTCTTATCCGGTGTCCTGTGTGAATTTAAGTATGCTCTCTCTAATTCTCTCTTTCTTTCTCTCTCTCGGAGGACCTGAGCCCTAGGACCATGCCTCAGGACTACCTGGCATGATGACTCCTTGCTGTCCCCAGTCCACCTGGCCGTGCTGCTGCTCCAGTTTCAACGGCTATGGAATCCTGACCTGTTCACCGGACGTGCTACCTGTCCCAGACCTATTGTTTGACCATGCTGGTAATTTATGAACATTTGAACATCTTGGCCATGTTCTGTTGTAATCTCCACCCGGCACAGCCAGAAGAGGACTGGCCACCCCTCATAGCCTGGTTCCTCTCTAAGTTTCTTGCTAGGTTTTGGCCTTTCTAGGGAGTTTTTCCTAGCCAATGTGCTTCTACACCTGCATTGTTTGCTGTCTGGGGTTTTAGGCTGGGTTTTTGTACAGCACTTTGAGATATCAGCTGCTGCACGAAGGGCTATATAAATACATTTGATTTGATTTGATCTGATACAACCCCTCTCCAGATGGTGTCATCTGTCTCTTAGTTTTGACTCGCAAGGCATAACACCCCATATGCCCCCCACACTTGCTTGGAAGGCCTGAATTTTGGCTCCGATTGCAACTCCACAGGTTCTGCTGAGCTTTGCTCTAGCCTCTTTTTTCCATTTTTTTAACTGGGAGACCACTGGGTCTCTATCCTGTGCTTCCAAAAGGAAAGCTGCATTTCTGGGTACTGTTTTGCTTGTTTGAGCTCCAACCACAGGTTCAATAGTGACATCCCGAGGCTTGTTTATGATGGCTCTCAGATTGACAGTGGCCTCCTGTGAGACGGCTGTGTCCACACTCTCTGTCTGTGTGTGTAGGCGTGACACACCATCTGCTTAACTGTGCCGTCTCCCTGGCCTGTGGACAATATCACAGTCAAACTGATCCAGTTTCTCTAACCATCTAGCCAACTGTCCCTCAGGTTGTTTGAAGTTACTCAGCCACCTCAGTGAGCTGTGATCAGTCCTCAGTAGAAATTTCCTCCCCTGCAAAATGTGTTGGAAATGTTTAAGAAACACTACCACAGCAAGAAGCTCCTTCTTGGTAGTTGAATACCTGCTCTCCTGTTTTAACAGCGCCCAGCTTGCATATGCTATCACTCACTCTCTACCCTCATGTTTCTGGGAGAGGACTGCCCCTATGCCTATGTCAAATGCGTCAGTATCCATTATGAAATCTAGATTATGTTCCAGGAAAGCCAGTATGGGGGATGTGGTAAACTTGGACTTTAATTCATTAAAGGCCACTTCACATGCTGTGTTCCACTCAAACATTTCCCCATTATCTGTCAATCTGTACAAAGGCTCTGCCATAGCTGAAATATCTGGTCTGAACCTCCTGTAGTATGACGCCAGGCCTAAAAAGCTTCTTGCCTCTGTCAGTGACTGACTGTCTCTATTTTCATGTGGTCAGTGGACACTCCCTCGGCCGAGATGATGTGCCCCAAGTAGCTCACCTGCGACCTGAACAAATGACACTTAGATGGCTTCACCTTAAGTCCTGCCTGCTCCAATCTGCTGAAAACCTTGTCTAAACGCTTCACATGCTCTTAAAATTGTATTTAACTAGGAAAGTCAGTTAAGAACACATTTGTATTTACAATGACAGCCTACCCTGCCCAAACACAGCCTGGAATCGAACCAGGGTCTGTAATGACACCTTTAGCACTGAGAAGCAGTGCCTTAGACCGCTGTACCACTCAGGAGCCCATGATGACGTCATCTAAGTATACCAAACATGTTGTCCACTGTAAATCAGCCAAAACCAGGTCCATGAGACGCTGGAAGTTGCTCAACCCAAACCCCATGACCTGGAATTTGAAAAGTGCTCTCTTTGTCACAAAAGCAGTTTTTCAAGGAACCTCGGGGTGCATCTCGACTTGTCAATACACACTGGCTAAGTCTAAAGTGGAAAACCACTGAGCACCGGCAAGTGAGTCCAAGGTCTTGTTGATCCTAGAAAGTGGATAAGCATCTTTAACAGTGTTCACATTTAACCTTCATTCATCCACACATACCTGATTGAGCCGTCCTTCTTTCTTACTAACACCACTGGTGCTGCCCATGGACTGCTGGATGGGCTAACTATTCCCATTTATAACATGTCCTGCAAATGCTTGTCAAATTCAACAGGCACCCTCCTCAACGAGTGGGTCAGGCGACGAATAGGGCCAGCAAACTAGAGCATACAGGTCGCAGTGGTGGGTGGTATAAGGGGATTTGGTAACAAAACGGATGGCTCTGTGATAGACTGCATCCAGTTTGCTGAGTAGAGTGTTGGAAGCTATTTTGTAGATGACATTGCCGAAGTCGAGGATCGGTAGGATAGTCAGTTTTACTAGGGTATGTTTGGCGGCGTGAGTGAAGGAGGCTTTGTTGCGAAATAGAAAGCCGATTCTAGATTAGATTTTTGATTGGAGATGTTTAATATGAGTCTGGAAGGAGAGTTTACAGTCTAGCCAGACACCTAGGTATTTATAGTTGTCCACATATTCTAGGTCGGAACCGTCCAGGGTGGTGATGCTAGTTGGGCAGACGGGTGCGGGCAGCGAACAGTTGTAAAGCATGCATTTGGTTTTACTTGCGTTTAAGAGCAGTTGGAGGCCAAGGAAGGAGTGTTGTATGGCATTGAAGCTCGTTTGGAGGTTAGTTAGCACAGTGTCCAAGGAAGGGCCAGATGTATACAGAATGGTGTCACCTGCGTAGAGGTGGATCAGGGAATCGCCCGCAGCAAGAGCGACATCATTGATACAGTGCCTTGCGAAAGTATTCGGCCCCCTTGAACTTTGCAAACTTTGCCACATTTCAGGCTTCAAACAAAGATATAAAACTGTATTTTTTTGTGAAGAATCAACAACAAGTGGGACACAATCATGAAGTGGAACAACATTTATTGGATATTTCAAACTTTTTTAACAAATCAAAAACTGAAAAATTGGGCGTGCAAAATTATTCAGCCCCTTTACTTTCAGTGCAGCAAACTCTCTCCAGAAGTTCAGTGAGGATCTCTGAATGATCCAATGTTGACCTAAATGACTAATGATGATAAATACAATCCACCTGTGTGTAATCAAGTCTCCGTATAAATGCACCTGCACTGTGATAGTCTCAGAGGTCCGTTAAAAGCGCAGAGAGCATCATGAAGAACAATGAACACACCAGGCAGGTCCGAGATACTGTTGTGATGAAGTTTAAAGCTGGATTTGGATACAAAAATATTTCCCAAGCTTTAAACATCCCAAGGAGCACTGTGCAAGCGATAATATTGAAATGGAGGGAGTATCAGACCACTGAAAATCTACCAAGACCTGGCCGTCCCACTAAACTTTCAGCTCATACAAGGAGAAGACTGATCAGAGATGCAGCCAAGAGGCCCATGATCACTCTGGAAGAACTGCAGAGATCTACAGCTGAGGTGGGAGACTCTGTCCATAGGACAACAATCAGTCGTATATTGCACAAATCTGGCCTTTATGGAAGAGTGGCAAGAAGAAAGCCATTTCTTAAAGATATCCATAAAAAGTGTAGTTTAAAGTTTGCCACAAGCCACCTGGGAGACACACCAAACATGTGGAAGAAGGTGCTCTGGTCAGATGAAACCAAAATTGAACCTTTTGGCAACAATGCAAAACGTTATGTTTGGCGTAAAAGCAACACAGCTGAACACACCATCCCCACTGTCAAACATGGTGGTGGCAGCATCATGGTTTGGGCCTGCTTTTCTTCAGCAGGGACAGGGAAGATGGTTAAAATTGATGGGAAGATGGATGGAGCCAAATACAGGACCATTCTGGAAGAAAACCTGATGGAGTCTGCAAAAGACCTGAGACTGGGATGGAGATTTGTCTTCCAACAAGACAATGATCCAAAACATAAAGCAAAATCTACAATGGAATGGTTCAAAAATAAACATATCCAGGTGTTAGAATGGCCAAGTCAAAGTCCAGACCTGAATCCAATCGAGAATCTGTGGAAAGAACTGAAAACTGCTGTTCACAAATGCTCTCCATCCAACCTCACTGAGCTCGAGCTGTTTTGCAAGGAGGAATGGGAAAAAAATGTCAGTCTCTCGATGTGCAAAACTGATAGAGACATACCCCAAGCGACTTACAGCTGTAATCGCAGCAAAAGGTGGCGCTACAAAGTATTAACTTAAGGGGGCTGAATAATTTTGCACGCCCAATTTTTCAGTTTTTGATTTGTTAAAAAAGTTTGAAATATCCAATAATTGTCGTTCCACTTCATGATTGTGTCCCACTTGTTGTTGATTCTTCACAAAAAAATACAGTTTTATATCTTTATGTTTGAAGCCTGAAATTTGGCAAAAGGTCGCAAAGTTCAAGGGGGCCGAATACTTTCGCAAGGCACTGTATATACAGAGAAAAGAGTCGGCCCGAGAATTGAACCCTGTGGTACCCCCATAGAGACTGCCAGATGTCCGGACAACATGCCCTCCAATTTGACACACTGAACTCTGTCTGCAAAGTAGTTGGTGAACCAGGCAAGGCAGTCATTAGAAAAACGAAGGCTATTGAGTCTGCCGATAAGAATACGGTGATTGACAGAGTCGAAAGCCTTGGCCAGGTCGATGAAGACGGCTGCACAGTACTGTCTTTTATCGATGGCAGTTATGATATCGTTTAGTAACTTGAGCGTTACTGAGGTGCACCAGTGACTGGCTCGGAAGCCGGATTGCACAGCGGAGAAGGTACGGTGGGATTCGAAATGGTCAGTGATCTGTTTATTAACTTGGCTTTCGAAGATTTTAGATAGGCAGGGCAGGATGGATATAGGTCTGTAACAGTTTGGGTCTAGGGTGTCACCCCTTTTGAAGAGGGGGATGACCGCGGCAGCTATCCAATCTTTAGGGATCTCGGATGATACGAAAGAGAGGTTGAACAGGCTGGTAATAGGGGTTGCAACAATGGCGGGATAGTTTTAGAAAGAGAGGGTCCAGATTGTCTAGCCCAGCTGATTTGTACGGGTCCAGGTTTTGCAGCTCTTTCAGAACATCTGCTGTCTGGATTTGGGTGAAGGAGAAGCTGGGGAGGCTTGGGCGAGTAGCTGCGGGGAGGTGGGGGGGGAGCTGTTGGCCGGGGTTGGAGTAGCCAGGAGGAAGGCATGGCGAGCCGTTGAGAAATGCTTATTGAAATTTTTGATTATCATGGATTTATCAGTGGTGACCCTGTTACCTAGCCTCAGTGCAGTGGGCAGCTGGGAGGAGGTACTCTTGTTCTCCATGGACTTTACAGTGTCCCAAAACTTTTGGGGAGTTAGAGCTACAGGATGCGAATTTCTGCTTGAAAGAGCCTTTGCTTTCCTGACTGACTGTGTGTATTGGTTCCTGACTTCCCTGAACACTTGCATATCGTGGGGACTATTTGATGCTATTGCAGTCTGCCACAGGATGTTTTTGTGCTGGTCAAGGGCAGTCAGGTCTGGAGTGAACCAAGGGCTATATCTGTTCTTAGTTCTGCATTTTTGAACGGGGCATGCTTATCTAATATGGTGAGGAAATTACTTTTAAAGAATGACCAGGCTTCCTCGACTGACGGGATGAGGTCATGATCTGTCACATGATTTAAGTATATATACACCTGTTCTGAAAGGCCCCACAGGCACAAACCCAACTCCTCTCATCACCCCGAGTTCACCATCCCCACAGTGAAGCATGGTGGTGGCAGCATCATGCTGTAGGGATATTTTTCATCGGCAGAGACTGGGAAACTGGTCAGAATTTCGGAATGATGGATGGCGCTAAATACAGGGAAATTCTTGAAGGAAACCTGTTTCAGTCTTCCAGAGATTTGAGACTGGGATGGAGGTTCACCTTCCACCAGGACAATGACCCTAAGCATACTGCTAAACAACACTCAAGTGGTTAAGGGGAACATTTAAATGCCTAGTCAAAGCCCAGACCTCAATCCAATTGTGAATCGGTGGACTGCTATACATCAGCGGAACACATCCAACTTGAAGGAGCTGGAGCAGTTTTGCCTTGAAGAATGGGCAAAAATCCCAGTGGCTAGATGTGCCAAGCTTATAGAGACATACCCCAAGAGACTTGCAGCAGTAATTGCTGCAAAAGGTGGCTATACAAAGTATTGACTTTGGGGGAGTGAATAGTTATGCACGCTCAACTTTTCTGTTTTTTGGCTTATTTCTTGTTTGTTTCACAATAAAAAATATTTTGCGTCTTCAAAGTGATAGATAGGTGTGTTGTTCAAATCAAATGATACAAACCCCCCAGAAATCTATTTGAATTCTAGGTTGTAAGGCAACTAAATAGGAAAAATGCCAAGGGGGGTGAATACCTTCGCAACCCATTGTAGTTGACGTGCTAATCCCACTGCTGCCACCAATTTGTAACAAACTTGTAAGGCCACTGAAACTCGCACGTTGTTGTAACGGCTGTCGTCGTCAGATGAGGAGGAATCAGACCAAAGCGCAGCGTGGTAAGTGTTCATGACTTTTTATTTGAACTGAACACTAAACAAAAATAACAAAGTGAATAAACGAAACCGAAACAGTCCTGTCAGGTGCAAAACACTAAACAGAAAACAATCCCGCACAAAAATAGGCAAGCCTAACAGGCTTAAATAGACATGAATCAAGAAACATAATAAGCGACAGGTGCAACCAATAAGACCAAACGAACAGAAAAGGAAAAAAAGATCGGTGGCGGCTAGTAGACCGGCGACGACGACCCCCGAGCGCCCGCCCTGAGTTGTGACAGTTGTTTGTTGACTAGTGTAAACAGTCTAAGACACTGATTTCCCATGGAATAATAGTTGATAGTTTATTTATTTTTATTACTCTCCCTCAGCATCCTCACATAGAGCAACTCATTTGCATAACATTGTGTGATAGGCTGAGAGATTTTCGAATGTGTAAAACATTACATTATGTTTCAAAAGAGACAAGCATAAAAAGATTTAGAATTAGATTTTTCCTAGGTGCTTGAAGATAGGCCCACCTGAAATAACAGATTTATTTACAACCTGTGATTGATTTTACAACCGTCCCAAGAAAGATTGGATGTTGGAATGAATAGGTAGCATGTTATGAGAGTACAATTAATTACATTGACAGAGGTTGTTTTATAAGGAAAGCTCCAATATTGGTTTATCAGTGACTGAACGTTCATGACTATTCCACCCATCAAGGGAATCAAAATTCAAGAGTTTAAATTCACTACCAAAATTCAAAGCTCTAGATTGTGAAGCTTTCCTATAGCTGCCCCAATGCAGAGGCATTAAATCAATCACGTTAGAAATAGCCACTATTTCAAGAGTCATCAGGAAACTATTTTCCTACTATTTGAACAAGGATAGTGACCAACCTTATCTGACCTCCATAACCACAACGTGACCAAAACAAATCATTGTGACCTGCTTTTCCGCCTAGAAGAGAACAAACATGATCAGATTAATGATAGTGTGAAATGACATGAAAAGTGCTAAACCAGGAGTGAGAGAGTGGAACATTTCTAAGTCTCATGTCTGGTGAATGTGCCATCTCCGCAGGAGTGCATTTCCCTGTGTTGCTCAGACACACAAACGCGCGCGCGCACACACACAAACGTGCACGCGCACATGCACACGCACACACACACACACACACACACACACACACACACACACACACACACACACACACACACACACACACACACACACACACACACACACACACTCACAGCCAGTTCCTGAGATCCATCTGTATTGGCATGGGGCTGGAGAGATGACCAGAACCCTGACCCCTTTCTTCCACTCAAACACACATCTGGTATGTATATATTACACTGTATGTTCTTAATATATATTAATGATGATAATGGAGGCTAATAGAATTACCTTATTTGACGGGATGTAGTAACCATGAGGATTACATAGTCAATTAGGGGAATGCTCATGTCAGATGGAAAATATCAGCATATTCATGTAGCTTGATTCACTTTGCATCTGTAAAGTGTCCAAGCTGTGTCTCATGTCAAAATACTTCCCATTTATCATCACTGGGGAGGATGTCTTCCTAAAGGATCCAGAATATCATCTGAGTTACAAAGACCCTCAAACTCGACACCATAACATCAAATAATTTCAAACATATACATTTCAAACACCTTCACACAACAAATCAATATCAAAACATACAGATTGGCATAGGTTCTCAACAATATTTCACCGTTGTTTGATTGATTTATTCTGTGGGGCAAAATCTGGATGGTCACTTTGTCTATCTAGCATGTATTTATTCTTGTTGTTTAGTGGTGTTTCATGTTGTTTTCCAAAGGGAGTATATATTAGGGTACCATCCATCCGACTACAGGCTCCTGTCCTCTCCCCCTCGTGGTCATCTGCTGAATTAGTCTCCTCTGTTGCTGAGGTTCATGGGAAAGAAGGGTTGTATTTACAGGAGATTTATTGGAGGTTTTGAACAAACACTGGAAACACCTCAACTGGATTTGATATTAAGCTGGAGTCTAATCAGACACTTGTGAATGAATACACAGATTCAGTAGAAATAGCCACCAACTGAAGAACCGGCAGACAGCAAAAGTGCTGTTTCGTAGCCACTGGAAACATACAGGGTGCTTTTTATCATGAGACAAATAGTAAATCATGAAAACACAACTAAAACTCTGTTGTACCTGCTTATGAAACAAGATCCTGGATAATATATTTAGTCGATTTTCTGATGCAAACTAAAGTCAGTGGTTCCTTAACTCTCTGCTGACCTTAATTTCTGAATACAACAACACAGCTCTGAGCTCTGAGCTCTGAACTTTGAAAAACAAACAGAAATTCTGGTTCATTAAGATAGCTAAACTTTGATATGTGTTTGTGGTTGAGTCAATTAGACAACGCCAATTTCAAGCTTATCTTAAAAAAATTAAGTTATTTTTAGAATATTTTGTCAAGTACAGCTGGCTAACTAATTGATTCTGCTTTATTGTATACCCCTCTGCACTGTGGAAATATACAGTGCCTTGCGAAAGTATTCGGCCCCCTTGAACTTTGCCAACTTTTGCCACATTTCAGGCTTCAAACATAAAGATATAAAACTGTCTTTTTTTGTGAAGAATCAACAACAAGTGGGACACAATCATGAAGTGGAACGACATTTATTGGATATTTCAAACTTTTTAACAAATCAAAAACTGAAAAATTGGGCGTGCAAAATTATTCAGCCCCTTTACTTTCAGTGCAGCAAACTCTCTCCAGAAGTTCAGTGAGGATCTCTGAATGATCCAATGTTGACCTAAATGACTAATGATGATAAATACAATCCACCTGTGTGTAATCAAGTCTCTGTATAAATGCACCTGCAACTGTGATAGTCTCAGAGGTCCGTTAAAAGCGCAGAGAGCATCATGAAGAACAAGGAACACACCAGGCAGGTCCGAGATACTGTTGTGAAGAAGTTTAAAGCTGGATTTGGATACAAAAAGATTTCCCAAGCTTTAAACATCCCAAGGAGCACTGTGCAAGCGATAATATTGAAATGGAAGGAATATCAGACCACTGAAAATCTACCAAGACCTGGCCGTCCCTCTAAACTTTCAGCTCATACAAGGAGAAGACTGATCAGAGATGCAGCCAAGAGGCCCATGATCACTCTGGATGAACTGCAGAGATCTACAGCTGAGGTGGGAGACTCTGTCCATAGGACAACAATCAGTCGTATATTGCACAAATCTGGCCTTTATGGAAGAGTGGCAAGAAGAAAGCCATTTCTTAAAGATATCCATAAAAAGTGTTGTTTAAAGTTTGCCACAAGCCACCTAGGAGACACACCAAACATGTGGAAGAAGGTGCTCTGGTCAGATGAAACCAAAATTGAACTTTTTGGCAACAATGCAAAACGTTATGTTTGGCGTAAAAGCAACACAGCTCATCACCCTGAACACACCATCCCCACTGTCAAACATGGTGGTGGCAGCATCATGGTTTGGGCCTGCTTTTCTTCAGCAGGGACAGGGAAGATGGTTAAAATTGATGGGAAGATGGATGGAGCCAAATACAGGACCATTCTGGAAGAAAACCTGATGGAGTCTGCAAAAGACCTGAGACTGGGATGGAGATTTGTCTTCCAACAAGACAATGATCCAAAACATAAAGCAAAATCTACAATGGAATGGTTCAAAAATAAACATATCCAGGTGTTAGAATGGCCAAGTCAAAGTCCAGACCTGAATCCAATCGAGAATCTGTGGAAAGAACTGAAAACTGCTGTTCACAAATGCTCTCCATCCAACCTCACTGAGCTCGAGCTGTTTTGCAAGGAGGAATGGGAAAAAAATGTCAGTCTCTCGATGTGCAAAACTGATAGAGACATACCCCAAGCGACTTACAGCTGTAATCGCAGCAAAAGGTGGCGCTACAAAGTATTAACTTAAGGGGGCTGAATAATTTTGCACGCCCAATTTTTCAGTTTTTGATTTGTTAAAAAAGTTTGAAATATCCAATAAATGTCATTCCACTTCATGATTGTGCCCCACTTGTTTTTGATTCTTCACAAAAAAATACAGTTTTATATCTTTATGTTTGAAGCCTGAAATGTGGCAAAAGTTCGCAAAGTTCAAGGGGGCCGAATACTTTCGCAAGGCACTGTATATGCAACCATCTCTTTCTGATATGACATTTTCATCACATACCAGACCTGGCTTTCCATAAATAAATCAAAACAAGAAAATGGTGCCATATGGGTTGCTTAATGTAAGGAATTTGAAATGATTTATACTTTTACTTGTGATGCTTAAGTATATTTTAGCATTACATTTACTTTTGATACTTAAGTATATTTAAAACCAAATACTTTTAGACTTTTACTCAAGTAGTATTTTACTGGGTGACTTTCACTTAAGTCATTTTCTATTACGGTATCTTTACATTTACTCAAGTATGACGACCGGGTACTTCTTCCACCACAGGACGAGACTTACCATTACTTCCAGTCTGGTAATACAATCAATCACTGAAGCTCTGCAAAGATTATGTGTTATTGCTGGCTTTGGTTTTATTATTGTTTACTTTCACCACCAATTTATTGTCGTCATTTCACTTCAACCCCAACGCCATTATAAATACATTCGAAGAAATATGATAATATTATTTCATTGTTTTCTGCGGTGGCAAGCCCTACTTCTGCCTAGTGCCAGAATAGTAGGAAAGATCAGG
This sequence comes from Oncorhynchus clarkii lewisi, assembly GCF_045791955.1. Classification (NCBI taxonomy): domain Eukaryota; kingdom Metazoa; phylum Chordata; class Actinopteri; order Salmoniformes; family Salmonidae; genus Oncorhynchus; species Oncorhynchus clarkii. The sequence continues at coordinate 48,244,641 of NC_092165.1, read as the reverse complement.
GAGTTCTTTCGACAGGTCCAAGATAAACAAGGAAATATAATGATCTTCCCAGGTGATTCTATGTTTGGTGAAAACAGTAGGGCCCTCAGGCATAGAAACGTCAAATCCCAAGCTTGGGCTGCAGTGGTGAAGCATTTACGCTGCTACCACTTCAAGATGAAAGATTTTAAACACATTTCATACAAACATCTCAGTGAATTGTCCGTCAAATTAAAACAGAGTACTGTGATGGCTTAGTAAACAGTATTGAAAAGATCTTACCTCAAAAACAAAACACATGAAGTAGTAAGACATGTTAGCTGTACCAAGAAGATTGAATAGTTTTTAGCAAATGACAAAAACATAATTTACTGCCAGTGTCACTACAATGACACTGGCATTTTATGTATCCTGTGGAAAGTAATCTCCAAACTGCCAGAGTAAGGAACGTTTCAAATGCTGGAAGCAGACATCTGTATTCTTTATTGTGCTCTCTCCACGTTTTCAGTTTGGCATTATCCTTTTTTCCCAGTTACTTTATGGGGTATTAGAGCATACACTTAATTCAAACTAATGGCTGCATCTTGAATTTCGACAGAGAGTCGAGGAAAATATTTTGTGACTTAGGAGTAGACTTTCCCATCTTAGACGTTGCACATACTATACAGTCTAGAGTAAATACTTTTACTGACATAACATGAGATTATATGACCTCTAAACTCCATCTTTGATGCACAGTGGGTCTCTAAGCCTGACAATCCCTCTCTTTTACAGATCCATACATGATGCTCCAGTTGATCGGGTAACCTAGAAACTACTTTGTCTACTCTGGACCAAGTAATCACTTGAGTAACGGCAGGCATAACTCTAGCTTGCTCATAAATCATGTACTGATGCCAAAAGAAAATTTGCATGAAAGACTGAGATTTGCGAGCATTTCCTCTACCCTCTGTGCTTAAGTGGTTACACAGCAATATGACATCATAAGAAACGCACAGACGGTGAGCATCTTCACGTCTGTCTCCGTGGCTTTGGGCCTTTGGCACCCTGCATGTCTACGGGGTTCCAACGTTTAGCTACTCTCTGTGGTTATTTTTATGGTTTCTGCAGCTGTCTAAGATATCTATGACATATCTTGCCTGGGGGCTATAGGTCATTTACACCAGCATGAGCCCATATCTTCACGCTCACCACACCTCTACACATGGAGGGAAGAAGAATAAGAGACTTACCAGAGGATGTAAGAGCCAAGACCAATCTGTGTCTCCTTACTGTGTTCACACATTGTTATGTGGGGTGAGCTCATCGGTCTGTCTGTAGAGTGTGCAGACAACCTGGAGCTTTGGGCTGGTGCTGTCAAGCTGAGGCAGACAACCTGGTGCTTTGACTTTGTGCTGCCAAGCTGAGGCAGACAACCTGGTGCTTTGACTTTGTGCTGCCAAGCTGAGGCAGACAACCTGGTGCTTTGACTTTGTGCTGCCAAGCTGAGGCAGACAACCTGGTGCTTTGACTTTGTGCTGCCAAGCTGAGGCACACAACATGGTGCTTTGGCCTGGTGCTGCCAGGCTGAGGCAGACAACCTGGTACTTTGGCCTGGTGCTGCCAGGCTGAGGAAGACAACCTGGTGCTTTGGCCTGGTGCTGCCAAGCTGAGGCAGACAACCTGGTGCTTTGACTTTGTGCTGCCAAGCTGAGGCAGACAACCTGGTGCTTTGGCCTGGTGCTGCCAGGCTGAGGAAGACAACCTGGTGCTTTGGCCTGGTGCTGCCAGGCTGAGGCAGACAACCTAGTACTTTGGCCTGGTGCTGCCAGGCTGAGGAAGACAACCTGGTGCTTTGGCTTTGTGCTGCCAAGCTGAGGCAGACAACCTGGTGCTTTGGCCTGGTGCTGCCAAGCTGAGGCAGACAACCTGGTGCTTTGGCCTGGTGCTGCCAAGCTGAGGCAGACAACTTGGTGCGTTGACTTTGTGCTGCCAAGCTGAGGCAGACAACCTGGTGCTTTGACTTTGTGCTGCCAAGCTGAGGCAGACAACCTGGTGCTTTGACTTTGAGCTGCCAAGCTGAGGCAGACAACCTGGTGCTTTGGCCTGGTGCTGCCAAGCTGAGGCAGACAACCTGGTGCTTTGGCCTGGTGCTGCCAAGCTGAGGCAGACAACCTGGTGCTTTGGCCTGGTGCTGCCAAGCTGAGGCAGACAACCTGGTGCTTTGACTTTGTGCTGCCAAGCTGAGGCAGACAACCTGGTGCTTTGGCCTGGTGCTGCCAAGCTGAGGCAGACAACCTGGTGCTTTGGCCTGGTGCTGCCAAGCTGAGGCAGACAAATTGGTGCTTTGGCCTGGTGCTGCCAGGCTGAGGAAGACAACCTGGTGCTTTGACTTTGTACTGCCAAGCTGAGGCAGACAACCTGGTGCGTTGACTTTGTGCTGCCAAGCTGAGGCAGACAACCTGGTGCTTTGACTTTGTGCTGCCAAGCTGAGGCAGACAACCTGGTGCTTTGGCCTGGTGCTGCCAAGCTGAGGCAGACAACCTGGTGCTTTGGCCTGGTGCTGCCAAGCTGAGGCAGACAACCTGGTGCTTTGACCTGGTGCTGCCAAGCTGCGACAGACACCCTGGTGCTTAACTGAGACACCCTGGTGCTGCCAAACTGAGACACTGTGGTGCTTTGGCCTGGTGCTGCCAATCTACTGCTGGATGGCGGTGACAGTAGAATTCATTCTCAAGTAAATCACTAAAATATATGTCCGTCTTATCCCACCCTTGGTATGCTCTCTGGGAGATTACTGGCTTCGTCCTTTATTTTACCAAGGATAATACACATCCTTACATTTTGAAATATCCCTATTGACTATAACTACTTTATTGAGAAAAAGTGTACTTACTTTGCCTGTAATACATTATGTGATTGTTCTACCTAGCTACATGATATGACCAAAAGTATGTGGACTTTATGTGCTCGTCGAACATCTCCTTCTAAAATCATGGGCATTAATATGGAGTTGGTCCCACCTTTGCTGCTATAAGAGCCTCCCCTCTTCTGGGAAGGCTTTACACTATATGTTGGAACATTGCTGTGGGGACTTGCTTCCATTCAGCCAAAAGAACATTAGTGAGGTCGGGCACTGATGTTGGAACCCCGACTGGCTTGCAGTCACCATTTCAATTCATCCCAAAGGTGTTCGTTGGGGTTGAAGTCAGGGCTCTGCTCAGGCCAGTCAAGTTCTTCCACACCGATCTCAACAAATCATTTTCTGTATGGACCTCACTTTGTGCACAGGGGCATTGTCATTCTAAAAAAGGAATGGGCCTTCCCCAAACTGTTGCCGCAAAGTTGGAAGCACAGAATCGTCTAGAATGTCATTAATTATATGCTGTAGCGTTAAGATTTCCCTTCACTGGAACTAAGGTGCCTAGCCTGAACCATAAAAAACAGCCCCAGGCCATTATTCCTCCTTCACCAAACTTTACAGTTGGCACTATGCATTCGAGCAAGTAGCGTTCTCCTGGCATCCAAACCCAGATTCATCAGAGTCCAATGGCGGCAAGCTTTACATCACTCCAGCCAATGCTTGGCATTGCACATGGTGATCTTAGGCTTGCGTGTGGCTGCTCGACCATGAAAACCCATTTTATGAAGCTCCAGATGAACGTTGCTCCAGACGTTGCTTCAAGAGGCAGTTTGGAACTCGGTAGTGATTGTTGCAACCGAGGACAGAATATATTTTTACACGCTACGCGCTTCAGCACTCGGTGGCCCCATTCTGTGAGCTTGTGTGGCCTACCACTTCGCAGATGAGCCGTTGTTGCTACTAGACGTTTCCACTTCACAATAACAGCACTTACAGTTGACCAGGGCAGCTCTAGCAGGGCAAAAATTTGACATACTGACTTGATGGAAAGGTGGCAGCCTATGACGGTGCCACGTTGAAGTCACTGAGCTCTTCAGTAAGGCCATTCTACTGCCAATGTTTGTCTATGGAGATTGCATGGCGGTGTGCTCAATTTTATACATCTTTCAGCAATGGGTGTGGCTGAAATAGCCAAATCCACTAATTTGAAGGAGTTTCCGCATACCCTTGTATATATAGTGTATCTTAAGATGAATGCACTAACTGTAAGTCACTCTGGATAAGAGAGTCTGCTAAATTACTAAAATGTCAAATGTAAATGTCATACATCACATTAAAAATGCATTGGTTTAAAACAATACATGTACAGTTCTTATGTTTTGACCGATTCCTACAAGATGGTGAGGAGTAAAGGACACACATGTCAGTCTAATGTATCTTCACTGAGAGTGTGTCCCTGGGGGATTGTGGCAGGCTGCAGCTATAGATGGATAACAGTGAGGAGATGATGGAAGAACCTGTCAGGTCAGCCTGTATGGTCACTCACACACACACACACACACACACCTCTCTGTGGACATTTCTCACTTCCTCCTTCAACTACATCAAATTCACTTTATTTGCCTTTTACAGACATTTAACCTTGTCTTGCTTACATGTGTTTTTCTGCCATTACTGTCCCCAGATTCCTTTTGTTGAGATCTATTTTTTTCTATGAGATCTACAGTATAAGTCGGTTGTCAGTTTCATGCCCATGGCCCTCCTTCATATACAGTGTGGGACAAGGTCCACCCTCCATCTGGAAACTGGGTATTTGAAAATCGTGAGCTGGGTGGGCATTCTATGTTGATTGTCTAGTTTGTCTATTTCTATGTCTGGCCTGATATGGTTCTCAATCAGAGGCAGGTGTTAGTCATTGTCTCTGATTGGGAACCATATTTAGGTAGCCTGGGTTTCACTGTGTGTTTGTGGGTGATTGTTCCTGTCTCTGTGTTTTCACCAGATAGGGCTGTTTCGGTTTTCGTTACGTTCATTACGTTCTTTGTTTTGTAGTGTTTGTATCGATTTGTGTTTTACGTTTGTTTATTAAACATGGATCGCAATCTACACGCTGCATTTTGGTCCGACTCTCCTTCACACCTAGAAAACCATGACAGAATCACCCACCACAACAGGACCAAATGGCGTGGTGACAGGCGGCGGCAGCAGGAGCAGCGAAAGGAGGAATATACGACTTGGGAAGAAATAGACAGGTGGGCGGTCGACCCAGAGAGAGTGCCGGAGCCCGCCTGGGATTCGATGGAGCAGTGCGCGGAAGGTTATCGGAGAATGGAGTTTGCGAAGCAAGCACGGCGGCGCGGACGGAGGCCCGAGAGTCAGACCCAAAAATTTCTTGAGGGGGGGGGGGCTCAGGGAGAGTGTGGCAGAGTCAGGGTTCAGAACAGAGCCAACTCCCCCTGTTTATTGTGAGGAGCCAAGGAGGAGACCAGAATCAGAGCCGGTGTTGGAGGTGAGCGAAGCAGAGACTGTGAAGGAGTTAATGGGGAAATTGGAGGAGAGAGTTATGAGGGAGTTGCTGTGTTGGTGCTTTAGGTACGATATTCGCCCGACGGAGCGTGTCGGGGATTTGATGGCACCTGGGTCAGCGCTCCATACTTGTCCTGAGGTGCGTGTTAGTCGGCTGGTGAAGATTGTGCCAGCCTCACGCACTAGGCCTCCTGTGCACCTCCATAGCCTTGCACGTCCTGTGCCAGCCCTGCTCTCAAGCTCTCCAATACGCCTTCATGGTCCGGTCCATCCTGTGCCACCTCCACACACCAGCCCTCCGGTAGCAGCTCCCCGCACCAGGCTTCCTGTGCGTGTTCTCGGCCCAGTACCACCAGTGCCAGCACCACGCATCAGGCCTACAGTGCGCCTTACCTGTCCAGCGCTGTCAGAGCCTTCCTCCTCTCCAGCGCTGCCGGAGTCTCCCGCCTGTTCAGCGCAGTTAGAGCCTTCCTCCTCTCCAGTGCTGCCGGAGTCTCCCGCCTGTTTAGCGCTGCCAGAGCCTTCCGCCTCTACAGCGCTGCCGGAGTCTCCCGCCTGTTCAGAACTGCCAGTCTGCAAGGAGCTGCCAGTCTGCAAGGAGCTGCCAGTCTGCAAGGAGCTGCCAGTCTGCAAGGAGCTGCCAGTCTGCATTGAGCCGCCAGTCTGCAAGGAGCCGCCAGTCTGCAAGGAGCCGCCAGAGCCGCCAGTCTGCAAGGATCCGCCAGAGCCGCCAGTCTGCAAGGAGCCGCCAGGGCCTCCAGTCTGCAAGGAGCAGCCAGGGCCTCCAGTCTGCATGGAGCAGCCAGGGCCTCCAGTCTGCATGGAGCAGCCAGGGCCGCCAGTCAGCATGGAGCAGCCAGAGTCGCCAGTCAGCATGGAGCAGCCAGTCGGCATGGAGCAGCCAGAGCTGCCAGTCAGCATGGAGCAGCCAGTCAGCATGGAGCAGCCAGAGTTGCCAGTCAGCATGGAGCAGCCAGAACTGCCAGTCAGCCAGACTCTTCCAGATCTGCCAGTCAACCAGACTCTTCCAGATCTGCCAGTCAACCAGACTCTTCCAGATCTGCCAGTCAACCAGACTCTTCCAGATCTGCCAGTCAACCAGACTCTTCCAGATCTGCCAGTCAACCAGACTCTTCCAGATCTGCCAGTCAACCAGACTCTTCCAGATCTGCCAGTCAACCAGACTCTTCCAGATCTGCCAGTCAACCAGACTCTTCCAGATCTGCCAGAACTGCCAGCCAGCCGGGATCTGCCAGAGCCAACTACCTGCCTGGGCTTCCTCTCAGTGCTCAGCTTCCTCTCAGTGCTCAGCTTCCTCTCAGTCCCGAGCTTCCTCTCAGTCCCGAGCTTCCTCTCAGTCCCGAGCTACCACTCTGTCCCGAGCTGCCCCTCTGTCCCGAGCTGCCATTAAGGAGGGTCGCCTATCTAGGGACGCTAAGGAGGTGGACTAAGACTATTATGGAGTGGGGTCCACGTCCAGCGCCAGAGCCGCCACCGCGGAGAGATGCCCACCCACACCCTCCCCTATAGGTTTAGGTTGTGCGTCCGGAGTCCGCACCTTGGAGGGGGGGGGGGGTACTGTCACGTTCTGACCATCGTTCATGTGTTTTCCTTGTTTTAGTGTTGGTCAGGACGTGAGCTGGGTGGGCATTCTGTTGATAGTCTAGTTTGTCTATTTCTATGTCTGGCCTGATATGGTTCTCAATCAGAGGCAGGTGTTAGTTATTGTCTCTGATTGGGAACCATATTTAGGTAGCCTGGGTTTCACTGTGTGTTTGTGGGTGATTGTTCCTGTCTCTGTGTTTTCACCAGATAGGGCCGTTTCGGTTTTCGTTACGTTCATTACGTTCTTTGTTTTGTAGTGTTTGTATCGATTCGTGTTTTACGTTTGTTTATTAAACATGGATCGCAATCTACACGCCGCATTTTGGTCCGACTCTCCTTCACACCTAGAAAACCGTGACACACATTCCCAAAACAGCTTGAAAACATTTTCTAAATAAAACATTTATAGCATCCATCCATTGTATGTCTAAATGTGTCATGACAAAAACCTAGTGTTTTTATTTGTGGAATTCAAAGAAGTATATGTCTACAGATCAAAGAAATGAGAAAGTAAAGTGTACCAGCAGAGGCTTGTTCTGTAGCCTCAGACTCAAACGATCAATGTGTATATTTCTATTTGCCATACATCTATTGAAGTTACCCCTAAAGATTCCATACCAAATTGTTGACATCCCAGTAATTGTGTTAGATTTACACTAAACAAATATCAAAGCTAACTTTTAATCTGATTTATGCTGCGTTTACATGCTGAGGTACAAGGCAAACCGGATGTCATTGTTTTCAATGAGAGCACCACGGTAAATGCCATTGAGGCTAGTGGTGAATGCCTTCAGCCACCACGGTAAATGGGACATGCTGCCAAAGTTAAAATATTTAAACTTTTGCCATCTGCCGTAGCGTTGTTTTCGGTTTGTTTACTGAAATCAGCATAGCAACGCTATGCAAGTCAGCATAGTGCTGGCTTTCTTTTGCTGTAACCGTCTTCCTTGTCCCGCTATGCCAACGTGTATGGCGTTTCTTTGGTCCCTCATCTAAATGCAGCATTATTCATAGTGCATGCAAGAACAAGACATAACTAAAAAGAGAGAGGGGGAATGAGAAAGAGAAACAGTATCATGACAAGGCGAGACCCAGATGCAGACACAGGAGGCAGATGGTTGAAGTTTAAGATGTTTAATAATCCAAAAGGAGTAGAATGGAGAATGGTTGTGGACAGGTGAAATGTCAAAACCAGCACAGAGTCCAGGAGGTACAGAGTGACAGACAGGTTCGTGGTCAAGGCAGGCAGAATGGTCAGGCAGGTGGGTACAGAGTCCAGAAACAGGCAAGGGTCAAAACCAGGAGGACTAGAAAAAGGAGAATATCAAAAAGCAGGAGAACGGGAAAAAACGCTGGTTGACTTGGAAACATACTAGACAAACTGGCACAGAGAGACAGGAAACACAGGGATAAATACACTGGGGACAATAAGCGACACCTGGAGCGGGTGGAGACAATCACAAGGACAGGTGAAACAGATCAGGGTGTGACAGACAGAGAAGGGGGGGGGTGAGAGATAGCTAGGGTGTATAGATAAGAGATGTGCAGGATGTTGGAGAGTGAGAAAGAGAAACAGAGAATATATATGAGATAGCTAGGGTGTATAGATAAGAGATGTGCAGGATGTGGGAGAGTGAGAAAGAGGAGGGGAGAGAGATAGCTAGGGTGTATAGATAAGAGATGTGCAGGATGTGGGAGAGTGAGAAAGAGGAGGGGGAGAGAGATAGCTAGCGTGTATAGAGAGATACGAGATGCAGGATGTGGGAGAGTGAGAAAGAGAAGGGAGAGAGAGATAGCTCGGGTGTATAGATAAGAGATGTACAGGATGTGGGAGAGTGAGAAAGAGAGAGGAGGGAGAGAAACATGTTCATATATCCACCATAATTTCATGATAACACACATTTGCACACCTGCAAATGCGTAACATGTTATTTACTATTGATTGTATTACCATATACTGTACCTCTCGCTAACTCAGATATTAGTGTAATTCAAACAATAGTTTTGTTTATGTATAGCTCCAGTTGCCGTACCTATAGTGACTATGATCCGACACACCCTCAGAGAGAGAGACAGAAAAGCAGACAGATTATTTTATTTATTTATGTATTAGGATCCCCATTAGCCAGCACCAATGGTGACAGCTAGTCTTACTTAACAATGTACATACATGTAAAAACATTAGCATGTAGTGTGTGTGAGTGTGTGTATTTGTGTGTGTGATGCAGTCAGTCTTTCCTCAACTCTCAGCCAAGAGAGACTGGCATGCATAGTATTAATATTAGCCCTCGGATTGCAATGGAGAGAGAGAGAGAAAGACAGAGAAAGAGACAGAGAGGGGGGTCGAAGAGAGAGACAGCGAACGAGAGAAAGGGATTCCCTCATAATGCGGACACATTATTGTTTCACAGAGAGTGGTGATCCCGGTCCTGGCACAGATGCCACGCCAATGTCACGGACAGTCAAATACAAGATGGAGGAATGTGATGGTAGCAGGTTTACAGCAGAGCTCCTCTGCATGACTGGTCATGCATCATAAGGCTTTTAAAGTCTGCTCTAGCACGATCAAAGCTGAGGGCCAGGTAGGCAGGTTACACAGAGTTGACATTGTGCAGAGTAGAAAGTTCCTCATAGGTGAAAGGGTGAAGTGGGGTGGGAGGATGTATCTGTTCTCACCTTGATAAAAAAAATGGTGGATGTTTGTAGATCAAAGTTAGAACAATCTTGTCTGTAGCTTTGAGAGGGGTCCTTACTTTCTTTTATTTTAATTTTTTTGACCTTTTCTATGTGGTGAGTTCTCATTAACATATTCATGTATTTTCTCTGGACCATCTGGGTTTGATTCGTATTTTGTTCTCCGTTACAGAAACCAGTGGTGTAAAATACTTTTAAGTTAAAAAAACATTAAAGTACAACTTAGTCATTTTTTGGGGTATCTGCACTTTACTATTTATATTTTTGACATAATGTACTTTTTACTCCATACATTTTCCCTGACACCCAAAAGTACTTGTTACATTGGGAATGTTTAACAGGACAGGAAAATGGTTCAATTCACACACTTATCAAGAGAACATCCCTGGTCATCCCCACTGCCGCTGATGCGGCGGACTCACTAAATACAAATGCTTAATTTGTAAATTATGTCTGAGTGTTGGAGTGTGCCCTTGACTATCCGTAAATTAAAAATTAAAACAATTTAAAAATTGTGCTGTTTGGCTTGACTAATATAAGTCATTTTTACTTTTACTACTTAAGTATACTTATAACCAAATACTTTTAGACATTTACTCAAGTACTATTTTACTGGGTGACTTTCAATTTTAGTTTAGTCATTTTAGTTTAGTCAGTTTAGGCATCTTTACTTTTACTCTAGTATGACAATTGGGTACTTCTTCCACCCCTGGCAGAAACAGACCTCCTTCCTTCTCAATCTGATTGCTGTCTGTCAATCTGTGGATGGATTTATGTTCTGAACATGCATAGCCACCACATCATGCCTTCTCCATTGGAAAATAAATTACAGAATTACACACAGTAAACCGGCTGAAAGTCAACCTGGAAAATGATTAGACTGATGAGATAATTGTTTATTGCAGTGTTAAAGGCTCTCACCAAATCCCACGCATGTTTGAGTGTTTAAATCTCCTCTTTGTCAGCAGAAAAATTTAATCATCAAATCAAACTTTTTCACATGCGCCGAATACAGCTGGCGTAGACTTTACTGTGAAAAGCTTGCTTGCGAGCCCTTTCCCAAAGATCAGGTCACGTGTCAGGTGACAGAGGAATGGATGAGACTGAGGCAGGAATTCCTTTAACCATAAAGTAGTATATTTACTGAGTAGTCTGTGCTGCATCACAAAGGAAACAAATAACATGTATCCAATCAGATTCATAATCAAAGATCAAATCATATCATTCATTATTAACACAAGTTAGGGAGGTCAACATTAAGTCAATAGTAATCATCCGCGAGTCATTTAGGCTCGTAACTATTTATCATAAATCATGAAAGAATACAAACATTGAATGGTTATACAATCTATAATCCCCATCAAAGTCAATCAGTTAGCAAACAATGACGTTTCTCATTTCACTCTTTCAATTGTCTTCATGTGTACATATAATTCATTTCAATACATATGAACCATATCGATTGCATAATTGGCCTATGAGGATCCGTGGGGCCGTGATCATTGACAATTCACATTACACAATATGTTTGAAGCGTGCGCTCCAAGCCGCGCTCCGCGGTAAAACCTATAAACAATAACTGAATGGCCCACTCTCCCGATCGCCACAGATAATTCAGATGAAAGGTAACATAGTCGGTGGACTTACGTGGATTCATGGACGCACAGAACTTCTGGATCAGATGGAGTTAAGGAAGAGAAAGCAGCGAGATCAGGCGATGGCAATTTCCTCCTTTTATGGAGTTGAGAACTGTCTGACATTTCCACCTGACCTAATTAGAGCGCCCCTGGTCCAGCTGAGTAAATGGCAATGAATTAAAGGAGTATTCCACCAACTCCATGGGCCTTTTCTACAGGAACTATATACAGGGAGTACCAGTACCAGATCAATGTGGAACTATATACGGGGAGCACCAGTAACAGATCAATGTGCAGAGGTATGAGGTATTTGAGGTAGATACGTGCATGAGGGCAGGGTAGGCGTCTGGATAGATAATAATCAGACTAAAATAAAGAACAGAGTAGCAGCAGATTGGTGTAAAAGTGAGGAGGAAGAGGCTCCGACTGTGCGGGCGTGTGTGGACCATGTTAAGTCCTTAGTGATGTGGACGTCAAGGTACTTGAAGCTCTCAACCCGCTCCACTACAGCCTGTCAATGTGGATGGGAGCATGCGCTCCCCTTTTTCTCCTATAGTCCACGATCAACTCCTTGGTCTTACTGACGTTGAGGCTGTTGTCCTGGTACCACACTGCTAAGTCTCTGACCTCCTCCATGTAGGCTGTCTCATCACCATCGGTGATAAGGCTGTCGTGTCTTCAGCAAACTTGATGATGGTTTCTGAGTCATGCGTGGCCACGCAGTCATGGGTGAACAGGGAGCACAGAAGGGGACTAAGCACACACCCCTGATGGGCCCCGTGTGGAGGGGGTGTTGTAAACTACCACATAGTTATTTCCGTTCTTGTTCAGGTGGGAGAGAGCAGTGTGAATAGCAATTGAGATGGCATCATCTCTGGATTTGTTGGGGCGGTATGCGAATTGGAGTGGGTCCAGGGTGTCTGGGAGGATGGTGTTGAGGTGTGTCATGACCAGCCTTTCAAAGCAAAATTACAGATGTGAGTGCTACAGGGTGTTAGTCATTTAGGCAGGTTACCTTGGAGCTCTTGGGTTTGCAGATGCACTTGACTGACTGTGTTCTTCAGATCTGGGACTTGCTTGTGGCATTTCTGTGAAATGTGGATGCGGATCTGGCACGCAGCCCTTGAGTTTGACATATGTGATCTATATAACTGGGTTGAATTGTTTTATTTTATGAAGATGCTCGGAAATACAAAAGATTCTATTCTGAGAGAATGTTTGCATTGTCTTACTTTATTTTCTTCTCTTTGGGGCAAGTTGGAATCAAGAGGGCAGAAGGTTGCCAACCTATTCCCATGTTATAAGCATACAAATTACCATAAGGTTGTCATTATAGCCATTGATATTTGCATTGCTTCGAGTGTCTACTCTCCTGCCGCCATGGTGACGCGTGCGTGTCTCCTCTCCTGGCGCCGCGTGCGTGTCTCATCTCCTGGCGCCGCGTGCGTCTCCACTCCTGGCGCCGCGTGCGTGTCTCCTCTCCTGGCGCCGCGTGCGTGTCTCCTCTCCTGGCGCCGCGTGCGTGTCTCCTCTCCTGGCGCCGCGTGCGTGTCTCCTCTCCTGGCGTCGCGTGCGTGTCCCGTTTCCTGCCGACACGGTGTCACGTGCGTGTCTCGTTTCCTGGTGTCACGTGCGTGTCTCGTTTCCTGGTGTCACGTGCGTGTCTCGTCACGTGCGTGTCTCGTTTCCTGGTGTCACGTGCGTGTCTCGTTTCCTGGTGTCACGTGCGTGTCTCGTTTCCTGGTGTCACGTGCGTGTCTCGTTTCCTGCCGCCACGTGCGTGTCTCGTTTCCTGCCGCCACAGTGACACGTGCGTGTCTCGTTTCCTGCCGCCACAGTGACACGTGCGTGTCTCGTTTCCTGCCGCCACAGTAACACGTGCATGTCTCCTGTCCTGCCGCCATGGTGTCACGTGTCTCCTTTCCTGCACTCAAGGTGCCAAGTGCGCTCACATTCCTTCTGAACACTGAACATTTTATTTCCCTGTATGACAGCCTCATTACCATTAAGAAAACGTTCACACCCCATGTTTGTCCAATCCAAACTATCATAAATAACCCACAGAGATGGCACCATTGTGTAACTAATAGCCTTACTTTCTCATGCTCACTCTGGACTGAACTTGTTAAGCAACTTGTTAAACAAAACCCAGCCCAGGCTACGTTACTGGCCATATAGGATTTCTGTGAGCCAACTTGATCTCCATTGGAGATTATGTAAGTAGGAGGGAATGGCAGCCAATATGCATTCTCTATAAATACATGTTACACTGTTTGCTGATGGCACTGATTTGTGGAGAAATCAACACTTCCAGTCAATGTGCTGATATGGGATTTCTGCTGTCGGAAACTGTTAGAAACCACATCTCAGCTGAAATGGGTAGAACATTGGTTTATGTCATTGTAAAATGCATTGTGGATGTATTTTTGTCATCTGAGAAAACATTGTGCAGTCAATACGCCCACTCAATTTTTCTGTGACCGTACTGGTAGTCTTTTCTTTAATTTTTTTCATCTAGCACCTCCCCCACACACACAAATAAACATGAACATCAGAAAACAAATGCAAACAGCCATCACACACAACGAGATACATCCAGTTGAAACAACAATGAGCAGGTGGCTACATTTGCAAGGCTTGTTGAAAGTGCAGTGAAGCGAGAGATAACGCAGAGATCTGCCTCCATCAGTCCTTCTGGGCTATGTCTCCGAATCAAAACACATCACACCAGATGAGTGACAGGGAGGTAACTGCCCAGAGCCCACCCAACTTGATCGAGTCAGCCCATGGTACACCAGTGTCCGATGACGTTGTCCACAGATGGATTTCATCAACTCAGTACTGTCGATGTATATAGCCAAGTTATCATTACTCATTGTGTACTTTACTGTTAGCCTACACCTGTTGTTTACGAAGCAGCTGACAAATCCAATTTGATTTGATGTTTTCAACATTTCTGTGCATTCTCACATCAAACGGTGTCCCTTCTAAATGACATGAATTAATAGCAATAGGTAAATCGGTCTATACTGCATAAAGAGTTAAAGTTGCACTAGATAGAAATCAGAGGTCTGTGGATGCAATGGCAGAGTTGTACAGTTTCTTAAACTTTTCTTGTTAAATTTACAGTAAGTTACTGTCATTTATTTTACAGTACAGCTACTGTAATCCATTTTACAGTACCAAATATGTTACTGTAATTTACAGTATATTACTGGAATTACCCATGCAACAACATATTACCCAGTGTTTTTGCATGTTTTCATTTAGCGGGTGCTCTTGTCCTTATACTGAGATATACACGATAACTTTATTTAACCAGATAGGCCAGTTGAGAACAAGTTCTCATTTACAACTGCGACCTGGCAGGAGCAGGAGCCGCTGGTGCGCGATGAGACAAGGATATCCCTACCGGCCAAGCCCTCCCTAACCCAGACGACCTCCCGGGCGCAGCCGGTTACGACAGCCCTTAACCACTGCGCCACCCGGGAGGCCCCTCAGTAGCATACTGTTGATTAATACAGTAAGTTAGTGATTTAAAAAAGTAAACGGCTAACCGTGTACAGTATTCTTTGCCATAAATTGTCAACTATATAACTAATACGGAAGTCAAGCTTGAAATATTCACATTTGGATTGTGGCAAAAAAAAAAATCAAGAGAGTGAAATTATGTAAAATCCACATTTAAGTCCTGTTATGTAATATTGCAGAAGACGTGTTTCCTGCTGTATCATTGTGTTTATAGGGCTGCTCCTAGTCTTTCTGACCAATCCGCCCTTCCCAGTAAAAACATACCTTAGACTCCCAGATGAAGGAATGCTGTTCTACCTAACAGTGTAAACCTTAAGGCCATAGTTTTCACAAAGAATGTTTAATCAAGTATCTGAATACATTGCTGTACAGCTTTTTTGCTATGCTGAATTTAGCAGTCTCTCAACAGGGATATAAGTGTGATAAATGTAATTTCAGTGTCAGGTAGCGATGGAAATTAAGCAGGACCAATTTGTTAGAAGCCAGACTTGTGGTGCCTCATGGACCTTCACAGCTGAGAAAACCTTCTCTCAGAAAAGTGTTTATAATGAGTTGGCACAGGAGAGTAAAATAAATATAATTTCCAGACTTGCCACCAACTTTTTTGAATGCCATTTTGAATGCCATGTAGCCTCTTCTAGCACACGACCCCTTAAGGTTAAACACTATTTTGTGAGTTAGAGGCGATTCAAGTACCAACAATAAACCTCTTAGTGGGCAACATATACTGGCTGAGGCCTGTGGTTTACAGTTCAATTGCTGAATGAAATGTTGCCAGAGGTATTCAATTTGACAATCATTGCATGCTCTTTCCATATGAGGAGCTACAATATTGCTTGTCAAATGACCCCCTTTACAATCCCTTCCAACTGGCCAAATGTACTGCATGACAAAAGCTCAGCAAATGCATCACATCTGTTTTGAAATGGCCTGTGCACATTGAGATTGTTACGCCTTAACTGTGCAAATAAAGTTAATTGAATTATGGCTTTTAATCCGTGAGTGCATACATTTGCCATTGAAATACAACATTTTAAGTGTGATATAAAAATGTCTCAAATACTTTGTTTTGTCTAAGTATTCAAGTGATGATATGAGCAGTCTATACTATACTTCAGCAAATCACAGTCAAGTCACATACAGGGAATATTTCTCCAGGAACTATAGTATTGGCAAGCTTCACTCTGCTCATCAAATGATTTTTACAGATGAGAATAATTACAGGAACTACACACCTCCAAACATTGGAAACAATATTGATTCAAACAGTGTGTGCCCAGTGGGTTGAGTCATGTCGCATGAGACGCTTAAAATAACCCATCAGGCTGAAGACAGCAAAGAGCATGTTCCTCATCAAAAATCTCCACTAACCAAAACACACTGACTCCATGGTCTGCTGCCAGAGGAAATGAATTTTCCATGTGCCATAGATTGGGTCTGCTACCCTTCTATGTAACGTATCGATTTCCCTGGCTGGGAGACACATGGTATACAGACCCATTTTAAACCAAACCCTGTCTAAAGTACAGTACCTTGCTCTATCATTGAGTGACACAGGGTGTTGACAGATCTCAGATCTTTGTAGCGTGAAAGTCTAATATCTGCATGTATACATATATATATTCATTCTGTAGACAAGTGTGATTCCTCTTTAGCCTATAATGAATGTTGCAATCTGTGTTGACAAACAAGTCATGACACTCCTCTCTTTTAAAAATTGTACCTTTATTTAACTAGGCAAGTCAGTTAAGAACAAATTCTTATTTTCAATGACGGCCTAGGAACAGTGGGTTAACTGCATTGTTCAGGGGCAGAACGACAGATTTTTACCTTCTCAGCTCGGGGATTCGATCTTGCAACCTTTTGGTTACTAGTCCAACACTCTAACCACTAGGCTTCCTGCCGCCTCTGCCTGTTAAAAGATGAAAAACTCCCATTGGGCCAATACTTCAAAATGATAGCCATCCTTATTGCCACAGTATTGTGAGTACTGTAATAAGTTGTGTCCACTTATAAATGTCACCTGCGCAAGCCAGATTGTCTCATCGGGAATGCTTGGACTGCTTTGTCTTGGTGTGAGAGATGTAAGACTAACATGAGGAAGGGCCAGAACCTCACAGACCATAGAATAAGAAATGAGGTGAACCAAATATATAACTTGTTTCCACAGAGAAGCCACCACCATTATAGGGATTGATTGAAGCTCAATCTAAGCCAATATGACACTTCGCAAATTAACGATCTAGGCTTCGGAAAAAACGAGACTACAGCATCCATAAAGTGCCCATTAGGCATGCCACCTTTCGGACTGAATCCATTTGGGGCAAAAGTTAGGGGCCACAGTTTTGATTAAATGTATAATTTATTGCTCTCACGTGCTAATTTCTGTCCATTAAGAACCAACAATTTGCTAGCTTTTTGTAGCATTTCTGACAATGCTAAAATATTTTTTTGCCGACGCGCAGAGTTCTAACACTGGGTCGGTTGCTCAGCAACAACACAGCTGCTTGCACCATGCTGCCAGTCATAAGAAGTGTATGTGAACAAATATAGGCTACTGTATATAGCTAGCTATATGGTGGTTGTTACGGATACAGGTATCCTGTGTCTGTGTGTATCCTGTGTCTGTGTGTATCCTGTGTGTGTTTCTTTTCTCTCCTTCTCCCCTCACAGGTGAAAATCATTACTCCCCAATCAGTCAACAATCAACCCATCAATCAGAAGACACACCTCCTCCTGTTTCCTACCCTATCACAGTTCCTTCCCCATGGTTTAAAAACCCCATCATTTGTTTGTTCAAGGGAGCTCAATCTTTGTAATGCCATGTTGGTAGATAGCTGTTCTTGATAGATTTCAGTAGCACAATCTCTTTGTAAATGCCATGTATGTAGATCTCTCTTTGTGTATTAATTAACCTCTTCTTTTGTTTGAGCACCTCCATATCACTTTGTCATCTCCTGTGAGTATTGTTTTTGCTTATGGTGTTTGCTGGTGGGAAAAGGGGGAAACCAAGACAAGTCGCCCATGGGCATACACTACCCGTAGGTGAACTTTTGTTAAATACACTAGTTAGAACTGGGCGGACCACCCACTGTATTTTGGTTAGTTAGTTAGCTGTTGTTGAAATAGGCTAGTCTAGCTTAGGGGTGTTTTGAATACTTATTGTTTCTTTCCCTTACTGGAGGTGGAATCATAGTCTGTGCTCTCTATCTGCTTCTCCTTCAGGTCGGCCTCAAAGCGGGCCAGGTCTGTGTCCAGTCTCCGGATGTGCTTGTCCACCATCTCATAAGTCTGCATGGCCAGTTGCACTTTGTCATCCCCAAACTCCTTGCTTTTGCTGTACGACTGCTGGATCTGCCTCAGAATAGTAAGCTTCTGTTCAGACGAGAGGGTCCTGGCGTTGGATGTGTAATCCTTTGCCAGGGAGTCGATCTGACCCTTTAGATCCTCCGTACGTTGATCCAAGTCCCTCATCAAATTGAAGTTCCTCTGCAGTTCAAATGGCAGGTTCTCTATGCTGTCCAAATAGTGTTCCAAATACATTCCCGCCGCCATCTTGGAAAATGTAAACAACACAACTCTTGGGACAAGAACTGTTCTTTAAGGACTTTCATTGGTCCTCTTACTGTGTGACCAAACACTAGTTCAGCCGGGCTGAAACCTAGGGACTCCTGCACAGTTTCACGAGCAGCAAACAAAACTAGAGGAACTCCCTCATCCCAATCTTTCTCAGATTCCAAACAATATTTACGTAGCATAGACTTCAGTGTCTGATGCCATCTTTCAAGCGCACCCTGAGACTCTGGGTGATAGGCGCTTGATACACGGTGCGTAATTGATAAGGATTTCAACACCTGCTTGAAGAGCTTGGATAGGAAATTGGTACCTTGATCGCTTTGTACCACCTTCGGTAACCCGAATGTCGTGAAGAATTTTATTAAGGCTTTACTCACTATCGGAGCTGTAATCCTTCTCAGAGGAATAGCCTCGGGGTATCTTGTAGCCATACACATTATCGTTAACAAAAACTGGTTACCCGATTTTGTCTTCGGTAACGGTCCGACACAATCAACCACCACATGCTCAAATGGTTCACCTATGACAGGTATAGGACACAGAGGAGCGGGAGGAATAACCTGATTTGGTTTTCCTGTTATCTGACAGGTGTGGCATGTCCGACAGAACTGAGCCACATCTTGTTTTAAACCCGGCCAAAAAAAATGTCGAAGGATCCGATCATACGTCTTTGTAATTCCTAAATGACCAGACCACTGGTGATCATGAGCAAGGGATAACACATTCTGTCGAAAGGCTGTAGGAATCACTATTTGGTAAACAGCATTCCAATCTCCACCTGCATCAACATGGGATTTCCATTTACGCATGAGGAGATTACCATCAATGAAGTAAGCCACATTCTTCTTCTTCACCTCTTCTAACGAGACAACACTAGAAAAACATTTAGCAAGCTTGTTGTCAACCTTTTGGTTAGCAATCAGCTGCTTACGAGTGACTGGTAATTGTATTGCATCAGCAATAACTTCAACGTACTTTGATTCTTTCCTGGGCTGTTTGTCAGAGGTATCACACAATCCATCCTCTTGATCATCCTCTTTGAACAGAACAGTGTTTGACAAATCTATCACGTCACCCTCTTGTAGTGCCTGAGCACGAGTGACAGCACAAGCGGGGAACACATGTGGATAACTCTGTGCCAACTCATTCGAGAGAGAGTGGTCACTTTTATCCAATACTTCCAATACGGGTACTACCTTTCCTCCGGCAATATCGTTACCCATTATAAAGGTCACACCTTTCACTGGCAACTTAGGACGTACCCCCACTCTGAATATTCCACTGAGTAACTCAGTGTACTTTCACAAAGTGCAACGGCACTGGGACAAAACCCATTTCAATACCCTGCACTAACACACTGGAACCACAGTATGTATCGTCAGATAAGGGCAACACATCAGACAATATAAACGACTGCGCCGCACCAGTATCTCTAAGGATTTTAACCGGACGCTGAGACGCTTCGTCATTCGTTAGGGACACAAACCCCTCGAAAATGAATGGTTCATAACTGCGGTCGGGGACTGGGTCTTTCAAACTACAGTTACCCTGAGGCAGCTGTTTTGTTGCAGACCTCACAACCGTACGAATTAGAGCAACACCTGTTGGTAGCTTGGCACGAAGAGGCATCCCTTGTTTGCGTTTAAGCAGGAAGCAATCATTAATCATATGTCCCACTTTATGACAATAGAAACAGGAACGCTCATTCTTCTGGCGTGCTTTATATACTACTGCTGGTCGACTAGGGCTAAAGGTAGGAAACTCAGTGGATCTACTCTCAGTTTGAGCCGAAAACACACTCTTGTGCGTCAACACAAACTCGTCTGCCAACACAGACGCTTCTGCCAGGGAGGATACTTTCTGTTCGTTTAGGTAAACTACAATGCGTTCGGGTAAGCAATTTTTAAACTCTTCCAACAAGATTAACTCCCGGAGAGAGTTGAAATCAGTTACCTTACTAGCAGCATGCCATTTATCAAACAGATTTCCCTTGTCTCTAGCAAATTCCACATAAGTCTTACTAGAAGACTTTCTATGAGACCTAAATCTCTGTCGGTATGCCTCAGGCACAAGCTCATAGGCACGAAGAACAGTAGCTTTGACCACTTCATAATTCAAACTGTCCTCCAGAGGTAGCGCTGACAAAACCTCTTGGGCTTTACCAGTTAATTTACACTGAAGTAATAGGCACCATACCTCTTCAGGCCACTTCAATGCTACGGCTATACGCTCAAATACACAAAAATAGGAGTCAACCTCCGACTCTCTGAACAAAGGTACTAAGGCTATCTGCCTACTAATGTCAAACGTGTTTGAGGACACAGCAGGTGAGAACGACTCACTAACAGGAACAGTAGGAACGAAGGCTAGCCTCGCTGTCTCTGCCTCCAGTTCCATCTGGCGCATTTTAAACGTCATCTGCCTCTGTTCTCGTTCTTTTTCTGCCTCCATTTTACCCATCTCCAAATCTAAATGCCGCTGTTCTCTTTCTGCCCCAATTTTACACATCATCTGCCGTTGTTCTCTTTCTGCCTCAATTTTACACATCTCCAACTGGAGAGTCTCTCGCCTAATTTGGGCTCTCTCTTCCACCTCTAGTTGTAACTGTGCTAAACGGACATCCCTTCTGGCATCACCGTTTGACAGTGGGGAGAGTGGATCAAAATGGGACAATGTGGCTGGTGTTTTAGCCTCGCCCTCATTATCAGACACCAATGGGCTTACAGGAGCAGTAACATCCCCTACAGTGGTAGTATGCTCAGGCAGCGGTAACACAAGCACCTGCTCTTCCAACAATACATTTAACACTAGCTGTTTAACCTCCGCCTTAACTACACTCTGCGGAATCGATATTGAGTAATGGTCAGCCAAGGTCATTAAATCAACTCTACGACATTTATCAAAAACCTCCCACGAAGGATTATCCAAAAAGGACTTCAAATCAAAAGTAGCCATCTTACACTACTTCACAAGAGCCAACGAAAATAGCAAACACTAATGCTACTTCAGCTATGACGCTCAACACTGAACTATACCACTACAACAATCTACATGAGCGGCATGGGTGTCAGTAAAGACAGATCCCGGATGAGCCCCCACTTATTTAAACTTATTTAAAATTTAAACTTATTTAAATAATTTACATGAGTTATGTTACGGGTCTCACTACCATCCCCCCTAGACTGTTGGGCCAAAAGGGATTCGTAACAGTGGTATTCAAGCTGAGGTTAATCAATAAATACAAAACAGATATTTTGATTGGCTAGGAAGCTAGCTAATGTTAGGTTGCTTGTCCAAAGTCCAGCAGCTAGCCTCTGTAGCTAGCTAACACCAGTCAGCTGAACGCTAGTTAGCTAACAACAGGCAAAGAATGGTAACTAGCCAATGAATGTGGTTTTGTTTTGATTAGCTAGATAGCTAGCTTGCTATCTAACTAAAGTAACGTTATACCAGTCAGATAAGAGCTAACATTGGCTTGGTAGCTAACCAACAAATGAGGAAAGCTATGTTTATTCTGCCAAGTAAGGTTTTTTCATATAAGTCTGATGTCATTTTGTGTAAACTGCTGACCTATACACTTGCGTGTAATTAGAGCACAAACAAATATGCACAAATACCCTAGCGAACGTCCTTGGCTGCTATGATAGCCAGCTAACGTTAGCTGGGTAACGTTAGCAAACACATATAACCAGTTCCTGCACCACAATATCATACTTTCTTACACAAAACATAGATAGCTAACACTGCAAGTGTGCAAATGCATGCTAGCATCAGACAACTGACCAGGCTCGACTGAGAGCATCGCTGTTTCAAACATGCATGTAGAATAAATTCTCTCCTGCCTGCTCGCCATTATTATAATCCAAATGTGTTACTTTTCAGTGTGTTCCCAGGAAATCTGAAGTCACCACCCACACGTGAAAAGTAGTCAGGGGATGCGGTTGCCAGTCGGTGCACCCAGGTAAAACAACATCCAAATCATTGAGGGGGTTCAATTAAACTCACCCGGGATCCCAAGTAGGAGTGTTTTGCACCGGCCGAAACAAATAACTTTCTTCTGAAACTCGTCAGTCTATTCCTGATCTGAGAAATGAAGGCTATTCCATGCGAGAAATTGCCAAGAAACTGAAGCTCTCGTACAATGTTTCAGGAGAAAGTTTTTTTGTTTCTGGCCATTTTGAGCCTGTAATCGAACCCACAAATGCTGATGCTCCAGATACTCAACTAGTCTAGAGAAGGCCAGTTTTATTGCTTCTTTAATCAGAACAACAGTTTTCAGTGCTAATATAATTGCAAAAGGGTTTTCTAAAGATCAATTAGCCTTTTAAAATGATAAACTTGGATTAGCCTACACAATGTGCCATTGGAACACAGGAGAGCCATTTCCATCTACAATAGTCATTTACAACATGAACAATGTCTACACTGTATTTCTGATCAATTTGATGATATTTTAATGGACAAAAAATGTGCTTTTCTTTCAAAGCATGGACATTTCTAAGTGACCCCAAACTTTTGAACAGTAGTGTATATTCTGAGCCATGTCCCAGTAACGCTTAGAGAATATCTGTGTTATTGAAGAACTGTGGCTGCAGGTTCATCTGCCTCATCTAAAGCCTATTATTTTGGGGTGTTGCTATATGCCAACAAGTGCTAACAGTATCTAAATAATGTGTTTGAAATGCTAGATAGTGTATGTGATGGTAACAGAGAGGAATACATTCTTGGGGATCTGAATATTGACTGGTTTTCATCAAGCTGTCCGTTCAACAGGAAGCTTCTCACTGTAACCAGTGCATGTAATCTGGTTCAGGTTCAAATCTACTAGGGTGTTTACAAACACTACAGGACTCACATGTATTGATCACATTTGTACTAATACTGTAGAACTTTGTTCCAAAGCTGTATCCATACACATTGGACACAGTAATCACAATACAGTGGCTATATCTAGTAGAACCAAGGTTCCAAAAGCTGGGCCTAAAATAGTGTATAAGAGATCATATCATATTTTTGCTGTAACTCTTATGTGGATGATTTAAGAAATATTTCCTGATCTGATGAGATAAGGAGCGTACAGTTGCTGCACTTGATGAATTTATGAAATTGCTTCTTCCAATTATTGATAAACATGCACCTGTTAAGAAACTGATTGTTAGAACTGTAAAGGCTCCATGGATGATGGGGAATTGGAAAACAATATGGTTGGAAGAGATGGGGAAAAAGAGTGACTAATAAGTCTGGCTGCACATCTGACAGGCTGACTTAATGCAAATTGATTAATGATGTGACAAAACTTAACAAAAAGATTAAGAACCTGTATAATGAAGCCAAGATCAATGATATAAAGAATGATGGAAAAAGACATTGGCGTGCTATAAATGAGATTATGGGCAGAAAGACAAATTCAACTCCAACTTTCATCGAAACAGATGGCTTATTCATCACAAAACCATTTGATGTTGCCAATTATTTTAATGATTACTTAATTGGCAAAGTGGTCAAACTTAAGCAGGAGATGCCAATAACAAACAGTGAGCCATCGTATTCATGCATAAAAAAATATATACTGAAAGAAAAGCATTGTAAGTTTGAATTTTGTAAAGTTAGTGTGGATGAGGTGGAAAAATTGTTGTTATCCTGGCATTGACAACATAGATGGAAAGATACTGAGGATGCTATCTGACTCTGTGGCCACTTATCTGTCTTATCTTTAATCTGAGTCTAGAGGAAGGTGTTTGTTCTCAGGCCTGGAGTGAAGCCAAAGTCATTCCACTATCCAAGAGTGGTAAAGCTGCCTTTACTGGTTCCAACAGCAGACCAATAAGCTTGCTGCCAGCTCTTAGCAAAATGTTGGGAAACATTGTGTTTGACCAAATACAATGCTATTTCTCTGTAAACAAACTGACAACAGACTTTCAGCATGCTTATAGAGAAAGGCACTCAACATGTACTGCACTGACACAAATGACTGATGATTGGTTGAAAGAAAATGAAATATGTTAGATTTCAGTGCAGACTTGGATATTATTGACCATAACCTGTTGTTGAGAAAACGTATGTTTTGTGGCTATAAAAATACATTTCATCTTGATGTTTTGGTGCCTTTAAGGCAATTTAAGTACAATTGGGAACTTATTTGTGGAGGAATGTAACTGTTTTTCTGGGTGATTTGTGACATTTTATTTGTGATTCCGTGACTGTGTTATTGTATTTCAACGTGCGTATATATAGTTTGGTATAATGTGTATATGTTGTACATACAGGGCACATTTCTAAAAGAGACCAAGGTCTCAATATGTCTTCCCTGTCAAAATAAAGGTTAACTGATATTTTTTAATATATATATAAAGTGTTTTATTGTAGTGTCACCACCTTTACTGGTTTTGATCTTATGCCAATATTTCACAGATTAGCTAATGGTTACAGAAATCAGGAATCCAGGCAGGTTCTATAGACCTACGCTGAGTATACAAAACATTAAGAAGACCTACTCTTTCCATGACATAAACTGACCAGGTGAATCCAGGTGAAAGCCATGATGTCACTTGTTAAATAAAATTCAGTGTACTGAAAGACAGTTAAAATATGGATTTTTAAGCATTGAGACAATTGAGACATGGATTTTGTATGTGTGCCATTCAGAGGGTGAAATGGCAAGAAAAAATATTAATTGTCTTTGAACGGGTTACTGTAGTAGGTGCCAAGCACACCGGTTTGTGTCAGGAACTGCAACGCTGCTGGGTTTTTCACGTTCAACAGTATCCTGCATGTATCAAGAATGGTCGACCACCCAAAGGACATCCAGCCAACTTGACACAACTGTGGGAAGGATTGGAGTCAACATGGGCCAGCATCCCTGTGGAATTACAATTTAAATGGCAAAGAACAACAGGCAGGTCCCACATAAATTAACACAAGACAAAACAGCTCACTCAATCAAACATGATGGTCTTGTAAGTATAAAAGCAAAGCTCACTTTCATATAATAAAAAACAGCTTGAAAAAGTAGTGGAATTGGATCATGTCTTAGTGTTGTGTGTGACGAATCCAATACTTTATCTTGTAGGCAGTACAAATCACATTATTGTGGGAGCACCTTCTCTAGTTACTGGCTAGCTGGGTCTTCAGCCAACATGGAACAAAAGGGTGGGGTGGTGGGTGATCAAAACTCTGACGCAATTGTCATGTCAACACATCCGTCAGTGCTGCTGTGAACCTGTGAACCGCATAACAAGAGACATGTCAAACGGGAGACGTATATATTAATGGATATTATTGATGTTGTTTGAGTTGCTTCATGTATCACCAAATTTGCTTGAGATGATTTTACTGCAACACTGCATCGAAGTATCTTGACATAGGTAATTCAAAGAGCTGTCATGAATATAAGCTCCACGCCCACTCAGCCTGTCTTTTAAAACTTCCTTGTAGTTAGCCATGAGAGAAAAATATATTTTAAAATGTTGAGTATTTCTATCCCCAAAAAATATTATGGGTGATATTTTAGTCACTCATAAGTCTATTTTACATGGGAATCAGAATGATTGTTCGGGACCTTTAAATATTTACATCTTACAGTATAGGTCCTGAATGATGGCTTGGCTGAAGACAGAGAGCAGCTCGGAGTACGGAAGACACGTCCAGTTTGATTAACACCTGGCTGAAGAGTTAAGTGTTGATACACCAGTCATTAGAGACATCATTAGTGGGTTAATGCTTCCTGATTCCTTGTTGACACATGCTCTACATCAAGCTCAGTCTCCCATGGGCCTGTTTCACCAAGCTAGACCTAATGTAATGGATTCTACCCTGTGGGGAATTAGTTTATTTCTACAACAGTATGTGATCTTTAGATGATTAAAGGGATAGCTTGACTTCACAATTACAAAAAGATGTGCAAGGAATATAAGATAGTATTGTTGCAATTTGAGGTAATATGGAATAGAGTGTTGCAAGCACTGGAAAATTCCAGGGGATGAAGGATGCAGGGGAGTGTGATTGTGAGACTACGTAATGTGTATGGTAGCTGTGTGTTTGTCTGTTTGTTTTTTCTTTATGTACGGTTGTTATGGTTTGAGAAATGAAAAAAATACCCCAAAAATAAAGCATTGTTGCATTATGTGCAATTATGCATAAGACCTTGATCACAGTAATTTGAATAAAAAATGACACCTATCAAAAGCATATACAACACATTGTTCACTGTCCAATTATTTATAACTGCAGTAATGTACTACATTTTGAGTTTGAGGGTTTACCACATAATAGCATTTTATAGTATCCCAAAATAAAATGTTTAATTGCCATCGTTGAACATGGAGATTGTACGATGCCTGAAAGAAAAAACGGTGCTTTCATGTGGGTAGGTCCACAGAGCCAGCCATAAAGCAGCTGGATTGGCATTGTCCAGGAGAATGGAAAATGTAGCGCTGGGAGGCAAGACTCATCGCCTGGGCTTTCTGGGACAACTCTGGGAGGGATTTCAGCTACAAGTGTTTAAGCACAGCACAGTGAGGCAGCCATGGCATCTGCTCCAATTAGCAAAAAAAAAATCGCTTGGCAGGAAGAATGAGACAGACACACAGTGATAATTTCAGGGTTTCTCATCGCCTGTGGGGCAGCAATCCAACTGAGACCTGGGTGGCCACGGATCCTTTTGGTCTGGGTCCAACTGACCTGAATGACATAGGCACCAGTAAAGATGGGAAGGGGGTTTCTGGTTCTTTATTATAGAGTAAGGAAAGCAGTGATCATTCAAGAGAATGATGCTATCACTGGTATTTGGTTAGCATTGGTATCATCAATCAACTGCCGTTGTGGTTGCAAAACTGTGGGTCGGCACATGGGAGGGGGTATGCACATGTAGAAGAGTAGAATGCACAAGGTGCAATTTCGAAATTGGGTAATCATCAGTTTTCCTCTTGTCATGTCGGTAATTGCATACCTTAGAGAGCTATGTATAACTTGTCAGAAATGTACAGATCAACTAGCCCAGATCAGCAGCTTTTCAGCTATGTATTTGTGTGGTGTAAAGTGGTGTAAAGTACTTAAGTAAAAATACTTTAAAGTACTACTTACGTAGTTTTTTGGGGTATCTGTACTTTACTATTTATATTTTTTGCCAACTTTTACTTTCACATTTTTAAAGAAAATAATGTACTTTTTACTCCATATATTTTCCCTGAACCCAAAAGTACTCGTTACATTTTGACAGGAAAATGATCCAATTCACATACTTATCAAGAGAACATCCCTACTGCCTCTGATCTGGCAGACTCACTAAAAACAAATTCTTTGTTTGTAAATGATGTCTGACTGTTGGAGTGTGCCCCTGGCTATCTGCCAATAAATAAATTCAATAAAATGGTGCTGTCTGGGTTGCTTAATATAAGGAATATGAAATGGTTTATACTTGTACTTTTACTTATGATACTTAAGTACATTTTAGAAATTCCATTTACTTTTGATACTTAAGTATATTTAAAACCAAATACTTTAAGACATTTACTCAACAAGTATTTTACTACTTGACTTTAACTTTGACTGGAGTTATTTTCTATTAAGGTATCTTCACTTTTACTCAAGTATGACAATTCAGAACTTTTCCACCACTGTGTTTGAGTCACTTAAATCTTATTAATACACGTTAGACATGGCAAAATGTTTATAGAATTGCAAGAAAATGAGCCTCTTAAGGATCCTTCCCTTTTTTTCAATTTTCACCTAAAATGACATACCCAATTCGAACTGCCTGTAACTCTGAAGCAAGGATATGCATATTCCTGGTACCATTTGAAAGGAAACACTTTGAAGTTTGTGGAAATGTGAAAGAAATGCATGATAATATAACACAATAGATCTGGTAAAAGATCATATAAAGAAAAAAAACTGTAATTTTGTATTATTTTTGTATCATCATGTTTGAGATGCCAAAGAATTTGGCCAAAATGTATTATTCCAGCCCAGCTGCACTAGATGGCAGCAGTGTATGATAAACGTATTAGACTGATACAATGAACCATTGCATTTATGTTCAAAATGTTGTATCAAGACTGCCCAAATGTGCCACATTTGTTTATTAACAAACAATAGCATGGTATTATTTCACTGTAATAGCTACTGTAAACTGGACAGCTTTCTGCCAAAATCAGATATGTCTATGTCCTGGGAAATGTTCTTGTTACTTACAACCTCATGCTAATCGCATAAGCCTACATTAGCTCAACAGTCCCGTGGAAGGGACACTGATCCCAAATAAGTTTTTCTAAAACTGAGAAAATAAATCTGTACAACATGACAAAATGTGTAGAATTACAGGAAATAAGCTATAAACCTGCAAAATGTTCTTTCTGCCAACAAGAGGGGTGTGAACAGTTTGTGTCATGAAGCGCGCTTGTGCCCATAGAAATAGACGTGGCATGGGGGGGGGGGGCTTACCTCTATGTTACTGTACTGTGTCAAGTTTGCCTGAAAGTTCACTACTGGGTCCTACGATTTGCCTATGTAACAGAAAATCTCTACGTTAATTTCCTTTTACTTCTTATCAATCTCTGAGAACAAGGCTGCAAGAGATATTTATTTACCATGCTAACAATAAAGCGAATAGGAAAATTATGCTAAAGCCGGTGAGTAGTTTAATCACATGTACTTAGACTTCTGGCTTCTTCTTAATCCCAGTCTTGGTATGTGTTTGCCACGGATTGTCATTAAGTAGTGCCTGATTAGGCTGTGGCTTTATAGTGCCTTCAGAAAATATGACTTTTTCAAAATTTTGTTGCATTACAGGCTGAATTTAAAATGGATTAAATTGACAATACCTCATGATGTCAAAGTGTATATTTTACAAATTAATAATAAATTAAAAGCTGACATTTTTTGAGTCAATAAGTATTCAACACATTTGTTATGGCAAGCCTAAATAAGTTCAGGAGTAACTGTGAGTTTAAAAAGTCACATAAGTTGCATGGACTCACTCTTGTGAACAATAATACTGTTAACCATGACTTTTTGAATGACTCTCTCATCTTTGTACCCCACAAATACAATTGCAGTGCATTTGGAAAGTATCAGGATGGTAAATTGGTGGTTGAAGATATCCCTCTAGTGGTGTGGGGGCTGTGCTTTGGCAAAGTGGGTGAGGTTATATCCTTCCTGTTTGGCCCTGTCCGGGGGTGTCATCGGATGGGGCCACAGTGTCTCCTGACCCCTCCTGTCTCAGCCTCCAGTATTTATGCTGCAGTAGTTTATGTGTCGGGGGGCTAGGGTCAGTTTGTTATATCTGGAGTACTTCTCCTGTCCTATCCGGTGTCCTGTGTGAATTTAAGTATGCTCTCTCTAATTCTCTCTTTCTCTCTTTCTTTCTCTCTCTCGGAGGACCTGAGCCCTAGGACCATGCCTCAGGACTACCTGACATGATGACTCCTTGCTGTCCCCAGTCCACCTGGCCGTGCTGCTGCTCCAGTTTTAACTGTTCTGCCTGTGATTATTATTATTTGACCATGCTGGTCATTTATGAACATTTGAACATCTTGGCCATGTTCTGTTATAATCTCCACCCGGCACAGCCAGAAGAGGACTGGCCACCCCACATAGCCTGGTTCCTCTCTAGGTTTCTTCCTAGGTTATGGCCTTTCTAGGGAGTTTTTCCTAGCCACCGTGCTTCTACACCTGCATTGCTTGCTGTTTGGGGTTTTAGGCTGGGTGTCTGTACAGCACTTTGAGATATCAGCTGATGTACGAAGAGCTATATAAATACATTTGATTTGATATTCAGACCCTTTAACTTTTTCCACATTTTGTTACGTTACAGCCTTATTCTAAAACGGATTATATTACTTTTTCCCCTCATGAATATACACACAATACCCCATAATGACAAAGCAAAAACAGGTTTACAAAAATATATTAAAAAAACAAAACAAATATCACATTTACATAAGTATTCAGACCCTTCACTCAGTACTTTGCTGAAGCACCTTTGACGGTGATTACAGCCTCGAGTCTTCTTGGGTATGACGCTACAAGCTTGGCACACCTGTATTTGGGGAGTTTCTCCCATTCTTCTCTGCAGATCCTCTCGAGCTCTGTCAGGTTGGATGGGGAGTGTCGCTGCACAGCTATTTTCAGGTCTCTCCAAAGATGTTTGATCGAGTTCAAGTCCGGGCTCTGGCTGGGCCACTCAAGGACATTCAGAGACTTGTCCCGAAGACGCTCCAGAGTTGTCTTGGCTGTGTGCTTAGTGTTGTTGTCCTGTTGGAAGGTGAACCTTCGTCCCAGTCTGAGGTCCTGAGCACTCGGGAGCAGATTCTCATTAGGATTTCTCTGTACTTTTCTCCATGCATCTTTCCCTCTATCCTGACGAATCTCCCAGTCCATGCCACTGAAAATCATACCCACAGCATTAAGCTGCCAATACCATGCTTCACTGTAGGGATGGTGCCAGGTTTCCTCCAGACGTGATGCTTGGCATTCAGGCCAAATAGTTCAATCTTGGTTTCATCAGACCAGATAATCTTGTTTCATGGTCTCAGAGTCCTTTAGTTGCCTTTTGGCAAACTCCAAGCAGGCTGTTATGTGCCTTTTACTGAGGAGTGGCTTCCATCTGGCCACTCTACCATAAAGGCATGATTAGTGGAATGCTGCAGAGATGGTTGTCCTTCTGGAAGGTTCTCCCATCTCCACAGAGGAACTCTGGAGCTCTGTCAGAGTGACCATCAGGTTCTTGGTCACCTCCCTGACCAAGGCCTTTCTCCCCGATTACTCAGTTTCGCTGGGCGACCAGCTCTAGGAAGGGTCTTGGTGATTCCAAACTTCTTCCATTTAAGAATGATGGAGGTCATTGTGTACTTGGGGACCTTCAATGCTGAAGACATTTTTTGGTACCCTTCCGCAGATCTGTGCCTCGACACAATCCTGTCTCGGAGCCATACGGAGAATTCCTTCAACTTCATGGCTTGTTTTTTGCTCTGACATGCACTGTGAACTGTGGGACCTTACTTAGACAGGTGTGTGCCTTTCCAAATCATGTCCGATCAATTACATTTACCACAGGTAGACTCCAATCAAGTTGTAGAAACATCTCAAGGATGATCGATTGGGAAAGGATGCCCCTCAGCTCAATTTTGAGTCTCATAGCAAAGGGTCTGAATATTAATGTAAATAAGGTATCTGTTTTATACTTATTCTAAATGTTCTAAAATTTCTAAAAACCTGTTTTTTCGCTTTGTCATTATGGGGTATTGTGTGTAAAATAATGCTGTAACATATATATATGTTATATATAAATACTTTCACAATGCACTGTATCTCATAGGTCCCTCAGTCGAGAAGTGAATTTCAAACACAGATTCAACTACAAAGACCAGGGAGGTTTTCAAATGCCTCGCAAAGAAGAGCAAATATTTGTAGATGGGTATAAAAAAAAAAAAACTTTGGATGGTGTATCAATACACCAAGTCACAACCATAATACAGGCATCCTTCTTAACTCAATTGCGGAGAGGAAGAAAACCGCTCAGGGATTTCACCATGAAGCCAATGGTGACTTTAAAACAGTTAAAGAGTTTAATGGTTGTGATAGGTGAAAACTGAGGATGGATCAACAACATTATAGTTACTGCACAATAGTAACCTAAATAACAGATTGAAAAGAAGGAAGCCTGTACAGAATAAAAATAACATGCATGCCTTGCAGTAAGGCACTAAAGTAAACTGCAAACATTTGGCAATTAAATTAACTTTGTCTAGAATACAAAGGATTATGTTTGGTGAAAATCCAACACATCACTGAGTTCCACTCTACAGTACATATTTTCAAGCATGGTGGTGGCTGCATCATGTTATGGGTATTCTTGTCATCAGCTTTGACTAGGGAGATTTTTTGAATAATAAGAAACAGAATAGAGCTAAGCACAGGCAAAATCCTAGACGAAACCCTGGTTCAGTCTGCTTTCCAAAAGACACTGGGAGACAAATTCATCGTTCAGCAGGACAATAACCTAAAACAGAAGGCCAAATATACACTTACTTAACAAGATGACAGTGAATGTCCTGAGTGGCTGAGTTACAGTTTTGACTTAAATTGGCTACAAATCTATGGCAAGACTTTAAAATGGCTGTCGAGCAATGATCAACCAACATCAAATCAAATCAAATGTTACTGGTTGCTTACACACATACCAAGAGTGTGCAAAGCTGTCATCAAGGCAAAGGGTGGCTACTTTGAAGAATCTAAAATCTATGTGATTCCACATGTGTTATTTCATCGTTTTGATGTCTTCACTATTATTCTACAATGTGGAAAATAGTAAAAATAAAGAAAAACCCTGGAAAAGTCCAAACTTTTGACTGGTACTGTATGTATTATGTGTGTGTGACTTTCATGCGCATCTGTGTGTGTAAGTGTGCATCTGTATCAGTGTCTGCATGCATGCATGCTTAAATGTGTGTGCTGCGTGAGTGCGTGCGTGCGTGCGTGTGTGTGTGTGTGTATGGCGAGTGATGCATAAAAAGTTGTCTTGCCATGTCTAGACCAGAGAGACAGATAGCAGTGTATCAGGAACACAGAGCAGCATGTGGTGAGAAGGACTGGTTGGGAGGGAGGGACGGACTCTGCTTTCTCTTTTCAACTTGACACAACCAATCGAGCATGGCCCTACCCCAAACTATTGAACAAGTTGCCTTGAGGACTAGTCTACACGCTGGAGGATTAGCATGGTCCTAGCAAGTCCTTTTGAAATATGAGATTCACAGTCAGCAAAGGCCCACCTCGTTCCAATACAATGACTTAGGGCATTATGGGAGAACTTTCTTCTCCATCTCTCTAAGATATAAATAACAGCTAATCTTTATTTTCAGCCAGGAGGGACATAAATCTAATTCATCCATGAAGGACGCTCAAAAACGTTTTCAGAGCAATACAAAAAAAATTGAACCTATCCTCTAGGTTTTTATCCTATAAGATAGAATCCTATACGAGTCCAATAGGACTGGTTCCAAAATCTGATAGGATTTTTCTATTGGTCACACACATATCCCAAGAGACTTGCAGCTGTAATTTCTGCAAAAGGTGGCTCTACAAAGTATTGACTTTGGGTCTGAATGACCCCATTCATACTTCCAAAGTTGTGGCAAAATTGCTTAAGGACAACAAAGTCAAGGTATTGGAGTGGCCATCACAAAGCCCTGACCTCAATCCCATAGAAAATGTGTGGGCAGAACTGAAAAAGCGTGTGCGAGCGAGGAGGCCTCCAAACCTGACTCAGTTACACCTGCTCTGTCTGGAGGAATGGGCCAAAATTCATCCAACTTATCGTGGGAAGCTTGCGGAAGACCACACAAAACGTTTGACCTAAGTGAAACAATTTAAAGGCAATTCTACCAAATACTAATTGAGTGTATGTAAACTTCTGACTCACTGGGAATGTGATTAAATAAATAAAAGCTCAAATAAATCATTCTCTCTACTATTCTTCTGACATTTAACATTCTTAAAATAAAGTGGTGATCCTTACTGACCTAAGACAGGGAATTTTTACTAGGATTAAATGTCAGGAATTGTGAAAAACTGAGTTTAAATGTATTTGGTTAAGGTGTATGTAAACTCCGACCAACTGTACATGAACAAAACTTTTAAGCAATATGATTTTTTTATCATAAATACTTTGCTACAATGACACACTTAGCTAGCCACGTCGTTCCTTTCTTTTAGCATGTGCATGGAGTAAGTACACCATCATGCTTTTGGGATACGGACACTACAATACATCACTGCACTCCCTTCCTTATTATTGGTTCTCAAAATCAAGTCCCCTTGATTTTGCACTTGTGTGTTTTGGCAGTTGATTTATTGAAATATTTAGCGAACTCCATGACAGTAGCTAAAACAAGGGCTACAGCAGCACACAAGTAGACTACAAATGCATGCTGGGCCTGGCATGCCCTGAGTTCGTGAAATTGGAGCAGGCAAGAAGGCATATGCTCCAGCCTTTGGGAAACTCGCTCCACGCTCCAGTCAAATTGGGCACGCTCAGCTCTAGCTCCATTCCAGTCACATACTCTGGTAGGTAGTAAGTTTTTTGCTTAGATATTCAACATATCCCAAACTGTTTATTGATTTGGACACTTCTAAACAGTGTTTTGACATTTTAGCGAGCAGGCCTTTCTAATCGACCCGGCCCGGGTATCCTGGAAGGATATTGACCTTATCCAGTCAGGTGAGGATGCCTGGTTATTCTTTAAAAGTGCCTTCCTCACCATCTTAAATAAGCATGCCCCATTCAAAAAAATGTAGAACCAGGAACAGATACAGTCCTTGGTTCTCTCCAGACCTGACTGCCCTTGACCAGCACAAAAACATTCTGTGGCATTCTGCATTAGCATCAAATAGCCCCCGTGATATACACATTTTCAGGGAAGTTAGGAACCAATATAAACAGGCAGTTAGGAAAGCTAAGGCTAGCTTTTTCAAGCAGAAATGTTTATCCTGTAGCACAAACTCAAAAAAGTTCTGGGACACTGTAAAGTCCATGGTGAATAAGAGCACCTCCTCCCAGCTGCCCACTGCACTGAGGCTAGGAAACACTGTCACCACCGATAAATGGCTGGCCATGCTTTCCACCTGGTTACACCTACCCCGATCAACAGCCCTGCACCCCCCACAACAACTCGCCAAAGCCTCCCCATTTCTCCTTCACCCAAATCCAGATAGCTGATGTTCTGAAAGAGCTGCAAAATCTGGACCCCAACAAATCAGCCGGGCTAGACAATCTGGACCCTCTCTTTCTTAAATGATCTGCCGAAATTGTTGCCTCTCTTTCGTATAGTCTGAGATTCCCAAAGATTGGAAAGCTGCCGCGGTCATCCCCTTCTTCAAAGGGGAAGACACTCTAGACCCAAACTGCTATAGACTTATATCTATCCTACCCTGTCTTTCTAAGGTTTTCGAAAGCCAAGTTAACAAACAGATTACCGACCATTTCAAATCCCACCTTACCTTCTACGCTATGCAATCTGGTTTCAGAGCTGGTCATGGGTGCACCTCAGCCACGCTCAAGGTCCTAAACAATATCATAACCGCCATCGATAAAAGACATTATTGTGCAGCCGTATTCATCGACCTGGCCAAGGCTTTCGACTCTGTCAATCACCACATTCTTATCGTCAGACTCAACAGACTTGGTTTCTCAAATGATTGCCTCGCCTGGTTCACCAACTACTTCTCTGATAGAGTTCAGTGTGTCAAATCGGAGGGCCTGTTGTCTGGACCTCTGGCAGTCTCTATGGGGGTGCCACAGGGTTCAATTCTCGGGCCGACTCTCTTCTCTGTATACATCAATGATATCGCTCTTGCTGCTGGTGATTCTCTGATCCACCTCTACGCAGACGACACCATTCTGTATACCTCTGGCTCTTCTTTGGACACTGTGTTAACTAACCTCCAGACGAGCTTCAATGCCATACAACTCTCCTTCCGTGGCCTCCAACTGCTCTTAAATGCAAGTAAAACTAAATGCATGCTATTCAAACGATCGCTGCCTGCACCCACCCGTCCGTCCAGCATCACTACTCTGGACGGTTCTAACCTAGAATATGTGGACAACTATAAATACCTAGGTGTCTGGTTAGACTGTAAACTCTCCTTCCAGACTCACATTAAGCATCTCCAATCCAAAATTAAATTTAGAATTGGCTTCCTATTTCACAACAAAGCATCCTTCACTCATGCTGCCAAACATACCCTCGTAAAACTGATCATCCTACCAATCCTCGACTCCGGCGATGTAATTTACAAAATAGTCTCCAACACTCTACTCAACAAATTGGATGCAGTCTATCACAGTGCCATCCGTTTTGTCACCAAAGCCCCATATACTACCCACCACTGCGACCTGTACCCTCTCGTTGGCTGGCCCTCGCTTCATACTCGTCGCCAAACCCACTGGCTACAGGTTATCTACAAGTCTCTGCTAGGTAAAGTCCCCCCTTATCTCACCTCGCTGGTCACCATAGCAGCATCCACCTGTAGCATTCGCTCCAGCAGGTATATCTCTCTGTTCACCACCAAAACCAATTCTTCCTTCCAGTTCTCTGCTGCCAATGACTGGAACGAACTACAAAAATCTCTGAAACTGGAAACACTTATCTCCCTCACTAGCTTTAAGCACCAGCTGTCAGAGCAGCTCACAGATTACGGCACCTGTACATAGCCCATCTATAATTTAGCCCAAACAACTACCTCTCCACCTACTGTATTTATTTATTTTGCTCCTTTGCACCCCATTATTTTTATTTCTACTTTGCACATTCTTCCACTGCAAATCTACCATTCCAGTGTTTTACTTGCTATATTGTATTTACTTCGCCACCATGGCCTTTTTTTGTTATGTTTGTTTTTTGCCTTTACCTCCCTTATCTCACCTCATCTCTCAGACTTGTTTATACTGTATCATTGACTGTATGTTTGTTTTACTCCATGAGTAACTCTGTGTTGTTGTATGTGTCAAACTGCTTTGCTTTGTCTTGGCCAGGTCACAGTTGTAAATGAGAACTTGTTCTCAACCAGCCTTAAATAAAGGTAAAATAACATTTTAAAAAATAAATAATAAATTGGGCTATTATTCAAAGGTTATGGTCAACGGACGCAGTAATAGCATTTACTTTCAATTTACAGTGCCTTGCGAAAGTATTCGGCCCCCTTGAACTTTGCGACCTTTTGCCACATTTCAGGCTTCAAACATAAAGATATAAAACTGTATTTTTTGTGAAGAATCAACAACAAGTGGGACACAATCATGAAGTGGAACGACATTTATTGGATATTTCAAACTTTTTTAACAAATCAAAAACTGAAAAATTGGGCGTGCAAAATTATTCAGCCCCCTTAAGTTAATACTTTGTAGCGCCACCTTTTGCTGCGATTACAGCTGTAAGTCGCTTGGGGTATGTCTCTATCAGTTTTGCACATCGAGAGACTGACATTTTTTCCCATTCCTCCTTGCAAAACAGCTCGAGCTCAGTGAGGTTGGATGGAGAGCATTTGTGAACAGCAGTTTTCAGTTCTTTCCACAGATTCTCGATTGGATTCAGGTCTGGACTTTGACTTGGCCATTCTAACACCTGGATATGTTTATTTTTGAACCATTCCATTGTAGATTTTGCTTTATGTTTTGGATCATTGTCTTGTTGGAAGACAAATCTCCGTCCCAGTCTCAGGTCTTTTGCAGACTCCATCAGGTTTTCTTCCAGAATGGTCCTGTATTTGGCTCCATCCATCTTCCCATCAATTTTAACCATCTTCCCTGTCCCTGCTGAAGAAAAGCAGGCCCAAACCATGATGCTGCCACCACCATGTTTGACAGTGGGGATGGTGTGTTCAGGGTGTTGCTTTTACGCCAAACATAACGTTTTGCATTGTTGCCAAAAGGTTCAATTTTGGTTTCATCTGACCAGAGCACCTTCTTCCACATGTTTGGTGTGTCTCCCAGGTTGCTTGTGGCAAACTTTAAACTACACTTTTTATGGATATCTTTAAGAAATGGCTTTCTTCTTGCCACTCTTCCATAAAGGCCAGATTTGTGCAATATACGACTGATTGTTGTCCTATGGACAGAGTCTCCCACCTCAGCTGTAGATCTCTGCAGTTCATCCAGAGTGATCATGGGCCTCTTGGCTGCATCTCTGATCAGTCTTCTCCTTGTATGAGCTGAAAGTTTAGAGGGACGGCCAGATCTTGGTAGATTTGCAGTGGTCTGATACTCCTTCCATTTCAATATTATCGCTTGCACAGTGCTCCTTGTGATGTTTAAAGCTTGGGAAATCTTTTTGTATCCAAATCCGGCTTTAAACTTCTTCACAACAGTATCTCGAACCTGCCTGGTGTGTTCCTTGTTCTTCATGATGCTCTCTGCGCTTTTAACGGACCTCTGAGACTATCACAGTGCAGGTGCATTTATACGGAGACTTGATTACACACAGGTGGATTGTATTTATCATCATTAGTCATTTAGGTCAACATTGGATCATTCAGAGATCCTCACTGAACTTCTGGAGAGAGTTTACTGCACTGAAAGTAAAGGGGCTGAATAATTTTGCACGCCCAATTTTTCAGTTTTTGATTTGTTAAAAAAGTTTGAAATATCCAATAAATGTCGTTCCACTTCATAATTGTGTCCCACTTGTTGTTGATTCTTCACAAAAAAATACAGTTTTATATCTTTATGTTTGAAGCCTGAAATGTGGCAAAAGGTCGCAAAGTTCAAGGGGGCCGAATACTTTCGCAAGGCACTGTAGGTTTCAGAAATATAAATGGAACTTTCAACATAAATTTCCAATAGTATTTTACTTCATTAGGTAACAACTGCTGAATGAGTCCAAAAACGTGATGTGATTTATTTATTTAGATGATCTACCAGAAATCATGAAAACAGGGTTGACTTGCCTATAATAAAGGCACATACAGTACCAGTCAAGTTAGACCACACCTACTCATTCAAGGGTTTTTCTTTATTTTTACTATTTTCTAGCATTTAGTAACCAAGTGTTAAGAAAACCTAAATATATTTTATTTTCTTCAAAGTAGCCACCCTTTGCCTTGATGACAGCTTTGCATACTCTTGGCATTCTTTCAACCAGTTTCATGAGGTAGTTACCTGGAATTATTTTCCAACAGTCTTGAAGGAGTTCCCACATATGCTGAGGACTTGTTGGCTGCTTTCCTTCACTCTGCGGTCCAGCTCATTCCAAATCTCAATTGGTTTGAGGTGGGATGATTGTGGAGACGCAGCACTCAATCACTCTCCTTGGTCAAATAGCCCGTACACAGCCTGGAGGTGTGTTTTGGGTCATCGTCCTGTTGAAAAACAAATAATAGTCCCAATAAGCGCAAACCAGATGGGATGGAGTTTCTCTGCTGAATGCTGTGGTAGCCATGCTGGTTAAGTGTGCCTTGAATTCTAAATAATTCACCAACATTGTCACCAGCAAAGCACCCCCACACCATCACATCTTCAAGGTGGGAACCCCACATGCAGAGATCATCCGTTCACCTACTCTGCGTCTCACAAAGACTCATCAGACCAAAGGACAGATTTTCTAAAAAACAGTTATTGCTTTGTAATTATGGGGTGTTGTGTGTAGATTGATGAGGAATTTTTTTTTTTATCCATTTTAGAAAAAGGGTGTAACATAACAAAATGTGGAAAAGGTCAAGGGGTCTGAATACTTTCCAAATCCACTGTATGTTGTCTAGTATATTATGGGAAGAATAGACTAAACAATGGGAACTCCAAACCACCCATTTTATAAAATCCAATTATAATCTAACTCATAAATCCCAAGGCCTCAGGCTGTATACTCCAATAATAAATATGAGTTAAGTTAACAGGCAGATTTACTGGATAGGAGGTACAACAAACAACAGTAACTTATGCTCTAGGTTATTTACTTACTTATTTGCTACTGCAACATCATTGTTGGTTTGGTCATTACACATTTTCCCAGTGAAGTCTTATCACTGGCATGCATCAATTACATGTAATTCACTTTATTGAAATGATCTCAGCGTTTGAAATCCACTAAAACACCTAGAGCTCGTCAGCTGCCATCCCCAATGTTCTATTTATTTACCTCATCTGAGCATCATTTCATTTCATTGTAATTTTTACGAGAGAGGTATTCAGAGTTTAACCTCTTAACTGTAATGTCAAAAATGTAGACTTCCTCCTAAATAGACACACCCAAAAGGAACTGCTTTTAAAGTGTTTGGCATTTGTGCACAGTAGATAGGGGAGTCCTAAGTGCAGTCAAGCTAAATGTAAATTAAACTGACATGCTGCTTTACAAATGTTGGGAAGGCACACGTTGGTTAATACAAAAGTGGCAAATTCATCAAAAATGCTAAATGTGACGCAAAATCCAATGAGCAGTACAGTACATTGATTAGTGAAAATGTATTTGTCTAGAAATGAATGCAACACATGCAGGCACGCACATATTATAGACCTACAGTACAGGAGCATCAGAAAATATGTTTGAAATAGTATGGCAAATTGCTTTCACATGTTTGAAAATAAGAGTGGATAACACGAATGTGGAGTTGAACGCTTACCCGAATCACTGCTCTAATAATGTCACTGCACAAGAGGAGGGAGCTAGATGAAAGGCAACAAGAGAAAAATGTTAGAGAAATGTACATTGAGTACAGAGTGAGTTTATTTTCATAGGAGTATGAAAATAACAGCTGCTGTCTGTCATAATAAGGGGCAGAGGTGTATAGCCCATTATAGTCGGTCACACAGGAGGTGTTCTTCCTAGCACAACATGAACATCATTTTCCATTCAGTGGTCCATGCTGCAGCATATCAAACAACTCATATAGAGAAGGCAGACTGGCTCAGTCATTGTTGGAGCCCTTGTTCAGACAGATTATCTCTGGAGGTCCAGGGTTTAAATGGGGGTTACCAGAAGGTGAAGTGTGTGGTAGTGGAAAAACTAACGTCCTCTCCCCCCCGGACGCCAGGCGGAATGTTTTGCAGTGTGGATTCTCTCACCAGACAGACAGAAAGACACACAGACAGAAGGACAGACGGGGGTCTGGGAAGTGGTGGCGAGAGAGAGAAGCCTTGAAATGAAATCAGGGGTGATTCCGTGTGAAAGCTGCACTTAGCATCCCTGTCTCTCACTGGCTGAGGGGACTGGTGAGACAGCAGAGGAACAGGGACACCTAGTGCCGAGAAACAGAGGCACCTGAGCAGCTCTTCACTGGGCTTTATGGGCCCTGATATCACTAGCACACTAATGTTGATCAATAAATCGAAACCCATACTGTCCAAGCTGCTCTTGCCAAGATTAAGCTTAACTGCATGTTTAAGACCAATATTTTATGGTGATATTTTACTTGTGCGCCAACAATGATCAGGGAGGGATTCTCTCACTCACTAACATTTGGGTTCTCTCCCACTGTTTCTAACCAGACTTCCTCTATGGCCTGTCTGTTGGGTCCCTGTCTGTGTGTGTTCAGTTGATAATGGTTACTGTGTTACTTTGTTTTCTTTAGCGACTGGCTACTTCTCACCCCAGGTATCCTCTATGACCCTTGAACTCTTAGGAGGGTAAAGTACCAAAAATAACAAAT
This sequence comes from Oncorhynchus clarkii lewisi, assembly GCF_045791955.1. Taxonomy (NCBI): domain Eukaryota; kingdom Metazoa; phylum Chordata; class Actinopteri; order Salmoniformes; family Salmonidae; genus Oncorhynchus; species Oncorhynchus clarkii. Next base: position 48,203,118 of record NC_092165.1, on the reverse strand, counting down.
AGAAGCCCAGTTTAATAGTACATAAGTCACAGCCGCACCATCCTCTCGTCTCTTGTATTTCGTGTATCTTAATAGCTAACGATGTCAGAGACCACTCAACTGGCCAGCTTAGTGTCCTGTCCACACACCTCATTCTGTGGCTCAGTGTTTTCCGCTGCAGTCATTTAACTGTGGTGCTGCGCCACAGCAAAATCACTCCCCAAAAATATGAAACATGAAATATTTCTGTGGAGGTGCACTTTGAACAGAACAGTCCACATTTACTTTTCCTCTGCAAACAAAATGAGTAAAGAACAGAAAAATCTGACAACCCCATTATAGGATAGTTAATCACCTGTATTTACATAGTCAGCTTGTTGTTGTATGTTCTACGTGAGAGAAAAAAAGCTGTTTCTATGGCCTTTGCTAAAAAGATGGGGATCCCAGCTTTCCATTCCTACTTTATTTATTTTTCAACTCCTAAATATGAGTGAACTGCACCATTTTAAACCCAGTTTTTAGCAGCTTCATAGCTAAGCACTTTACAGCTCTGCAATTAGTCATGAGTGCATAAAGGAGAGTGGGGCTAAATGTAAAACAGTTCAATTGTAGGGTAACTTGGGGTAGAATGCCACCCTACCTCAAAATCTTTTTTTGTTGTGACTTTAAAAATTGCAATGAAAAAGATTACATTTTTTGTTGAGCAAGAGTAGTGGCAACCAGGGAAAGAGTAGGGGGGAAATTATTTGACGTGTGTTACTCTGGGTAGTGGTTTACCCCAAGTTACCCTAGCAGATGGGCCTACATTATATTCACTGTGTTTATGCATGTTTTTTTGGGACATAAAATTCACCATAGGTGCTAACTAGTTAAAATATTATATTTGGGACCTAGCTAATGATTAGCCCAATAGGGTAAATGCAGACCGGCAAACCCCATGCTTCAGCCTATTTATTTATAGCCACTATGCTGCATCAGTTGGGCTACAGGTTATCATGCTTATTGCTACTGGCATACCTGATAATATGGACCATGCATAGGCTATATGTATGGTAAAATTTGTTAAAATAATTGGAAATTATTTTACCATAATGTTATTCGGCTCATTTCCTTGGTGTCCACATCAAAATCCTTCAACAACAAACTAGAATGGTCCAAACACACCAAGACAGTCGTGCAGAGGGCACGACAAAGCCTATTCCCCCTCAGGAAACTACAAATATTTTAATATAACCTCAAAAGGTTCTACAGCTGCAACAATCGAGAGTATCCTGACCGGTTGCATCACTGCCTGGTACAGCAATTGCTCGGCCTCCGACCGCAAGGCACTTCAGAAGGTAGTGCGTACGGCCCAGTACATCACTGGGGCAAAGCTGCCTGCCATCCAGGACCTCTACACCAGGCGGTGTCAGAGGAAGGCCCTGAAAATTGTCAAAGACCCCAGCCACCCCAGTCATAGACTGTTCTCTCCACTACCGCATGGCAAGCGGTACCGGAGTGCCAAGTCTAGGACAAAAAGGCTTCTCAACAGTTTTTACTGGGATGTTTAAAGCTTGGGAAATCTTTTTGTATCCAAATACTGCTTTAAACTTCTTCACAACAGTATCTCGGACCTGCCTGGTGTGTTCCTTGTTCTTCATGATGCTCTCTGCGCTTTTAACGGACCTCTGAGACTATCACAGTGCAGGTGCATTTATACGGAGACTTGATTACACACAGGTGGATTGTATTTATCCTCATTAGTCATTTAGGTCAACATTGGATCATTCAGAGATCCTCACTGAACTTCTGGAGAGAGTTTGCTGCACTGAAAGTAAGGGGGATGAATAATTTTGCACGCCCAATTTTTCAGTTTTTGATTTGTTAAAAAAGTTTGAAATATCCAATAAATGTCGTTCCACTTCATGATTGTGTCCCACTTGTTGTTGATTCTTCACAAAAAAATACAGTTTTATATCTTTATGTTTGAAGCCTGAAATGTGGCAAAAGGTCGCAAAGTTCAAGGGGGCCGAATACTTTCGCAAGGCACTGTACCTACACACACATACTTATTTTCTCCGCACTATTGGTTAGAGCCTGTAAGTAAGCATTTCACTGTAAGGTCTACACCTGTATTCAGCGCACGTGACAAATAAACTTTGATTTGATTTGTGGCGGTGGAAATATACTTTAGATGGTGTCAGCATAATTTAATTTTCATTCATGTTGGAGTAGAATTTCCTTTTTAAAAAGGCACTAGGATTGAGCTTCTCACTCTTTATACATAACATTTTTGCAGAGGAAACACTGCTGTGGCTAGAATAACACAATTGGTTATTACGACCAATCCGGAATTTTAGCAAATACAAGCCAGCAGCAGATCAATCTCCACTTCGACTTTCTCCCTCCTCTTTGTTGGATAAACTCAACATCTGTGAGCCGCACTCCCAAGTTCCTCCATAAAATGCTTCATGCAGTTCCTCTGTCTGGCTTGACCAAAAGCCTGTGTAGGTTTATTGACTTCCTGTCTTGAGAGGGAAGAAATGCACAGGATCCAGAACTACCGGCTGCTGCTTACTACTAATCCGTATAGACATTAGTTGACAACTCAACCAAATGTAAATCAAAACTAGACATTGAACTGACGTCTGTGCCCTGCAGGTAGTTATTCTGGTCCTCACCCTTATGTGTTTTTAGACTGTTTCTAGCTGTTCTCCACATGACACTGATTGTAATAGAATACTCTACTGATGCCAAGGAAATACATTAAGTGTGTGTGGTATGTACAGTATATACACATTAAAATGTGTGTGTATGTGTGAGCACACATTTATGCATGTGTGTGGTCCCGTACTTTGTCAAATCAGTGCATGCATGAACTTATCTGAGAGTTTAAATAATCGGAAAACAGGGCCTCCCGAGTGGCGTAGTAGTCCAAGGCACTGCATCGCAGTGCTAGAGCGTCACTACAGACCCGGATTTGTTCCCGGGCTGTATCACAACCGGCCGTGATCGGGAGACCCATAGGGTGGCGCACAATTGGCCCAGTGTTGTCCTGGTTAGGGGAGGGTTTGGCCGTGGGGGCTTTACTTGGCTCATCGTGCTCTAGCGACTCCTTGTGACGGGCCGGGCGCCTGCAGGCTGACCTCGGTCGTCAGTTGAACGGTGTTTCCTCCGACACATTGGTGCGGCTGGCTTCCGTGTTAAGCGGGCGCAGTAAAGAAGCGCGGTTTGGCGGGTCACATTTCAGAGGACGACCTTCACCTCCCGAGCCCGTTGGAGAGTTGCAGCAATGAGACAAGATTGAAATTGTGGAGAAAAAGGAAACAACCCAAAATATATATATATATATATATATATATATACAGTATATAAGAAAATGTGTGTTTGTAGTTTCCAAACACTTCTTGGACTATAGAATATTTCTCCAACAACCTGAGCCAACTGTAAAAGTATCACATTTCATGACATACAACAGCTATTGACAGTGTTTTCTGTAATCAGCATGAAACTAAATCTACATTCACCTCTGCTTCCCTCCCTGGTATTGTCCAGCAATTTCACAATCACCACCAGAAACAACTGAGATAACATTTGATTAATTGGATGAAGCTTGATGAGCATAACACAGTCAAAACAGACTGCATACAGTATAGCTGCAACACCTATTCTCCCGTCTTAGACAGGCTCCTTAGACATGTCTCATTGGCAGCTCTTTAGAGATGCTAACATCTCCTCCCTCTGGTGTCATGCTGTTCAAGGTACACTGATGACATCACAATCAGGAAGTCTGACCTCTGCAAGACAGGAGCTGTGTTCGAATACTCATACTACCCACACTAACCGTAGTATTTGGGACGTGAATTGAGTATATAGTATGCTTATTGGTCATAGTATGGATATAGTTAGTATGCCAAAAGTTCTCGGATGTCATACTAAATTCGCCAAAATATGAAGTTTACACGCAGAGGACACTATTTCCATACTTTAGGTTCCTTAATGCAATTCTTCAGGAAATGGGTGTTTCTTCACATAGTTTTCAGATTTGAAGAAAATGGAGGAAAATATGCAGTCGAAGTCAACGATAGCGGATAGAAATGTATTGCTTTAACTAATTATCAGAAAAGTTAACAAAATGTTGAGCAATGGATTATTTTCCATTAAGTTACCTTACATGTTATGTTGGCTGACAATTTGTTAGCTACGCTGTCCTTACAAACCACACTACAGCAGTATGTACCAGTATGTTAGCTAGCTACCTAACTTTAGTCGGCTACTTATACATCAAACTTGCCAGTCTACTAACTATAGGCTATCTAACCTACTAGCCAATGTTTATTGACTTGATTATTCCCGCCATTCTTAGCTTAGCTAAATGGTATAGTTGTTGTGCGTTCACAGTGGACATTCGGGTTCTTTCGTAAATTTGCTCTGGCTATCTACTCCGATTTCAGAGCACTCTCGTCTGAGTGTACCAGAGCACAGAATAATGAATTTACGACCGCTCAACACCGGTTGAATATGGCCGGTGTCAGTTAACGTCTGCAAAAAAAGCGTAATTAACACAATTAGTCACCAATGCTCTGGATAACATGAAAACCGCCTAACCAGCTCTTCTAGGGCGAGAAAAATGGTCAGAGAGGTCACTCTCATTTGTGTCTGGAAGTAGCTAGCCAACGTTAGCTTGGGTGCTTGACTGCCGTTGTAAGGTCAGAACGCTCAAATCAACCCTACTCCTCGGCCTGAACGTTCTTTGTGCTCTCCGAGAGCGAAACACTCCGAATTTCTGACAACGCTTTGAATTTACGAGCGCACTCTGGCACTCCAGATTGAATTTAAGAACACATCCGAAGTCGTAAAATGTCTAACTAACTAGCAAGAGGTTGCATAGCAACAACATCAACTTCCAGTAGACCAGCGAAGAGCTAGTACGCTCAACTGAAAGGATACTGTTCCGTTTACAGTATACTAAAATGAACTAATATTATATACTGATTAAGTATGTAGTATACAGTATGTTAGTATGGGTATTTAAACACAGCTAGTGTGAGTGCTATCAAGGTGTCATGAGCTCTGCACTCAGGGAAGCTCAGCAAACGTATTTGCAATTCTAGAGGTACCTTGTCAGGCCTGGGCAGTTCCAGTCCTTGGGGGCCTGATTGGTGTCACACTTTTCCCCCATCCCAAGCATTATTGGAGTCAGGTGTGAGGACTGGTGTTGCACAGGTCTGCAAGTAGTACACAACAATAAGTGTGTACCTAGCTCTTTAACTCATTATGTTTTAAGCTTCCATCAACCCATCTGCACCAAGTGATGGATATGGCAAATACAGGTTGAATAGGGACAAATTAGGTAATGATTTAAGTCAGGGATAGGCAACTTTGATGGGGTTTGGGGCCACAAAAAATCTGATCTCATCATGAGGGGCCGCATTGGCTCGAGGGTCTGCGTACCCACATCCAACCCCCCACTTTAGGAGCAAAACATTTTAGCTGTTAAGAGGAGGGCTGCTTAGAGAAAAAGTATTAGAGCAACATTTCTGCAATTCTACATTTTACCATTGGGCTTAAAGATTATTTTGTGGTTTTAAAGCAAGAAATTTGCAAATACACACATTTTGCATTGGTGTGCAGAGAAGATTTAGCGATTTTATAACTAATGTCATGCAATTCTACTCATTTTACAATGAAGCTGAGAGAAAAAATGTGCAGTTTTACAGCTTATTTCCTGCAATTCTACACATTTTGCCATAAGTTGGGGAGAAATGTTTGCAGTTTTTAATGTAAAATCAATGGGGGCCCCTGGTCGGTAATTTGACCATGATTACCAAAAGTTTAGATAGCTGTCCGCTGAACTAATTTACCAATCTAAAAAAAAAAAAATTTGGGACATGGGCTAATTGAAAAGAGAGAAACTGATGATGCACAACCAAATATCGAAATTACACCGTGTTTATTCTACAATTCTAATAGAGATCCTGACTGAGCTCCCCCCACAATTATCCGCCAGTTGCCCATCCCTGGTTTAAGTAATTGGTCTGGCCAATACCATTTTCAGCAGGTGATTATTTGTACATGTGCTTTCATCAGTAACCGCTCAGGCCAGATTATTAATCTTACACAGCTGTCCTGCTCCAAACCTGACACTTGACAACATGCTGCTACTTTTCCCTGATTTACTGTGTTCAATGCATTTATTCTGGAGCCCTCAAATCTGCCAACAGCTAAATCTACATTCATCTCTCACACCAACATTCAACACACCATAAAACCATTACTAAACAGCAATCAAAACCTGCAAAACGTGATGCTGGAAATTACATCTGGCATTGAAAGACAGACTCCTATTGATATTCGCCAATGACCCCCATGAAACGCATCTCCTCCTGGGCCAGGAATATGCTCCCTCATGGACGACCACGGTGTATGACCTGGTGCAGTGTGACTCAACGCCTCAGCAATACGCTCTGAAGATTCTCTCCTAACAGTCAATAAAATGACGCAGCCAGATGAACAAGCAGGTTACTGGCCAGGTGAACAAGCAGGTTACTGGCCAGGTGAACAAGCAGGTTACTCGCCAGATGAACAAGCAGGTTACTGGCCAGATGAACAAGCAGGTTACTGGCCAGATGAACAAGCAGGTTACTGGCCAGATGAACAAGCAGGTTACTGGCCAGATGAACAAGCAGGTTACTGGCCAGATGAACAAGCAGGTTACTGGCCAGATGAACAAGCAGGTTACTGGCCAGGTGAACAAGCAGGTTACTGGCCAGATGAACAAGCAGGTTACTGGCCAGATGAACAAGCAGGTTACTGGCCAGATGAACAAGCAGGTTACTGGCCAGATGAACAAGCAGGTTACTGGCCAGATGAACAAGCAGGTTACTGGCCAGATGAACAAGCAGGTTACTGTCCAGATGAACAAGCAGGTTACTGGCCAGGTGAACAAGCAGGTTACTGCGGGGGGGGGGGGGGGGGGGCTGAGAAATGTGATGTCAGGGGGATTTTCTGTGAGGAAGTTTGGGGCACTTTTTAACGAGCGGAAAATCAGGAATGGGAGCCACGGTATATTTGCATTGTTGGTTCGGAAAATATTCTGGAAGGCCATTGGTGGATGGAAAAGCCCAGGGCCTCTGTGGTGGAGAGGGAGCGAGAGGCTTGGTGACCACAGAATGTAGGGTTCCTGGTTCTACACCACTGTGTTCTCAATCCCTGGGTTTCCAGCACGTGCTCACAGAAGGAAACACAAACAACCCCGTCCTGGTGTGTGTGTATGAGATTTGTTGAGCGCACTCTGCAGGGTTCCAGCCCCCCCCACCACCATACTACTGCACAGACGGGGAAACATTACGATTTCAGAGGGTTGAAAGCTAATACACAGCAAATTATGTTATATACCGTTTAGACCTACAGTATTTCCTTAATGAAAGGACTATGAACAGCAAAACATGTTGAGCATTACGAGGTGGGTTGACATAACGGTTAAAGATTTTTATCAACTCTTAGCAACACACAAGATGTAACATCGACCCTGAAGCCCATTTCACACGGTGAAGTATGACAACATAACTACAATAAATTAACACACAGTCATGATACATTCCACAACAAGATTGCTTCGATCACATGGACTGTGATATGTTCCGGGTAGACTCAGATAATAACATTGACGTATACGCTGACTCAGTGAGTGAGTTCATAAGGAAGTGTTGAGGAGGTGTTGTACCCACTGTGACTATTAAAACCTTCCCTAACCAGAAACCGTGGATTGATGGCAGCATTCGCGCAAAGCTGAAAGCACGTACTACCGCATTTAATCATGGCAAGGCGGCTGGAAATATGACCGAATAAAGTGTAGTTATTCACTCCATTAGGCAATCAAACAACCAAAGTGTCAGTATAGAGACAAAGTGGAGTCGCAATTCAACGGCTCAAACACGAGATGTATGTGGCAGGGTCTACAGACAATCAAGGATTACAAAAAGAAAACGGACATCGACGTCTTGCTTCCAGACAAATTCGAGGACAATATAGTGCCACCGACGCGCCCGCTACCAAAGACTGTGGGCTCTCTTTCTTGGTGGCTGACTTAACTTCTTATGGCTGGGGGGCAGTATTGAGTAGCTTGGATGAATAAGGTGCCCAGAGTAAACGGCCTGCTCCTCAGTCTCAGTTGCTAATATATGCATATTATTATTAGTATTGGATAGAAAACACTCTGAATGATATCTGTGAGTATAACAGAACTCATGGCAGGCAAAAACCCGAGAAGAAATCAAAACAGGAAGTGAGAAATCTGAGGTTGGTAGATTTTCAACACAGTTCCAATTGAAATCCCATTGAGATATGAAGTTGCACTTCCTAGGGCTTCCACTAGATGTCAACCGTCTATAGAAATTTGAATGAGGCGTCTACTGTGTTGTGGGACTGAATAAGAGCAGAATGAGCCATGTGTCTGGCAGTCAGACATTTCCTGGTCACGCGCATTCCACATGATATCCACTTGCGTTCCATTGCTCCTCAAGACACAAAGGAATTCTCCGGTTGGAAGTTTATTGAAGATTTATGATAAGAACATCCTAATGATTGACTCTGTACTTAGTTTGAAATGTTTCTTCGACCTGTAATATAACTTTTTGAAGTTTTTGTCCGAAGTAACGCTCGACCAGAACGAGCGTTTGGATATGTATACCAAACGCGCTTACAAAAGGAGGTATTTGGACATAAATAACGGACATTATCGAACAAAACAAACATTTAATGTGGACCTGGGATTCCTGGGAGTACATTCTGATGAAGATCATCAAAGGTAAGGGAATATTTATGATGTCATTTCTGGTTTCTGTTGACTCCAACATGGCGGCTAATTTGACTATTGTTCTGAGCGCCGTCTCAGATTATTGCATGGTTTGCTTTTTCGTAAAGTTTTTTGGAAATCTGACACAGCGGTTGCATTAAGGAGAGGTATATCTATAATTTCATGTGTATAACTTGTATTATCATCTACATTTAGGATGAGTATTTCTGTTGAATCGATGTGGCTATGCAGGCTACTAGTGAACGTAATGCGCCAATGTAAACTCAGATTTTGATATAAATATGAACTTTATCAAACAAAACATACATGTATTGTGTAACATGTATTGTGTAAATATGCACTTTATCGAACAAAACATACATGTATTGTGTAACATGAAGTCCTATAAGTGTCATCTGAGGAAGATCATCAAAGGTTAGTGATTAACTTTATCTCTATTTGTGCATTTTGTGACTCTGGCTGGAAAATCTTTGGCTGGAAAAATGGCTGTGTTTTTCTGTGGCTTGGTGGTGACCTAACATAATCGTTTGTGGTGCTTTTGCTGTAAAGCATATTTGAAATTGGACACTGTGGTGGGATTAACAACAATATTACCTTTAAAATGGTATGAGATACATGCATGTTTGAGGAATTTTAATTATGAGATTTCTGTTGTTTTGAATTTGGCGCCCTGCACTTTCACTGGCTGTTGTCATATCATCCCGTTAACGGGATTTCAGCCCTAAGAAGTTTTTAAACGTATTAACCCTCGCAAGGCTGCTGGCCCAGACAGAATCACTAGATGCGTCCTCAGAGCATATGCATATGCATTCAATCAATCCCTATCCCAGTCTGCTGTCCCCACATGCTTCAAGATGGCCACCATTGTTCCTGTTTCCAAGAAAGCTAAGGTAACTGAACTAAATGACTATCGCCCTGTAGCACTCACTTCTGTCATCATGAAGGGCTTTGAGAGACTAGTCAAGGATCATATCACCTCCACCCTACCTGTCACCATAGACCCACTTCAATTTGCTTACCGCCCCAATAGGTCCACAGACGATGGAATCGCCATCACACTGCCCTATCCCATCTGGATAAGAGGAATATGCTGTTCATTGACTACAGGTCAGGATTCAACACCATAGTACCCTCCAACTCATCACTAAGCTTGAGATCCTGGGTCTCGACCCTGCCCTGTGCAACTGCATCCTGGACTTTGACGGGCCGCTCCCAGGTGGTGAAGGTAGGAAACAACATCTCCACTCCGCTGATCCTCAACACAGGGGCCCCACAAGGGTGCGTTCTCAGCCCCCTCCTGTACTCCCTGTGTTCACCCACGACTGTGTTGCCATGCACACCTTCAACTCAATCAAGTTTGCAGACGACACAACAGTGGTAGGCTTGATTACCAACAACGACGAGACAGCCACAGGGGGGTGGTGAGGGGCCTCAGGAGTGTGGTGTCAGGAAAATAACCTCTCACTCAATATCAGCAAAACAAAAGAGATGATCGTAGACTTCATGAAACAGCAAAGGGAACACCCCCCTATCCACATCGATGGGACAGCAGTGGATAAGGTGGAAAGTTTTTTAAGTTCCTCTGTGTTCATATCGCAGACAAACTGAAATGGTCTACGCGTTGTGAAAAAGGCGCAACAGCGAGGCAGAACATTTTTTGACTTGTCACCGAAAAGCCTCACTAACTTTTACAGGTGCACAATTGAGAGCATCCTGTCGGGCTGTATCACCGCCTGGTACGGAAACTGCACCGCCCACAACCGCAAGACTCTCCAGAGGGTGGTGCGGTCTGCACAAAGTATCACCGGGGGCAAACTACCTGCCCTCCAGGACACCTACAACACCCTATGTCACAAGAAGGCAAAAAATATAATCAAGGACAATAACCACTCAAACCACTGCCTGGTCACCCTGCTTCCATCTAGAAGGCGAGGTCAGTACAGGTGCAATCAAGCTGGGACAGAGAGATTGAAAAACATATTCTATCTCAAGGCCATCAGATTGTTAAACAGCCACCACTAGCACAGAGAGGCAGCTGCCTACCTAACTATTGTCTGTCTGCCAATGGTCTGTGTTGCTTGAATGGTCCATGCCATTGGTCTATCACAACAAATCAGAGTTTTCAGGTGATGATTTTATTCCTCATACCTTTCACTCCCTCTGCCATGATTATTTTTGTATGCTTGCTAAAAATGACCTAAATGCTTTGACAACCTTCTGACATTGGAACAGAAGAAATGTGGAATTGCAGCGTGATGTTGTAATACAAATTTTCCATTTTACCATGTGTGACAAACATATAAAAGTTTAAATGTGTGGTTTTGTGTACCACTTATTTTTCACAAAATCACAGACAAAAATACGAATGGCTTTCTAAGTAATGGCATTCAAATTAAGTCATAACTTCTTTGGCAGTTCACTCTCCTGCGTTTTCTAAAGGCTTGTGTTGCAGTCTGTTGTTTAGATCGTAACAGCAGGAATGATACAATATTGACATGTGTCCTAATTCGGATCTTCACAGACTGACGGGTATTGCAGCGATATGCTTTACGACCAGCTGTGTGACAGGTTTATGACAAGTGAGAATGAGTGAATATGTGTCTGGCTATGCCATCAGACAGCCAAGGACTTCTAATCCTCTCTGGAGAGGAGAGCTACTGGGACTGCTGGCTTTAAATTCGAACACGCAACTTTTGGGTTGCTAGACGTTCAACTTATACGCCTACTCATCCACACCGACCAACCACACTACTTTGGTTTTTGTCTTCAGGAACCTTCTGTCTTATGTAACCATACCAAACATAACATATCATACTATTTTGAGTGTCCCTGATTTACATTTACTATGTTACGTCTAGTCTATGAGACCAGGCTGTATACCACCAAAACTACAGCCATAGTTCTCTAAGCATTGAAAATAGCCCATTGTGTCTAACTGGTCCTCCTGAAAAGCAGCCATCCCATGGCAATATAGTTTCATAAGTATATAAAGTTTATGGTTTCCCTTTTCTATTCTGCTACTCCATTGTTGTGAATGTGGGGATGAACCCGCCTGGTCCTCCAGGTTCTGTTCGGTTTCACAGTGCTTCAATGCTTAACTGGCATAATGACTTGGCCAGAGATATGCTATTCTCTCTCACCTAGGTGTTCTGCAGGCAAAGCACGTGATGATGTGAAGATTACTGTAAGAGAAGCCCCTGAGAGCAGTGAATAGCCAACTGCCATACTTTTGTATATATAGTGTATGTGTTAAAGTATGTGGACACCCCTTGAAATTTGTGGATCCGGCTATTTCTGGCACACTGGTTGCTGACAGGTGTATAAAATCGGTAGCTTCATGAAATGGGTTTCCATGGCCGAGCACCCGCACACAAGCCTAAGATCACCATGGGCAATGCCAAGTGTCGGCTGGAGTGGTGTAAAGCTCTAGAACAGTGAAAAAGCATTCCCTGGAGTGATGAATCACGCTTCACCATCTGGCAGTCCAATGTACAAATCTGGGTTTTGCAGATGCTATGAGAATGCTGCCTGCCCCAATGCATAGTGCCAAACTGCATAGTGCCAACGTTTGGTGGAGGAGGAATAATGGACTGGGGCTGTTTTTCATGGTTCGGGCTAGGTCCCTTAGTTCCAGTGAAGGGAAATCTTAATGCTACAATGACATTCTAGACGATTCTGTGCTTCCAACATTGTGGCAGCAGTTTGGGGAAGGTGCTTTCCTGTTTCAGCATGACAATTCCCCAGTGCACAAAGCGAGGTCCATACAGAAATGGTTTATCGAGATCGGTGTGGAAGAACTTGACTGGCCTGCACAGAGCCCTGACCTCAACTCCATCAAACACCTTGAATTGGAACTCAAGGTGTTTGCGAGCCAGGCCTACTCGCCCAAAATCAGTACCCAACCTTAATAATGCGCTTGTGGCTGAATGGAAGCAAGTCCCCGTAGCATTGTTCCAACATCTAGTGGAAAGCGTTCCCAATCGAGTGGAGGCTGTTATAGCAGTAAAGGGGAGCAATCTCCATATTAATGCCCGTGATTTTGGAATGGGATGTTAGACAAGCAGGTGTCCACATACTTTTGGTCAAGTTGTGTAGTTTTGTGACATAAAAATAAAAATTCCCCACTATGAAAGTGGGTAAACTTGCTACAGTACAATGCCAATACATATGTCTTACTTGGGCCTGTTTCAACACTCTTACTGTAAATTGAATAAACGGGAAAATATCTAATATGAACTGTATATGTAAACATACTGTAAAACTCTGAAGGGTACAGAAATTGGTAGTGCTGCTAAAACCCCAAAGGAGCTGGCTTACCTTTTAACAAACACTGATATATATTTGTCACTTTTTCAGTGGTTTATCAGTAATGGCTAACCATGCAGACATAGGTAGCCTAGCGGTTAAGAGAATTGGGCCAATAAACGAAAGGTCGCTGGTTGGAATCCCTGAGCCGGCAAAGGTGGGAAAACTGCTCCCCGGGCGCTGATTATGTCGATTAAAGCAGCCCCCCGCACCTCTCTGATTCAAAGAGGTAGGGTTTAATGCAGAAGACACATTTGGATAAATGCATTCAGTTGTGCAACTGACTAGGTATTCCCCTTCTCTTAAAACCTCTCTGGGATATGTGGGACGGTAGCGTCTCACCAACAGCCAGTGAAAGTGCAGGGCGCCAAATTCAAAACAACAAAAGTCTCATAATTAAAATTCCTCAAGCATACAAGTATTTTACACCATTTTAAAGATACAATTCTCGTTAATCCAGCCACAGTGTCTGATTTTAAGAAGGCTTTGCAGCAAAAGCACCACAAACGATTATGTTAGGTCACCACCAACTCATTGAAAAATACAGCCATTTTTCCAGCCAAAGAGAGGAGTCACAAAAGTGATAAAGTTAATCATTTATGTCCAAATAGCGCGTGCAGGTCCCGCCGAACGTCCAGCTGAAAAGTTCAAAAAGTTCCGTTACAGACCGTAGAAACTTGTCAAACTAAGTATAGAATCAATCTTTAGGATGTTTTTATCATAAATCTTCAATAATGGTTCAACCGGAGAATTCCTATGTCTGTAGAAAAGCAAGAGCTAACTCTCTTGTGAGCCTGTGGCACTCTGCCAGACACCTGGCTCAATCCCCTCTCATTCGCTCCCACTACACAGTAGAAGCCTCAAACAAAGTTCTAAAGACATTTGACATCTAGTGGAAGCCGTAAGAAGTGGAATATGACCCCATTTACACTGTGTATTGGAATGGCAAAGAGTTGAAAAACTACAAACCTCAGATTTCCCACTTCCTGGTTGGATTTTTCTCAGGTTTTCACCTGCCATGAGTTCTGTTATACTCACAGACATCATTCAAACAGTTTTAGAAACTTCAGTGTTTTCTATCCAATACTACTAATAACATGCATATATTAGGATCTGGGACAGAGTAGCAAGCACCTTATTTACTCTGGGCACCTTATTCATCCAAGCTACTCAATACTGCCCCCCTGTCACCAAGAAGTTTTAATAAACATGTCAAGTTACCATCTATTTTTCCATTCTCTGTTGCTGAGGAGTGTTCTTGATCGTGTTCACCAGAAACCATGTTTAACTTTTACTACTTGACGTCACGAGAAGGATGGTGTCCAGTCTGTCTCACCCACTAGAAAGACACAAAATACCTCCCCTCAGGACAAATCCTCCATGACCGACATCAGTGCACATCAACCCTGTGGTTAGGGACAGGAGAGGGCCTGAGTCAGGCAGCCTGAAATCACAGGCCCATTCACTACATCCCCAAACAGAGCCTTCTGGTTTGAACGTTGTGCCCGTGAAGAGAAAGGAGGAGAGTGAGGCTGACCATTTAAACAATTACAAGCTGTGCCTTCCATAATTTCCATGACTTAAGCGTAGCTCTTGGCGCTCCTGGCCACAGCTCCATGGCGTCTGCTGGAAAGATGCCTCCTTCACCCTCTTTCCCTCTCTGTCCCAGGAAGTCTTCAAAGACGACCCGCAGAGCAGTGGTATGATCCTGCAGGAGACATCAAAGGGAGGGAGCTGGTCGGCTTCCTGAGATCCACAGAGAGAAGAATGCAGAAAGGTTGAACCAGGAGGAAGCGGTGTCTGGGAGGTTACCTGGGGGGAAAGGTTGAGCTGTGGCCTGGCTAAGTGGAGAGCTGGCCCTGTGAGTGATGTCATACCTGGCACTGTGTCCTCACCAGAAGCAGTGTTATTCTGATTGCAGGTCATGGCCCACACTGCATTGTACTAAAGTATTTGTCATGTCAGACCCAGTAAAGAGACAGAATCTTGCAAGCTCCACTTGATGTCTTGTCCATATGTCTGGGGCATGGAAGACTCTGGCAGTAAAATCTATTTAGGTCAGTACTATCACATTTCCACATTTGGCCTCTATTTCCAAATTCATTTCGGCCTTGTCTGGCTTTCTTCAGTTATGATTGCTGTCAAAACCTGCCACTACATCCAATTAATATAAGACTTGATTAAGCATGATTAATAACTATATCAATGAAACTACAGAAACGGAAATTAACATGACTTTCATGTCTAGTCGAGTATCGTTTGTCTTTTCAAGAAATTCATCATTCTCTATTTAATACTTTTATTGCAAAACTTGGATTTAAAGGAATCCATCCATTATTCTCATCATGCATTATAGCCCCAGAGTATCCCCCCCAAAAAATAAATAATGAAAACCATAATAAATCTATGTTCCGTGGCATGCATGGCTCAGATGAGGCCATAATGTCTCACAACCATTGTCAGGTGTCATGAGATGGGCTAACATCAAAATGAATCTAAGGTGTCATTTTAGCATGGCATACAGAAATTCCAAATGTGAAATGTTTGTAACATATAATATAGATATATTGTACAGTATTCCTAAGTACTACACCGTCATGGCATTCATTTACATTATCTTAAACGTAGATGTGTGGAGATGGATGTGACGTGGATCCCAGTGTTGAGGATCCAGCAGATGATTTGTCTCATGTGGAACTCAGATGTTTGAAGTGAGCCATCAAAAGGAAATTCCATAGAACACATACTTTAGTAGAAGCCTCCAGCTTCGTGGTATGTAGTATTCCCTTGAAGGGGATCAGAGGGAGAAGATCGCTTTTGGAGAAAAAAAAACATGCCCAACGCTCTGTCAGTGTAGAGTTCAACATGCAGACCAGCCCAGGCCACGTCAGAGAAGGGGATGGAGTGAGCAGTGAGCACAGCGGGGCTTTAATCCTGTCAGAGACCCTCTGGAGATACAAATCACTATCAGGTGTTGGAGAGAACGGGGGATGGCTGGAGCATGGTTGGCCTTCACCCCTCAGACCCTGGAGTAAATCACTATCAGGATGTTATAGGAGATAAAGGGTGGTCATGGTCCTCATATAACATGGACATGTGAATTGGATTGATAGCAGCTGGCTTTGCGGTTAGAGCGTTAAGCCAGTAACTAAAAGGTTGCTGGTTTGAATACCTGAGCCCTTGAGCAAGGCACTCAACCCTAATTTGCTCCAGGGGCACCGTACCTCCATTGCTGAATCTGTAAAACATGTCACTACACCTGCGTGTGTGACAAGAAAACATCAAATAAGATGATATTATGGCTGGGCAATGGTTTATGTTTAAGTCATTTTTTATAGCATCTAGAAATAGTCCTGGGTGAAGTATCTCAATATGCAAGCAGTAGCAGCAACCATTTAACATAGTAGAGGCTCGCGTTCAGCAATTTTAGGTAGCATGGTTTAGAGTTCCAGCAGTCCATACAGCGTTCCAGGAGAGGAGGAGGGATGTGAAATGAAAATAAGTGAGAAACCACACATCTCCCATATCTTTATCAGCACATGTGACTGTTCAGGTGACATGGGATTCTTGACCACAACCTGACCTGGGTTGGACTGGGATCATTTCATGGACACATCTGACAGGGGTGACATCCTGGTTCCAGCTCAGGAAACACTGGCCGTGTCCTAATACCCATACTAGCGTTCTTTATAGTACGTGTAATTTTGAAAATAGTACTCAATGAGTCATCTAATGTGCGATTGCATTGATTCCTGCCAGTCGTTCATTTTCGGTACAGCGCGTCAATTTATCTGATTATTAGCAGTTGTCAGAAAAGAAAAGACAAGTGAATTCTACTAGATCAAACACCAAAATTAGTAAACAGTTTAAGTATGTAGTATGCTAATCAAATCAAATCAAATTTTATTTGTCACATACACATGGTTAGCAGATGTTAATGTGAGTGTAGCGAAATGCTTGTGCTTCTAGTTCCGACAATGCAGTAATAACAAGTAATCTAACTAACAATTCCAAAACTACTGTCTTGTACACAGTGTAAGGGGATAAAGAATATGTACATAAGGATATATGAATGAGTGATGGTACAGAGCAGCATAGGCAAGATACAGTAGATGGTATCGAGTACAGTATATACATGAGATGAGTATGTAAACAAAGTGGCATAGTTAAAGTGGCTAGTGATACATGTATTACATAAGGATACAGTCGATGATATAGAGTACAGTATATACGTATGCATATGAGATGAATAATGTAGGGTAAGTAACATTATATAAGGTAGCATTGTTTAAAGTGGCTAGTGATATATTTACATCATTTCCCATCAATTCCCATTATTAAAGTGGCTGGAGTTGAGTCAGTGTCAGTGTGTTGGCAGCAGCCACTCAGTGTTAGTGGTGGCTGTTTAACAGTCTGATGGCCTTGAGATAGAAGCTGTTTTTCAGTCTCTCGGTCCCAGCTTTGATGCACCTGTACTGACCTCGCCTTCTGGATGATAGCGGGGTGAACAGGCAGTGGCTCGGGTGGTTGATGTCCTTGATGATCTTTATGGCCTTCCTGTGACATCGGGTGGTGTAGGTGTCCTGGAGGGCAGGTAGTTTGCCCCCGGTGATGCGTTGTGCAGACCTCACTACCCTCTGGAGAGCCTTACGGTTGAGGGCGGTGCAGTTGCCATACCAGGCGGTGGGTGATACAGCCCGCCAGGATGCTCTCGATTGTGCATCTGTAGAAGTTTGTGAGTGCTTTTGGTGACAAGCCGAATTTCTTCAGCCTCCTGAGGTTGAAGAGGCGCTGCTGCACCTTCTTCACGATGCTGTCTGTGTGAGTGGACCAATTCAGTTTGTCTGTGATGTGTATGCCGAGGAACTTAAAACTTGCTACCCTCTCCACTACTGTTCCATCGATGTGGATAGGGGGGTGTTCCCTCTGCTGTTTCCTGAAGTCCACAATCATCTCCTTAGTTTTGTTGACGTTGAGTGTGAGGTTATTTTCCTGACACCACACTCCGAGGGCCCTCACCTCCTCCCTGTAGGCCGTCTCGTCGTTGTTGGTAATCAAGCCTACCACTGTTGTGTCGTCCGCAAACTTGATGATTGAGTTGGAGGCGTGTGTGGCCACGCAGTCGTGGGTGAACAGGGAGTACAGGAGAGGGCTCAGAACGCACCCTTGTGGGGCCCCAGTGTTGAGGATCAGCGGGGAGGAGATGTTGTTGCCTACCCTCACCACCTGGGGGCGGCCCGTCAGGAAGTCCAGTCCCCAGTTGCACAGGGCGGGGTCGAGACCCAGGGTCTCGAGCTTGATGACGAGCGTGGAGGGTACTATGGTGTTGAATGCTGAGCTGCTAGTATGGGTATTCGGACACGACCACTGTCTCAACAGAGCAGCTCACAGATTACTGCACCTGTACACAGCCCACCTATAATTTAGCCCAAACAAATACCTCTCCCCCTACTGTATTTATTTATTTTGCTCCTTTGCACCCCATTAATTTTATTTCTACTTTGCACATTCTTCCACTGCAAATCTACCATTCCAGTGTTTTACTTGCTATATTGTATTTACTTTGCCACCATGGCCTTTTTTTTGCCTTTACCTCCCTTATCTCACCTAATTTGCTCACGTCGTATATAGACTTGTTTATACTGTATTATTGACTGTGTGTTTGTTTTACTCCATGTGTAACTCTGTGTCGTTGTATGTGTCGAACTGCTTTGCTTTATCTTGGCCAGATCGCAATTGTAAATGAGAACTTGTTCTCAACTTGCCTACCTGGTTAAATAAAGGTGAAATAAAAACTAAAAACAACACCAACGCTCATCTAGGTTTTAATTCGGCCTTTCACCAAGAGATTAACTGTGCATGGATTTAGACCACATTGAACGTGTGCATTACCTTCCTCTGACTGCTGTGTGTTAGAAGGCTCTAGAGGGGAATGGACAGACTCTACTAGGCCGTAATCCATCCACAGACGCCCCATGCAGCTGCTGCCTGTCTGGGGGCAGTGCAGAGTAGTGGAACAATGTTGCGATCACATGTTTACACACCAATGATTTATCTCATGCCACATACTGAGACATGGACCAATCATAACATACAGAAGTACCAATGTTTGTTCATGTCATATTGACGAAAGTGACCAACTATCTCAATAGCAGATATTGATGGCTAATTTGTCATGTTTCTGTGATTAGTCTTGTTTTTTTCATGTTTATGTGTTCAACTGCGCGTGGCCGAGTTCCATTCAAAAACAAGCTCTCATTTTACCATCAGCGAAATGAGAAACACATTATCATTCTATATTACATTAACATTTGAGTCATTTATCAGATGCTCTTATCCAGAGCAATTTACAGTTAGTGCATTCATCTTAAGATAGCTAGGTGGGAAAGACACAAAGTGCATTCAGAAAGTATTCAGACCCCTTGACTTAATCCACATTATACGTTACAGCCTTATTCTAAAATAGATACGTTTTTTTCTCCCTCATCAATCTACACACAATCCCCCATAATAACGAAGCAAAAACAGTTTTACCCTTCACTCAGTATTTTGTTGAAGCAACTTTGGCAGTGATTACAGCCTCAAGTCTTCTTGGGTATGACGCTACAAGCTTGGCACACCTGTTTTTGGGGAGTTTCCCCCATTCCTCTCTGCAGATCATCTCAAGTTCTGTCAGGTTGGATGGGGAGTGTCGCTGCACATTTTCAGGTCTTTCCGGGGATGTTCAATCGGGTTCAAGTCCAAGCTCTGGCTGGGCCACTCAAAGACATTCAGAGAGTTGTCCCAAAGCCACTCCTGCATTGTCTTGGCTGTGTGCTTAGGGTCATTATCTTGTTGGAAGGTTAACCTTCGTCCCAGTCTGAGGTCCTGAGCAGGTTTTCATCAAGGATCTCTGTACATTGCTCGGTTCTTTCCCTCTATCCTGACTAGCATCAGTCCCTGCTGCTGAAAAACATCCCCACAGGATGATGCTGCCACCACCATGCTTCACCGTAGGGATGGTGCCAGGTTTACTCTAGACGTGATGCTTCGCATTCATGCAAAATAGTTCAATCTTGGTTTTATCAGACCAGAGAATCTTGTTTCATGGTCTGAGAGTCTTTAGGTGCCTTTAGTTGAGCTCCGAGCGGTGTGTCACGTGCCTTTTACTGAGGAGTGGCTTCTGACCACTCTACCATAAAGGCCTTATTGGTTGAGTGCTGCAGAGATGGTTGTCCTCCTGGAAGGTTCTACAATCTCCACAGAGGAACTCTAACGCTGTCAGAGTGACCATTGGGTTCTTGGTCACCTCCCTGACCAAGGCCCTTCTCCCTCAATTGCGGAGTTTGGCCGGGCGGCCAGCTCTAGGAAGAGTCTTGGTGGTTCCAAACTTCTTCCATTTAAGAATGATGGAGGCCACTGTGTTATTGGGGACCTTCAATGCAGCAGACATTTTTTGGTACCCTTCCGCAGATCTGTGCCATGACACAATGCTGCCTCAGGGCTCTAAGGACAATTCCTTCGACATCATGGCTTGGTTTTTGCTCTGACATGCACTGTCAACTGTTGGACCTTATATAGAAGGTGTGTGCCTTTCCAAATCATGTCCAATCAATTTAATTAAAAAACAGGTGGACTCCAATCAAGTTGTAGAAACATCTCAAGGATGGTCAATTGAATCAGGATGTACCTGAGCTCAATTTAGAGTCTCATAGCAAAGGGTCTGAATATTTACATAAATAAGTATCTGTTTTGAATTTTTAATAACATTTCTAAAAAACGGTTTTCACTTTGTCATTATGGGGCATTGCTGGTTCCACCATTGGGGTGCTAGGACAGAGAAGAGCTTGGACTGGGCTGAGCGGAAGCTGCTCTCCCGTAGTGGTGGGAGTGCCAAGAAACCAGAGGAGGCAGAATGGTGTGCTTGGGTTGGGGTGTAGGGTTTGAACATAGCCTGAAGGTAGGGAGGGGCAGCTCCCCTTGCTGTTCTGTAGGTATGCACCATGGTCTTGTAGTGCATGTGAGCGTTGACTGGAATCCAGTGGAGTGTGGGGAGGAGCGGGGTGACATGGGCGAACTTAGGAAGGTTGAACACCAGGTGGGCTGTATGAATGAGATCGCAACACAGCCTCACATATTGGTCTCCCTATAACAATCTTACATATCCTTCTGTTTAGCTCAGGACTAATGTCTTAGTCATTAATTCATAAACAGTAATAAAATAGAACAGCTAGGATAGATAGCCAAATGGCATAAATATGAAAGTGGAAATGGGACGTCTCGAGGGGAAGTCCTCAAAAAACAACATATCTGAGATGATAGATGGATACTTAGATCCAGGGGTTGGAAACAAAATCATTTTCCAATTGTTTTGTTTTGAACAGAACCACAATTTCTTCCTGTTCCACTGTTCCAACCAGTATACATTTCTGAACCGATTCGAACCAGAAAAAAGTAAAGGTTTATATCGTTCCTTTTTTAATCTGTGAAATTGACAGTTTTTACATTTACCTCATTAAATTACGCTACCAATCAGTGTAGATAGAGCAGGCATCTATGGACTAGGGAATCTGGTTGTTTACATGTTTGATGGATAGATAAGTCTAGGGTGCGAGATGCAACAAATTTTGCGAGGTGGGGAGAGAGTGAGGTAGAGGGGTGGACATGGAGGAGGCTTGAATCTCTGGGCATCATGATATAACGTGCATTATGTGTTTAGGATATTAGTAGTAGGCCTATCATTACTTCACTGAATTACTACTGATGAGCGGCTAATATGGAGGAACTTTGAATGTCCGAGAGTTGGCTTAACGCTGAGACTAGCGCAACGCCCAGGACCAGAGCAAGCTAACAAGCATGTTGCTTTGGTATAGCCCTCAGGTAGCCAGCTTCTGGTCTAAGGAATGGCTGAAAAAACATAATTAATTTAAAATGTACCCTAGAAACAGCATTGTTGGGAGATCTGGAGAGACCTGGTCAGTCAATCACTAATATATTAATACTCTTAATTAACAAAAGTAATTATATTCAACTCGCAATCGATGGATTCTATTCTATTAGATATGTTTAACATACAATTTTAATCTAACAGTATAGGGCAAAGATATATCGCACGTAGAAATCTGAAGGGGTGGCCAGCAGAGATGGGAGGGATGGCATGAGGGAAACCAAGGCGATGGAATGTGGTACTGGAATTGAGTGTAGTTGCTGAGTAAGGGGTAAAATGACAGTAAAAAAAATCAAATAAAAAATGACACGAAAAAGTCTTGGATGGTTGAGGGGCGGTTTTCGGGGGGTCTTGGATGGCCATTGTCGTGTCGTCGGCAAACTTAATGGTGGTGTTGGAATCATGTGCGGCCATGCAGTCATGGTTGAACAGGGAGGGGACTGAGCATGCACCCCTGAGGGGCCTCCGTGTTAAGGGTGAGCCATGACCAGCCTTTCAAAGCATTTCATGACTACAGATGTGAGTGCTATGGGGCGGTAGTCATTTAGACAGGTTACCTTGGCATTCTTGGGCACAGGGACTATGGTGGTTTTCTTGAAACATGTACAGTAGGTATTCCAGACTGGGTCTGAATGACAGAGAGTGCTTTACATAGCCATAAGCGCTTTGAATGGTGTTTTTGTGGGACTGAAGGTAAAGTTACATTTTTACCAGTTCCCATGCTTTTAAAATAATGGTTCTCTTCCGGAAATCTAGTTATCACTTTCGTTCCCGGTTCTGTTACCATTCCTCAAATGTTTGTTATTTTCCGGTTTTGGTTCTGTTCCCTGAACCGGTTCCAACCCCTGCTTAGAACTGGATACTATTTGCTCTTTTAGGCCAAATAAAGTGATGTTAAAAGTTGATACATTCAAAGATTCAAAGGCATCTTCTGTATCAAAAATACATGATATTTCCCCCTTGATGAAAGAAGTCAAGGTACACTATACACTATGACCTACACTCTTGGCTTGGCAACCCAGGATTTTATCAGCTCCCTAACACACTTATGGGGAGGTTAGTTAGTATATCCAGAGTGTGAATATCCTCTATAAAACTCTGTCACTCAGACTGGGCTTGGTACTCTTGGATCAGAAGTGGCCCGCAGCCCGGTAGCTGGAAAAAGCATCCTACAGAAGTCTTGAAACTGTGACAGGAAATATTTAGACAACACATTAGCACGGTCAGTCTCCGAGAATGCCAATGGACCCAGAGGAATATGAGTAGAATGAGGACGCGGCATGAAGGAGGAAGGGCTCCCTCCCTGCTACTGTTCACATATGTGTGTTTAACCCTGGGAAGTCAGACCCATGTTTCTTCCCCTTCCACCACATAACTATCAAAGCAGCTGATCACACCAGCCCTAACCCAGACATGTCAAACACCAATATTTGGAAGGACCCCATCAAGCCTATAGGAGCCTCCACATTTTTCATGGTTTAGGCTTCCTCCCTACTCTATTATACCATGCCAATCACTCAGAGACAATGATGGTGTAACACACAGTCTTCACCTGTTTCTGATTAGCCTAGGAAAGGAAATGGGGGCGACTGAGTCTGTGCCACAAAAACTGAACAGTGTAAAAATGAGAAGAAGAATGGAGAACAGTATGAATACAGAAGTCACTGTGTTTAGAACAGCACACACATACACAAGTATTTTCCAATTCAAGTTGCATTGTCCTCCAGGATTGGCTCAATATTTCCTTAACTCATGCATCTTGGTTGGACTGTGAGGTTAAAGACAGTACAGTATGAAGATGGGCAGAAATCCATCCCTGATCACGCTTGTAGGCGATGTTATGGCAACGTTGGCTATTTAAGATCATGCACATAAACACCTCATCAGGTCTAACAGTTATCTCACGCTGAACATTTCACGCAAATCAAAAGGACTCCTTGAATATAAAGTTATTTTTGATGAAAATGAAAATGTGTCAGTTTGTCACTTTCGCAGCGGTTGGAGTAATAACATGTTCAACTACTTAAGATATTGGTTCAAATCTAGGCTGTGCATTTAGATCGAGAAAATTAACAACTAAGGATTAATTTTTCACTTCTTCCATTGACTTCTTAAACCCCAAACCCCGGCCTGGTCTGCTTGGTTTGTTTAGCAAGCTTTTCCGGAAGTCTCACAATGTTGCACCTCTGGGTTTGAAACTCTGTTGCGAGATACTGTACCGAGTCTAGTGACACTATAGTGTTGCTTTACCTGGGCAGAAGCAGCAGCCTACTGTAGTAAAGTTGAGGCTATGATCCCCCCGCTGTGAGTCACTAATTCAAACACATCCAATCAAGTTTAACACAGCCTCGGTTCACCAGGTTTCACAGAGCCACGCCAAAGCATCAGGCCAGATTAATCACACAGAGGCAGCTGATGAGGGGGTGATTCAAAAGGCCCTACCATGTGTCAGGCAGAATAAATCAATGACAGAGACTTCAGTTCCTGACGTCTCAGCCTCTCATGCTTTCCCATTTCACCACACTGAGAACATCTGCATTTTGTTGGTTTAAAAGCCAATGGGACCTATTCAAAATAGTTGACTCGTTCTCTTTCTGCGTGGCCAGGCCTCTGAGTGGAAGGGTCATGACAACTTTCTGACTGGGAGAATAATACTGAATTGTGAAAGAAGACTCTTTGTTTGAGTTTCATGGTCTTTGAATGGCAACCTTGTGATCCAGACATGCACAGACACACACACACACACACACACACACACACACACCCTCATCATTCCCAGTGCTTCCTGACAACACCCTGTGCTAACAGCTTTTTCCAGACTCTTCATGTATGTCTCACCTCTACCTGGAAGCATTATGGTATTGTGGTGAGATTAGGGCGGTTTCATGTGTCTGGAATGACTAAAGCAGATAGCTGATGTTTCTTAGTCCATACAGGCTCTCTCTAATCCCCTGTGGGTCTCTTTGTGTCTGGGTTGGCTCAGCCCCCACCAACAGAGCAGAGCTGTCTGTATGGTGCTGTGGAAGGTCCCTGAGGAGATAGCACAAAGCAGCTCACAGGGTTGTGTAAATACAATCTGGCTAGGATGAAAGCTCAAATGAGTTCCCATGACTCTCCAGGATGACTGGAGTGTGGCCTCCCAAACTCACACATCATTATGGCGGACATCACAGCCATTACAGAGGCCAGTTCAAGCCCATCACTAGGGTTTTTCCTCTGTTCCCCATCCCTCTTCTTGTTGTTGAGAAGACCCCTGTTGTCTTTCATGTAGTTTACTGTCCTAGCTTACCAACCATGTGATTTTTGTTTGATTTCCCTTTTGTTATTGCCTTCCATTTAATCTCTGATGCCAGAACAAAACATTATGCCTATGTTTGTATGAAATACCAGGTATAGAACTCCAGTTTGAACAGCAGAAGTGTAAATAGGCCTACAACTTCACATGCAAAATCATATGCAGAATTAATTCAAAAATCTAACTCATCCCCATGCAGTCACTGAGGTTTATTTGTAATAAAGTTAAAACTGTTTGTCTTTCCTTGCGTCAGATCTCTCTTCAACAGCAGCAGTACAGGTTGCTCACCAGGCTTCCTGTTAGGGAGTGGGGATCATAAGTTAGTGTATTTCCTTAGTTCATTTCATGTTCTTCCCCATGGCGACAGTATTTTAGCAAACCATAATCTCCAAGCACTTGGACATTATTGAATATGAATAAATGTCACCAGTCTCAATGGTCGTGATTTGAACATCATGGTCATGATGTTGTCTAAAAACTTAGAAACCAACATTATGGCAGTTAGGGACAGATGTCTGCACCATCAGCCAAATTCAGAGATTCCTTGTGTCAAACATTGCAAGTTTCAACAGCTGATTATTGAAAATAATTGCATTTTCTCTAACCATAAGTCTACAAATCATTCAGTTTCATCCCGAGAATAAATGCAATAACAGTGTTGTATCTGTATTACCAATAAAGTCCTCACAAAACAAAAGCACATAACAACAGGGACTTACTACCATCCTGCTCCATGTGAAAATTGGCATCCTACTGCAAGACAACGATGCACCCCCGATACACAGATTTTCTTTGGTGCATAAAGGTGTAATAATTTCTCAGTTGTTTTAAAAGACACATAACCACATACTGAGTGGTCTGTCGTCTGTCCAGACTCCTTGCCTTCTTCCAGACAGTTGGATAAGTTGTGGGGAGAGGATCTGCGGAGAACTACTCCCCCAGGCTACATTCTGGTCAAAATAACAAAGCTACATTACCTTAGACACTCTGACCCTGCCAGCAAAGATTCATGGTCCCGTTCATCTCTAGCCCTAAGTCCTCCATAATACCATGGTAACACCTCATAGAGACCAATACTTTATCACCTGTGTGACATAACAGATGCCATAGACCTGACATCAGGATCAAGGTATGACCATGGCTGGCTAGTTGGTTGTCTTTAGCTAACCAAAGTGTTGGTATGTGTCAATGGACAGTCATGACTAGATCGTCAAAACACTAAGATGGTTACTTGTAAACATGTCTTTAGACAACATGCCTTAGATTTGCATCTACATTTTCCAACCAACTGCAATGAAAATCCCCAAAGGAAACTAACTCCCTCTAAGGCTAAGTTTACAATGATACTCCACAACTATGTTTATGATGAGTACTCACACCTACATATGTGAGCACACAGTTATCATAATAAATCACAGATATGTATATATGGCAAAACTATGTCCTAGTGTGTGAGGTTGTGTCTGTTTCCTGTTTCTAGGGATTACAGCACAACCTTTGCAACAGAGCAGGACAATAACAAGCCTGCCATATACTGGCAAACAAAAGGTACTTCAGCCTGTCACACAGAAAGTATTCATACCTCTCGACTAATTCCACATTTTGTTGTGTTACAGCCCGAATTAAATTTGGATTAAATAGCTATTTTTTATGACCCATCTACCCATAATACACCATAAAGACAAAGTGAAAACATATTTTTAGAAATGTTTGCTAATTTATTGAAATTTCAATTAAGAAATATCTAATTTCCGTAAATATTCACACCCCTGAGTCAATACACGTTAGAATCACCTTTGGCAGCAATTAAAGCTGTGAGTCTTTCATGATAAACAAGGAGGTATTGTTTCAGAACACATCTTCTTATAGATGCAAAGTGTATGTTTGACAGACCTTGATACGGTTGCTAGGCTATAACGATAATGATACACTATATATACAGAAAAGTATGTGGAATTAGTGAATTTGGCCACACATGTTCCTGACAGGTGTATACAATCGAGCATACAGCCATGCAATCTCCATAGACAAATGTTGGCAGTAGAATGGTCTTACTAAAGAGCTCAGTGACTTTCAACGTGGCACCGTCATAGGATGCCACCTTTCCAACCAGGCAGTTTGTCAAATATCTTCCCTGTAGAGCTGCCCTGGTCAACTGTAAGTGCTGTTATTGAGAAGTGGAAACATCTAGGAGCAACAACAACTTAGAAGTGAAGTGGTAGGCCACATAAGCTCACAGAGTGCTAAAGCATGTAAAATCGTCTGTCCTTGGTTGCAACACTCACTACCGAGTTCCAAACTGCCTCTGGAAGAAAAGTCAGCACAAGAACAGTTCACCGGGAAGTTAATGAAATGGTTTTCCATGGCCGTCCAGCCACACACAAGCGTAAGATCAACATGCGCAATGCCAAGCGTTGGCTGGAGTGGTGTAATGCTCACCACCATTGGACTCTGGAGCAGTGGAAACACGTTCTCTGGAGTGATGAATCACACTTCACCATCTGGCAGTCCAACGGACTAATTTGGGTTTGGCGGATGCCAGGAGAAAACTACCCCAATGTATAGTGCCAACTGTAAAGTTTGGTGGAGGAGGAATAATGGTCTGGGGCTGTTTTTCATGGTTCAGGCTAGGTCCCTTAGTTCCAGTGAAGGGAAACACTACAGTATGCAATGACATTCTTCATGATTCTGTGCTTCCAACTTTGTGGCAACAGTTTGGGGAAGGCCCTTTCCTGTTTCAGCGTGACAATGCCTCCTTTTAGAAAGTGAGGTCCATACAGAAATGGTTTGACGAGATCGACGTGGAACATTGACACAGCCATCCCGTTAGCGGGATCATTTTCGCCAACATCCGCTGAATTGCAGAGCTCCAAATTCAAATTAAATTACTACAAATATTTAATTTTCATGAAATCACAAGTGCAATATAGCAAAACACAGCTTAGCTTGTTGTTAATCCACCTGGTGTGTCAGATTTCCAAAAAGCTTTTCGGCGAAAGCATACCAAGCGTTTATGTAACGACATCTCTCTCAGCAGACAAAACATTACAAACCGCTAGCAGCAAAGTAGTTTGGTCACGAAAGTCAGGAAAGCAATAAAATGAATTGCTTACCTTTGATGATCTTTGGATGTTTGCACTCACGAAACTCCCAGTTACACAATAAATGTTCCTTTTGTTCCATAAAGATTATTTTTATATCCAAAATACGTCCATTTGGTTGGCGCGTTATGTTCAGAAATCCACAGGCTCGAGCGGTCACGGCGGGGCAGACGAAAATTCCAAATAGTATCCGTAAAGTTCGTCGAAACATGTCAAACGTTTATTATAATCAATCCTCAGTTTGTTTTTACAATAAATAATCGATAATATTTCAACCGGACTGTAGCTTCTTCAATAGGAGAGAAAATGTCTGCTCCACTCTGTTTGCGCATGCAAAATGCTGCTGGCACCCAGCCATCCAATGACGCGATGTGATCTTTCACGCTCATTTTTCAAAATAAAAGCCTGAAACTATGTCTAAAGACTGTTCACACCATGTGGAAGCCATATGAAAAGGAATCTGGTTGATATCCCTTTAACTGTAGGGAATGCATGCAATGGAACAGAGAGCTTTCAGGAAAAACAGCACTTCCTGGTTGGATTTTCCTCAGGTTTTTGCCTGCAATATCAGTTCTGTTATACTCACAAACAATATTTTGACAGTTTTGGAAACTTTAGAGTGTTTTCTATCCTAATCTGACAATTATATGCATATTCTAGATTCTGGCCCCGAGAAATAGGCAGTTTCATTTGGGTAAGTTTTTCATCCAAACATCAAAATACTGCCCCCTACACAAGGTTTTAACTGGCCTGCACAGAGCCCTGACCTCCATCGAACAGCTTTGGGAAGAATTGGAATGCCGACTGCGAGCCAGGCCTAATCACCGAACATCAGTGTCCGATCTCACTAATACTTGTGGCTGAATGGAAGCAAGTCCTCACAGCAATATTGCAACATCTAGTGGTTTATTAGATGTGGTGGCTGTTATAGCAGCAAAGGGGGACCAACTCCATATTAATGCCCGTGATTTTGGAATGAAATGTTCGACGAGCAGGTGTCCACATAATTTTGGTCATGTAGTGTAATTTGGTGTTGCATAAAAAAACGACCATTCTTGTGTACACAGCGACCTGGCATGTTAATATTGAGGAATGAGGAATTAGTGTGTGTGTGTATTTCCTTTAAATGTGCTTAGAATGTGTGTGTGTGTGTGTGTGTGTGTTCCCATCCCCTCCTCTGCCTTGTTTATATTCCCATGGGCACAGCGTGCCGTCACAGCTGACTGAGCAACATGTGTATTTAAGAGGGTGTCTTTGATTATTATGTGTTCGCATCTCGCCACAACACAGGAGGAGCAAGGCGTGTCTGTGAATTCGTCTTTCCTGTGTACACTTACAACCTCATCCTCTGGTGAGCACACCTGTTTTTAATAGACGCTGTATGATATGGAGCCGTTCTGTGTCACTGCTCTGGGAGTTATAGGTGGTCACACAGCCAACAGGCTACAGAGACTGATGAGTTGCATGACCTGTAGATTTAAATAGTTTTGTATGTTTACAAATGGACAGAAATTGTATGGACAAAGGTATTGTCAGTTAGCCACTCTCAGAGGAAGTCACTGGGAATGATATGGGAATGATCATATTCTAACAGGAAGATATTGGTGCGAAGACGTAGAACAGGCCCTGGAACAGTCCTGCTGCAGCAGCTGCCCACGCTACGCCCTGTTATGTCTAGTCTGCGGTCTGTCCGTCCGTCTGTCTGTCTGTGAATAGAAACAGCTGAGGAAGCCTAGTTGGCCATTATCCCCATTCAGCTGGCTGTAGATAAAGCAGGGAAGGTTTATAATGATTGTGTAACAGTCATTCTGACAGAGTGGTGCTGTCCAGTACGGTAGAAGCAAGGTATTACAGGGAGAAAGCCAGAGAGCAGGAACTTGTCACACCCAAGCTTTGAGCTACATCACAATAAAGATGTGATGAGAGATATCCCAATGACAGATACTAGAGACATTACACATGTGAGATTAGACATCACCTGAAACAGAGTTTCACTTCTAAGTCCTTTCATCATCCTCGTGGTAGACTTTACGGTTGACTGACCCAAGCCATAGAAACCGTGGTTTCTCTCTTAACCTCGTCGCCAGGCTCAAATTGCTGGAGCATAGAGAGAGAGCCGGCTGGTGGACGAGATTACATCTCTCCTAAAGTGGCAAGAGTTACACAAACTCACAGAAGAGTCCAGTGCACGCAACAGCCAGATGCTGCCAAAAGTGCCATACATCACTATAAGCTAAAACAGATTGATCCCACAAGATGCATTTGCATGGAGTCAAGTTGAGTGCTGCCAGAATAAATCGTAATTTACTGCTTCATCTTAACATGTCTGTCTTAATCTTCCAAAGGGTCAGAGACATGTGGAGGGTAAGAACCTAATCGTCTTTATGTCTTCTGTTGCCAATCATCCAGAATCTAGGTTACATCATGAGCCATTTAGTCTGCCACGTAACTCATAATAGTGTCCTGCAAACTGTATATTCACCTCAATTTATTTTACTTTGTTTACATTTGTGTACAAATTAATGAGGTTACTAAAAAAAACAGATTTATGATAAATATAAAAAGTACATTCCACATTAAATCCAGCGCATCAAATAGCTAATAAAACAGTCTGATTTGACCAATTTACAGGTTAAGGCTAAAGTAAATAAAATATATTCATAGAATAATAATTAGATATTTCTACAGGTAGTTTTTGCCTTCTGACAACGGCTTTTAAAATATGCAGTTTATATTATTATAATCTCAGTTAACATGGAACTAAAGTCTTGTGTAATTGGGCAGCTGCTGGATTAAGTTCTGGATCCAAAAGTGATGAAGAAATGCTAGAATCAGGAGCTCCATCCTCTCTCTTTACAAGTTACGGCCCGAATGTCCGCTCCCATTCACAATTCTAAAGACGCTAACACCTGCCAAATCGTGATTTGTCCAAATAACTAGCGACGAAAAAACCTCAACATCAGAACTACTGCTGCTCGTTATCTCACACATCCCATAGATTCTATGGTGCCAGTTATGTTTACGTAGATCTGTCCAGGAGACATTGATATTGTTATAACAGTAAAGCTGTAATTGCAATCAGTACACATCCCAACCAGTAGATGGCAGTGTTCTTTGTGTGGGCGGTGGAGGAGCTAGAGATTATTATTTCTTGCCTGCAGAGACCGCAGTCTCTCCCACAGAAGGCACAGGAGCCCATGTCCTGCATCACATCGGAGTTGTAGGACCTCACTGCTTTACGCCCTTTAAGATATGGCAGAGGGAAATATTGTATTGATAAATATTGCATTGATAACAAGAGAGACAGTCTACGCATGAGTGATTGTCTGCTGTGATAGTAAAAGGTACTTACTTGGTTCATAGTAGTCGTACACCTGAACCACAGCATCTTGCACACGTGACACTTTGAAGTTTCTTATCATTGGGATTCTGATGCACACCTGTGTTGTGGTCAACTGCAAATAAAAGTCAGGAATTAGCTACACAATCAATAGATGATTGGCTACACACAATCTACAGATGATTGGCTACACACAATCTACACAATCAATAGATGATTGGCTACACACAATCTACACAATCAATAGATGATTGGCTACACACAATCTACACAATCAATAGATGACACAAATGAAACTTCCAACGTACAGCCAATGCAATGTGTATTTTCCTAATTCCACCTCTGAAACAGCAATGCTATTGTATGGGACGTGGGACGTACAACATGGGACGTACAATATGTAAAGTTAACTTACTGAATCTAAATAGAGGCTAACTTTCCCAGGAGAAGCCTCAACTTTTCTGACCAGGTCACCCGTGGCAACAGCCTGTGGCGCAAGGGTGAAGCCACTCAGCACACCTACATCTACCAGCACCATACCTGTCTGAGCTATCTTCTGGCTCTCCAGCAGCCTAACACAGAACAAATACATGATTAAATTACCAAATACATGATTATATATGAGCATATTTCTGTCTGCTCACAGACATTTATCAAGACATAAAACTGTCTAGATAAATGTATAATAGTGGCTCAAAACACGAACATGTCTTGATGCCAGCAACAGACAAAGAATTGTTGAAAACATCTCCATAGAGATGGACACTTACCTGGTGCATATGGATAACATGATATGGTCCAGGTCATCCTCATCATCTAACACTTCAACTTCCAGAGAGAAACCTTCATGGTCTGTGTCATCATGGCTCCTCTCAGACAGCACTCTGTCCTCTATGTTGTAGAACACATTCATCTGAATGACAGGATAGGTGATAAAAGTCTGTGGGTATCTGAGTTACATTGTAATTACTATAGTTATATCTTCTAAGCACAGTACTGTATAACTTGTTATGAGCAGCGGGGGTCTGTAACAAGATGTTTTGGGGGGGGGGGGGTCTGTAACAAGATGTTGAGGGGGGGGTCTGTAAAAATTGGTTTAGAGGGGGTCTGTAACAAGATGTTTTGGGGGGGTATGTAACAAGATGTTTTGGGGGGGGGTCTGTAACAAGATGTTTTGGGGGGGTATGTAACAAGATGTTTAGGGGGGTCTGTAACAAGATGTTTAGGGGGTCTGTAACAAGATGTTTTGGGGGGTCTGTAACAAGATGTTTTGGGGGGTCTGTAACAAGATGTTTTGGGGTGTCTGTAAAAATATGTTTAGAGGGGGTCTCTAGCAAGATGTTTAGGGGGGGCCTATAACAAGATGTTTAGGGGGGCCTATAACAAGATGTTTAGGGGGGCCTGTAACAAGATGTTTAGGGGGGCCTATAACAAGATGTTTAGGGGGGCCTATAACAAGATGTTTAGGGGGGCCTATAACAAGATGTTTAGGGGGGCCTATAACAAGATGTTTAGGGGGGCCTATAACAAGATGTTTAGGGTGGGTCTATAACAAGATGTTTTGGGGGGTGTCTGTAACAAGATGTTGAGAGGGAGGTCTGTAAAAATATGTTTAGAGGGGGTCTGTAGCAAGATGTTTTGGGGAGTCTCTAACAAGATGTTTTGGGGAGTCTATAACAAGATGTTTGGAGGGGGTCTGTAACAAGATGTTTAGGGGGGCCTATAACAAGATGTTTGGGGGGGGTCTGTAACAAGATGTTTAGGGGGGGTCTGTAACAAGATGTTTAGGGGGGGTCTGTAACAAGATGTTTAGGGGGGGTCTGTAACAAGATGTTTAGGGGGGGGTCTGTAAGAAGATGTTTAGGGGGGGGTCTGTAAGAAGATGTTTAGGGGGGGTCTGTAACAAGATGTTTAGGGGGGGTCTGTAACAAGATGTTTAGGGGGGGGGGGGGGGGGGGGTCTGTAACAGAGGACTACATTAAAGGCAGTTGGAAGCAGGACCTTCCATCATATCCCCTCTGTGATACAATCGGAGCCGATTTAACATGGACCAGACAGTATGTGTTCCAGATGGTAATTGCCGCATTAATGTGGTCAATTACCACGTTTTTGTGTTGACCCGTCTCAACACAGGGTTCATGCTGCATTGTGGCGGGCAGATCTATGAGTCACAGCTGTTGCCTTCATTCACACTGGACATGGTTCCAAGATTGCATGGAAAGCTAGTGAGGAGACAACCATTGTAATGTATGGCCATTAAATCTGAATTGTAGGAGTCATTGTAGGCCCCCTCCATTGCCTGTAAGAGCATACCAATACATCCCAAACAGGGGTACTAGGACCCCTGGGGTTACTTGGTCTATCCACAGGGGGTACTTGAGAACTCATGAAACCATAGGCCTACTGGGAAAATTCTAAACATACTTCAAATCAAATCAAATTTTATTGGTCACATAGGGGGGGTCTATAACAAGATGTTTGGGGGGGGTCTATAACAGTTAGCAGATGTTAATGCGAGTGTAGCGAAATGCTTGCAGTAACTGAAAAAGGTTGGGAACCACTGTTCTGACATAGTTATGACATCACGTATCATAAACGGCAAGCACAAATAGAAAATTGTGTTCATAGGAATGACTTTAGACATCCAGTTTTTTAAATTTGACCTCTATTTAACTAGGCAAGTCAGTTAATAACAAATTCTTATTTTCAATGATGGCCCAGGAACAGTGGGTTAACTGCCTTGTTCAGGGGCAGAATGACAGATTTGTACCTTGTCAGCCCGGGGATTCGATCTTGCAACCTTTCGGTTACTAGTCCAACGCTCTAACCACTAGGCTACGCTGCCGCCCCAGTGATTAATAAGTAGCAATACCTGAAATAAGGCGAATCCTCTTCCCTCCATAAATACATTGATGAGTAAATCTTGTTCAGCATCTACCTGGAAAAATACAAGATCTCTATTAATACTGTACTGCCTTTAAACACTACATTGTGGTGGCTGTTTGCTTGTGTATGCTGTTAGATGATCGTTGAAATATCATATATCTTGAAACAGACAAAGACCACTTACCTCTTTGCTCTGATGTACCAGGTAGTTGGTGGAGTTGATGATGAAATGGGACACTGTAGGTGAGACTGAGGTGGACACTTCGACCCCCAGCTCAATGGCATCTGCCCCACTAAAGGCAGCGTAGACAGACAGGGCTTGTAGGGCTACCACTGTGTCCTAAGAGAGGAAAGGGTCAAAGTCGGTATCATCTTGGAAATCCACCCATCAGGGATACATCTCTCTTATTGAAAAGGTCACTTTAAGACAGAGGGTCATACAGAAACAGTGGCATGAAGATAGAGAGACTAGAGAGGGTATTCTACAGTATGTGAAGTTAGGATCTACCTGTGTGCTCCCGTATGCCCCCAGGTGGTTCCTCTGCTGACTCAGCCACTTCATGAGGGAGATGGCCTCCACCACACTAGCCCGCTTGTACAGCGCCAGCAACACGTAGGCAGCCATCTCTATCTCTGCTGATCGCGGCTGCCATGAGTCAGACACCTCGGCACTGGACGACCGCCAGATCTGGACCCCATCTGGAGGGGACAGCAACAGACACCAGGTCAAACAGGATCTCGCAGGTAGATGGGCTGATGTTATCGATATTTACACATTATGTACATTATCATAAGACCAATGTCGATGGTTGAGACCATACTGTTCCTCAACTGATCACTCAAAAACAATATTGATTGTCAACATTTTGTCATGGGCTGTCACGGGAATCTTCTCTCTGTGGCACATATTGACAACCTGTAAATAACCATAGCTAATTCAAACGCAAATTACCTCTAATATCAGCTCTCCTCTTGAGCTCATCCAGGGCTGTGCCTGCGGTGAGACTGTTAGCCAGAGACAGGGCGTA
Organism: Oncorhynchus clarkii lewisi; assembly: GCF_045791955.1. Classification (NCBI taxonomy): domain Eukaryota; kingdom Metazoa; phylum Chordata; class Actinopteri; order Salmoniformes; family Salmonidae; genus Oncorhynchus; species Oncorhynchus clarkii. The sequence goes on along the minus strand of NC_092165.1, from coordinate 48,167,461 downwards.
TGCCGCCAGACACAGGCTGTAGTTACTAGACACCCCGCTAGCCACTTCGCCCTCCAGATAGCTCCTGGTCAGGGACTCGTTGCCGGGGAACATGCTCTACACACAGACAAGAATAAAGGATGGCATGAGACAGGGACACATCAAGAGAGACAAGATGGTGGCCCAAGGCCATCATTGAGTTTGCAAACAACACAACAGTGGTAGGCCAGTGGTAGAGCCTATAGGGAGGAGGTCAGAGACCTGGCAGTGTGGTGCCAAGAAAACAACCTCTCCCTCAACGTGAGCAAGACAAAGGAGCTGATTGTGGACTATAGGAAAAGGCAGGCCGAACAGGCCCCCATTAACATTGAGAGGACTGAAGTGGAGCGTCCACATCACCAACAAACTATCATGGTCCAAACACACCAAGACAGTTGTGAAGAGGGAAAGACGATATCTTTTCCCCCTCAGGAGATTGAAAAGATTTGGCATGGGTCCCCAGTTCCTCAAAAAGTTCTACAGCTGCACCATCGAGAGCATCCTGATCGGTTGCATTACCGCCTGGTATGGCAACTGCTCGGGCATCTGACCGGAAAGCGCTACAGAGGGTAGTGCGTACGGCCCAGTACGTCCCTGGGGCCAAGCTTCTTGACATCCAAAGACTCCAGTCACCCAAGTTATAGACTGTTCTCTCTGATCCTGCATGGCAAGCAGAACCGGAGCGCCAAGTCTAGGACTAAAAGACTACTTAACAGCTTCTACCCCCAAGCCATAAGCCTGCTGAACAACTAAAATAATCAAATGGCCACCCAGACTATTTACATTGAACCCCCACTCCCCCCTTTGTATTTACACTGCTGCTACTCGCTGTTTATTATCTATGAATAGTCACTTGATAAATTACCCTGTATATTACCTCATTATTGTTATGTAAATGTATTGTGTTACTTATTGACTTGAGTATTTTTATTTTTGTTTATTTAGTAAACATTTCCTTAACTCTATTTCTTGAACTGCATTGTGAGAATGCTGTTCATCGACTACAGCTCGGTATTTAACACCATAGTGCCCTCCAAGCTCGTCATCAAGCTCGAGACCCTGGGTCTCGACCCCGCCCTGTGCAACTGGGTACTGGACTTCCTGACGGGCCGCCCCCAGGTGGTGAGGGTAGGCAACAACATCTCCACCCCGCTGATCCTCAACACTGGGGCCCCACAAGGGTGCGTTCTGAGCCCTCTCCTGTACTCCCTGTTCACCCACGACTGCGTGGCCACGCACGCCTCCAACTCAATCATCAAGTTTGCGGACGACACAACAGTGGTAGGCTTGATTACCAACAACGACGAGACGGCCTACAGGGAGGAGGTGAGGGCCCTCGGAGTGTGGTGTCCACACAGACAGCATCGTGAAGAAGGCGCAGCAGCGCCTCTTCAACCTCAGGAGGCTGAAGAAATTTAGCTTGTCACCAAAAGCACTCACAAACTTCTACAGATGCACAATCGAGAGCATCCTGTCGGGCTGTATCACCGCCTGGTACGGCAACTGCTCCGCCCACAACCGTAAGGCTCTCCAGAGGGTAGTGAGGTCTGCACAACGCATCACCGGGGGCAAACTACCTGCCCTCCAGGACACCTACACCACCCGATGTCACAGGAAGGCCATAAAGATCATCAAGGACAACAACCACCCGAGCCACTGCCTGTTCACCCCGCTATCATCCAGAAGGCGAGGTCAGTACAGGTGCATCAAAGCTGGGACCGAGAGACTGAAAAACAGCTTCTATCTCAAGGCCATCAGACTGTTAAACAGCCACCACTAACATTGAGTGGCTGCTGCCAACACACTGACTCAACTCCAGCCACTTTAATAATAGGAATTGATGGGAAATGATGTAAAATATATCACTAGCCACTTTAAACAATGCTACCTAATATGTTTACATACCCTACATTATTCATCTCATATGTATACGTATATACTGTACTCTATATCATCTACTGCATCTTTATGTAATATATGTATCACTAGCCACTTTAACTATGCCACTTTGTTTACATACTCATCTCATATGTATATACTGTACTCAATACCATCTACTGTATCTTGCCTATGCCGCTCTGTACCATCACTCATTCATATATCTTTATGTACATATTCTTTATCCCCTTACATTTGTGTCTATAAGGTAGTAGTTTTGGAATTGTTAGCTAGATTACTTGTTGGTTATTACTGCATTGTCGGAACTAGAAGCACAAGCATTTCGCTACACTCGCATTAACATCTGCTAACCATGTGTATGTGACAAATAACATTTGATTTGATTTGGTTAAGGGCTTGTAAGTAAGTATTTCACGGTAAGGTAAAATTTGTCACATGCACTGAATACCTGTTGTATTCAGTGCATGTGACATTTTTATTTGAAGGCTGAGACTCCTCAAATGTTTAGATTGTCAACCTTCTTCTTCTTATACTTGGTTCTAAATACATTGGAGAGTATCAAACTCACTCAACTTGCCACCACACACACTGTGCTTTCATCATTTTTTTTGTAAATCCTTACCACATAGGCCTGGTCCTCCAGCAGTGTCACCAGTACATAGGAGGTGAGAGAGACGGGTCCATCCAGGCCTCCCTGCAGCTCAGTATGAATGACCCTGCCCATCTCGATGAACTCTCCCTGGGATCCCTGCTGCTGGACCAGCCAGCCCATGGCCTTGGAGAGAACACTCTGGTCAATCTGCATGAAGGACCGGGCCTGCAGGAAACACCTCAGGACAAACGCTGTCAGCCTGGACCAGGGAGAGTTGTGTTTGAGAACAGATACACTTTGAAATGAATGCCTTAAGTCTGAACCACAGCTATGATATTCACATGATTATATAATGACTTACCAGGTACTACCAGAAATGTCGCTGGCTCCAAAGGCACTGAAGGATCCATCATCTCTCTGGAAAGATAGCTGTCTCTGATATCCTGAACAGGAATGACAGAACATACTCTTCTGAACATAACTCTTCAGAAGAGACAACATTATACTCAAATCATACAGAGTTATAGAGCATGGATTAAATCATACTGAGTATCATACTGAAATATAGGGCATGGAATAAATCATACTGAACTATAGGGCATGTATTAAATCATACTGAGTATCATACTGTACTATAGGGCATGGATTAAATCATAATGAACTATAGGGCATGGATTAAATCATACCGAGTATCATACTGAACTATAGGGCATGGATTAAATCATACTGAGTATCATACTGAACTATAGGGCATGGATTCAATCATACCGAGTATCATACTGAACTATAGGGCATGGATTAAATCATACTGAACTATAGGGCATGGATTAAATCATACTGAACTATAGGGCATGGATTAAATCATACTGAGTATCATACTGAACTATAGGGCATGGATTAAATCATACTGAACTATAGGGCATGGATTAAATCATACTGAGTATCATACTGAACTATAGGGAATGGATTAAATCATACTGAACTATAGGGCATGGATTAAATCATACTGAGTATCATACTGAACTATAGGGCATGGATTAAATCATACTGAGTATCATACTGAACTTTAGGGCATGGATTAAATCATACTGAACTAAAGGGCATGGATTAAATCATATTGAGTATCATACTGAACTTTAGGGCATGGTTTAAATCATACTGAGTGTGAAAGCTCATCACCTTCCATCATGTATGACAAAGCCTTGCTGCGTATCTCCTCGTATCGCTGGATGGATTTTGACAAGCGCTGCAGGACATAGACGTTGGGAGCGAAGTTGATCATGTTCTGCTCTCCACAGCCGAGAGGCATCTTAACCAGCAAGCCCAGCCCTGTGATGGACAGGCCCAAGATATCACCTGTCACACCACACCCCACAAACAAGAAGGGAAAGGAGGAACCATTTAGACGTTATACAACCTAAACATTGTGGTGGTAATACAGAAGGATTGGGTTTGACATTTCAGACCAAGCACCCTGAACCAATGTGCGAGCAGAAAGAGAGAGAGAGAGATGGACAGATTAAAGAGAGGGAGAAGAATATGGCAGAGATGAAGAGACAGAAAAGCCCTTGGTGTTTAGAAAAGAGGAATATGCCCTGTACAGTAAACACAAAGCGCAAGAAGATTCTAGGTTAGCATTCTACCATGACAAATACCCAACATCTCTGGATCTGACTGGTGATCATCATAAACAACCCAGCAGCTGCTCCGAGTCGGCTTGCCACAAATCTTGTTTTGATAGCCCTCATTTCTTTTTCCATCATCTAACATCCAACATGGTAAATGACAGCTCTTTACTGGACTATCACCTGCCTGCTTCATGCCCTGTGTCTAAACACAAAATGAAACATGGGCGTATGCTGCGGTTGAGTTCACGACATGTAAAAAGTAAACAGAGCTATGTTGGTGATAACAAAAGATGGATTGTATAGAGTAGGGCAGGGTACATACCAACCACTGCCACGTGAACCCTCTCGCTGCCTGGCACTACATCTGGAGGGAAGGAGAAGTGGAGCTGTCTGGACAGGTTATGGTTGGTCGGAACCACCTCCAGGAACACGGTCTCTGAGTAGGACTGTTCTTTACCCTCAGGCTAAGAGAACACACAGACAGCGATTACGGGAGGAGTACCAATTGGAAATATACACAGAGTATACCAAACATTAAGAACACTTTCCTAACATTGAGTTGCACCCCCCTTTTGCCCTCAGAACAGCCTTAATTCGTTGGAGCATGGACTCTTCAAGGTGTCTAAAGTGTTCCACAGGGATGCTGGTCCATGTTTTCTACAGTTGTGTCAAGTTGGCTGGATGTCCTTTGGGTGATGGACCATTCTAAATACACATGGGAACCTGTTGAGCATGAAAAACCAAGCAGCATTGCAGTTCTTGCCACAAACTGGTGCGCCTGGCACCTACTACCATACCCCGTTCAAAGGCACTTAAATATTTTGTCTTTTCCATTTACCATCTGAATGGCACACATATATAATCCATGTCTCAATTGTCTCAAGGCTTAAAGATCCTTTTTTAACCTGTCTTCTCCCCTTCATCTACACGGATTAAAGTGGATTTAACAAATTACATCAATAAGAGATCATAGACTGACCAGGTGAATCCGGGTGAAAGCTATGTCATGGAAAGAACAGGAGTTAATGTTTTGTATACTCACTATAGTGTTAATTAGTGATTTACTGGGGTGTTCTGAGAGGGGTACTGAAAGGTGTGCATCAAAAGACAGAGATACAGTTCATAATTTTACAGTCACCAAGGATCCATTTTATAACTTAGAAGACTCAGTTATTCAGCCCCGTTGTACCTTCACAAGCACTTTACGAACAATCTTTTCTGTGGCCTGTCCAGTCATTGCTTTCACAGACATCAATATCTCTCCAAAAACCAGAGGCCTGATGGGAAAGAGAGCGGTGGCGCCGCCCTGGCTCCCCACCGTCACTCTACGTGCGTTCACCATAGAAACAAGGTCTCGGTCTGCCAGAACAAACTCAAAGCGAGAGCTCTCAGCAACCACCACTATGACCTGTGGAGAACAACAGGAATGGGAAAACAATTGAGGAATGGGAAAACAATTGAGGATGGATCACTTACATCCAGGAAGCTGTTTGATGTGGGAGATACAAAGAGAATGGGAAGAAGGTAATGATTTCTAAGACGTTTTCACAAGTGTTTAACAACTTGTTTTTTTTGTTCACTGTTTGAGAGTCACACAAACTGTTCTTTGAAGAAATCACCCTACATGGTGAGATTGTTAAGACCATAAACATGTGAGGAGAGGTAAAAAACCTCCTGGCCATTTCAACCAAGACCATTGACCTCCGTGTCCTCTTCTAGATGGTTGAAGAGGTTGACCTCAAGGACAAGCTGCTCCCCTCTGGTGATGCATTCTGGGACATCCAGAGACAGGGAGAAATCTGTGGACACTATCAGCTGTGGGAGACAACCAATACTCAAGATTATCCTCAAAAATCGAATTCTAGAATATCTGAATATTGCACTGACATTAAATGAAACATACCATCTTTATCAACCATGTATTTATGGTCACACAGCCATACATGTAACCTATTGATTAGAGAGGCCAGCCAGCAACTAGAGGGGTTAAAAGTGGAAGTAAAATTTTGGTTGGACCTTGGGTGCAATTGGCCAATAAAGTAATATTAATCTTAATAAACTACTAGTTAGCTGCCCAAACTAGGTAACGGTGGAGGTAGTGGATAGGTCTTAACATACCTTCTGTGGTTTAAAGGTGAGGCCCAAGCCCAGGTTATCTGACATAACAAATGCCATTGCTCTCCAGGAGGTGATGCTGTCTGGGACAGCCACATGGAAACTAGTTGTTGTTGACTCACTGACACAGACAGGAAGGAATAGAGTATTTCAACATTCCCTGCAAATAACCTTGACCGTTTCAATAGTGGTGAATGTAGACGGTATCCTCAAGAGTATTCACACCTAAGCCTTGTTAATGTGCTTCTCCTAAAGCTCACCTGATGTTCATGTCCAGCCACAGCCAGGTCTTCGAGAAGTCCTGTCCCATGGATGGCCTCCACTCCGGCTGATCCTCTCTCATGAGAGCCTCCGCCTCATGATCTGATGGATACACAACATAGGTCATCAGAACTATCTAAGCCTCCGTCACAGAGCCTGTACCACTGTGAATGTAGATGTAGTATTTTATTTATGTAGTACGCCACAGCTCCACAAGAGGGAACCCTTGATTTCATATTCAATTCAGACACACAAAGATCTCCCAATGTGTGTTTGTTTATGCGTTTTGTTTAAAATGTTCATTTATCCAAACACTATAGAGTGTGTAATTGTTTTCATACCCATTTCAGTCTCCTGATAATCTCCAGTTGTATGTAAACTGGCATCTGTTAATACCACAAGGTTGCAAGCCTAAGATTTGAAAAGCAAAAGTTCATGACAACATTGTACACAAAACACTGCAGGCCTACTAGACCTGTGTGTATAAACAGAAAAGGTTTAGGATACTTTATATGGAATTTCATCTGCATGGTGTTCAACGTGTGAAATGAATACAATAGTAATACAACACATGTAACAAAGCCAAAATGATACAGTACGATAACAGGCGCTTCCATCACTGTCAACTACGTGTGTACGGCCCAGAAGTGGGTCAGGTTGCTCATGACATTAGATAACTGGGTTGATTTACAGTGAGGTGAGGCTTGGGGTAACTCCAGGCTCAGTGTGGTCTATTCAGCGAGACACAATGTGTGGTGTCAATACCGTGAAAACGGAGAGCGGGCTGTCGTTCCCTCCAGTTATTCCACTATGGTGAAGGGTTATCTCCTCCTTGAGGTATTCAGTCATTTCCGCCAGCACCTGAGAACAGCACAATACTAGAGTTACCACAACCTCTTAGAAAAAAACATCATTCCACAACAATACAACTAGCTACATTACAGCCAGTTGGGTCAGTTCTGGGGGAGACTGAAGTTCACCATGTCTCCATTGATACAGAGCCTGACTGCTGAGCTGATTCCCAAAACTGGTACAGTCACAAGATGAACCACTTGAGGGTTATTCCAGGCTCAGTAAAATCTTTTGAGATGAACCACTTGAGGAGATCATTATGAATGCAACTATTGTAATCGAAGGGAAAGCCCAAAGAGAAATACCATTATCACTGACATTATCTGAAACCTCCTTTATGTCTGATTGAACTGTTCACTGCTTCACAGAAGTATCAATTTCAAATCAAATTTGATTGTATTCTCAGATTAAATCTCAGATACGGGTGCTTTACAGACAATAGAGGCAATTAAGCATGGTAAATCCTAAACATTGTTTACAGTAGGCTGTATTTCATGTGGCAGGGATTATATAGATGTACAGTACAGTTCGGTATGGTTGTGTTCCTTACCTTCTCCTCTGTGATGTCAGAGTCCTTGTCCTCCATGTCCACCACCATGATTCCGACCAGAGAGCCAGGTTCAATCACAAGGACAGTGAGGGACACCTCTTCACCTGGCATCACCTTCTCATGGCTCCAGCTCAGATATACCTGGAGAAACATGTACACACAGTATAAGCAAGTAAAATATGCCAGGCCTAGTCTGTACACTTAACAATGTTAGCATTCCATATGTATTTCATGGCTTCTAACAGAGTTGCTAAATCACCATTGAGGCTCTGTAGCATCATCAGTAAGGTTTAGACTGATTTATCTAGTGAATAAGTTAGTTACTTCATTTTGTAGGACTCCATGGGGCTTGATGAATACGTGCATTGAGTCATTGATGATCTCTCCATCTGGTAGGACACAGAACACAGTGATGCAGGCCTCTGGTGACCAGGATACTGCAGGGGACAGAGAGAAGGAGGGAGAGGTTGCTGTCCCAGCAGCTACCACCTGACCCCTGGACGTCACCTGGAAGTTAATGACACAAGAGGTCAAAGCAGAAGTCAACCTAAAGAGCACTGAGGAATCACCATACTTCTCTACAATCTCACCAACCAAAAGAAATACCTACCAGATAGTGAAGCTCAGTGAGTTGGAAAGTGCTCCCTACAGATATAGGAAGAGGTTTTCCAATCTGGAACATAAAATGTAAAAAAGTATTATTTTCATCAAATGTATACCATAGGTCAGGGGGACTCGACTCTTACCCTACGAGGTCCGGAGCCTGCTGGTTTTCTGTTCTACCGGAATTCATTGCACACACCTAGTGTTCCAGGTCTAAATCAGTCCCTGATTAGAGAGCAACAATGAAAGAATGCAGAGGAACTGGTTTTGAGGTTGATGGATTCTGTTAAAATGTAACATGTTTCAAGTTAAACTGTAGCCCGGAAGATGGATAGCTAAACAAAGAGAGGAGCATGGACATTCCACAGGGGAAAGGAGGAAACTCACTGAGGTCATAAAATGTATAGCTGGGGAGGTGATGCCAACAAGGGAAGAGTATAAGCTTTCTAAATGGATGCACTCAGCTGATGGCATCCTTGGTATAAAACACTTGAAACTCCGCTTGAGCTTTTGGTCTCAATTCCTTATTGCAAAGAGGTTGCAATAGCATTTTTATTTTAACAAGATACAGAGCTGAATTTGAGGGCAGACGCATTTAGAGTTGCAGTCAAGTTTTGGTGATCTAAAATGGATGCTGGTATGTCACCTGTGGTGGAGAGCGGAGGCGTTGGATCTGGATGTATGATCCACTGGGAGAGGAGTGGTTACTATTGTAGAGCTCCAGGCTCTCCTCACTGCCCATGAATATGGCCTGCAGAGAACAAACTCCTGTCTTGTAGTGTCACATCACAGATAAAAGGCGCACACACACAATTTACTCCGTTCTGGGTCCCGAGATTATAGCTCGTGGTGCACATGTTCATACAATCATCATAGAATGGTGACTTGGGATTGTGTTGGATTAGATTCATCTCGACCTACTGCAGGGCTCTCCAACCCTGTTCCTGGAGGTCTACCCTCCTGTAGGTTTTCAATCCAACCCCAGTTGTAACTAACCTGGTTTAGTTTATCCACAAACTAATTATAACAAATCAGGTGCGCTAGATTAGGGTTGGAGTGAAAACCTACAGGACCGTAGCTCTCCAGCAACAGGGTTGGAGAGCCCTGACCTATACTACTGAGAGGAAAATCTGTGGTTCCATACTAGGTCAAGTATACCTTCCGATGTGTATTTCTTATATAGTTTTACTGCTTACCCTCACTTGACAACTGAGTCTTGATTAATATCCGTTCAGCTGAATTGCTGAAAGTGAGTTTCGTTGCGTATTGGGATTCCTGTGGTATAGAGAGTAGCTCCTTGAAACGTGTCTATTCACCTGAATGAAAAGCATCTCTACTCACCTGAATGAAAAGCATCTCTATTCACCTGAATGAAAAGCATCTCTACTTGTTTGCGTAACTGGAACTCAATGTGTACGATCCCATCCTCAGGCACTGGTAGAGTCAAGCGTCTATAGCTTTTTATGTCCTCCATTTTGTCTTGTGGTGAATCGGAGTTGGTTTCTCCCTGGTTCTGTCCGATGGGCTTAGATGTTCTGTGACCGATGTCAATGAACACAGAGTTCATCCGATCCTCTGGAGTCAGAGGGTCGTTGTCGTACCTGGATATTTTCAGCTGAGGGATACAGGAAGGCGTAGTCTGTGATTCATACATTATTATTAGAACAGTGAACTAGTGGTACCAAAGGTATGTAGAGGTATGTATTACTCCAAGCCAATAGATATTTACCACTCACATGTGTTGAAAAGTTTAAAGATGGCTTCAGAACATGTGGGAAATTGTAGAATTCAAGGTGGAATGTATTCTCCATAACGTGCACGACCACAGTCTTATTGGTTTTGAGTCCTTTAGGACAAAAGACAATGAAACTGGTAACTACCAAAATAAAGGAAACACCAACATAAAGTTTATTTTAAAACGGCAGGGCGTTGAGCCACCAAGAGCCAGAACAGCTTCAATGCACCTTGGCACAGATTCTACAAATGCCTGGAACTCTATTGGAGGGATACGACACCATTCTTCCACGAGAAAATCAATAATTTGGTGTTTTGTTGCTGCTGTCGTGGAATACGCTGCTTCAGAATCTCCCTAGAAGTTCTCAATTGGGTTGAGATCTGGTAACAGACGGCTCTGGCATATGGTTTACACTGTTTTCATGCTCATCAAATCATTCAGCGACCACTCGTGCCCTGTGGATGGGGGCATTGCCATGGTAGTAAAAATAATGGGCAACTGGGCCTTTTATACGTAAGCATGATGGGATGTTAATTGCTTAGGAAATGCTCAGGAACACACCTGTGTGGAAGCACCTGCTTTCAATATACTTTGTATCCCTCATTTACTAAAATGTTTACTTTATTTTGGCAGTTACCTGTATCTGTGAACAATCCAGCTATATTCAATTAATTTAAATATGCATCAAACTGTTACTTCAAGTTTAGCAATATTCTCAAAACACGTGATATACAGATGTAGGATCTTCATTTGAGACAGTTTGCTACAGCAGGAAAATAATCCTGCAGCAACAAGAAATTTGAATTATTATGTGGATTATAATTAATTGACATTTTTGTAGGGGTTGATCCATTTTTCATAACGGAAAATCAAGTCAAATGTGAAAGTGGAAATTCAACTTCAGAAGCCTTTTTTAACCTCAAATACACTACAAGTTTTGAATTTCCTGCGTTGTAGGAAAGTTCTCCTGCAACAGGGTGATCAAATTAAGATCATACATCGGTACCTCACCTGTGGACATCTCTGTAACACAAGCTGTAATATAAAGGATTCCATTGGTGTGGTGCTGAGAATTACTCAGATCTGTTGCCCTGTGCTGGCGTACAGGAGGATCATCTTGGCTGATGAGAAACTGGGTCGACCCATGAATCTGAAAGAGATTGTCAGATAGATGATGTGTATGACATTCTGGCACCATTGTCAGGCAGGTACACTTGTAACATATATCCATTTTGGATCAAACAGTTACTGAATCCTGGCTCAAACTGGATTTAGCTAGCATGGTTTGCTGTTTCACTTCATAAACTTAGCATGACAGTCTTACATCTTTAGTTGCATTATGGACAATGGTTGGACGGCCAGAGTTGAACAAAGCAGACACCAGAGTAACTGTGACAGACAGTGTCCCCTGGACTGGCTGTCCATTGGTGTGTCTAGAAAGAAATATAATGTATGTGAACCAATAGAATTTACATATTGAAAGTCCATTTTTCTAGCACCTTTAATATCGATTTGCTTGTTTTATTAAAGCCTGACTCACTGAGCAGTCACAGTCCCTGAGAGGTCGTCTACCATGACAATCTCTGGGGCCGTCTTTACCTGCACATCAAAGTGGGGCGGCTCTAGAACAACAGCCACAAAGAGAGGTTGAATAGATTGTCTGATATGTCAACTATCGGAAACATTTCAATGACCCGACCCCCCTCCACCCTTCCATTCCTTTAGCCAACCCTTAACTAGGCTGTTTCCAATCATTAGCTATGGCAACATAGCTAGGATTATCTTACCATAGTAATCCACTATGAACTGCTCCTCTGTGGTCAACTCCTACAGAGAAACAAAAAACAATGTCAATGGGGTGAAACTAGATCAGATCTTCATCACCGATATGAAAAACAGAATGTACTCATGGTGGAATACAGTAGGATGACAATGCAGAATGATAGTATGGTGAATCATACATCCACCATGGTCTCGATGGTCCATATGCCGAGGGGAGTGGTCTGAGACAAGTGGAATTCTTTGGACACAACGCCCAGGTAACTGTTCAGGGACGGCCACCCTTGGATGAGGTTCCCTTTGGGATCCTGGATTACAGGGCAGGTAGCACAAAGGGATAGTCAAACTGTTTAGAACACAACACAGGCTGGAAATCTATTCATCACCCTGGGTTTTGTTTCGAAGTTCTCACACAGAAAATTCAGACCCACCCTTATTGAGACATACACACGGCCCTTGTGTGGCTTGCCGTTTGGTTGGACGGACAGGACTCTCATTTTGACCGTGTCTCCTGGTCTATAGTTGTGTTTATCAGTCTGGATGAAGGTGGAGAAAGTCCTGGGGTTGAAGCGTAGAGTGGTTGTGTTGATGAATACCAATCGTTCTCTTTGGTATCCCCACACATGCAGTTTAAAGGAATACCTCTGATCAACAGAGCTCTCAGGAAACTAAAAAAGAAAAAGTATATTACTTAATTGAGTTGATCTTATATATAAAGTCAAAATGAATGCCATGCTTGGTCTAACTGGACACGTGTATACTTTTTGTACCATCAATGGTTCTTCACACACCCCTGACCAGCCCAGATATTACCTCAATAGACAATATATACAGATCTAAAAAATACTCACTGGAGGAAGATCTAGAACTCCAGTCACACCTTCGGAAAAAAATCAGCAACAATGTTTAAGTTGCTTAATAACAAATAGTAAGTTTAACATCTTGCCAAGTTATCTTGCAGTAAGCATCATATAAGTCAATGTCACCTCCTGTAAAGGTGCTCTCTGCCTGGACCAGGCTGGTGTTGCCATTGGTCAGCTCTGCTGTGACCCTGACTGGATCGTTAGTGAGGATGGTGACAGCCAGGGAGGTAGGGGTCCCAGGACGCAACACACTGGGAGCTGAGATCAAGTATTTTGCACTCATACTGAGAAAGAGGAGATAAAATTCTGATCTTTTTTCCACTAATTGGTCTTTTAACTAATCACATCAGATCTTTTTAAGAGGTAATCTGATTGGTCAAAATACCAATTACTGAAAAAAAATATTAGAATTGGTCAGCCTGTGTAAAGCCTACGAGTGTTCAAGCAATCAATAAAATGCCCCCCAATCAATAAAACATGAGTTCTGACTATCAGACATGAGTACTTCTAATAATAAACAGATTACCTGACAGAGAAGACCCAGTCATCTTTAGAAGTTCAATTTAAAGATATGGCAAAATATATCAAATAAATCACAGAAATATCTAATTATCATCAGCTCAAATTGAAGGTGAATTACCTGGAGGAGACCTGAGCAGAAGTAGAAACGACAGCCAGTGCCACACAAACTCTCAGGAGCCAAATCCTTTTCATGTTTTCTTTACTGTACCCAGGGCCAGAATGAACGCAACACCAGTCCGTATTGCTCTAACCAACTCCACTGACCCGTTCTGTACCTGTACAAACCACACCCAGTGTGGAGTCCAAGCGGCCACCGCCCTGCCCTTACCCAGTCCCACACACAGACAGCCATATCAGGTTCATCCTGTGTCATGCTGTGGGGGGCTGAAGAGGATCATGTGGGGGTTGACACTACATCTCGACCCAGAGGGACTATATTCAGTAGCTGAGATGATACCACGCATGAACTAAATCCAGCTTTTTCAATATCACCAACTTGGAACAAAAGTTAGCTTGTAGCAAAACAACTTCGAAGCCAAGAGCTATATGAGTAATATTACTCAGTGTTCTAAGGTTTTCATCATTCATTCAAGTACAGTTGAAGTCTGATGTTTACATACACCTTAGCCAAATAGATTTAAACTCAGTTTTTCACAATTCCTGACATTTAATCCTCGTACAATTTCCCTGTCTTAGGTCAGTTAGGATCACCACTTTATTTTAAGAATGTGACATTTTAGAATAATACTAGAGAATGATTTATTTCAGCTTTTATTTCTTTCATCACATTCCCAGTGGGTCAGAAGTTTACAAACACTCAATTAGTATTTGGTAGCATTGCCTTTAAATTGTTTAACTTGGGTCAAATGTTTTGGGTAGCCTTCCACAAGCTTCCCACAATAAGTTGGGTGAATTTTGGCCCATTCCTCCTGACAGAGCTGGTGTAACTGAGTCAGGTTTGTAGGTCAGGTTTGCCTCCTTGCTCGCACACGCTTTTTCAGTTCAACTCACACATTTTCTATAGGATTAAGGTCAGGGCTTGGTGATGGCCACTCCAATATCTTGTCCCTCCTGCAGCAAAGCACCCCTACAACATGCTTTACGTTTGGGATGGTATTCTTCGGCTTCCAAGCCTCCCCCTTTTCCTCCAAACATAACAATGGTCATTATGTCGAAACAGTTCTATTTTTGTTTCATCAGAGCAGAGGACATTTCTCCAAAAAGTACAATCTGTCTCTTTTGTACCCGTTTCCTCCAGCATCTTCACAAGGTCCTTTTGCTGGTGTTCTGGGATTGATTTGCACTTTTCACACTGTCGTGTGTCTTTAGCAATGCCGGATTAAGTGATATGACATGCTATTCTATAAAACCCTTTCTCCGTAATTAATATTACCTAATTGAGCTAATCATGTAAATGTAATTAACTAGAAAGTCAGGGCACCACAAAATAATATTTATAGAGCTGTTATCTTCCGAATAAACTCTTAAAGACCTAGTAATATTTTACATCAAAAGCAGTCAATATTAATCGTCACCTTGTTTCAGTCTCATATGAAAGTTGTAAATTCTTGGTTATCTTCACGAACTCTGGCTAACAAGTTGAATCAGCAATACAAAATTCGGGTTTAATTATTTATTTACTAAATACCTAACTAAATCACACAGAATTACATAAACACAGAATTAATCATACCTTGATTATAAATTACATCATAAAGGAAAACGTCCCTAGCGGGCGGAACAGATATGACAGCTGGTTAAACAAAGAAAAGGGGCTGGGTTTGAGTGAAAGAGCGGCAAGACTGAGGAACAAAGGGAGAAGCGATGTCTCTATCGTAAATACAGTATCTTATGCATTCAAAATTACCGCCTATTTGGAAAAGGAAAATGCAATAAATATTTACTCTGAGCTGCTGGTGGTAGATGAAAGGCCGTGTCCTTTGAAGAATGTCTCTGCTGGTAAATTGGATACGTTGTGGTAACGTCGTTGTGTGGTAGACAGCATACTCAGTCTGTTCTTTCCTAGCCCACGTTTGCAGCTGCTGTTGCTAACTCAACGGCTAGGAGGTATCACTTCTGTAGTGAATAAGAGTTCAAAGGTCATACAATTTGCAACCAAAGCTCACGCTGAGGTTGGCTTAGCTCGGTAGTTGACATCTGAACCATTCTGATATCGGATCGTCATCCTAACATCCTCGGAACAGATAGTTATTTGCCCTTTTAACGCAAAGGCTGCAGACCTCACGGACTTGGAACAGGAGGTTACATTTTCGTCAAGGCTTTATATAGTGCAGCGAGAAGGGTGTGTTTGAAAAGTTTTATAACCCATGTCTCTTCACAGGGGCGGGCCACTGATTGAGCAGAGCCCTAACCTTATGAAAACCCAAATCTCTTATTTGGAAGCTAAAATTACATTTAATCTTTTCACCAATAATTTTATAGTCAACAATTTAAATTGAACAACAATTCCATGTGAATCCGATAACTACAATGTGCAGACTTTCCACTGTAGAGTTTGTCATCCTATCATTGATGAGAATGTCTCAGATGACAACCGAACTGACATCATATTCATTAAGTACCACCGCATATGTTCAATTGGTCGGATTACCAGAATATAGTTAATTTCCCCCCACCTTCTGATGTTTCCAGAATCTCTATGTTAACCAAGGGATTTTCAAATGTCACATCAGTAGGGTAGAGAGAGGAAAAAGGGGGGAAGAGGTATTTATGACTGTCATAAACCTACCCCCAGGCCAACGTCGTGACAACACCAAAGTATGTTCATCTCTAGGAGACAGAACACGTCTCCTTCCTGAGCAGTATGACGACTGGGTGGTCGCATGGTGTTTATACTTGCGTATTATTGTTTGTACAGATGAACGTGGTATCTTCAGGCCTTTGGAACCATACTTCTGGAGGTCTACAATTTTTTTTGATTTTAACATTTCAAGAAGCAAAGAGGCACTGAGTTTGAAGGTTGGCCTTGAAATACATCCACAGCTACACCTCCAATTGACTCAAATTATGTCAATTAGCCTATCAGAAGCTTCTGAAGCAATGACATCATTTTCGGGAATTTTCCAATCTGTTTAACGGCACAGTCAACTTAGTGTATATACATTTCTGACCCACTGGAATTGTGATACAGTGAATTATATGTGAAATAATCTGTCTGTAAACAATTGTTGAAAAATTACTGTCATGCACAAAGTAGATTTCCTAACCGACTTGCCAAAACAATAGTTTGTTAACAAGAAATTTGTGGAGTGGTTTAAAAACGAGTTTTAAAGACTCCAACCTAACATGCTGACCAGACCGGACACGTCACCTGCGTCGCAAAATAAATGTAGAAATCCATGTTATTCAATTATTGCACTCTAAAATAGAACTCATTGCTATTTCTGATGCAGATCGCACTGCAAGTCCTGCCTCTCCCATCTCCTCATTGGTTTATAGAAGCAGGTACCCACGTGCCATCTCCTCATTGGTTATACCCATGTGGGTGATTGAAAGACTAACTGTTTTGCCGGTAGTCGTGGTAATACAATGAAAGTTTAGATGCGATCACCATATAAGTTAAACGATGAAAAAGCCTGGAAGGAGGAGAGATGACTAGAAACAATTCGGTTGGCCGTTTTGTGTGTGGATTAACTGTCGGAGTAGAGGTCCTTGTGCATTTCAGGTAAAATAACAAAATGTTTATATCCCAGGACAAATTAGCTAGCAACAGCAAGTTAGCTAAATAGGACAAATTAACGTTAGCTAGCAAGTGCAAGCTAACTAGCTAAATTGCCATACATGTTTAATGCTTTTCGACCTGTCCCAAAATTAATGTCATTGGTTCAGAGTTTGTTTTGATATTTTGACCTGCGTGTCATGATCGCGTTTGGTGTGGGGGGAGGGCAAAATAAATGTATGCACGATAGCGCATGCGCGCAGCCGGTTTGGGTTCCGTGTAAGTGTATGTAAACTTCCGACTTCAACTGTATGTAATAAATGGATGTGATCCTTCCATTACCACTTGCGAACAGATTAATACAGGTGACAAGAGGGCAGCAACTGGGTGGGATATTTTCTTAGCTGGTCATTGCGTGTGTGTGTCTGCCTCTGTGTGATTATGGTTCTTCTGTAATAATCTTTGAAAACCTTTCAATTATTACATTTGTTTTGATCACAGTACTAATCACTACAATGGCTATAACGTGTCAACTTCGAAGACCCCAGTAGATGGAGACAAAGACCATACTAACCAAGGCCTCCCATATGATTTCCCAAGTCATGTCACTGTAATAAAGCACTTCAGTCTCCTTGCTGGACAGCACTGTACAGAACAAACACACATCGTTAGCTTTATATTGCCCATTTTATTTATTCTGCATCTTTGGCAACATAGTCAGCGTTCACATTTTAGTTACATATAAGAATCAATGGATTGCTAGACAGGGAGACTGCATCCATTCACTCCTTTCCCCCTTCCTCCTTTAAATTACAATCATCAAAGTGCTTATTAAAAGTGCATATTTACAGAGTGCTAAAACGGACAGAAAACATGAACATGTTTTAAATGGAAGACTGTGGTACTAAAGGCACTGGACACAGATCAGCAGCTTTAGATTGCACTGCTGAGAAAAAGTTTAGGAGTCAAGCAAAGGTTTGGTATGATAAGATCAGTTACTTTGTCAGTTACTGATGGGGTCCCAGTGTAGACATTTACAGCAACCTGCACCTGCACTCTTGACCAGAAGGGGGCTCTGTTGTGTCAACAAAGCCTAACTTTCTCTACATGGCTGTCAATGACCATATCAGCTAGTAGAGGAGTGACTCCCACTCCCCATCCTTCCACCAATGGCAGTGAACTGTACCTCCCGCCGAGGTTTCCCTCAAGCACAGTGTCCTGGGCGTTACATCTCAAAGTGACGATACATGCACTCCACATATCCCAGAACTCTTTGCCAGTCTGGTCCTCCGGCCCTCAGCATCTCCTCCATGGTCTGTAAAACACAGATGACTTCAATACTGCAGCGTTCACTGTTGAGTTTTTTCATACAACAAACTTGACAGTCTTTAAATAACACAAGTTCTGATTAACAGACTCACCAGTGATGTTGTGATTCCAACATTCTCTCCCGTCTTAAATGCCAGGCTGAGGTTCTCGCTCTATGGATAAAAGAAGCAGCACCATGTCTGAGGGGCAAATCACTGAGTGAGTGTGCAATGCATGCGTGTGTTACCTAGGACTGTTCCGGTGACCGTAGTATGCCGTAGTAATGCCGTAGTACCGGCATTCACAAGTCATGACTAGTCAAATTCCATGTGATCGTTTAGTCACAGCAACTAAGCTTCTCCATGAGAGCCCATGAGCTCATGTTGCGCCACATTTCTATAAGCTATGCAATTGCGTGAGGAAACAGAGTTGATGGCCTCTATTAAAAATGGTATCCCATCAGCTTTCTATAGGCTAAGCCTGCTATATTTATTTCTCAACTTTATTTGAATGCACATTGCTTTGCATTACAACAGGAGTAGTCTACCTAACTGGCATGAAAATTAACCACGGGAAAAGCATCCTCCATTCGCTATTCACAGTGGGGCCAAAAAGTATTTAGTCAGCCACCAATTGTGCAAGTTCTCCAACTTAAAAAGATGAGAGAGGCCTGTGATTTTCATCATAGGTACACTTCAACTATGACAGACAAAATTAGAAAGAAAAAAAATCCAGAAAATCACATTGTAGGATTTTTTATTAATTTATTTGCAAATTATGGTGGAAAATAAGTATTTGGTCACCTACAAACAAGCAAGATTTCTGGCTCTCACAGACCTGTAACTTCTTCTTTAAGAGGCTCCTCTGTCCTCCACTCGTTACCTGTATTAATGGCACCTGTTTGAACTTGTTATCAGTATAAAAGACACCTGTCCACAACCTCAAACAGTCACACTCCAAACTCCACTATGGCCTAGACCAAAGAGCTGTCAAAGGACACCAGAAACAAAATTGTAGACCTGCACCAGGCTGGGAAGACTGGTAAGCAGCTTGGTTTGAAGAAATCAACTGTGGGAGCAAATATTAGGAAATCGAAGACATACAAGACCACTGATAATCTCCCTCGATCTGGGGCTCCACGCAAGATCTCACCCCATGGGGTCAAAATGATCAAAAGAACGGTGAGAAAAAATCCCAGAACCACACGGGGGGGACCTAGTGAATGACCTGCAGAGAGCTGGGACCAAAGTAACAAAGCCTACCATCAGTAACGCACTACGCCGCCAGGGACTCAAATCCTGCAGTGCCAGACGTGTCCCCCTGCTTAAGCCAGTACATGTCCAGGCCCGTCTGAAGTTTGCTAGAGAGCATTTGGATGATACAGAAAAAGATTGGGAGAATGTCATATGGTCAGATGAAACCAAAATATAACTTTCTGGTAAAAACTCAACTCGTCGTGTTTGGAGGACAAAGAATGCTGAGTTGCATCCAAAGAACACCATACCTACTGTGAAGCATGGGGGTGGAAACATCATGCTTTGGGGCTGTTTTTCTGCAAAGGGACCAGGACGACTGATCCGTGTAAAGGAAAGAATGAATGGGGCCATGTATCGTGAGATTTTGAGTGAAAACCTCCTTCCATCAGCAAGGGCATTGAAGATGAAACGTGGCTGGGTCTTTCAGCATGACAATGATCCCAAACACACCGCCCGGGCAACGAAGGAGTGGCTTCATAAGAAGCATTTCAAGGTCCTGGAGAGGCCTAGCCAGTCTCCAGATCTCAACCCCATAGAAAATCTTTGGAGGGAGTTGAAAGTCCGTGTTGCCCAGCAACAGCCCCAAAACATCACTGCTCTAGAGGAGATCTGCACGGAGGAATGGGCCAAAATACCAGCAACAGTTTGTGAAAACCTTGTGAAGACTTACAGAAAACGTTTGACCTCTGTCATTGCCAACAAAGGGCATATAACAAAGTATTGAGATAAACTTTTGTTTTTGACCAAATACTTATTTTCCACCATAATTTGTAAATAAATTCATTACAAATCCTACAATGTGATTTTCTGGATTTTTTTCCCTCATTTTATCTGTCATAGTTGAAGTGTACCTATGATGAAAATTACAGGCCTCTCATCTTTTTAAGTGGGAGAACTTGCACAATTGGTGGCTAACTAAATACTTTTTTGCCCCACTGTAAGTGCATAAGGATGCCATGTATTTTTCCCCCTGCTCCTGTTCGACAGGTGCATGATAATGGTCCAGTCTATATGAAAACTAATTTAATTTCAAAACGAAAGAAAATATGAAATTGAGAATAGCGTGATGGTGACAATATTATCACTTCTGAATGATGCCCAGTGTGTGCAGACAAGAAACAGCTATTACCTTTTTGACTATATCAAATCATAGTTGCACGCATTGTGTAGCCTAGCTCATAGGCTTATATATTTAGATAAGGTTTGTATCACAACTAAAGTGGCCAAATAACTCCAAACGTGGTCTATAGGCCTAGGACCCCTGGAACGCGATCAGAGCACATAGCCTACGGAGCGCACAGCCTACGGAGCCTAGTGAAATGTGTTCTTATAAGCCCAGTCATTGAGCAATCGCGTGTGAAAGAGTTTTGACTGAACACTATTTAAAAGAGGATCCCAGCTTTCTCGTACTGCTATATTTATTGAAATGAAGCACATTAATCCCCTTTACAACAGGGGTAGCCTACCTGGCATACATAGAATGCAAAAGGGGGGAGTGCACTCAATATTTGGAAGATGCTCCTAATGTTTGGTATACTCAGTGTACACTAATATAAAAGTTGCACCCCCCCATTTTGCTCTCAGATCAGCCTTTGGGGAATGGACTCAACAAGATGTCGACAGCATTCCACAGGGATGCTGGCCCATTTTGACTCCAATGCTTCCCACAGTTGTCAAGTTGGCTGGATGTCCTTTGGGTGGTGGATCATTCTTGATAGACATGGAAAACTGTTGAGCGTGACAAACCCAGAAGCGTTGCAGTTCTTGACGCAAACCGGTGCATCATGCAGTCTCAGAATGTACTAAACATATAGCCTAACATTTGTATCACAACTAAAGTTACATAATTAACTCTAAATTAAGCATATAGAGGACCTGTTACCTTGTAAACGACTCAACACAAAATGTGCACACATCTGGAAATCGTTTGAGGATAATATACTTTTTAAATTTTTTATTCCCAGCTATGTTCAATTATATTCTTCATACTATAAAATAATGCCACGAAATTCTAAGCAAGTCTGCTATATGAACTAGTGTTGCCCACAGCCATATGACATAGCAAGATCAGAGACTAACATAAGGACAACTCAGAGGATGCTATTCTGTTCTTCTGAAATAGACTCCATTTTCTTCATATCATGTTTCTTTAGACCTGTCTAAAATTAATAATGGATTTATTGTGATGGTGTAGGCGACATTAAATGGATGTACATGTTCCAAAAGTCCGCATCAGTAGCTTGTAGGCTATGCGTGGAAGCCTGGAGATGCTAAACGTGTTTATGTTAATTACCGGTAAATTACCGTGAGACCGGCAGATTTGGATGAAAATCAACATTTGACAAAATGTCATAACCGCCACAGCTCTAGTATTACCCACCTTGTTGTCAGGGCTAAGGGTGCAGTAGGGGATGTGTGAAGGGAGGTAGGTGTGGTACACAGCACAGAAGGCCAGACCATCCGCCCAGCTACTGCTGAAGTTAGTGATGTCAATATTCTGTCAATAGAGAAAGTGAGCGGAGGCAGAGAAAGGGTAAAGACACCACCATAATGAGTGCTGAGTGATTACATCTGGACAACATTCTCTTTACATCAGAGTCCCAAAGCATTCTTTCTCCTGACCCTGTTCAACACACACACACTAGGGATGGGTGATGTCAACCTTTGTCATATCGTGATTATGTACCCATAAAACATTGTAATGAGCGATGCTTTCGCCCCTACTAAAATAAATAAATAATACAAATCTGGTAAAATGACTATTGGGCTGTAGCACGAAATCGAATCAAACTGGACAAATTATGTTGAAAGATAATGTTGTTGAAAGCCTGGGCAGAGGCCAAGTGCAGACAATGGCAAATATTTTCTATGATTCCTTTCTGGTGGAGGAGCAGAAAAAGTTTGTGTGTGTGTGTGTGTGTGTGCACGTGTGTATGCGTGTGCGCGTCTGTGGCGCGCACATGATGATGCAGTGACTGTGATGAGGAACAGCTGTCTTACAGTAGTGAGTTACAGGACTATATCAAGTGCTTGATAGAAGCAGTCCACAGTACTGGATAATTCTTGCTTTATTTGCATCATAATATAGACTTAGGCTATAGACTTTTCTTGTTCTTTTTGAACAACACCTTAAGACTAGAATATTTAGGAAATAAGCTACTGTTCTTAACTTACATTTTTCTTAAAGCTTTTATGATCAGCCTAGTAGGAGGATAGGTTATTGGTCATTTGGTTTACCGTCTCACGGAGGGATTTTCCCAGGCTGCACAAATCATTTCTGTCTTAATAAGCTTAAACTTGTCATTAGATTTTTGTATAGGCTATTGATATTGTTTGTTTTCTCTCATTATTAGTCCTCTGGTTACTAGTGCTGAGCGATTAACCAAAATGTTTTTAAAACAACTAATTGACTGACGTTGTTTCAATTACTTGGATTCCATTTCATACTTGTTTTCTTTCTGTGAGCTCAATGGCACATTTTGCTGCAGTTTCTCTACAGATAAATCAGATCTGCCCAAACTGTGCAATGGAGTAGGGAGTTGTAGTTTCCAACAGGGTAATGTTCTACACAGTTTAGCGTAGAAAACTTGATAATCAATTACAATGTCAGATCTGTGCGAACAAGAGGGGACACAGAGCGCAGTTTCTTTGTGAGGTATCTCTACCTGAAAATACATGAACTAAGGGATTGATAGTTGGTATACAGCAGTCATAAAAGTATGCCTTATTTACTTTGAAGAAGTAGCATAGCCGGCAGCTCTATAGATATGAGATGACTTGGAATGGAATTATTATTAAAAAAAAATATTTAACCTTTATTTAACTAGGCAAGTCTGTAAATAAGAATGTGTTCTTAACTATGACGGCCTACACCCGCCAAACCCGGACGATGCTGGGCCAATTGGGCCGGATAATGTCATCAAATAAAACAAATGTCAAATCCACAACAACTAAAATGTTTGATTAAAGTACTGTGAATAAATGGTTAATAAGTAAATCAGAAGTCATGGGCAGTCACAATATACATTGTTTTAGTCTTTGTTACAGCACTCAACCCACAAAATGCATAGTGCATTTAATGTAAAAAATATATATATTTAACACTCAGCAAAAAAAGAAACGTCCCTTTTACAGGACCCTGTCTTTCAAAGATAATTCATAAAAATCCAAATAACTTCACAGATCCTCATTGTAAAGGGTTTAATCACTGTTTCCCATGCTTGTTCAATGAACCATAAACAATTAATGAACATGCACCTGTGGAACGGTCGTTAAGATACTAACAGCTTACAGACGGTAGGCAATTAAGGTCACAGTTATGAAAACTTAGGACACTAAATGAGGCCTTTCTACTGACTCTGAAAAACACCAAAAGAAAGATGCCCAGGGTCCCTGCTCATCTGCGTGAATGTGCCTTAGGCATGCTGCAAGAAGGCATGAGGACTGCAGATGTGGCCAGGGCAATAAATTGCAATGCCCATACTGTGAGACGCCTAAGACACCTACAGGGAGACAGGATGGACAGCTGATCGTCCTCACAGTGGCAGACCACGTGTAACAACACCTGCACAGGATCGGTACATCCGAACATCACACCTGCAGGACAGGTACAGGATGGCAACAACAACTGCCTGAGTTACACCAGGAACTTACAATCCCTCCATCAGTGCTCAGACTTCAACAATAGGCTGAGAGAGGCTGGACTGAGGGCTTGTAGGCCTGTTGTAAAGGCATGTCCTCACCAGACATCACTGGCAACAACGTCGCCTACGGCCACAAACCCACCTTCGCTGGACCAGACAGGACTGGAAAAAAGTGCTCTTCACTGATGAGTCGGTGATGGTCGGATTCGCGTTTAACGTCGAAGGAATGAGCGTTACACCGAGGCCTGTACTCTGGAGCGGGATCGATTTGGAGGTGGATGGTCCGTCATGGTCTGGGGCGATGTGTCACAGTATCATCGGACTGAGCTTGTTGTCATTGCAGGCAATCTCAATGCTGTGCGTTACAGGGAAGACATCCTCCTCCCTCATGTGGAACCCTTTCTGCAGGCTCATCCTGACAGGACCCTCCAGCATGACAATGCCACCGGCCATACTGCTCGTTCTGTGCATGATTTCCTGCAAGACAGGAATGTCAGTGTTCTGCCATGGCCAGCGAAGAGCCCGGATCTCAATCCCATTGAGCACATCTGGAACCTGTTGGATCGGAGGGTGAGGACTAGAGCCATTACCCCCCTAGAAATTTCCGGGAACTTGCAGGTGCCTTGGTGGAAGAGTGGGGTAACATCTCACAGCAAGAACTGGCAAATCTGGTGCAGTCCATGAGGAGGCGATGCACTGCAGTACTTAATGCAGCTGGTGGCCACACCAGATACTGACTGTTACTTTTGACCCCACTTTTGTTAAGGGACAAATTATTCCATTTCTGTTAGTCACATGTCTGTGGAACTTGTTCAGTTTTAGTCTCAGTTGTTGAATCTAGTTATGTTCATACAAATATTTACACATGTTAAGTTTGCTGAAAATAAATGCAGTTGACAGTGAGAGGACGTTTCTTTTTTTGCGGAGTTTATATACAAAAAAATAATAATACTGATACAATTTCAAGAAAAATAAAATCGCTGAAACCCGAAATCGTGATAATTGTCTTATAATCGAACCGAAACCAAACCTCAAAAGGCACTAATCGCTCAGCACTACTAGATACATTAAGTTTTTAAACTGTTCAAATAACTTTGAGATGGAACGCGGTTTCATTCTTTGTTTGATCGGGAGAAAGCCATGCATAAAAAGATGAAGCGTAGCCTTCTGTCATATTCATTGCCTATATTCCTTTCTCTCTCCATTCGACAGGTAAGTCATTTTTTTAAACAGCTTGACATAAGATAGTTAAGGAATGTCTGTTATTAAAAAAAAAGTATAGGTTTAGGCTACTATAGCCTGATGCCCATGCATCTGACAGAGAGAGAAACTATATTTTCTGACTGGACATTTTGTGCTGCTTTTGGGGAATTATCCGCTCTGTCTGGCCTTCAGTCCTCTCGTAGCTCCTATAGAACATATGTATAGAAATGAACTATAGCAAATAGGAAACAACAAATTACTCGGAATGTCACGTGTGAATCCCTGCGAGACTACGGTTTGGGTCACATCACGATGTCATAACCAATCTTCGTCTTTCGACGACGCTATGATAATAAATGGCCCAACCGTAACACACGCATACGTTACAGTACCTTGTAGCCCTGAGTGCGGCTCTGACACCAGCGCAGAAGAGAGTTCCTCTTGGAGCCTCCATGGCGGCGTAGCAGTAGATTAAAGCCATCCTGAGACCTGGTCTTAGAGGTCGTGTTTGGGGGCAGCTCTGCCAGGGCAGAGTTGTACTGGTTCAATGCCTCCTCCCGTTTCCCTGGAACACACATATGTCAATAGAAAGGGATTTAGCTCATTTCCGTTACTAGACATAAGAGCAACATGGAATGGTGAGCGTACTGACACATGGGTGATTGTGGAACACACACAGAAACACACCTGTGTGAGTGCTGAACCAGCTGTCTTGCCATTCTAGCCCTTTTCTTCCTCTGGTTTGACTTTGGTTCTGAAAGGACACACCATACAGTATATATATTGCTACGCAATAACATAGCATACATTCCTTTCAAATTCTAGTAGATCAGAAAACACACTGACTAACGCAATGATGCCACCGGTTGGAATAGTAATATCGTTAAATATTTCCAGAGGTATGACACACAGACAAGCAGTTAGACCCCAACTTTTAAGTGGTCTCACCTTGTTTGTAGATCCAGCTATTGTGGCAGTATTGGACTGGGATGTTCCATTCATTACAGCAGGGGAGTCTGAAGATGCGGGTAGTCTGGAAAGGCTTCTGTGAAATCAAGAAATGTGCTTTGCTTTTATTAGATGAACTGAACTCACACAGCCACACTGAACAGAGAAGATTTGTTGTTCAACTTATCAGGGGTCAGACATGAGAGCAAATTATTCTCAGTTCATGTTTAAAAAATATATCAAAACCGAAAATAATTATTATTTTTGAATAATCTAACTGAAAGCGTAGTAGTGGATCAGTTTTAACATGGTTTTTACAAATCCATGTCCTCAAGTGCCCTGCCTGTTAATCTCTGTTCCGTTACAGCAGTCCAAAAATCGGTCTGGATTGCTTTTTGTTAGAATAGACAGATATATAAATCATGGACATTAACCTTCATTACAAGCAGGAGGCTGAGCATAAGTTAATGTATAGTTGAAATCATACAAACAGGAAGACATCATGGTACTCACTTTGCCCTCTCCTGTGTGACTATCCTCTGTGTCTCCCTCATGCTACACCCTTCCTCTCCACTCCTCTCCTCATTGGTCACGTTCCTCAAGTACCTGTTGGCCACGCCCTTAATGTCCGTTCGAGCCTCTTTCACACTTATATTCTTATTCCCTTCTTCCTGACTCATCTTCTCCATCTTGTCATCTCCTCTTCCTCGGCCAAACCTGCTGATCCCCCTCTCCCTTCCCCGGTGTGTCCCCTCCTGGGTCTCCAGTGTGCTGGTCTCCCCAGTAGCCCTCTCCATGCCCTGGGTCTTGGCTTGAGCCTGTCCTGGTCCCTGGTTCTGGGTGAGGTGGACCAGTTTCTGCCTGCTCTCCCTCAGATCTCCTCTCAGGCTGACCAGCTGCCCATCAGTCTCTTTCTGTCTCTGCTGGGCAGCCTCCAGCTCCCGCTCTGTATCCATCTGAGCCGCTCTGAGCGTGTTCAGCTCCTCCTCGGCCTCGGCCCTCAGTCGGTCGGCCACTGCTACCGCCACCTGCAGGTCAGACTGGAACTGGTTCCACTCCACTCGCTCCGTCTGCAGGAAGGAAGACACTAACAGTTAGCTACTATGAAGAACAATCCAACGGTTGAATCATGTGTGTTAGTGCTGGGCTGGAACAAACATATGTATAGTCTGCAGCTCAAGGCCTGGAGTTAACTAATTCGGGTCTTAAAGTTTATTTCTATATTCACACCCAGAGTGAAAGTCTTTCATCTTTGATTTCATATGACATCATTTCCATATTAATTTGTCTGCCAGCATCACATTATACACAGCACTGGGCCTCTAGAGACTATGAGCTATTTAGTGATCAAATAACCATTTGGCATTCATAATCTGACTCAAATATTGGACAGAATGAGAGGCAAGCTTTTGCAAGTTTAGAGGAGTGGCACTAGGGAATCAAATGAGCCACATCGGGACCCTGTGCCAAGGGGTTGTGACATGGTGGCGTCGACAGACATGGAAGCTCTGCTTCTAGCTTCTAAGCAACTTTGCTACACCGCAATAAGATCTGCTAAATGTGTATGTACCAATAACATTGTATTTTGATTTAAATAGCCCTGGCCCCATTCAGGTGCTCAGATCACATCCACTAACCTGGAATGTAGTGTTAACAGCTCTTACTCCCAAGGGTTTTTGATGCACTGAGATTATTGTATATGTTTCCTTGGAAATGTATCAAATTCAAACAGGGAAAGGAAATCAGAGCATTATTGCTAAATTTCAAAGGAAACAGCAGGTTAGCGGTTTTCATTATGAATCTTGTTCTGGAGGCAGTTCTGCAGAGTGGTCACTAGCTGGCACAACCACAAAGTCATACCATCTGATTTTAAACCTAACCCTAACTTTAACCACAATGCTAACCCTAACTTTACCCACAATGCTAACCCTAACCATAATTTAAGATCAAAAAGCCCATTTAAGTTCTCATGAAAATGTACAATATAGACAATGTTGATTTTGCATCTGGCCAATCTAGCGAGGATCACTTAATTCTGCCTCCAGGACAAGACTCATTCCAATAAACGTCAAATAAGAATTTGTTCTTAACTGACTTGCCTAGTTAAATAAAGGTAAAATAAAATAAAAAATAACATTTTATTGGTCGCGTACACATATTTAGCATATGTTATCGCGGGTGTATTGAAATGCTTATAGTTGGCTAGAAGCTAGGAACAGGGTGACTGTGTCTATCGGTGCCATCTTGAATTACCCCCGCATCAAGCTATTACCTCATGAGAAGGGTGATACCAAGATCCCAACACCAAGTCCTCAAATCAAAACCAGACGGTGCATCTCAATATTGTAAAATGGGCTCCTCCCCTAACCTCATCTGCAATGATAGAACTGCACCAAGCTAAAGTACCAACAAACATCAACCATGTTTTCTTCACATCTCCTGTGTCCAAATTGAGTTATTGACATACTGTAGCCTTATTCTCTACCTATATAGTACTCAAAACACCCAACAACTAATTTAGTTAAATAATACAATGTAAAAATTGCTGAAACCATTCCAATGAGGACTTGGACATGCAAAGCCAATTATCTCAGAATCATCTTTTTGCAGATAGAATCTTCTAGTCCCAAGCTCTCATATTGAGAAAAGCTTTTGAGAGCAGACATCCCTATAATGATGGAAATAGAGGACTAACAAGCTCTAAAGCAGTCAGGTAACATACAGATGACTCGGTTCGTGAACATTGCAATGTGACCCGCAGAGTAACGTGGGAGTGTGGAGGAGTTGGGTCGTTTGGTAATTAAATGAAGAATGGATAGAGACGTAGAGGAGGAGAAGAGACAGAAACTGGAGCCAACTCATTTCCTCATCTGACCAGCGACTCAAGACCACAGCTGGGGCCAATTATGCAGTCACTGGAGACACACACACACAGAACATATTCTCTTCCACCCACTCTCGATAACACACACCTTCCTTCTTTGTCTTTTCCCTTCGAACACAGCCATAAAGTGAAGTTCACCCCTCTCTCGAACAAACTTTACAGCATGTAAAACCACACAAACACTGAACAACCCGTTCCCACATTCTTTGATTCAAATCCACAAACACGCAGCCTCACACAGAGTTTAAACTGCCTTGTTATGGCAGCAGAGACAAACCACTTTTTATTAGTACACATGATGCAACTCATAACGCCAGATGGGAGAAAAAGGACAACGTGGGAAACCATTAGTCTAAACCCCCACATTCTTTAGTAGCCTATGTTCTGAATCCTGTCTGTACAGCTAACTAACTGTCAGTGTCCAAACAGGGTATGTCTTAGAAGGGAAACAGGATGGGACACTCCTTAACTCAAAGATAACACTGTTGATTTTCCCTCAGACACACACACACACACTCTCTCTCTATATATACATCCCTGAGGTACTGACATAGTGACCCACCACAGGCACAGATGCTGACTCTCATACACTGATTCATGAACAGTCTCTCTGGGAGTGTTGAGCTAATTCCAGATGTGTGTTTCTCGGTTGGTGTGCGTGCGTTTGTGCGTGTGAGAGATAGAGAGAGAAAGAACCATCCATCTGTCCCCACGCCTCAGTTTACGTCCACACCCAGACTCCTAAACGCGTACTTGGGGAAACATCCTCACTCAACCGTGGCTCTGCAGCTTTCCACATTCACTAGAGTGTGTTGAACAACCAGTTCCCATACACTCTGATACTCATTAAGAGACTGGTTCAGTCCCTCTACTTACAAGGCCTGTGGATACACTCACCTAGAGAAAAGACATACTTCTTATACCTCTCCCATATACACACACACACACACACACACACACAGTATCTATTTTCTCCCCAGCCTCCACCATTTTTTACACATTGCAAATTTGACACACAACCTTCATTTGGCATGTAAACATGTTCAACCCCAGCCTCTTGAGTTTCTGGAGCCAAAACCAAATAGCTCATTCCAGGAAATCTGCAGCACTGTCCACCTGGAAATGATCCCAGAGCAGACCTGAGAGCTATTAAATCCTTGGGATCAGCCCACCCACCAACCAACCACACGGACAGGCACAATGAATGGGGGGAGACAGGGAGGCTAGCATGGGGGGGATAAGAGACAAAAGCAACAGTTGTGAAGTAATTGTTGTAGTTTCTGTGCTGAAGGAGGGAGGGTTGGTGAGAGAGGAGCGGTGAACCCTCAGATGTCCAGAGAGAGAGGCACAGGAGAGAGAGAGTGAGGTACATTTACAGTTTAGTCATTTAGTAGACGCTCTTATCCAGAGTGACTTAAAAGGAGAAATTGAGGTTAAGTGCCTTTGCTCGGTTACTGGACCAATGCTCCTAACCGCTAAGCTACCTGCTGCACAGAGAGAGAGAGAGGCACAGAGAGAAAGAGAGAGAGAGACAAGCACAGAGAGAGAGAGAGGCACAGAGCGAGAGACACAGAGAGAGATGTATGACCATATTAGAGAGACATATTTCCCTCAGATTACACAGATCCACAATTAGACAACAAACCCGATTTTGATAAACTCATATCTACTGGGTGGAATACCACAGTGTGCCATCACAGCAGAAAGATTGTGACCTGTTGCCACAAAAAAAGGTCAACCCATATTTATGCTTATTTATTTTCCCTTTTGTACATCGTTACAACACTGTATATATACATAATATGACATTTGTAATGTATTTATTCTTTTGGAACTTCTGAGAGTAATTTTTATTGCTCATTTTTATTGTTTATTTCACTTTTGTATATCATCTACTTCACTTGCTTTGGCAATGTTAACATATGTTTCCCATGCCAATAAAGCCCTTAAATTTAATTTGAATTGAGAGAGAGGTACAGGGAAAGAGAGAGAGGTGGAAAGAGAGAGAGAGAGGGGTAGAGAGATGCACAGGGAGAGAGAGCGAGGCCCAGGGAAAGAGAGCGGTAGAGAGTAGAGGTCGACCGATTAATCGGCATGGCCGATTAATTAGGGCTGATTTCAAGTTTTCATAACAATCAGTAATCGTCATTTTTGGAAGCCGATTATGGCCGATTACATTGCACTCCACAAGACCACATGTTACTCGAGTGCAGCAAGGAGCCAAGGTAAGTTGCTCGCTAGCATTAAACTTATCTTATAAAAAAAACAATCAATCTTAAC
This sequence comes from Oncorhynchus clarkii lewisi, assembly GCF_045791955.1. NCBI lineage: Eukaryota > Metazoa > Chordata > Actinopteri > Salmoniformes > Salmonidae > Oncorhynchus > Oncorhynchus clarkii. Next base: position 48,135,843 of record NC_092165.1, on the reverse strand, counting down.
ATAATCACTAGTTAACTACACATAGTTGATGATATTACTAGGTTAACTGTTAATTTATCATCGAATCACAGCCTACTTCGCCAAACGGGTGATGATTTTACAAAGGCACATTTGTACGAATGTACCTTACCATAAACAAAATCAATACAGATAAGTTTTTTTTTATATATTTTTTTAAACCTGCATATTTAGTGTTAGCAGGCAATATTAACTAGGGAAATTGTGTCAATTCTCTTGCGTTCATTGCATGCAGAGTCAGGATATATGCAACAGTTTGGGCAGCCTGGCTCGTTGCGAACTAATTTGTCAGAATTTTACATAATTATGACATAACATTGAAGTTTGTGCAATGTAACAGCAATATTTAGATTTAGGGTTGCCACCCATTCGATAAAATATGGAACGGTCCGTATTTCACTGAAAGAATAAACGTTTTGTTTCGAAATTACAGTTTCCGGATTTGACCATATTAATGACTTAAGGCTCGTACTTCTGTGTTTATTATATTAGAATTAAGCCTATGATTTGATATAGCAGTCTGAGCGGTGGTAGGCAGCAGCAGGTTCATTCAAACTTTACTGCGTTTGCCAGCAGCTCTCAGCAATGCTTGATCACAGTGCTGTTTATGACTTCAACCTTATCAACTCCTGAGATTAGGCTGGCAATACTAAAGTGCCTATTAGAATATCCAATAGTCAAAGGTATATGAAATACAAATGGTATAGAGAGAAATAGTCAACGCGTAATAATTCCTATAATAACTGCAACCAAATCATTTCTTTCCTGGGAATATTGAACCTCCAGCTTTCATATGTTCTGAGCAAGGAACTTAAACGTTAGCTTTTTTACATGGCACATATTGCACTTTTACTTTCTTCTCCAACACTGTTTTTGCATTATTTAAACCAAATTGAGCACGTTTCATTATATTTGAGACTAAAAATATTTTATTTCTGTATTATATGAAGTTAAAATAAAAGTGTTCATTGGTCCTTCAGTATTGTTGTAATTGTCATATATATAAGCAGATACCGATAAATCGGTCGATTTTTATATATATATAGACCGATTTATCGGTATCGGCTTTATTTGGTCCTCCACTAATCGGTATCGGCGTTGAAAAATCATAATCGGTTGACCACTAGTGGAGAGGTAGAGAAAGCGAGGTATAGAGAGAGAGGCAGAGAGAAGCACAGGGAGAGAGAGCGAGGCCCAGGGAAAGAGAGGAAGAGAGAGGTGGAGAGACAGAGGTAGAGAGAAGCACAGAGAGAGAGAGCGAGGCCCAGGGAAAGGGTAAACACTGCAGCCCGACACCCACATCTCAGCCAATACTCTCAATACTCTCTCCCCATTCTCTCTCTAGCGCACACACACACACCAACAATAGTCAGTCAGTCTCTCCATTCTCTCCCTCTAACACAGTCTGACTTTTTCCCTAACGCCACCAAACAAAACAAGTTTTGTCTCCGACAGCTGAATGCAGCCCCCCTCCTCCACACATCTCTGTCGCTCTCTGAAAGTACATTAAAGCTTTTATCACTTACATTTCACAACTGAGTCAACAGTGTTAGAAACACTGAATTTAATATTTAGGGGTAGAGGTTCTCTCACTAGAGCCCGTCTCTCTTGGCTTTCCCCAGCTCAGTCTGTCTTGGGCCCCTACAGATATGTTGAAGAGTTCAGGAAAGGAAAGGAAATAATAGAAAGGGATGGAAGGAAGTAGAAAAAGAGAGGATGGTAGGAAAAGAGAGAGGGATGGAGGGAGTAGGGCTTGTATTCCATCTTCACAATCTGTAGCAGATTAGGGGAAGCTGTGAGCCCCTGGAAAGAATAATAATTATGGTGGGTCAAGGTTTGGAATGGGCTTTTGACAGGAAATTAACAGAAAAAAATGGAATCTGAATTGGAATCTCTTGGGAGCCTCTGGATTGTCTGAGCAACGCTCAAAGAATTTAAACTTCCATCTTCCTTACCATGTCTTTCTACACACCATCTAGCCCTTTCAACACAGGAACCTGTGCGTTGGGCAGGGGAGGGGGCAAAATGATATCAGAGCATTTCCTCCTGGGCCTCTCAGGATGGGTCTAGGACAGGATGAGGCCTATTAGCAGGACCACATCTCCCAGAGGCCCTTGCTCTGATCCATTTCTGGGTGGAGATGACAGGGTCTTTTGTTGTTATCTCCTGAACTCAGATGTTACAAGCGGTGAAACCCAGCCCTGACCTCTGCCTCAGGGTGGTGTAATTTCCTGTTTACATTTCTAAACATATCCACACCCCCATTCTCGTCGACAGGGCTACAGCGGAGCAGGTTGAGAGCTTCAAGTTCCTTGGTGTCCACATCACCAACAAACTAACATGGTCCAAGCACACCAAGACAGTTATTCCCCCTCAAGATTTAACATGGGTACTCAGATCCTCAAAAGGTTCTACAGCTGCACCATCGAGAGCACTGGTTGCATCACTGCCTGGTATGGCAACTTATCAGCCACAAGGCACTACAGAGGGCACAACGAATGGCCCAGTACATCTCTGGGGCCAAGCTTCCTGCCATCCAGGACCTCTATATCAGGCGGTGTCAGAGGAAGGCCCTAAAAATTGTCAAAGACTCCAGCCCCCCTTTTACACCGCTGCTACTCTCTGTTGTTATCATCTATGCATAGTCACTTTAATAACTCAACCTACATGTACATTATACCTCAACTAACCACACATCGACTCTGTACCGATACCCTCCTGTATATAGTCGCGCTATTGTTATTTTACTGCTGCTCTTTAATTACTTGTTACTTTTATTCCTATCCATATTTTTTTTAACTGCATTGTTGGTTAAGGGCTCATAAGTAAGCATGTGACTAATACAATTTTATTTGATTAAAACTGAAGGTAAAACACACCTGGGCTTCAGTACTTAGATTAATAGGAATATAGGAATATATTCTGTCATGTTCTACTGTCTAAATGTGTAGCCATGATGAGCCTCACTCCAGATCTGTTTGTGCTTTAGCCAACTGTCCTCTACAGTGTTCCTTTGTTATTATGCCAAATGTGCTGCATGGCATGACAACAATAGTCAGAAGACTTGGCTAAAGCCTAATCAGATCTGGAACTAGACTGAAGCTGAAGGGTTACATTATGTAAAATCAGTTTCCTGATTTGGAAACAGGACATCTTCTGTCCTAAGGTAAGTTTAGTGTTTATTGGGATGTCTTGTTGGTATTTCTCACCTGCATGGTCTCCCGCAGACTCTGGACCTCAGCGGTCAACTCCTGGCGCTCCACTAGCAGATGCTTCAACACATCTGACAGAGGGAGGGGTGGGAGAAAAAGGAGAAAGAGAGTAAGCGCGAGAGAGGGAGGATGACAGAAAGATGCATTTGGTAGTAGTTATTCATATAATTCAGAGGTATGACATCATGCATTTCATAATGAGGGATTATTTTAGGCATTGCTATAAAGAGGGAGTGGTAATGTTTATGTACATGATGTGCTGCTCTTACCTGCGCTGTTTAGTGTTGCATACTGACTGGGACTGAGACCCAGTGCTGTCCTACACTCCTCCACCAGCCTCTCAATCTCACCCTGGTTGTCTGCAGACCCATGGTGCTCCAGCGTGGTCAGGCTCAGCCCACTGTCCTTCTCGCTCTGCCCCGAGGGGTTGACCAGGCTAATCGGGCTGGCCGAGGACAGGGAGCTACCCAGGAATGAAGGAGTCTTGGTGGGGCTCATCGATGAGCTCTTCCCCTGGGGTACAGGGAACCTGGGACTAGACCTGGTGGGGCCTCCATTACACCCCATCACAACCAACCCTTCAGGCACTGCTGCATTACTTCCTGTCCTTCCTTGCAGGGAGATAAACCCAGGACCAATCACAGAGTAGCCTGGGCTGACGGACAGGAGTCTCTTCCCACTTAGGGCTGGGGCTAGGGCTGTAACTGGTGCTGTGACTGGTGCTGGAGTTGGGGCTCGGGCTGTGACTGGTGCTAGGGCTGTGACTGGTGCTGGGGATAGGGCTGTGACTGGTGCTGGGGATAGGGCTGTGACTGGTATTGGGGATAGGGCTGTGACTGGTGCTGGGGATAGGGCTGTGACTGGTGCTGGGGATAGGGCTGTGACTGGTGCTGGGGATAGGGCTGTGACTGGTGCTGGGGATAGGGCTGTGACTGGTGCTGGGGATAGGGCTGTGACTGGTGCTGGGGATAGGGCTGTGACTGGTGCTAGGGATAGGGCTGTGACTGGTGCTAGGGATAGGGCTGTGACTGGTGCTGGGGATAGGGCTGTGACTGGTGCTGGGGATAGGGCTGTGACTGGTGCTGGGGCTGCTGGCTGGCCTGGTGTAGAGGGTGTGATCGGAGTGAGAGCAGGCAGGGTGGAGGTCACTGGAGAAGTAGGAGGGGTTTGGAACAAATCCAAGCTGGGCCCTGGAGAGAATAAGAGCAACGACGCACGAGTGTGAGGGTGAGTGAGGGACACGTACAGATGGTCAGAGAGACAGGCAGACTGACAAAGAGAGTGTGAGAGATTGAGTACAGTGGTCACTGGTTGGGCATGCAGAGCTGCTAGGATGACTAAACCAGACCATTAACCCCGTACAATACCCAGGCTGTCATTCAGGATGAATGGGCAATTGCTCATCTGGAGACACATTCCTCTGCTCTGTGCTGCTGATCTACTCCACCACTGACCCCATCCTCCTCTGTCCTTTGCTTGAACTGACCTTCTCTAGGTTTAATTGATATTACCACTGATAGAGTTCAACTAAACAAGTTATTGAAAGTGATGCATCATGATCAGGTAAATATCAATCCACATCAAATACAGAGTGACGGGCCATAACTCCCCACTTCCACCGCTGCCTTTTATGCACCTATTCCAAGCCATAGTGTGCTAGTGTGAGTGTGACTGCCAACATTAGGCTTGCCATGATTAAGCCGTTGCCCTTGTGCAGAGCTGGGGAATTCTGCCGATTCATCACAGCTGGAGCAGCAGAGCCTGACGAATCACAAGAGGATGCGAGGAGAATGAGCCCAGCCAAGCCAAGATTCCTACCCTCTGGCTTACACACACACACTTTGTTGTTCCCCAATCTCCTGTCTCTTCCCCTCTTCTTGTCTCATTCCTTCTCTCTATTCATGTCAGTCTCTGTCCATCCCCCCTCCCGTCTCCTTTCGGTCTTTCCACCATCGACTAAAAGCTTAAATATAAATGCGAGTCTCAAGGTATGTTGTCTTTGTTCTCTGTAAGAAAAGTCAATAAAATACTTCTTCAGCACAGCAAGGGGGGTTGGCGGGTTAATTAAGTGAGGTGTGTGTGTATTGTAGGGGGGCAGAGGGTACCTGTGGGTCCATGGCCGTCCTTGCTGGAGAAGGTACCCATGATGCAGTGAGAAAGTGGGCAACACACCAGTGGCTCTCAGTCAGGACAGAGCAGAGGCTGCAGAGGAGACCTGCACACAACAATCAGTAGGATTAATCTCCAATATGACACTGCACAATTATGTCATGTTCCACAAGGGAAATTATGCGCCAATGAAATCGGTCATCACTTCTCTAATCATACACATAGCACTCAGTGGCGTAACACATTTGAGGGGCCCCGCAAGGTCTGGGGGGAAAATAAACTTCCAGCAGTTCTACACATTTGGCCATGGGGCAGAAAGGAACATGTGCAGTTACATAGCTAATATCATGCCATTCTACACATTTTGGCATGAGAGAAAACATAGCAGTTTATTTTTTGGTGGGGGCTGCAGGGTGTGTGGTAAGCCAGTGATAGTGCTTTTCTAATCACTTGATATGATTAGAGAAGTGCTATGGAAATGGGCTACTTTGTTTCACATGTAAACCAATCACTTGAACCGGACCCTCTAGTCTAGCATATTGAATGCCCAGTAAGACAGATAGATCGTGCATCCAGACTAAACATTACACTCCCTAGAATCTACGCCATGTTCATTTGAATGTTCATTTGAATTTGGTGTAGTACCTGTGGTGTAAATCAAAGCCAACAACAAAATAAACTACATTTTAGTGAGAGGGATATACCAGGAGACAGAATAGAACCCCACAACTTCTTATCATTAGCACAGAAAACAAACGATATCATATCCAATGCAAATTTGCATACATTTTAATTACAGAAGACACTAGACATAAGTCTATTTACATTAGTAGTAGTGATAACAATAAAAATACGTGCTGGTATCCTGTGTTAGGTTGTCTAATCGTGAGTGCATAACATCAGTCCAAAGGAGAGTGCCAATCCACGAGGCACTGGCAGTACTCAAACCAAATTTGTAGCCGACTAATGATGGAAATCACTCAAACCTCAATGGCTTTGGGCGTTTGCATTGTTCTCACATTTTAAATGAACACGAAGGACTTTAATCAAGATTTTAAATTGGATTGATAAACCGAAGGAAGTTTCATGCATGTAGTCCTAGACTTACAGAACCGCACCTTAACCTAATTAATGTAGCCTCGGAGGGCAACTCAAGTCGTCCCATAAAAATATTTATTCAGAAACATACCTATTTATTCAAGGAATAACAAAAGCAAACATTGTTGTTCTACAAACACAAAACCAGTTTCAAAAGAAGTTGGCTGATATGTTCTTTCTTTCCAAACAGTGACGCATGCATCAAACGTTTTACTCTGCGAAAAAAGTAACTATACACAACCTTTAAAGTAGAATAATTTCTTTTTTTTATCGATTTATTTTCCTCCTCGTGGAAATATAGTCCGTGTGTTGTCCTTTCTTCCCTCTGTAGCCTACCGCGCATTGGATCCGTCTTTGTCAGTGCGGTGGGGTTGAGCACAACGAAAGAGTCGGGACGAAGTAGCCAAGTGCACCAACTCCACTTGTTCTCGGTGGAGTAGACATATAAACTCCTGTTTCTCTCATGAAAACACCCAATATGTCATGTGATTATTTTCTAACAGAACTGAATGCATCTTTATCAACTTTATACAGGCCTAACTTTCTCTAACTTTGATCCATTCTTCTCTGATATCCTTTAAATTCGGACCTTGACCACTAGGGAGCATAGTTGGGCTGTCCTACCAGCGTTTGCAACCTACCAGATGGAATTATAGCCAAAGACAGTACAGTATGAAGATAGCTAGTAAATGTCATGCGCAGACACACGTCATCGGGTCTAATGGTCGTCACGCTCCGAACTGCGCATGTACAAGATGTAAAATCAAAGGCACTCCTTCAATATAAAGTCCGTTTTTCACTTTCACGAGGCTGGAGTAATTGACATGTTCAACTACTTAATACGTTGGCTTGAATCGAGGTTGTGCCTTTAGATTTCGAGAAAATTAAGAACGAAGGAAAAAACCCAAAACCCCGTCCTGGTCTGCTTCTCAAGCGTTCCCGGAAAACTTGCGATGTTGCGCCTCTGGGAATTGAAACTCTGTGTTATAGCCTTTTGAGTTGTCAGCTCTTTTTGATCTAGTGGTATCTTATACATTTTTTCAGGTGTATAATCATATAAAATTAAACATTTTGGTGAATCCTGTTGTAGGGGTAGGCCTGCGCCTGTAAGGTTGGCCCAGCAGTAGGCTTGGAGGCTTGAAAGCATTGGAATGAAGGCAGCGGTAGCCTGGGCCTACATCATTGGTTTATTTTGCAAAAAATATGGAAAGTTCCAGGTCTCTATGGGAATTAGGCTATTTACAGTGCCTGACAAAATGAAAATGACAAAATGATACAAACTTGAAAAAAGCAAACTTGGTTTAGACTAAGCCAACATGGCTTAGGCCCTAAAAAGAGTTAGTCTCGTATGAATCATCCTGGTCTCACGAAACAGAACCTAAGCTCGCGAGATCAGGATGGTTTGTACAAAGCTAAAAAGGAGTGCCATGTTGTTTATTATAAAGTGTTTCTCATAGTGGTCTGGTCAAAGATGGTGGATAAATAAAGATTGTTCACTCAGGTCGTTTACCATTTAACAAAAATGGTCAAGGTTCCTGTCTGTGTAAGTGGCCGTTCCCTCTCTCACGTGAACAGATGGTTCTGGTCTACTTATTGTCCCATCCCCACTCGCCCCATCCTCCCCAGCACAACCAGAAAAAAAATAACCCTTCGCAGGGCTGGGGCAATAATCAGACCATATTGGCAGAACAAATAAGGGAGTGAGATGTCTCGCTTTCTATACCATCTCTGGTCTGCCTACCCATGCTGTGAGCAGCTTGAGGAGCTTTTATGTGGTTCGAACCAGTGGAGGCTGCCAAAGGGAGAATGGAACAGAGCAAATGGAATTCTGCTCCGGCCATTACCACGAGCCCATCCTCCCCAATTATGGTGCCACCAACCTCCTGTGGTTTGAAACCCTGGAATGATGGTACCTCTCCAGTCTCTCTGTCCTTGGAATCTCTCAATTCAGGTTTGCAATTTGGACAGATAGAGATTCGGACAGGTGTGTTGGATGGCGACAGAACCATAATTCTGATTTCAGAAGCTACAGTTTCCATTAACTTGTCCAGTGATTTCTTTAGTCACATTTAGAGCGTTTGAATAGAAAATAGACAATTGCCTGCTAGGATGCGTTTCATGTATCCATTTAACTATCATGCATTGATAATATTGGGAGTTTGCCCCACCAAGATTTACATGCTAAAATTGGCACTGGATTTCACAAACTGATTTGATAGAGTATCAACAGCCATACTTAACGATAAGAACACCCTCCAGCAGGTATATTTAACTGGTCATCCCCAAAGCCAACACCTCCTTTGGCCGCCTTTCCTTCCAGTTCTCTGCTGCCAAAGACTGGAACAAATTGCAAAAATCGCTGAAGTTGGAGACATATCTCCCTCACCAACTTTAAACATCAGCTATCTGAGCAGCTTACCGATCGCTGCAGCTTTACATATCCCATCTGTAAATAGCCCATCCAATCTACCTACCTCATCCCCATATTGTTTTTATTTACTCTTTTGCACACCAGTATTTCTACTTGCACATCATCATCTGCACATATATCACTCCAGTGTTAATTTGCTAAATTGTAATTACTTCGCTACTAAGGCCTATTTATTGCCTTTCCCCCTCACGCCATTTGCACACACTGTATATAGACTTTTTTTCTATTGTGTTATCGACTGTACGTTTGTTTATTCCATGTGTAACTCTGTGTTGTTTGTGTCGCACTGCTTTGCTTTATCTTGGCCAGGTCGCAGTTGTAAATGAGAACTTGTTCTCAACTGGCCTACCTGGTTAAATAAAGATGAAATTAAAAATAAATAAATACTTTGTCACGCAATATAATGAACAACCAAATATCCGTAATATGAAGAACATGAATGAATAAAAACAACCCAACTCTATGAATACACTCTTTGGTTGTAGAACACACACACTTGGCTTTATATTGTCACACAGTGAATTTGTCCTCCCTAAATACTGTATAATGAATGACTCAATTTCTCCCTGGTAAAACGGAGTTGAATCCATTTGGAATTTAGTACAGCTTAAAAGCACATTATTCCAACCTCTGGGTTCATTAAGAGAATGTATGGTATCTAGTTGGATGATGATAGTGTGGTGGTGGGGATACACCCCAACGGGCTCAGGAGGCAAATTTTGAGTCATGCATCCTTCGAAACATGACCCGCCAAACCACGCTTCTTAACACCCACCTGTTTAACCCGGAAGCCAGCTCCACCAATGTGTTGGAGGAAACACTGTTCACCTGACTACCGTATGTATGGTGACAAAATTACAAACTTTATGTACATGCTCTGTATGAGCCGTAAACCTATACATTTCCACTGTCTGTTTCTCTCATGTAAGAAGAAGCCAGTGTTCTTCCTCTATTTTCTGAGCAACTTGGTCACTCCGCCAAAGAGCCTCTGAGAGTGACTACAGGTTTAGGTTCATCCGGTTCTTTTCATATCTTTCAAGGGCACAGCTGTGTGGAGATAAGAGAACAGAGACTAGTTTGAGCATCAGCGACAATTCTATCAGCAGAAAGGAGTAACGCAACTGGTGTTTTCACTTGTTTGTGCGCAATGTTCCCACCATGATCTCACACACCTGCTAAACTGCCACATAAACAGAGGTTGTAATTTCCTATAAAGGATGAGACTCAATTCTTGTTTGTTGGGCTCTTAACGCTGCTCTGTTGTTGAGTGGATTGTTAACCAGCTCCAGATTTGCAAATCTTATAATAAAAAGTTACTTTGAATGATCTGCAGTCTTTCTTCCTTTTGATTAGAATTTCCACAACCAAGGTCAGCCTGTAGGCGTCCGGCCTGCCACAAGGAGTCGCTAGAGTGCAATGAGAAGTCAATTCCCCCCGGCAAAACCCTCCCCTAACTCAGAGATGCTGGGCCAATTGTGCACCGCCCTGAGACTCCCAATCACAGCCTGTTGTGATACAGCCCGGGATCGAACCCAGGTCTGTAGTGACTCCTCTAGCATTGCGGCGAGTTGCCTTAGACCACTGCCCAACTTGGGAGGCCAAAGGCAATATTTCTTAAACTTACAGAAGGTTAACAATATCTCCAAAACTAAATATATATGTTGGTATTAGTTGGCAGGGGTCATTACATCATTGTGTTTATGTATTTCTGATACAAAACATCTACCCCAAAAAATAAAGGGTAAGAACCATTTTCCATCTGTTGATTCAGAACTCAAAGCCTTTACTTATGCCTTCATTTCCCAAAAATATAGACTCAACTTTCATTTGACACCCAATTGTATATTTTCCTATGAATATCACTTCGGTGGTCATGGGTCATTTGATGGAAATGCCCACATGCGGTTTCAGTGACCATTATTAATTATTCTATAAGACTAAACAATAGATAATACATTGTTCAATCCATCTGGAAAAAGTTATTTTGACTTTCTAATGTACAGGTAGAGAACAGACTGAGGAATAGTAAAAGTCAACAATAGTAACAACTTAAAAGAATCATACATTTGTAAAACAAATATAGATAAAAGAAAAACGTGCCAAAAGTTGAACAAATTTATTTGTCCCAGAAATCCCTTACAAATTTCATACATGTATGCAGTAGGTACAGACGACATAATATTCTAGTTTGAAGGAAATAGGGGTTGACCTAACAGGATGCATTTGTTTTCTGTTCCTAAAAAAGTGGTTTCCAAATTGAGCTCAACGGGAACACACCATGTCATGTTTCTGCGTAAAACCATTAGGTAGTCCATTAACAAGTGTTTGAGTGTCAGTCTCTGTCACGAGTTGAGGGAACTGCCTGTAGCTCTTTGGTGCCAGCTCAGCCAATTAGCACATCTGCTGAGTGGATTAGGGCCATTTGTAGTGACCTAAAATGCAGTGGCAGGGCTAGCACAGCTAATCTGGTCTTGCTAAAAATGTCTATTTTGGCAGACACAGGAAACTGTCTCAGCTGCTGTGGAAAAGGATTATGGGATCAGATTTTGCAGACCTCTACTGTACCTGTGGTTCCAGTGGTTGTACAATGGATGTTTGATTTTGAGTCTCACTATCTTCTTTGGGGGGAAAATATAGGTGTGATTCACACTAGCTCTGAGAAATTCATAATGGCCTTTGGTAGCAGTAACAGAAAAATTATCATTCTGAAAGATGCTGTGCACATTTCCCAATCTAGTTAAAGATACCCGATATCATATGAACTCTTTGGAACACAGCCTTTGCTCATGGCACTGCAGGAACCAGTCTCTTGTCTTCACCCCTAATACCAGATTGGGGCGATGTATGCCAGCTCACAGATGTTCCACCTGGTTTAATCCCACAGGAGGAAATTGGTTTAGTGATGAGGAGCTTTGTTCTCTCTCGCTCTCCCTCATCATTTTAACCGTGGTTCAAATAAGAGCTATAATCTAAGGAGCAGTATTGATACAGTTACATTATTCACATGGCAGTGAGACATCATAAAGAGAGTCTGGATCATTCTATACAACCAGAGTCATCACTAGCATGCTTCAGTAACTGTAGCTGAACAATCGTCCAGCCTTTCCTTGCAATGTACCTCATTACAATATCAATATGTAAGAGAATTGACACCTTCAGAGAAGACAACTACTGTAGCACTATCGTTTGAAGACACTGTGAAATAAAACCTGTGTCTTTCACTCCAGTCCAGACTGGACCTGACAGTGGATGTCAAGCTCTAGTGATGGATAGGTCCGCCTAGTTCTTATCAGTTGAAATCAATGGAAGTTGTTGGCTGTGGATGAGCTGCCAACACTTATGGATGGCAACCAGCCCGAGGGGTTGCCAACCATCTGTGTACCAGGGGGCCGAGCCAAACACGTGACTTCACAAAAGACACACAGGATGTAGCTAAATCAGACTTCCATAGCTAAACCTTCCTACCCACTGTGGCAACAAGTTGAATTACTCATCCAATCAGCAATTTTAAATATACTGCATGTCAATGCAGAATCTCACACAGGTGAGGCTAGTAATTATTGATTATCAGATTATGGATCTCTGGGTTAGGGTTCAACATATGTTAACACTGAAGTGCTAGCACAGTGGAGTAAAGCTCCACCATACCTGGCTAGGTACTGCATACTGAGGGATTAAAACATGCACTCTAGATCTGGTGGTTGTTTTAAGGCACTCTCTGCCCAGCGAATGCTGGAGGTGGGATGTCCTGACAGATGCTGTGGCTTTGAGACAGGTCCATGAAGGAAGGGGCTCTCCCCTTCACCGGGGTGCTCCCAACGTCCATCCAGGTCAGCACGCGGGCAGAGGGCCGGTGGTGCAGTGCCAGCTGCCTGGAGCTGTAGCCACACACCCCGATCCCCAAGGCCCCCAGGAGCATGGCCAGACGGGGCAGGTCCCCAGCTCTCTGGGTCTCACTCGCCATAGCCTGGGTCTGATGGGGAGACAAAGCAACATGACATGATGTGGTTAAAGGGGAAAGCAATCTTATTCATGAATAATGGTCTGGGAGATGGCATGGCATTGGCATCCATAGGATAATCATAATAGGCTTTCTAAACGGGCTCAACGCTAACCACTGAGACTACGGCACTGACCAATGTACTGTGCATTGTGCTATATGCTAATAGATAAGGGGATGTAGTGGGCTGCAGTCGCATAAACAGAACATAACTCAAAAAACATAAAACCTCCCAGTCTCTTGCGACAAAATTCCCAATTTCCCAATGTACCAAGTCAGCCACATTATGCCCCCTTCACCCCCACACCCCAATTGAAGAGATTAAAAACCCATCTAGCACATTTGCCAAATTACAGTCTGTGACAAACAAAGGCTGTTATTTTGCGAGATGGACAATTTCCTCGCAGGCCCCTAGACAATAATAAAGAGCAGAGAAGAGGAAGTAATAGATCCCCCAGCTATAATGGGGCTGGGACTCAGGCTGTTAAGCAGCCCTTCCTGATGCTCCCTCAGAGTTATTTGTAATCATAATTCAACAAACCATGTCATGGATTTCTCCCTCACTAGCTAGCAGTAAACACTACTAAATAAGTCCAATAAAGTTGTGAGCTAAAACAAAAGACTTCCTCAAACTTGCAGCTGAGAAGTAAGACAGAGAATATATATTTATTTTTATGCAAGTAGAAGCGTAAACTGCACTGTGGTCTATAACACATTACAACACCACTGTGTTCTCTGTCATTCATAGCCTGCAGACAGTCAAGTTTGAATAGAAAGGGGAACGGCAATCTTAACAAGCTGGCCACTGGTGTTAGTGAGAAACAGACACACAAACTGCCCAATGTTCTATCAAATTGCAAGGCCGCTGCACTTTCTTACAAGGACCTAAACATAAAACCATTTGAGACAAACTGCCCTACTACAAGGTGCAATAGGTTAGTAATAAATGATAACATTAGGCTCAGTAAAGCAATCTCTGGCCAACGGGCATTAACCTGGAAGCCATGCAGTACCTGTCCATCCATTCACAACTACAGGCAATACAGCATACATCAATACACTATCTCAAGTCCCAGGAAACTCCCTAGAGACTCCTAAAGCCACAGAATGCCAAGGACCAAGTCATCTATACTAGAACATCAGCATATATTGCAGGGCATTTATGTTTGAAAGGTCCTCAATCAAGGCAAGATCAGGCCAAACAAAGCAGAATCCACTGCCTCATGCTAACCAGTGTTGAAGACATACAGTTTCCAGTGACTCAGCCAGAAGAGAACTAATTTGGACTGGAGCTACTTGAGGTAGCAGACAGTTTAAACACCACTAATCCCCTTAGAGTAAGGAATGACACAGCAAAACATTCAGTACTTTGTGTACTCATAAGATTTGTCTAAAAGGACAAGCAAAAAAGGACAAGACTAAACAGTACAATTTTGTACACATCACTGGCCACTCACCTGTAGATACCGTAGGTCTCCAGGAGTTAGTCTTCGGAGTCTGAAAAACATCTTGCTGCGGGTCTCCAGGGTTTCAAACTCTTAGAGACTGATAGTGAAAATACAGTTCTACTGGTCAGTTCCTCTCCAACTGTTTCCTCGCAGTCTTCCTAGACTCTCTTTCTCTCCAGTGAGAACCCCACTGTAAGAGGGCTCGTCAGAGGACCTGGATGTGGGGACCTGCTGTTGTCAACCTGGTGCGTGTCAGCCTCTGAAGCTCTTATATAACCTCTCCTCTTTACATAACTACAGTACAGTATAGAACACAGGTGGTGTGTGAGTGGATTATGGGAGTTGCTGGCACAGAGACAATGACCTAGGAGTAAGACAGGGAGGAGGGGGGATTATACACAAGGTCATCAACAGGGAGACAAGTCAATCACTAGAGAGCCAGAAGAGAAGTCACATTGCTGAGATCAAGTATGTAAACACAGCATACAGCATAGCTGTACAGTAGTAATACATGGTTATAAGTAACGCTATATGGTCAAGCATACTAAATGGTAGGCTACCTCCAATAAGATGAGCATTAGGACACATCAACACCAGTTGGTTAACTGCTTTCCCCTTCCCAAGGGCAGAGAGAGTATCATTAGTTGTGAGTTGAACCTGCAACATTAGACTCCTTCAAATCGGCCGAGTTGGGAGATCTGGATGTTTTTCTGATTATGTTGGCAGCAGTGTCTCCTCTCTTTTTGCTAAGTCAGCACCTTCCTTGAGGTTTAATATCCCTTTGTGTCGTTGGGTCCATACTTGCCAGGGGGTGGTCTCCAGCTCAGAAGAATATTAATAATAAGGTTGTTCGGTTGATAACATCAGTGGATAGGGAGAGAAGGAACAGTGTCACAGAGGAACCAGTAATGACCCTCCACTCAACAGAACCTCTGAACAGTGGCTTGAACATTTCATACTCACTCAGCTAGGCAACTGAGCTTTCAGAGTATCCTTTCCCCAAAGTTAGTACAAGTAGATTGTTACTCACAAAAAAAAGATATTTAATAAGATACGATGCATGTCCACATCACCCCAAAATATGACTGTCATAGTATGCAGGACAGTGTTAAGGCATGTCGTAAAGCAGTATGTAAGGCAGTGCGTGAGTTGAGGCATTCTTGTGAGACGTGCATTTAAAAACAACTTACCTAGAAAGATACTCCTGACTGGACATTCACATTATATTACATGGTGTCAGAAGTGCGTGACAGGCTAACATCCTACTAAGAAAGTAGACTATGGCGAAGTTTGAAGCGCCGCATAACGTTAACTTTGATAAACCGACGGAATGGAAACATTTTATGGGGTTCAGAACAACGACCAAGTTGGATCAGGCAGATAGCGATGTGCAAGTCCCTCATACATGACATGTGCAGCAAGGCAGAGGACGTTTTCAAATCGTTCACCTTTGCATCAGAGAATGAGAAAGCAGACTTTGATATTGTCATGTGGAAATATACTGAACAAAAATAACACATGTAAAGTGTTGGTCCCATGTTTCATGAGCTGAAATACATTATCCCAGAAATGTTCCTATGCACAAAAAGCTTATTTCTCTCAAATTCTGCTCAAAAATGTGATTACATCTGTTAATTAACATTTCTCCTTTGCCAAGATAATATACCCACATGGCAGGTGTGGCAAATCAAGAAGCTGATTAAACAGCATTATCATTACACAGGTGCACCTTGTACTGGGGACAAAATGTGCAGTTTTGTCAAACATCATCATTCCACAATTGTCTCAAGTTTTGAGGGAGTGTGCAATTGGTATGCTGACTGCAGGCATGTCTATCAGAGCTGTTGCCAGATAATTTATGTTAATTTCTCTGCCATAAATTCTCTAATATGACGTTGCAGGCGGTTTGGCAGTGCGTCCAACTGGCCTCACAACCGCAGACCACGTTTAACCACGCCAGCTCAGGATCTCTACATCCGGCTTCTTCAGCTACAGGATCGTCTGAGACCAGCCACCCGGACAGCAGATGAAACTGAAGAGTATTTCGGTCTGTAAAAAGCCCTTTTGTGGGGAAAGAAATGTATTCTGATTGAAGAATACAGCTACCTGGGGAAAAGGAAGAGGCATTTATCAGAGCACTTTATTCGCAGCATATTCAGGACTGGATAAAGGACGGTCTCGCAAACTGCAGTTGATGTCAGATCTCATATTAGCAACTACTATACAAACAGTCCGTCAGTCAGAGGTTAGCATGTGAGTAAGAGATTGCAAAATGGCGCACAAAACACAATGAGAACAGAGATTCAAGGGACACGGAGCGTGCAGAAGGAAAACGCAGCCGGTGTGGGAAAATGCAACATAAAAAGCAGGAAAGATGAACAGAAAACAGGACATTGGGAAAGAATGTGTCACACAAAATCGGTTACAGAAAATTACCAGGCATCATATTTATTGGGATCCGTTAGCAATGCCAATAAGAGTAATGACCAATGGACAGTGCAAATCCTCATTGGGGCAACACCTGGAAATAATGTATTGACACTGGAGCAGAAGCTAGTGTAATGTGTGAAAAGAGATTTGATATACACATTCCAGAGAGAACATTGCAGCCGTCTACCATTACTCTGTGAGGTACCGGGGGCCACGAATTGTTTAGGGCAATTTCAAGCAAGCACCACATACAACGAAAAACACTACTCCTTCCCACTATATGTCTTTCAGGCACAGCGTGAACAACCTACTCAGCCGGTCAACAGCAGCTAAGATGGGCCTGGTGAAACACATCGAAGAGTTCATGAGCGCATTAGGAGAACATGGCTTGCTCAAAACAGAACCAGTGAGAACACAGCCATATGCAGTGCACACAGTGTCCAGAATCCCAATACCACTTATGCAGAAGGTGAAAGAGGAGCTGTGCAGGATGGACGAAAATGACATTGTGGAGAAGGTGACGCAGTCAACAGATTGGTGTGCACCCATGGTGCCTGCCCTGAAGAAAAATGCTTGCGTATATATATGAAAAAGCTTAATTAAGTGGTGAAAAGAGAATTGTTCATCCTACCCACCTCGGAAGAGATACTCACAAAGCTGAGCGGAACCAAAGTATTCTCACAATTTGATGTGTCAAGTGGGTTCAAGCAAATACCCCGCCTGCCGTTTGGGATCTCGAGCACTCCCAGGCGAAAATTACGGAGACGTCACATTTTTTATGGATGACACTTTGTTATATCAAATCAAATTTTAAAGTCACATACACGCTATTGCTGGTGTAGCAAAATGCTTGTGTTTCTAGTTCAAACAGTGCAGCAATATCTAACAATTCACAACAATAAGGAAGTAAGGAATATATAAATATTAGGATGAGCAAAGTTGGCGCGGCATAGACTAAAATACAGTATAATAGAATACAGTATATACAGTGGCTTGCAAAAGTATTCACCCCCCTTGGCATTTTTCATATTTTGTTGCCTTGCAACCTGGAATTAAAAAATATTTTTTGGGGGTTTGTATCATTTGATTTACACAACATGCCTACCACTTTGAAGATGCAAAATAATTTATCTTGTGAAACAAACAAGAAATAAGACAAAAAAAACTGAACTTGACTGTGCAGAACTATTCACACTCCAAAGTCAATACTTTGTAGAGCCACCTTTTGCAGCAATTACAGCTGCAAGTCTCTTGGGGGATGTCTATAAGCTTGGCACATCTAGCCACTGGTATCTTTGACCATTCAAGGCGAAACTGCTCCAGCCCCTTCAAGTTGGATGGGTTCTGCTGGTGTACAGCAATCTAAGTCATACCACAGATTCTCAATTGGATTGAGGTCTGGGCTTTGACTAGGCCATTCCAAGACATTTAAAAGTTTCCCCTTAAACCCCTCAAGTGTTGCTTTAGTAGTATGCTTAGGGTCATTGTCCTGCTGGAAGGTGAACCTTCATCCCAGTCTCAAATCTCTAGAAGACTGAAAACAGGTTTCCCCTCAATAATGTCCATGTATTTAGCGCCATCCATCATTTCTTAAATTCTGACCAGTTTCCCAGTCCCTGCCGATGAAAAACATCCACCACCATGCTTCACTGTGGGGGATGGTGTTCTCGGGGTGATGAGAGGTGTTGAGTTTGCGCCAGACATAGCGTTTTCCTTGATGGCCAAAAAGCTCAATTTTAGTCACATCTGACCAGAGTACCTTCTTCCATTTGTTTGGGGAGTCTCCCACATGCCTTTTGGCGAACACCAAACGTGTGCAAAAATTTTTTTTTAAGCAATTGCTTTTTTCTAGACACTATTCCGTAATTCCTAGCTCTGTGGAGTGTACGGCTTAAAGTGGTCCTATGGACAGATACTTCAATCTCTGCTGTGGAGCTTTGCAGCTCCTTCAGGGATATGTTTGGTCTCTTTGTTGCCTCTCTGATTAATGCCTCCTTGCCTGGTCCGTGAGTTTTGGTGGGCGGCCCTCTCTTGGCAGGTTTGTTGTGGTGCCATATTCTTTCCATTTTTTAATAATGGATTTAATGGTGCTCAGTGGGATGTTCAAATGTTCAAATTTTTTTATTACTCATTCCTGATCTGTACTTCTCCACAACTTTGTCCCTGACCTGTTTTGAGAGCTCCTTGGTCTTCATGGTGCCGCTTGCTTGTCAGTTCCCATTGCTTAGTGGTGTTCCAGACTCTGGGGCCTTTCAGAACAGGTGTGTATATATATATATATATATACACTGAGATCATGTGACAGATCATGTGACAGTTAGATTGCACACAGGTGGACTTTATTAATTATGTGACTTCTGAAGGTAATTGGTTGCACCAGATCTCATTTAGGGGCTTCATAGCAAATGGGGTGAAGACATGTGCACGCACCACTTTTTTTTGTTTTTTGAAACAAGTAATTTTTTTCATTTAATTTCACCAATTTTGACTATTTTGTGTATGTTCCATTATTAAAGTGGCCAGTGATTTCAAGTCTGTGTGTTTAGGTCAGCAGCCTCTAAGGTGCAGGGTTGCGTAACCGGGTGGAAGCCGCCTAATGATGGCTATTTAACAGTCTGATGGCCTTGAGACTGAAACAGCTTCTGTCTCTCGGTCCCAGCTTTGATGCATCTGTACAGACCTCGCCTTCTGGATGATAGCTGGGTGAACAGGCAGTGGCTCGGGTGGTTGTTGTCCTTGATTTTAGGGCTCCCGAATGCCGCAGCAGACTAAAGCACTGCATGTCAGTGCAAGAGACGTCACTGCAGTTCCTGGTTCGAATCCAGGCTGCATCACATCCGGCCATGATTGGGAGTCCCATAGAGCGGCGCACAATTGGCCCTGCGTCGTCCGGGTTTGGCAGGGGTAGGCCGTCATTGTAAATAAGAACTTGTTCTTAAACTGACTTGCCTCGTTAAATAAAAGGTTAAATAAATTAAATAATGATATTTTTGGCCTTCCTGTGACATTAGGTGCTGTAGGTGTCCTGGAGGAGCACGACAAGCAACTAAAGAGTCCTGCAGATGATCAGGGTCAACCCGGACTAAAGCTGAAAAGAGGAAAGTGTCCCCTCAGGCAAACACAGCTACAATTAGTGGGATACCTCATCTACCCCTCAGGAGTCAGGCCTGATCCAGAGAAAGTAAAGGCCATCAGGCAGCTTTCCCCACCAGAGAACATGCAGGAGCTGAGGAGAGTTCTTGAGATATACTTCCCTAGGTAGTTAACCATCCCCAACCTTTCCACAGTGGGTCATACACTGCAAGTCAAAGACAGCATGGACATGGGACCGGTGCCTCAAAGAACTCCTGACGACTTCCCCAGTCCTGAAGTTCTATGACAGCAAAAGAGCCTCTGCAGTCTCAGCAGATACACCACCAAGCCCAAGCTGCTTGCAACACTACAGCTCCATGGAGAGGATTGGAAGCCAGTGGCGGTCTGCTCCAGACGGTTCACCAAGGTAGAAACCAGATACGCACAGATCGAAAAGGAGTGTCTGGCGAGTGTTAGAAGATCAAGAAATACCTGTACGGCCTGGAGGACTTCAAGTTACTGACAGACCACAAGCCCTTGGTCCCACTAATGAACAGAAAAAAACTTGGATAATAATGTGGCTTTACGGTGTCAGAGACTACACATGTGGCTTATGAGGTTCAAAGCCACAGTAGGAGTACGCACAAGACAAAACCTTGGTTGTGGCAGACAGTGTGTCAAGGAGTAAGTTGACACGCACACGGACGTGGAGTGTTGCATCACAGCCGTAATCAACGACATACCTGATACAGACAAAAATTAAGAGTTGCCACTGCAGCAGATAAACTATAGACAGTGATCAAGTACTTCACGTAAGGCTGGCTTGAACATGTGAGTAAAACCCCAGTCACAGTCAGTTTCTCCCAGTGAAAAGTGAACTGTCAGAGTACAACGGTATAGTCACATGGAGAAAAGGCATTCTAGTACCAGACAGAGGGCAGACATGTCCGTCATACACGATGAACATCAAGGTCTGACTAAATGCAGAGAGAAGGCCAACGCCTCAATGTGGTGGCCGGGGATCTCAGAGATAAATAAAAAGGCTGTCATGTCAGTCTTGTGAGCTTAGAAAGGCACAGCAAAGGAGACTAATCTCAACACCACTCTGTCAGGCCATGGAAAATAATTGCTTGGGACCTATGTAAGCATTAAAAAAAATACAAAAATCATAGACTATTACTCAAGGTTCATCGAGATACTACACATGCATACATATCTCAATTATACAGATCTGAGTTCCAAGAACTGGTGTTGAAGACCTGCTGGTTGCTCTCAAGTGCTACAGGTCAACCCCATGCACAACAGAAGCGAACCCAGCAGAGCTCCTTATGGGTAGAAAAATCAGAACTACACTCCCAACCTTGGAGAGAATCCTGCAACCTAAGTGACCTAACAAAAAACACACATCAGGTTAAAGGATGAAGCAGAAAAGAGGAAACAAGCCTTCTACTACAACTAACATCATGGCGGGAGACTATTACAGTTGCTACTGCTGGGAGAAACCATGCTCACCATGCCCGATCACCAAAAGGAGTGGATGACACCTGCAGTGGTACCAGGTGAAAGCACCACATCCAGGTCTTACGTCATCGAGAAATAGAAAGGAGGAACACTATGATGAAACCGTCGCCACGTCCAGCAGTGCCTAACCCAACTAAAGGGTAGGAAAAGGTGGCTACCTAGTCAGTTGTACAACTGAATGCATTCAACTGAAATGTGTCTTCCGCATTTAACCCAACCCCTTTGAATCAGAGGTGCAGGGGGCTGCCATAATCAACATTCACGTCTTCGGCACCCGGGGAACAGTGAGTTAACTGCCTTGCTCAGGGGCAGAACGACAGATTTTGTACATTGTCAGCTCGGGGATTCAATCCACCAACCTTTCAGTTACTGGCCCAACGCTCTAAGGCACTGCCTCTCCTGAAAGAAGAGAAAACAGTGACTGTTCCACCAACCGAGTGACAGCACACAGGCTGCTGGTCAAGGACTTTTACTGTACCAGGTCTGGTAGGGTTAGCAAACCAGTTGTCAGACAGGACCTGTAAAGAACAACTATAGAAACAAAGAGGCATTGAAATGAGACACTACAGGTCAAGAGACTTCAGGGGAAAGTAGTGATAAAAAAGAAATGTTGCGTTGCTTGGTGCTTTCAAAACCTTTACAGTAACATTGTTACTGCTATTCTTAAGTACAGTTGTTTTCATTATGTTTACCATAATTTGTAGGCATTAAAAAGAAAATGTGTAAAAGTTAGAGGGAGATGTCATGGTATGCACGACTGTTACGGAATGTCATACAGCCGTGCGTGAGTTCTCGAGGCATTCTTGTGAGACAGGCATTAAAAACAACTTACCTAAAAAGATACTCCTCTAAATTGACATTTACGTTGTATTACATGTATGAATCTAAGTTGCTTGTAACTCATAAAAGTCTTACAAGACTTAAGATAATTTTTGTGATAGCCTATCCATGTCACATCCTCAAAAAGATGACAAGGCTGAATAAAAGTGTGAATTTTAGCAGCCCAATAGGCAAAGTGCTAATGGTATGCCTCTAAAATTCACTGTTACAGCATGATGAGAATGTAGTGTTTGACCTCAATTATCCCCTCTGGCTAATGACTCCAGAATGGGCCTCTTCTCTTATGAATAGGGGCCACAGATGGTGGCCCCTGTGTTAATGGTTCACAACTGCTATGGTAGCTAGTTACTGATCCAGCCAGGACTATCTATGCCTGATCTCATAAAGCCACTCATTTCTAAAATCAGCATCTAGAATGAAATTAATTCTAGATTAGAACGCTCAGTGCTAAAGTAAAATGCTGTGATGTCAGTGGATAATCTGTTGGCTCTGGGACAGTAGGTGATTATCAACTGAACTTCACTCACAAACAGAATGTCAGCAACATTGTGGGCGCATTCCTCTGCCCAGGCATTGCCGACGCATGCCAGATCTTACACAACGCCTGGATAGGTATTTTACGTATCAGCAAACCAAATTATGTAATTGAAATCTGGTGCCCTACGGCACAGAACCATTGGTTGATGCATGCAGGAGAACGCAACCTGTGCATGAATGGAGACTATACACATGTAGATTTAGGGTGACTACCAATGTCTAAACAGGTCTTTGTCCCAAGGGCCAGGAATTTTTCCTATGTTCTGAACAGCAACAATAGCCTGTTGCTAGGGCTCAGTTCTCCTGAGCAAGAAAAAACACCTAGCCCTAAACCTATAATATGCTGAAGAATATCTCCCTTCCAAAACTTCGTTAGGACGTCGTACGTGTACCGTGACTTGATTAGTGAAGTAAATTTTCGCCAAGTTAGTTTAGTCAAACGGTGTATGTTCCGACCTCATTGAAAATGGATTGTGAAGACTACATTGTACAGTAATTGGTGAGCTATCAAGTTGTTCCAAATGTCATGTCAACAAGCCAACAATTGGGTCAGATTTGGCATACGTCTCACGTCATTTGGAAGGAGGACGCCAAGTATGATGCTACTCTTAATTAATCATGCCTTCATATGAAACAACTAACAGTAACTCAGTGGCATTATCACACTTACTCATGGAAGGTGGATCATTCTAACAGCCTCTTCATTTAAAATAAGTAATTAGGGTGCAATGTCTTACTGTATATCAGGTGGACAATAAAAATAAAAGCAAAATATAAAAACATTTTAATACGCAGACACTAATTGATTTCCATTCATATCCACTCCTAATTAACAGCTTCACGTGTGCATTACATTTTTTATTTTAAATAAAAAATAAATAAAAATACAATTATTTTCATGTAAGTGCTACACACTAGGCTGCATTCAAAACAAACCCTACAGCGCATCCATTTACCCATAACATGGCAGAGACTCGCGCTTGAGCCTTTTACTTTGTTTTGGTCCACTAGCTTCAAACGGCTGTAAAACATTTATTGTTATTGAAAATGCATTTCACAGCAATTTAGATGGTACAATGATTCCCTACACTATTCAGTGCTTGTTTTATCTCATACTGAAATGGAGAGTACAATTTTAGCGACCAAAAAATGAAAGCGTTATTTCTACATTGGCCGCTTGATCCGATTTCCACTAGATAACACAGCCAAAGTCAGAACAGCTTTCCTGTTTTGACAGATGCCAGCCCGGCAGGATAAATCAATAGGCCGAATATCACAACCAGTCACAAGGTGGGACAGTAATACTATCATTCCACTATTACTGCAGATATTAGGGACATTTTCGGGAAATTACAATGCAAAAATTCAACAACAAAATCCTACAGGTATGTCGTGTCTTTACTATCATTAAATTGAAGACTTAGTTTTTATCCAAGATTCTCTGTAATTAGTATTACGCGATCAAACTGATTAAACATGTAACTGTAATTAACTAGGAAGTCAGGGCACCAAGGAAAATATTCAATTACAAAGTTATTTCCTAAAATAACTTTTCAGATATTTTATAACTGACCAAATAGTCTTCTGATTAATTAATTATTTACTTTACCTCACATTAGTCTCATTCCAAATGTCGTAAATTGTTGGTTATCTGCACGAACCCAGTTTTCACTATGAGTCATCCATACATCAATTGTTTTAAGTCATTTATTTATTACTAAGTAATTCACAGAAATGCATAAAAAAACAAAGTCAATATGGTTACAAGAAATGATAAGGGAATGTGCCCTAGTGGGCTAAACCAGCATCGCGGCTTGGTGGACAAAAGGGGGAGTCAGCTGAGAAGTCACCACAGAGTTGATCATTATAACAATTGAAATGCTAATCCTATGCACATGAACGCTCGCTCATTCGGGAACAATTGCAATCAATCAATCAATCAATCAATATATATATATATATAGACGCTCAGTGTGTCGTCTTGATCGCTGGTGAAAAGTTTGTTTCTTTTGTAGAATTGTCTGTGTCTCTCCCTCTCTCATGTGGTTAGAGTGGATTGTTCAGAGTGACATTCATTCATTCGTTATTGAATGGATGTTTCAGCGGTTGTCGTTCTTCGCGTTAAATGATACCGAATTCCTAGCTGCAGACTAGTAATTAATATCAAAGACTTGTTCTTATTCTGTTGGTATCGATAGTCTGAGAGTTTAACCACATGGTATGGTTAAAAGATTCAGCAATGGTCTACAACCTTTGTACCCTCGTAATGGAAGAAAACATGGTCTGGTGATCATTTCTCAAAGTTGGGTTTTATTTGGAATTGCAGAAAAGGGCTGTCCCAGGATGCCTGACCCTAACTGGGCTCAGGGGCAGTCCTCGTATTTAGTTTAACGCAAAAGGGAATTGGAGTTTCCTTCATTAAACAGTCCAAAATCACATCACACAATTTTACACACAGTATCATACTCACTCATTCATCTTATACAACAATTAGATGTAAAACCTCATATCTGAGGCTATTATATAAACAGCATTATGGCAATGTGGCCACACCGTCTCCCATGAGCTTCCCCAAAATGTAACAAGTGGACCAGTTCATAGCTGGATTCTTCACCGATCTTTTATACCTTGTCCGGAACATGAAATTTGTTCACACCTCAAGTTCTGTGAGGTGGAAGAAATTCCTTTGTTCTCTATGAAAATTCACTCCGTCTCTTATACTGTGGCCATGAGGCAGGGTCTTCTCAGGAATTTACGACCTCTCTCTGACCACAGCAGCCTAGTTGAAGGAGGCAGGGAGAGGGGGATAGGCTTGCTGTACCCAAAGAGGGCAACGTCATGACAGGTAGCATCTTTAAGAACATTTGTATGCAGTGGTCTTATCAAACAGTTGTGGTTGTGGGCACACAATGTATGATTCAGATACATTTTCCATCAGTAGTATTGTTTAAAACCTTGAACATCTAGGAAAGTCTAAGCGATGTTTGTTGGTTCAACTAGGAAGGTTGTGTTGTTGGTTGGCCTGTCTTCCGGTCTCTGCAGGGGCAGGATGTCTGTGATCCAGTACTGAAATAAGGACACAACTGCAGTGGCCTCACCTGGAAAGACGAGACACACGTTACATTAGTTTGTTTGCAATTAGGAACAGTGAGTGGATTAACAGTTATTTAATGAGATCATTACTGCCATTCCATAGTGATGAGGAGAACTAATTATCCTGGTCTAGGTCTAGTACTGTACCTGTCTGACATTTTTTACCTCGCCTTGACCCAGTCAGTAATCCCAACATGTTTCAAGCTGACCACCATTGTCCCTGTTCCCAAGAGCTCCAAGAAAACCTGCCTAAATGACTATCACCCTGTAGCACTCACATCTGTAATTTTCAAGTTCTGGTCATGACAAGATCCCAGACCCACTCCAATTTGCATACCACCCCAACGGGTCCGCAAATGACACAATCTCATTGCATTTCACACTGCCATCTCCCACCTGGACAAGATGAGAAATAACAATGTGAGAATGCTGTTCATTGACTACAGCTCAGCGTTCAACACCCTAGTCCCCCATAAGCTCATCACCAAGCGCGAGACTGAACATCTCCCTCTGCAACTGGATCCTGGACTTCCTAACAGGCCAGCCCGAGGTGGCGAGGGTAGGCAACAACACCTCCACTACACTGACCTTCAACATGGGAGCCCCTCGGGGGTGTTTGCTTAGTCCCCTCCTGTAATCCCTGTTCACCCAAGACTGCGTGGCCATGCATGACTCCAACACCATCAAGTTAGCTGACGGTGGTAGGCCTGATCACCTACGTTGAGGAGACAGCCTACAGGGTGGAAGTCAGACAGTTGGCAGTGTGGTGACAGGAGAACAACCTCTCCCTCAATGTCAGTAAGACAAAGGAGCTGATCGTAGACTACAGGTGAGAGGGGAGAGCACTTCCCCATTCACATCAGCAGGGGTGTAGTGGAGCAGGTCGAGAGCTTCAAGTTCCTTGGCGTCCACATCCCTAAGGACTTAACATGGTCCACACACACGCAGAGTCGTGTAGAGGGCACGACAGCACCTCTTCCCCCTTAAGGAGGCTGAAAAGATTTGGCACGGGCCCTCAGATCCTCAAATTCTACAGCTGCACCATCAAGAGCATCTTGTCTGACGGCATCACTATTTGGTATGGCAAATGCACCGCCCTCGACCGCAAAGTGCGGTCGAGGGTGGTGCGGACGGCCCTGCACATCACTGAGGCGGAGCTCCCTGCCACCGAGGACATCTATGAGGCAGTGTTAGAGGAAGGCCTGAAAAAAATTGCAGAAGACTTCAGCCAACCAAGTCTGTTCATTTTGCTACTGTCCATCAAACAGTACCGAAGCGCCGGCTCTCAAACCAACAGGCTCTGAGACGGCTCCTATGCCCAAGCCATAAGACTGCTAAATAGTTATATAAATGGTTACACGGACTATGCACACTCAAGACTATATCCATTGAGTATACGCCGTTAGAAGAGCCTCAATTTGTCGAGGCATGAAATCTACAAGGTGTCAAAAGCATTCCACAGGGATGCTGGCCCATTTTGACTCCACTGTTGTGCCATGCTGGCTGGGTGGTGGACCATTCTTGATACACACGGGAAACTGCTGAGTGTGAAAAACCCAAACTGGTGCGCCTGGCACCTACTGCCATACCCGTTTAAAGGAAATGAGATATTTTGTCCTCACCCTTTCAGAATCTGAATGACACATACACAATCCATGTCTCAAGGCTTAAAAATCCTTCTTTAACTTCTTCGAGATAGGGGGCGCTCTTTTAATTTTTGGATAAAAAACGTTCCCGTTTTAAACAAGATATTTTGTCACGAAAAGATGCTTGACTATGCATGTAATTGACAGCTTTGGAAAGAAAAAACTCTGACGTTTCCAAAACTGCAAAGATACTATCTGTGAGTGCCACAGAACTGATGCTACAGGCGAAACCAAGATGAAACTTCAAACAGGAAGTGAGCAAAATTTTTGAGGCGCTGTTTTCCATTGTCTCCTTATATGGCTGTGAATGCGCAAGGAATGAGCCTACACTTTCTGTCGTTTCCCCAAGGTGTTTGCAGCATTGTGACGTATTTGTAGGCATATCATTGGAAGATTGACCATAAGAGACTACATTTACCAGGTGTCCGTCCGCCTGGTGTCCTGCGTCGAAATTGGTGCGTAATCTCCAGCTGCAAGTATTCTTCCATGTGATTCAGAGGAGAAGCCAGACCTCCACGAACGATATATCATCGAAGAGATATGTGAAAAACACCTTGAGGATTGATTCTAAACAACGTTTGCCATGTTTCAGTCGATATTATGGAGTTAATTTGGAAAAAAGTTAGGCGTTTTGATGACTGAATTTTTGTTTTTTTTTGGTAGCCAAACGTGATGAACAAAACGGAGCGATTTCTCCTACACAAAAAATCTTTTTGGAAAAACTGAACATTTGCTATCTAACTGAGAGTCTCCTCATTGAAAACATCTGAAGTTCTTCAAAGGTAAATTATTTTATTTGAATGCTTTTCTTGTTTTTGTGAAAATGTTGCATGCTGAATGCTAGGTATAATGGTATGCTAGCTATCAATACTCTTACACAAATGCTTGTTTAGCTATGGTTCAAAAGCATATTTTGAAAATCTGAGATGACAGTGTTGTTAACAAAAGACTAAGCTTGAGAGCTAATATATTTATTTAATTTAATTTGCGATTTTCATGAATAGTTAACGTTGCGTTATGCTAATGAGCTTGAGGCTATAAATAGGATCCCGGATACGGGATTGCTCGTCGCAACAGGTTAAACCGGTCTCCTCCCTTTCACCTACACTGATTGAAGTGGATTTAACAAGTGACATCAATAAGGGATCATAGCTTTCACCTGGACAGTGTGTCATGGACAGAGCAGGTGCTTTTAATGTTTTGTATACTCAGTGTATACCCAGACAAAACCCACACAGAAAAGATTAGGCATGGGTCCTCAGATCCTCAAAAAGTTCAACAGCTGCACCATCGAGAGCATCCTGACTGGTTGCATCACTTCCTGGGGCCAAGCTTCCTGCCATCCAGGACCTCTATACCAGACATTGTCAGAGGAAAGCCCAAAAAATAACCAAAGACTCCAGTCACCCTAGTCACAGACTAGCGGTACCGGTAGTCTTGGTAGAAAAGGCTTCTTACCAGCTTCTACCCCCAAGCAATAAGACTCCTGCTAATCAAATGGCTAACCGGACTATTTGCATTGCCCCGTCCTTCTACATTGCTGCTACTCTGTTATCTATGTGTAGGTTACTTTCTCTCCCTACATGTACATATTACCTGGACTAACCTGTGCCCCCGCACATTGGCTTCGTACTAGTACCCCCTGTATACAGCCCTGCTCCTGTTATTTTATTGTTGCTCCTTAAATTGTTTTCCATTTTTCTTTTACTTCAGTTCATTTTTGTAAACACGTGAACACTTGTTTTTTTATTAACTGCATTGTTGGTTAAGGGCTTGTAAGTAAGCATTTCACGGTAAGGTACCCGTTGTAGTCGGCGCATGTGACAGAATTTTTTTTATTTGACACACACTTTCACACTAAGAATATCCTGCCGCTACTCTGTTCTTTATTCTGATGCCTAGTCACTTTATCATATATACATACCCCTGCACATTGATCTGGTACTGGTACACCCTGTATAAATCTCCACAGTGATCTGGTACGGGTACTCCCTGTATATAGCTCCACATTGATCTGGTACTCCCTGTAAATATCGCCACAGTGATCTGGTACTGGTACGCCCTGGAAATGGTCTGCCTACCCATGTGAGAGATGCACTCTCTACCTTTAAGTCTTTATTGAAGACTCATCTCTTCAGTAGGTCCTATGAGTGTAGTCTGGCCCAGGAGTGTGAAGGTGAACGGAAAGGCACTGGAGCAACAAACAGCCCTTGCTGTGTCTGCCTGGCAGGTTCCTCTCTCTCCACTGGGATTCTCTGCCTCTAACCCTATCACAGGGGCTTAGTCACTGGCTTACTGGTGCCCTTCCATGCCATCACTAGGAGGGGTGCGTCACTTGAGTGGGTTGAGTCACTGACGTGATCTTCCTGTCCGGATTGGCGCGCCCCCCTTGGGTTGTGCCGTGGCGGAGATCTTTGTGGGCTACACTCGGCCTCGTCTCAGGATGGTAAGTTGGTGGTTGAAGATATCCCTCTAGTGGTGTGGGGGCTGTGCTTTGGCTAGGTGGGTGTGGTTATATCCTGCCTGTTCGGCCCTGTCCGTGGTTATCATCGGATCGGGCCACAGTGTCTCCTGACCCCTTCTGTCTCAGCCTCCAGTATTTATGCTGCAGTAGTTTGTGTGTCGGGGAGGGCTAGGGTCAGTCTGTCCTATCTGGAGTATTTCTCCTGTCTTATCCGGTGTCCTGTGTGAATGTAAGTATACTCTCTCTGAGGACCTGAGCCCTAGGACCATGCCTCAGGACTACCTGGCCTGATGACTACTTGCTGTCCCCAGTCCACCTGGCCGTGCTGCTGCTCCAGTTTCAACTGTACTGCCTGCAGCTATGGAACCCTAACCTGTTCACCAGGTGTGCTACCAGTCCCAGACCTGCTTTTTTCAACTCTCTAGAGACAGCAGGAGCGGTAGAGATACTCTGAATGATCGGCTATGAAAAGCCAACTGACATTTACTCCGAGGTGCTGACGTGTTGCACCCTCGACAACCACTGATTATTATTTGACCCTGCTGGTCATCTATGAACATTTGAACATCTTGGCCATGTTGTCATAATCTCCACCCGGCACAGCCAGAAGAGGACTGGCCACCCCACATAGCCTGGTTCCTCTAGGTTTCTTCCTAGGTTCTGGCCTTTCTAGGGAGTTTTTCCTAGCCACCATGCTTCTACAACTGCATTGCTTGCTGTATGGGGTTTTAGGCTGGGTTTCTGTACAGCACTTTATGACATCAGCTGATGTAAGGGCTTTATAAATAAATGTGATATATAGCTCCACATTGATCTGGTACTCCCCGTATATAGCTTAATTCTAGTGCATTTTTTCCCTTGTTACAATTTGTATAATTATTTTTTAACTCATCGTTGGGAAGGGCTTGTTCGTAAGGAAGCACTTCAAGTCTAAACCTGTTTTTTTCTGCGCACGTGACAAAAAGTTTGATTTGATTCCCGTCACCTACAGTACCTCACTGCTAACAGCTGCCCTTTTCCACTGGGCTGTCTTTTATATAACCGTGCTATTAAGAGTCCAAATTAAAAAGGGGAAGTGCATGAAAGTCATCAAATAAAACTGGCAACAGGCAAGCAGCAGACGTCATCGACGACAGAGGTGTTGGGTAGAACAGTGAAATGTAAGCTGTGGGATATGGTTTAGCACTGCCCTGGTGGTCAATTGATTCTGCCTCTCTCTGAGCTGAAGAGAAGCTCCAGGGAACTGTGGAAAAGACTTGACCTTTTCACAGAACAGGCTAAACCAACAGCACAGCAGGCTTACTGGGCTCAAGCATGGCTGGACAGAAACAGCTGGCTTTATTCCACTGGTGGCCAATTCCATTTGTTTAGCTATAGTTAGTTGGAATAATACTGGGAAAATTATAAATGTCCTTTAAGTGAATGCGCTGTTTGAGAAGACCACCTAAAATTTCAGCCTTTTTTTGTAGGATGGAGTTTTGGCCAGCGTGGGGACATCACCAGGCAGTAAATTAGTTAATAGATCAATAACAAAGAGTTCCAAACCTCTCTGCCAATAACAGCTAGTTTTCAGATTTCCCCTCCCACTCAGACCACTCCCAGACAGTCCGAGAAAAATTATTGCGTGAACTGCTCTTTGCTAAGAAGTTATTTCTGACACTCAATTCATAACCATCACGGTAAAGGTACATAATTATTACCCAGAAATGATTTGATATTGAGATAAAAACGGCAGCATTGGACCTTTAATGACTAATTACGTTTTGGGGGAATCCACAAAGCTTGTCCACATCTGAGGAGCAGGTGGAGGGACCAGCAGGAATAAGCTGTGGTTTTAGTTTATAGTCTATACTAGGGTTCCCAAACTGGTGACGTTATTTGACCACTCAAGTGTTACATTTTTATTGTTAGACATAAGTCTAAAAACACCAGGAAATCAGCTCCAAGTGACTTTCATTTTGGAAATCTGTTCCCAAGTATTCACACACAAACACGTGATCATATACAAAAGTAAGCAAGTTGAAATGATTATGTTCTAGTCAAATATATCTTCTTGCAGTCAATTTGCAGTCTACAAATCATGTTTTGATCCCCCGACCATCAACCCAAGAAACATTTTTTTATTTTTTTTTTTTAAATCGGCCTGCGTCTGAATTTAGTTGATGATCCCTGGTCTATATAGAGTCCACTGTGGGAAGTGATCACAGGTCTGGACTGGAGTTTGTTTTCCTCTTCAGTGTTGCCTTGGCAGAGAGTTGAGCATCACTATGACCACCTGCTCAGCCGTGCCCTGAATCCCCTGGACAGGACAGTCGTATAATACTCTGCACGAGGGCCAACCAGTTCACCACTGATCTTATCAGTTAGATTTGAACTGGCCCAAAACACACACCTGAGACCATGTCATTCACAATTTCCAGACCCGTACAAAGTCTGCTCTCCTGGCAGCTCGAGTAAAACACCCGGTGGCAGGAGATACTGGGGACTGTCAAACTGGTTTGTGTTTGGATAGGGGAGAGCATGCATGTATAGGTAAGGCATGCTAGTATGGCCAGACGAGGGCAGGTATGATTAGGCAACTGGTAGTATGGACTAGAGGTCGACCGATTGATTTTTCAACGCCGATACCGATTATTGGAGGATATATTTTTAAAAAACGATACCGATTAAAATTGGCCGATTTTTTTTATTTATATAATGACAATACAACAATACTGAATGAACAATGAACACTTATTTTTAACTTAATATAATACAAATAAAATCAATTTAGTTTCAAATAAATAATGAAACACGCTCAATTTGGTTTTAATAATGCAAAAACACAGTGATGGAGAAGTAAAAGTGCAATACATGCCATGTAAAAAAGCTAACGTTTAAGTTCTTTGCTCAGAACATGAGAACATATGGAAGCTGGTGGTCCTCAATATTCCCAGTTAAGAAATTTTAGGGTTGTAGTTATTATAGGAATTATGACGCATCGACTATTTCTCTCTATACCATTGGTATTTCATATTCCCTTGACTATTGGATGTTCTTAAAGGCACTATAGTATTTCCAGCCTAATCTCGGGAGTTGAAAGGCTTGAAGTCATAAACAGAGCTGTGCATCAAGCATTGCTAAGAGCTGCGGCAAACGCAGTAAAGTGCTGTTTGAATGAACGCTTACGAGCCTGCTGCTGCCTACCACCGCTCAGTCAGACTGCTCTATCAAATCATAGACTTAAATATAATAAACACACAAATACGAGCCTTTGGTCATTAATATGGTCAAATCTGGAAAATATAATTTTGAAAAGAAAACGCTTATTCTTTCAGTGAAATACGGAACCGTTCGCAACGAACCAGACAGCCCAAACCAGACAGCCCAAACTGCTGCATATACCCTGACGCAAGAGAAGTGACAGTTTCCCTAGTTAATATTGCCCGCGAACATGAATCTGCTGTGTATTGATTTTAAGAAAGGCATTGATGTTTATGGTTAGGTATATTTGCGCAACAATTGTGTTTTTCCCCCACAAATGCGCTTTTGTTAAATCGTCACCCGTTTGGGGAAGTTGGCGGTGATTCGATGATAAATGAACAGGCACCGCATTGATTATATGCATTCAGGACAAGCTAGCTAACCTAGTAATATCAACCAAGTGTAGTTAACTAGTGATTATGTGAAGATTGATGTTTTTTTACAAGATAAGTTTAATGCTAGCTAGCAACTTACCTTGGCTCCTTGCAGCCAAAGTCATTTTATTGCTGCACTCGCATAACAGGTGGTCAGCCTGCTACGCAGTCTCCTCGTGGATTGCAATGTAATCAGCATCCAAAAAGGCCAATTACCTATTGTTATGAAAACTTGAAATAGACCCTAATTAAATCAGCCATGCGGTCAACCTCTAGTATGGACAGGTGAGCTCAGACAAGAATAGTTAAGGCAAAACCAGACTACTCACTAGGAGACATGGTAGAGCTGTTCTGGAGCTCTTGCAGAGCCTTGGCAAGCCTCTCCGTGTCCTGTTGCTGCACCAGGGACTTGAGGCTGTGGAGTTGGGCCAAAACAGGAGGGGGGAATGTTCCATTGGACAGGCTGGTCAGAAGGCCCTCCACTACCCCTGAGGATACATGGAGCCTGCCTGCAGGCAATGAGCCTGGAGAGTGTGAGGAAATAAGAGATGCTCTTACTCCACCAACCTTTCAAATATCCATTACTGAATGGGAATATGCTAAGCAGGATGTGGGCAATTCAGTCATATGACAACAGCAAAATGTCTAATACCTTAACAATCGTCAGGTCTATGTTGAGACTGAGGTGCATAATAAGGACAGGAGAATTTCTTCCGAAGGCAAGTCAGGGGGGGATTATGCCAGACCAGACAACAGAGCCTGTACATTAGGAAGTAACCTAAACACCTCATGAGGAAGTAACCTAAACACCTGACCTTAAAATCCCCCATGGTCCTCAAGTTGGGACCATTTTTGGGGTTGTGCTCTACACACTGCTCCTCAAATTATTTTTTTTTCTGACAATATGAAGGATATAAAATAAACTATGCTTCAGCACTTGAAGAAAAAAAAAAAGAAAAAAAAAACTTTCCCTATATAGTGCACTACATTTGGCCAGCTCTTAGGAAGACTGAGCCAGACTAACCCCGTTCCTGGAGACTACTGATCTGTAGGTTTCCAGTCCCCAACCCAATCTATCACACATGATTGTAATAATTAGCTGGTTGATCATCTGAACCATGTTAGTTACAACTGGGGTTGGAGACAAAACCTACAGGAGGATAAATCTCCAGGAACAGGGTTGGAGAGCTCTGGCCTAGGCTGTGTGACCGTATCTGGGTTGATTAGCAGCCCTGGTATGATACTCACAATCAGACACGTAGATCTCCTGTGTGGTCCTTAGGAAGTCCATCACTTCAGCTGCTCTTCCCTGCCTCATCTCTTCATCCTCCTCCTCCCCATTCCCCTCTCTCTGGTAGGTGAACTCCAGAGCTGCAGCGCGGGGCATCAGACCGAGAGACAGGAGCTTTTCTTTGTGGCGTTTCTTCTTTAGCTTCCTCCTCTTGTTCTTGCTGAGCCGCTCTCCTTTCTCCTCCGTGGGGGTCGGAGCCATGGTTGGATCCCCAGGGTTGGAGTCTGTAGCCTGTCCCGCGACTGTCCCTCCTCCTGGAGCTGTTGTTCCCTTCCTCTTTCTTCTTCTCCTCAGTCGTTGTCTTTCTCCCTCTCCTTCAGACTCATGAGTGTTCTCATCTGAAGGGAACAAGAAAAAGTGAGAGCTTGTTAACTTCACAAGCTAGTCTAATCTAGCTGTGGTGCTGCGCTAGGGTAAGTCAGTCCCTGTGATCCATATTCATAACTAATATCCATTTCATAGCACTTGGAATCAGCCACCTTCAAACACCATGCCTATCCCATCTTTGACATAAGACTGTTTATTTGGTAGCAGATAAAGTTTATTCAGCCAGCATATTCAGCCAAGCAGCACCGCTTGGATTGATGCCTCTCTCTGGATGGCTCTCTGGGGCTCAGAGCACTGAAGTCAAAAGCTGACTGCATCACCTTCCCGTGGGAAAGCTGGGCCCCTGTCCACACACAGAGTGTGGTGGCTGTTCCCCAGGGTAACTGGTGGGTGGAGAGGCTGTCTGGGATTTAGCAACCCAACCACAGTCTATACACTCCAGTACCCCCTACTGCAGAGCATGCATGCGCACACACCACTCTCTTTCTCTAGACTTTAAGCAGTTTCAAGAGCTCTTTTTTTTTGGGTCTTAAAGAGAAACTGCCACCATATGGCCAGCTGTGCAGAGAGAGCGAGTGAGAGAGTATCTTTAAAAAAAAAAGGTTGTGTTATGTATCAATTTCCAGCTGTGAAAGATAGAAATTGGAAACATCACAAATAAACAACCGGTGATGATTATTCACAGCATTTCCATAAAACAAATCATAATAAGCATGTAGGAAGCGATTTACTGTTGGTGGCAATAAGTGAATGCTGCAACAGATGTGGGGCAAAGCGGACATGGCTTGATAAAAGGTGCATAATGCAGCAAATGTGATTCAGCAAGGACCAGCTCAATAAATAGTCTCTCAAAGACACAGGATGTCCTGAAGGAGGATGGACATGCACACACAGTCCATTTTATCATGACTTGGACTGTTCAACAGGTAAACTGCAGTCAAAGGAATGCGAGTCAGTGTTCCCTCTAGTGGTCAGGTAGTCTGATGGTTAGGGATCAAACCAGAGCCATTTTCTGTTTACCATCAAATGTCGTTAGAGTGATGCGCTCGCATCCCGACATCAAAAAGCTCTGTAGCAGGATAGCTAATGCTGGTATCAGGACCTTGACATATTTAAGAGTGAGTGATAACCATGAAAACACACAAGACTGATGGGATTAGCCATGTTCAACAACTATTCTTATTCTGGATTGATCTAGCTCCATTTACCTTGCCTCGCTAATTTACTAGGTAATACATCCTGAGACCACTGCACCACCTGGGAGGCTAAGGCACTGCATCGCAGTGCTAGCTGTGCCACTAAGAGATTCTGGGTTCGAGTCCAGATTCTTTCGTAGCCGGCCACGACTGGGAGACCCATGGGGTGGCGCACAATTGGCCCAGCGTCGTGCAGGTTAGGGGAGGATTTGGCCTGCAGGCATGTCCTTGTCCCATCGCGCACTAGTGACTCCTGTGGCATGTTGAGCAGTGTACGCTGACACGGTCGCCAGGTGTAGGGTGTTTCCTCCGACACATTGGTGCGGCTGGCTTCCGGGTTAAGTGGGCATTGTGTCAAGAAGCAGTGTGGCTTGGTTGGGTTGTGTTGTGTTTCGGAGGACGCACGGCTCTCAACCGTCGCCTCTCGAGTCCGTACGGGAGTTGCAGCGATGAGACAAGACTGTCATTACCAATTGGATACCACAAAATTGGGGAGAAAACGGGGTAAAAAAAATAAAAAAAATCCTCTGATGACATCTGTGATAACCATCTGATTACTTGTTTGTTAACTTGCATGTAAACAAAGAGATTGCTGATGACGGACTGCGCACATAACTTTAATGACATGGCCGGGAAATGGGTCTAGGGCTGTCTCCAACAACAAAATATAGTCTTATTTTTAAACGTGTATATTTCCATATAGGACACACCCTATGTGTTTGAATAAAATCCACTATATGCACTGAGCTTGTCTGATGCTTCACAAGCACTGTTTGACTAAATAATTAAGACACAAATTACTCAAGGAGCCCGATGGCCATGCTGTTAAAACCAAAATGACAGGGAACGCCTGTGTAACTGGTGAATGTGGTCTTACTCTTCCCTGCTGCAGCGAAAAAGGCACCAGAGCACTGCAAGTGTTTTTTCGCACTGTCCGTGCTGAAGCTGCAACATATCAGCTATTTCGTTTCTTACTTGAATCACTGACAAAAGTAGTTATCGAAATCCTTGATTTGTTTAGGAAAAACATTACCTATTTCCTCAATCCTTGCTCTCTTTACGTGAAACATGTAAGCATCTCATGCACGTGACCAATAGGGCCTGATCTATAGCCTATCAATCACATCAATAAATTGATTATCAAACACTGAACTTGACAGCAAAATGGATGCGGAGGTGGTGAAAAATAAACTAACCTGAAGAATGTTTACTGGTTGCTCAGAACGGAAAGTCAGATGTGTGGAAGACATTTGACTTAGTTGTGGAAACTATTGGAGATCAAGAAAAAGGAGGGTATAGGAACAAAATGTTGTGAATAGTGTTACAATTACAATATTTCTGACCATTTGGAACAAAATGTAAACACTAAATAAATTAAGTACCAGTGTCTCTGTTCTAATGAAATATATACCCCCCCACACACACAATTCTTCTCTGCAGATCCTCTCAAGCTCTGTCAGGTTGGATGGGGAGCATTGCTGCACATCTATTTTCAGGTCTCTCCAGAGATGTTTGTTAGAGTTCAAGTCCGGGCTCTGGCTAGGCCACTCAAGGATATTCAGAGACTTGTCCCGAGGCCACTGCTGCGTTGTCTTGGCTGTGTGCTTAGGGTCATTGTCCTGTTGGAACTCTGGAGCAGGTTTTCAGAAGCCATCACACTTCACAGTAGTGATGGTGCCAGGTTTCCCCCAGACATAATACTTGGCATTCAGCTCAAAGTCTTCAATCTTGGTTTCATCATGGTCTGAGAGTCTTTAGGTGCCTTTTGGCAAACGCCAAGTGGGCTGTTATATGCCTCTAACTAAAATTGTATTGGTCACATACATGTGTTTAGCAGATGTTATTGCGGGTGTAGTGAAATGCTTGTCTCTAGCTCCAACAGCGCAGTAATATCTAACAAGATGGTTGTCCTTCTTAAAGGTTCTCCCATCTCCACAGAGGAGCTCTGTCAGAGTGACCATCGGGTTCTTAGTCACTCCCCCTGACCGAGGCCCTTCTCCAATTGCCCAGTTTGGCCGGGCAGCCAGCTCTAGGAAGAGTCGTGGTGGTTCCAAACCTCTTCCATTTAAGAATGATGGAGGACACTGTGTTCTTGAGGATCTTCAATGTTGCATAATTTGTGGTACCATTCCCCAGATCTGTGCCTTGACACAATCCTGTCTCGGAGCTCTACGGACAATTCCTTCGAGCTCATGGCTTGGTTTCTGCTCTGACATGTACTGTCAACTGTGGGACCTTATAGACAGGTGTGTGCCTTTCCAAATCATGTCCAATCAATTGAACTTACCACAGGTGGACTCCAAGTTGTAGAAACATCAAGGATGATCAATGGAAACAGGATTTACCTTAGCTCACTTGAGTCTCATAGCAATGGGACTGTTACATTTGTAAATAAATACCTTGTTTAGTTGTAATAAGTTAGCAAACATTTCTAAAATAACTTTTCGATTTGTGTGTAGATTGATATGTTTTATTTAATACATTTTAGAAATTGGCTGTAATGTAACAAAATGTGGATACAGTCAAGAGGTCCACACACAACCAGCCAAAAGTTGTTTGTATAATAACGAAGACATCTAAACTATGAAACACACATGGAATCATGTAGTAAGCTAAAGTTTAAAAAAAAAGTGAATCAAATCAAAATAGATACTTCAAAGTAGCCACTCTTTGCCTTGACAGCTTTGCATACTATTGGCATTCTCTCAACCAGCTTCATGAGGTAGTCACCTGGAAAGCAATTCAATTAACAGATGTGCCTTAATTTGCAGACTTTTTTCCCGCTTTTAATGCGTTTGAGACAATCAGTTGTGGTATACAGAAGGTAGCCCTATTTAGCAAAAGACCAAGTCCATATTATGGCAAGAACAGCTCAAATAAGCAAAGAAACAACAATCCATCATTATTTTAAGACATGAAGGTCAGTCAATCCGGAAAATGTTAAGAACTTTGAAAGTTTCTTCAAGTGCAAATGAAAATTCCTCTCATGAGGACTGCCACAGGAAAGGAAGACCTAGAGTTACCTCTGCAGCAGCAGATAGTTTCATTACAGTTAACTGCACCTCAGATTGCAGCTCAAATAAATGCTTCAGAGTTCAGGTAACAAAAACATCAGTTACGAGGAGACTGTGAATCAGGCCTTCATGGTCAAATTGCTGCAAATAAACCACTACTACAGCACACCAATAAGCAGAGACTTGCGTCGGCCAAGAAACACAAACAATGGACATTAGACTGGTCGAAATCTGTCCTTGGTGGTCTGATGAGCCCAAATTAGATTTTTGGTTCAAACCTCCATGTCTTTGTGAGACCCAGAGTAGGTGAATGGATGATATCGGCATGTGTGGTTCCCACCATGATGCAGGTGTGAAGGGTGCTTTTCTGGTGACAGTCAGTAATTTAATTAGGATTCAAGGCACACTTAACCAGCATGGCTACCAGAACATTCTGCAGTGATACGCCATCACATCTGGTTTGCGCTTAGTGGGACTATCATTTGTTTTTCCAATAGGACAATGACCCAACACACCTCCAGGCTATGTAAGGGCTATTGACCAAGGAGAGTTATGGAGTGCTGCATCAGATGACCTGGCCTCCACAACCACCCGATCATCAACCCAATTGTGGGAACTCCTTCAAGACTGTTGGAAAAGCATTCCTCGTGAAGCTGGTTGAGAGAATGCCAAGAGTATGCAAAGCTGTCAAGGGTGGCTACATTGAAGCATCCAAAATAGACCGACTTGTTTAACACTTTTTTTGTTTACTGCATGATTCCATGTGTTATTTCATAGATTTGATGTTGTCACTATTATTCTACAATGTAGTAAAAAATAAACAAAAACCCTTGAATGAGTAGGTGTCCAAACTGTTGACTGGATGCAAACTACCGTTCAAAAGTACAGGGTCACTTCGAAATTCCCTTGTTTTTGAAAGAAAAGCACATTTTGTCCATTAAAAATAACATCAAATTGATCAGAAATACAGTGCAGACATTGTTAATGTTGTAAATTACTATTGTAGCCGGACTTAATGGAATATCTACATAGGTGTACAGAGGCCCATTATCAGCAACCATCACTCCTGTGTTCCAATTGCACTTTGTGTTAGCTAATCCAAGTATCATTTTAAAAGGCTAATTGATCATGAGAAAAATATTTTGCAATTATGGTAGCACAGCTGAAATTAAAGAATCAATAAAACTGGCCTTCTTTAGACTAGTTCAGTATCAGCATGTGGGTTCGATTACAGGCTCAAAATGGCTAGAAACAAAGACCTTTCTTCTGAAACTCGTCAGTCTATTCTTGTTCAGAGAAATGAAGGTTATTCCATGCGAGAAATTGCCAAGAAACTGAAGATCTCGTACAACGCTGTGTAATACTCCCTTCACAGAACAGAGCAAACTGTCTCAAACCAGATTAGAAAGAGTGGTAGGCCCCGGTGCACAACTGAGTAAGACAACAAGGACATTAGTGTGTCTAGTTTGAGAAACAGACGGTTCACAAGTTCTCAAATGGCAGCTTCATTAAATAGTACCCGCAAAACACCAATCTCAACATCAACAGGGATGAGGTGATTCCGGGATGCTGGCCTTCTAAGCAGAGTTCATCTGTCCAGTGTGTTCTTTTACCCAGCTTAATCTTTTATTTTTATTGGCCAGTCTGATATGCCTTTTTCTTTGCAACTCTGCCTAGAAGGCCAGCATCCCGAAGTCACCTACACAGCTCAGCAAAAAAGGAAAATGTCCTCACTGTCAACTACATTTATTTTCAGCAAACTTAACATGTGTAAATACTTGTATGAACATAACAAGATTCAACAACTGAGACAAACAGGTCCCAGACATGCTCAATGGGATTGAGATCCGGGCTCTTCGCGGGCCATGGCAGCACACGGAAATTCCTGTCTTGCAGGAAATCACGCACAGAACGAGCAGTATGGCTGGTGGCATTGTCATGCTGGTGGGTCCTGTCAGGATGAGCCTGCAGGAAGGGTACCACATGAGGATGTCTTCCCTGTAACGCACAGGGTTGAGATTGCCTGCAATGACGATAAACGTGAATCCGACCATCACCCCTGGTGAGACAAAACCATGACTCGTCGGTGAAGAGCACTTTTTGCCAGTCCTGTGCTGCCCATAGGCAACATTGTTGCAGGTGATGTCTATTGAAGACCTGCCCTACAACAGGCCTACAAGCCCTCAGTCCAGCCTCTCTCAGCCTATTGCGGACAGTTTGAGCACTGATGGAGGGATTGTGCGTTCCTGGTGCAACTCGGGCAGTTGTTGCCATCCTGTACCTGTCCCGCAAGTGTGATGTTCGGATGTACCGATCCTGTGCAGGTGTTGTTACACGTGGTCTGCCACTCCGAGGACGATCAACTGTCCGTCCTGTCCCCCTGTAGCAATTGCCCTGGCCACATCCGCAGTTCTCATGCCTCCTTGCAGCATGCCTTAGGCACATTCACACAGATGAGCAGGGACCCTGGGCATCTTTCTTATGGTGTTTTTCAGAGTCAGTAGAAAGGCCTCATTAGTGTTCTCTACGTTGTCATAACTGTGACATTAATTGCCTACAGTCTGTAAGCTGTTAAGTGTCTTAATGACCATTCCACAGGTGCATGTTCATTAATTGTTTATGGTTCATTGAACAAGCATGGGACACAGTGTTTAAACCATTTACAATGAAGATCTGTGAAGTTATTTGGATTTTTCGAATTATCTTTGAAAGACAGGGTCCTGAAAAAGGACCTCTTTTTTTTTGCTGAGTGTATACACACACCCTCGCCCACCCAAGTATACAAAACAATAACAACACCTGCTCTTTCCATGACTCACACTGACCAGGTTAAAGCTATGATCCCTATTTGATGTCACTTCAATCAGTGTAGATGACAGGGAGGAGACAGGTTAAAATACGTTTTTTTTAAAGCCTTGAGACAATTAAGACATGGATTGCGTATGTGTGCCATTCAGAGGGTAAATGGGCAAGACAAAATATTTTATTTCCTTTGAACAGGGTATCATAGTAGGTACCAGGGTTTCCCGTGTGCATCTAGAATAGTCCACCACCCAAAGGACATCCAGATAACTCGGCACAACTGTGGGACGCATTGGAGTCAAAATGGGCCAGCATCCCAGTTGGAACGTTTTCAACACTTTGTAGAGTCCATGCCCTGACAAATTGAGGCTGTTCTGAGGGCAAAAGGGGGAGGGGGGTGTAACTCAATATTAGGAAGGTGTTCCTAATGTTTGGTATACTCTGTGTATATAGCCGTTACAGTGCCTTGCGAAAGTATTCGGCCCCCTTGAACTTTGCGACCTTTTGCCACATTTCAGGCTTCAAACATAAAGATATAAAACTGTATTTTTTTGTGAAGAATCAACAACAAGTGGGACACAATCATGAAGTGGAACGACATTTATTGGATATTTCAAACTTTTTTAACAAATCAAAAACTGAAAAATTGGGCGTGCAAAATTATTCAGCCCCCTTAAGTTAATACTTTGTAGCGCCACCTTTTGCTGCGATTACAGCTGTAAGTCGCTTGGGGTATGTCTCTATCAGTTTTGCACATCGAGAGACTGAAATGTTTTCCCATTCCTCCTTGCAAAACAGCTCGAGCTCAGTGAGGTTGGATGGAGAGCATTTGTGAACAGCAGTTTTCAGTTCTTTCCACAGATTCTTGATTGGATTCAGGTCTGGACTTTGATTTGGTCATTCTAACACCTGGATATGTTTATTTTTGAGCCATTCCATTGTAGATTTTGCTTTATGTTTTGGATCATTGTCTTGTTGGAAGACAAATCTCCGTCCCAGTCTCAGGTCTTTTGCAGACTCCATCAGGTTTTCTTCCAGAATGGTCCTGTATTTGGCTCCATCCATCTTCCCATCAATTTGAACCATCTTCCCTGTCCCTGCTGAAGAAAAGCAGGCCCAAACCATGATGCTGCCACCACCATGTTTGACAGTGGGGATGGTGTGTTCAGCTGTGTTGCTTTTACGCCGAACATAACGTTTTGCATTATTGCCAAAAAGTTCAATTTTGGTTTCATCTGACCAGAGCACCTTCTTCCACATGTTTGGTGTGTCTCCCAGGTGGCTTGTGGCAAACTTTAAACAACACTTTTTATGGATATCTTTAAGAAATGGCTTTCTTCTTGCCACTCTTCCATAAAGGCCAGATTTGTGCAATATACGACTGATCGTTGTCCTATGGACAGAGTCTCCCACCTCAGCTGTAGATCTCTGCAGTTCATCCAGAGTGATCATGGGCCTCTTGGCTGCATCTCTGATCAGTCTTCTCCTTGTATGAGCTGAAAGTTTAGAGGGACGGCCAGGTCTTGGTAGATTTGCAGTGGTCTGATACTCCTTCCATTTCAATATTATC
Organism: Oncorhynchus clarkii lewisi; assembly: GCF_045791955.1. NCBI lineage: Eukaryota > Metazoa > Chordata > Actinopteri > Salmoniformes > Salmonidae > Oncorhynchus > Oncorhynchus clarkii. Next base: position 48,092,107 of record NC_092165.1, on the reverse strand, counting down.
GCTTGCACAGTGCTCCTCGGGATGTTTAAAGCTTGGGAAATCTTTTTGTATCCAAATCCGGCTTTAAACTTCTTCACAACAGTATCTCGGACCTGCCTGGTGTGTTCCTTGTTCTTCATGATGCTCTCTGCGCTTTTAACGGACCTCTGAGACTATCACAGTGCAGGTGCATTTATACGGAGACTTGATTACACACAGATGGATTGTATTGATCATCATTAGTCATTTAGGTCAACATTGGATCATTCAGAGATCCTCACTGAACTTCTGGAGAGAGTTTGCTGCACTGAAAGTAAAGGGGCTGAATAATTTTGCACGCCCAATTTTTCAGTTTTTGATTTGTTAAAAAAGTTTGAAATATCCAATAAATGTTGTTCCACTTCATGATTGTGTCCCACTTGTTGTTGATTCTTCACAAAAAAATACAGTTTTATATCTATGTTTGAAGCCTGAAATGTGGCAAAAGGTCGCAAAGTTCAAGGGGGCCGAATACTTTTGCAAGGCACTGTACATATAAAGACTAAAAAAAAGTTACATGCATTCGTGGACTACGTTTTATTTACCGTTTAGGCTAATTACTCAAAGCTCACTTTGTTATTAAATTCTAAAACAAAAATCTTTGATTGCATTTCAAAGCATGAATGACTCATATGCTGTGTGAACAAACGATAGAACAGCCTCACTGATTGATACAGTGCTTCCAGAAAGGATTCACACCCATCGACGCTCAAATTTAAAACGGATTACGTTTAGATTGTCTCTGGCCTACACACACACACACAGAATGTCAAATTGGAATTATGTTCTTCAAATTCATTAAAAATTAAAAGCTGAAATGTCAAATATTCAACCGCCTTGTTATGGCAAGCCTAAATACACCGAGGAGAAAATGTTTGCTTAACAAGTCACATAACACTATTGCATACAGAGTTCATGTAAGTTATGACTACCTCATCTCTGTGCCCCACACAACTATCTTTAAGGTCCCTCGGTTTAGCAGTGAATTTCAAACACACAATTCAACCACAAAGACCAGAGAGGTTTCCAATGCCTCACTAAGAGAGGCACCCATTGGTAGATGGGTAAACATTTTAAAAAGCAGAAATTAAATATCCCTTTGAGCATAGTGAAGTTACACTATCCAAGTGAAATTAGTATCAATACACCCAGTCACTACAAAGATACAGGCGTCCTTCCTAACTCAGTTGTCGGAGAGGAAGGAAATCGCTCAGGGATTTCACTATGAAGCCAATGGTGACATTTAAAACAGTTACATAGTTTAAAATGGCTGTGATAGGAGACAACTGAAGATGGATCAACAACATTGTAATGACTACACAATACTAACCTAATTGACAGAACGAAAAGGAGGAAGTCTGTACATTAAAAAAATATTCTAAAACATGCATCCTGTTTGCAACAAGACAAAGTAATACTGCAAAAAAATGTGGCTAAGCAATTCACTTTTTGTCCTGAAAATAAAGTTATATGAGGGGTAAATCCAACAACACATTAGTACCACACTCCATATTTTCAAGCATAGTGGTAGCGTCATCATGTTATGGGTATGCTTGTAATCGTTAAGGATTAAGGACTGGGGAGTTCAGGATAAAAAATGAACATAATGGAGCTACGCATCTTCCAGGGTCTGCTTTCCACCAGACACTGAAAGATGAATTCACCTTACAAAAGGACAATAACCTAAAATACAAGGCTAAATCTACACTGGAGCTGCTTACTAAGAAGACTGAATGTTCCCGAGTGGCATTGTTAGTAGAGGTCGACCGATTATGATTTTTCAACGCCGATACCGATTATTGGAGGACCCCCCAAAAAAACGATACATCGGACGATTTTTATTTATTTGTAATAATGACAATTACAACAATACTGAATGAACACTTATTTTAACATAATACATAAATAAAATCAATTTAGCCTCAAGTAAATAATGAAACATGTTCAATTTGGTTTAAATAATGCAAAAACAAAGTGTTGGAGAAGAAAGTAAAAGTGCAATATGTGCTATGCAAGAAAGCTAACGTTTCAGTTCCTTGCTCAGAACATATGAAAGCTGGTGGTTCCTTTTTACATGAGTCTTCAATATTCCCAGGTAAGAAGTTTTAGGTTGTAGTTATTATAGGACTATTTCCCTCTATAACATTTGTATTTCATTAACCTTTGACTATTAGATGTTCTTATAGGCACTTTAGTATTGCCAGTGTAACAGTATAGCTTCTGTCCCTCTCCTCGCTCCACCCTGGGCTCGAACCAGCAACACAACAGCCACCATCGAAGCAGCATTACCCATGCAGAGCAAGGGAAACAACCACCCCAAGGCTCAGAGCGAGTGACGATTGAAACGCTACTAGCGCGCGCGCTAGCTAGCCATTTCACTTCGGTTACACCAGCCTCATCTCAGGAGTTAATAGGCTTGAAGTCATAAACAGTGCAATGCTTGACGCACAACGAAGAGCTGCTGGCAAAACACACAAAAGTGCTGTTTGAAATAATGTTTACGCACCTGCTTCTGCCTACCACCGCTCAGTCAGATTATATGCAACGCAGGACACGCTAGATAATATGATCAACCATGTGTAGTTAACTAGTGATTATGATTGATTGTTTTTATAAGATAAGTTTAATGCTAGCAAGCAACTTATCGTGGCTTACTGCATTCGCGTAACAGGCAGTCTCCTTGTGGAGTGCAACGAGAGAGAGGCAGGTCATTATTGCGTTGGACTAGTTAACTGTACGGTTGCAAGATTGGATCCCCCGAGCTGACATGGTGAAAATCTGTCGTTCTGCCCCTGAACGATGCAGTTAACCCACCGTCCCTAGGCCGTAATAGAAAATAAGGATGTGTTCTTAACTGACTTGCCTAGTTAAATAAATCCGATTGTTATGAGAACTTGAAATCGTCCCTAATTAAATTGGCCATTCAGATTAAAATCGGTCGACATCTAATTGTTAGTTTTGACCTAACGCTACTTGAATTTTTTTCTCGTCTTCTCACGCCGCTGCTGTCCGCCGCATTGTTTTCAACACCAATATGCTGGTTAACTTGGCTATTATGCACATAGCAACATGATCTAGGAAAAGGTGACAATTCAACAACAAAATGCTGGTTAATTTTGCTATTATGTCCATAGAAACATGTGCCATTTCAACGACACACAGATGTTTCAGTACCATGGACAGTGACTGCTATCCAACGCGAGAAAGCATACACACACACTAGTGTTGCCCCATTATTTTTTACATAATATAACCATATACAATTTCAGTATACCACGTCTAGTGATGGACTGTGCCTTCAATGGATTAGTCTACTGAGACAGGCATGAATAAGACAGGTGTCTTGTGCACCATGGAAAGAATTATCAATTTGCGACTCTGACTAAAGAAATCTTGGTCGACTAACAGCCTATCGACCAAACAATCGACTAAATGGGGTCAGCCCTACGTGAGTCTATAGTAATGTTGGCAGGAGGGATCAATAGTAAGGTCATCAACTGTCTCTGAGTACATCAAAGCCACTGCTAAGATATCAGTCTTGGCTAGTTTGGTCACTTACTTCACACTTTCTAATATATGCAAGGCCTTGGGAGGGGGTTGAAGGAATTTGAAACAAATTCCTTGTGACATGAACACAGGCCCAAAACTACTCACACAGTAGCTGGAAAAGACAGTGTAATAGAGTTAACTATGCTATCTTCTTAATAGAGGCCATCAATTGGTTCTCTAACACAATTCGATAGACTACAGAAATGTTGTGCAACATGAGCTTTCATGAAGTGTTTGATTCGATTTGTGATTATATTTGCATTGGTGTCAGAGTGATTAGTGGGACAATAGAGTGCTGAGTACCGGGCAGTTAGCAGGTTTGGTAGGCTACTAATGACCATCAGCAGCATCAGAGCTTGGAGAAGCCTAATTGCCGTGACTAAATGGTCATGTCAGAATTTCCCATAAATTGGCCTTTTAAAATATGCAATATTTACGATGACTTCATTTGTTTCTTAGGCCTAGATGGTAATTAGGGCAGAACTGCTTCATGTGTACAGACCTAGCAGCTGATCTACATGAAAGCATTTTAAGACATTATTCAAGGTAGACACCTTGCCCAGCTAAATGTTAAAGGACTTGTAACCAAAAATTAAAAACATTCATGACTGAGGTTGTCATGGTGTACTTTGCTTTCTCCATGGTAACAGATACCTCCTGCAAGCGTAGCACAGAGCCGCAAACATTTGCTCACACAGACCATTTCAGGACTGCAGAAAGAAGCTAAAAACCACTCTCCTATTCCACCCGTACTGCTACAAGACTAGGTCTAATGGCTAATTTGTACTACTTCTAAAATAATCTAAATGTGTTTAGAAAGCCTTTTTTACATCAGCAGATGTCACAAAGTGCATATACATGAACCCAGCTATCTGATGACTAAGTATGTAAGAGAAAGCACCAATTGGCCTAAATTGCTGACTAGTCCATTATAACAGGCAATTATAGCTGCATTGAGTATACTTCGAAGTCATAAATTGAGTTTCTAGAAAAACATACATCGTCTTCCAATTAATGAGACATTTTCTGCAGGTAAAGTGGAAATACCGGTACAACCTACTCAGTGTACACAAATGAAGGTGTTGCCCAAGGCTAATTTCTCTACTGTCAACTATTAATATAATCAGTTTCTGTCAGGTAGCCTAAACCCATTTACCTCTCTGGCAGGCAGATGCTGACTGAATGAAATGGACTGGACTGGGTTAGTAGTGTGGATATCCTGTCAGGACGGCTTAGAGCAGGTTGTTCAGCCAGCTGTTTGATGCCAGGGAAACATTCACTAAAACAAATGGAATGTGCTGCATTACATCTTAATGTTGCAATATGTAACTTTTGGATGATACTAACAAAATCTTATAGAAATGTGAGTTATAGATCTTTCATTCTCATTGAAAGCAAGTCAGAGGTAGATATGTTCTATATGCACTATTTTTATGCTTCCCGTTCATACGTTTAGTTTTTTGCATCTTTTACTTTTGTACACCAGCTTCAAACAGCTGAAAATACAATATTTTTGGTTATTTAAAAGATATTTCAGAGGTTTAGATGGTACAATGACTCTCTCTCTACACATTGCTTGTCACAACCTGAAATTAGACTATTAGAATTTTAGCAACCAGAAAATGGTGGAGCGATTTCTGCATATTGCACCTTTAAGTTTACTGATCATATAACACAAAATGATCAGTTCTGTTGTGAATCAATGTCAACTGTTAAGCCTAAAATGGTTTCAATGAGTGCTCACATAAGCCATATACCTTTAGATAAATCACCACATATCTGTAATAGTAACATTTGACCTTGAAAACACACAGCATCAAATGTGAATAACAGTGGGTGGTCTGATCCATTTGGCACAGATTGCATTCAGATGGGATTTGATCATCAGTACACTCAACACAACCATCTCACATTTATCAACTAAGGTCTTGGATAAAAATATTTGTTCCCGCTTTAATCTCCCCACAACTGGACTGGAAAAGACAATAAAGGAGAGTGATGGTAACACTGAGCTGGACAGAGGAACTGAGGAGAGCCCCTTCCAGTAAATCCCCTGCTTTATGGCACATCTCTGTCACTACAGTACATAAATGTAAGATTATAGCCCTCTTACCAGCTGGGTCTTGCACAGTATTTATGCATGCTGGCTGAGAGAGCGTGACAGATCCCTCTGCAACTGTCTTGTATTCTGCAGGGGGAGCTACGACTGTGTACATTCGTCTGCCTGGCTGGGTCGAGGATGGTATTATCCCTCCATCTCCTGAGACACAGAGCAAATGAGAAAGAAAGAACATTAGCTTTACTGTAAGTGCTTGGCGATTGGTTTGGAGGTGATTGTATTGTAGGCTATATAATTTCCGGACTGTGACACCAACTTATTTGGAAGTAATAAAAAGTGTGTGATGTCTCACTTCGCTTAGCTCCAGGGACAATATTTCTAATTCAATTGAGCATAACTCAGTTAATGAAATATGTTACTCTACTTACCAGTGATAGTGCCCTCGTCTAGGCCTACTTTCTGTTTCACAGAGGACTTGTTGAGAACAAACTCTGGGGGTGAAGAGCTGGGTTCTTTCTCAAGCTTGGGAGGTAAGGGGTACAGCCTCTGAAGAACTTTAGACTGGAATACTGAAACGTAGTTGACATTCTTAACTTTAATTCCACATTGCTGCCAATGTCAAGTACAAGCCATCTAGGGTATTAATACATGTTTTGCTAATTACGCAATTTCAATTGAAATTTAATCACAACTAGTAGTTGATAGATCAAAGTAAAATTCACAAAGCATAAATACCTTATTAATATCAGAAACCTACAAAAACGAAACGGAAAACGAGTTGACCGATCAATCCCGCGTGTTTTTGTGATCCCTTCGCTGATGTAACGTTATACATCAGAGAAAGTATCACAAAAACACGCGGGATTGATCGGTCAACTTGGCGTTTGATAACTCTCAATGAGTTGCGCGAGAGTAGCCTGCCTGGCTAGCGGGACAGGTAAACTAGCTATAAGTACAGACTAGTAAAAACTAGCTACATCTGGCGTTTAATGTTTCAGCAACGACAAGACGTAAAAAAGTACTTACCTTCTTTCCTATGTGCCATATCACTATATTTAACTCGAATGTAACATTAGATAAAACACACTTGTGAAAAATGCTAACGGTAATGTTACCAGCTAGCTAGTTAGCATTGCTAGCTACTGGCACCCTGCTAGTTGATGTTTTGCAGCTTTGTTATGAACTTTTCTAACGACACCCCATCATTTGCAACATTGCGTTGACAAATCATGCTCCGTTACGACTGAAATAATTTCGCTAAATATCATTATGTGCACAGCCGCGACAGAAAACATCCAAACCAGCTTCAACGCAGACCTCAATCATCCACACATGAGGAAAGAACCAAAGATTATCCATATTGACCAGATACTCAAGTGGCCGCTCTAACAATATGAAATGTCTTCAAAAATGGAAGGCAGTCGAGAGGAGGCAAGATCAGGTGGGACCATTCTAGCCAATGAGAGGGCAGATAAGCGTGCAAACCACAGGCACAACTCCGATATAAAATGTTTTTTTCTCCGAGTGACCGGAATGTCAAGTGTCCTACTTATCAAATAAGCCTCACGTAGCAAATAAGCCATTACATTTTTTGATTACCAAATTTGAAACACTCGTTGATCTCCATACAAAATCTGCTTGGTGAGCGAAAAAAATAAATAAATGCCACCTGCTGGAGAATACAGATTTTGGGCCCAGTCATACCTCTTGCTTCGCTTCTTCCTCTCTGAAGGAACTGCCTGCATGAAACCGTGGCTGTCTGTAGCCTGACCAACAGCTCCCCCTCTGGTCGCATCCAGTAACATCAACTCCATCGACATGCGCAAACTAAGCCAGCTGTGAAGAAGGGTTTGACAGCAGCGCATGGACACCGCGATGTGAATATCAAATAGCTCAGCATCAGGACCAGAGTGAGCCTAGTTTGGAATGCGGGCACCCTCTAAACTTCGCTGGGAACGTCAGTATGTGAACAGAATTTGAGGAGGAGGAATTAACTAGAATGTCAGTTCTGAAGAAGGTAATTGTTTTTTTTTATCATAATGTACCTCTCATGTCATAGTTATAGTATATTAGAAAAGTATAAGTGTGTTGGGTTAGCAATGTTGGCAGCTCATGGATTTGCGTGTTAAGCATACCCATAGATTAAGTCAGTTGGGAAATGGGTGGGTCTCAGCATCTTACCTCGAATTTGCTGTATGACTGATCAGTCTAATTTCATATCCATTGTTGAGGAATTTTGATAGATGATTTTGTTAGGAAAGATAATGTACTACTTTTTGAATTATTAGCGATTACTCATTTTCCCCTGAATCATTCCTAGAAATAAACTCATTTGAATGATTGTTCATCAACACCACTGTTCTCTCTGGTTGCTGCTGCATGTGCACAACTTTGTCCTGGATTAGGATAGTGAGAGATGGGAACTTTCCAGGCAGAAAAAAAGCCCTTTTTGTGAGGCATCAAACTCTGAAATGCATGCCAGGCTGATCTCTTACACTTACAGTGCATCACGATCACACACACTCCTGTGAGCAGCCGCCAGCCATGCAATGTGCTGCTGCTATCTGTCTGTGTAGACTATACTCAATGGTAGCGGTGGTGGTGGGCAGTGGTTTTACCCGCTTGCCTTGCAAGCTGTCAAAGGAGAGCTTGGCTCAGCTAGGGAAGGGAGGCAGGTAGGCAGCAGTGTTTGAATAGTCAGTTTAAGTCTCTCAGTGAGAAGCTGAGAAGAAAACCTGGGTAAACATGTTATGTAATGCTTGGGTGTTGAGGACACATTGAGAAAAGCCAAGTATTCAACAACACAATCTGGGACAATAATGATCTACAAGTGCACACTGTGAGGTTTGTTTGTTTGCCACTGATCGCTAGCAGCAAGACTAGATGTTTTCCCATGAGGGGTGTAAACACCCCTAAATTACATATAATTTGTGAATTAGGTTACATCACTTGGGCTGCGGCTGGCTTATTGAAAATGTATACAGTATGATATTTGCTATTGTCAGGTATGATGATGAGTCACTAAGGTGACAGTAGTTAGGATTCACAGTTTGCAGGTGCAAGTATTGACGCCCACAAAAAAGCTGTTTTGTTGTGCAAAATTGGGTGATTGAACACAATGGGAAGAAGTGCTGTAAAATTCCTGGTGTACCATTGGTACCATAAAGAGAGTTGTAAGTACCCCACATACCAATGAGCCTGTCTTCATTTTTAGATCATAGTATCCCATGTGTCTTTCTTCAATGACAGCCAGCTGCGCACCAGTGAGGCAGAAACTAAGTGGCAGCATCCTGTGTTTCTCTCTAGATGAACAGGGAGGTCTGCTATAGTCGCAACATGGAAACATTTCTAACGTGTGGAAATATAGCTGAGAGAGAGAGAGAGAGAGAGGGAGAGAGAGAGAGAGAGAGAGAGAGAGAGAGAGAGAGAGAGAGAGAGAGAGAGAGAGAGAGGGAGAGAGAGAGAGAGATAGATAGAGAGAGAGAGAGAGGGGGATAGAGAGAGAGAGAGAGAGAGAGAGAGAGAGAGGGGGAGAGAGAGAGAGAGAGAGAGAGAGAGGGGGGGGGGAGAGAGAGAGAGGGGGGAAGAGAGAGAGAGAGAGAGAGAGAGAGAGAGAGAGAGAGAGAGAGAGAGAGAGAGAGAGAGAGAAAGAGAGAGAGAGAGAGAGAGAGAGGGGTTTCACAGAGCCCTGTAGTGACAGCCAGGGGGCAAGCTCTATGTAATGAGATAAAGTGAATGGAAGAGGTGGGTGGACCTGGAGTCAAACAAGCTGGGAGTTATCAAGAGGTTGAGTGTGTGTGGTTGGGTGTGGCTGTGTGTCAAGTCACAAATTGCTTGTGCAAAAAGCTGGCAATCCGCCTGGACACTATTTATCACTCTTCCAATCACCTGCTCTTTGACTTCAAATTAGCAGCTTTTCAATGAAACTGTAATTATTCAGATGATTTATTTTTATTTTTTATTTCTCTGTCCTAGCAGGCAATTGCCTCATTTCAAAGGAAGAGGGCCTAATTAAAATCTACTGTATGAAAAACGGTAACTCCTGGGACTTGTAATGTAGGTAGCTTGTTGTTTGAGGGAGTATCGTTTAAGATTCTTAAGCAGATAGACTCAGTTACCAGACACTAGTGGGACTCCTGTTTGGGTCTTATAGACTCTCGATCTGTCTTTCTCATAATGCTACCAGCATCTCTATTAGTCTGGCTTCAGTAGAGTGCTGCAGACAAATTTGAGAGCTTGGGACTGAGCTGTATGAATTTGGCCATGCATGATAGCTTAATTGTGTGTAAGTGTGTGTGCCGGCACCATTACTGCAGCTAGGTTTAAGTGAGTGACCCTCATTGCAGGCTCCCGGTGTAAGTTTAAGTAACTGTGAGTGTAAGTGCATGGCATGTCGCCCTAGGTCACAGCTGACTCATTACCACATCCATTAACAGGCTGTCTTATCTGTAACATGTTCTTAATACTAATTGCACAGCAATTTATAAAGGCCGTTTGATCAGACCTCTTCATAATGATGAGGGTGTTATTACCCTTCTTGTCACTTAGCCCGTCATCAGAAAGCCCCATGACACTGAAAATTATATAAGGACAATCTTCTCTTATTCACATTTGTGTTAGTCATCTCGACTTAAACCTGCAATATGTAACTTTTTGGGCGACCTGACCAAATTCACATAGAAATGTGAGTTATAGATCTGTCATTCTCCTTGAAAGCAAGTCTAAGAAGCGTTAGATATGTTCAATGTGCGCTATTTCTTTGCTTCGGTTCTTACGTTTGTTTTTGCATCTTTTACTTTCGGTTTTGTACATCAGCTTCAAACAGCTGAAAATGCAATATTTGTTGTTATTGAAAATATATTTCACAAAGGTTTAGATGGTATGATGATTCTCTACATCAGTGGTTCCCAAACTTTTTATAGTCCCATACCACTTCAAACATTCAACCTCCAGCTACGTACCCCCTCTAGCAACAGGGTCAGCGCACTCTCAAATGTTTATTTTTTTTGCCATCATTGTAAACCTGCCATACGATGCATTTATTAAACAGTTTTTGTCACAACCCGGCTCGTGGAAAGTGACAAATAGCTCATATAGGACCAGGGCACAAATTATAATATAATAATAATGAATAATTTTGCTCTTTATTTAGCCATCTTACATATAAAACTTGATTTGTTCATCGAAAATTGTGAATAACTCACCACAGGTTAATGAGAAGGGTGTGCTTGAAAGGATGCACACAACTCTGCAATGTTGGGTTGTATTGGAGAGAGTCTCAGTCTTAAATCATTTCACACACACAGTCTGTGCTTGTATTTAGTTTTCAGGCTAGTGAGGACCGAGAATCCACTCTCACATAGGTATGTGGTTGCAAAGGGCATCAGTGTCTTAACAGCGCGATTTGCCAAGGCAGGATACTCTGAGTGCAGCCCAATCCAGAAATCTGGCATTGGCTTCTGATTAAATTACATTTTCACAGAACCGCTTGTTGCAATTTCAATGAGGCTCTCTTGTTCAGCTATCGGTAAGTGGACTGGAGGCAGGGAATGAAAGAGATAATGAATCCAGTTGTTTGTGTCATCCGTTTCAGGAAAGTACCTGTGTAATTATACACCAAACTCACTCAGGTGCTTTGCTATGTCACATCTGGCATTGTCTGTAAGCTTGAGTTCATTTGCACACAAAAAATCATACAATGATGGAAAGACCTGTGTGTTGTCCCTGTTAATGCAGACAGAGAAGAGCTCCAACTTCTTAATCATAGCCTCAATTTTGTCCCGCACATTGAATATAGTTGTGGAGAGTCCCTGTAATCCTAGATTCAGATCATTCAGGCAAGAAAAAACATCACCCAGATCGGCCAGTCGTGTGTGAAACTCATCATCATGCAAGCTGCCAGACAAGGGAAAATGATGGTCAGTGAAGAAAACTTTAAGTTCGTGTCAATACTTTGCCCCTTGATAACCAGCACAGTTCTGAATGTTGTGAAAGCGTTACATGGTTGCTGCCCATATCGTTACATAGTGCAGAAAATACACGAGAGTTCAGGGGCCTTGCTTTAACAAAGTTAACAATTTTAACTGTAGTTTCCAAAACATCTTTCAAGCTGTCAGGCATTACCTTGGCAGCAAGAGCCTCTTGGTGGATGCTGCAGTGGACCCAAGTGGCGTCCGGAGTAACTGCTTGCACGCGCGTTACCACTCCACTATGTCTCTCTGTAATGGCTTTTGCACCATCAGTACAGATACCAACACATTTTGACCACCAAAGTCCATTTGATGTCATAAAGCTGTCCAGTACTTTAAAAATATCCTCTCATGTTGTCCTGGTATCCAGTGGTTTGCTGAAGAGGATGTCTTCCTTAATTGACGCCCCATAAATGTAATGGACATATACCAGGAGCTGTATTTGTATTTTGTATTTATTATGGATGCCCATTAGCTGATGCAAAATCAGCAGCGATTCTTCCTGGGGTGCAGCAAAATTAAGGCAGTTTATACAATTTCAAAACATTACAATACATTCACAGATTTCACAACACACTGTGTGCCCTCAGGCCCCTACTCCACCACTACCACATATTTACATTACTAAATCCATGTGTATGTATAGTGCATATATTATCGTGTGTGTGTGTGTGTGTGTGTGTGTGTGTGTGTGGGTGCGTGCGTGTGTGTGTGTGTGTGTGTGTGTGTGTGTGTGTGTGTATGCATGTGTCTGTGCCAATGTTTGTGTTGCTTCACAGTCCCCGCTGTTCCATAAGATGTTTTTTTATCTGTTTTTTAAATCTAATTTTACTGCTTGCGTCAGTTAGTTGATGTGGAATACAGTTCCATGTAGTCATGGCTCTATGTAGTACTATGTGCCTCCCATAGTCTGTTCTGGACTTGGGGACTGTGAAGAGACCTCTTGTGGCATGTCTTGTGGGGTATGCATGGGTGTCCAAGCTGTGTGCCAGTAGTTCAGACAGACAACTCGGTGCATTCAACATGTCAGTACCTCTCATAAATAAAAGTAGTGATGAAGTCAATCTCCTCCACTTTCCTCCACTCCACCCAGGAGAGATTGACAAGCATGTTATTAACATTAGCTCTCTGTGTACATCTAAGGACCAGCCATGCTGCCCTGTTCTGAGCCAATTGCAATTTTCCTTAGTCCTTTTTTGTGGCACCTGACCACACGACTGAAGAGTAGTCAAGGTGCGACAAAACTAGGGCCTGTAAGACCTGCCTTGTTGACACTGTTGTTAAGAACATCGCTTTATTATAGACAGACTTCTCCCCATCTTAGCTACTACTGCATCAATATGTTTTGACCATGACAGTTTACAATCTAGTGTTACTCCAAGCAATTTAGTCATCTCAATTTGCTCAATTTCCACATTATTTATCACAAGGTTTAGTTGAGGTTTAGGGTTTGATGAGTGTTTTGTTCCAAGTACAACGCTTTTAGTTTTAGAAATATTTAGGGTTAACTTATTCCTTGCTGCCCACTCTGAAACTAACTGCAGCTCTTTGTTGAGTGTTGCAGTCAATACAGTCGCTGTAGTAGCTGACATCTATAGTGTTGAGTCATTCACATACATATAAACTCTGGCTTTACTTAAAGTCAGTGGCATGTTGTTAGTAAACATTTAAAAAAGCAAGGGGCCTAAACAGCTACCCAGGAGAATTCCTGATTCTAACTGGATTTTATTTCATAGGCTTCTGTGTTCTTTTAGACAAGTAACTCTTTATCCACATATAGCAGGAGGTGTAAAGCCATAACACATACATTTTCCAGCAGTAGACTATGATCAATAATGTCAAAATGCACTGAAGTCTAACAAGACAGCTCCCACAATCCTTTTATCATCAATTTATCTCAGCCAATCATCAGTCATTTGTGTAAGTGCTGTGCTTGTTGAGTGTCCTAACCGGCTGATTGGTCGGCTATTTGAGCCAGTAAAGGGGGCTTTACTATTCTTGGGTAGCGGAATGACTTTATCTTCCCTCCAGGCCTGAAGGCACACACTCTCTAGTAGGCTTAAATTGAAGATGTGGCAAACAGGAGTGGCAATATCGTCTGCTATTATCCTCCGTAATTTTCCATCTATATTGTCAGACCCTGGTGGCTTGTCATTGTTGATAGACAACAGTATTTTTTTCACCTCTTCCACACTGACTTTACGGATTCAAAGTACAATTCTTGTCTTTCATAATTTGGTCAGATATACTTGGATGTGTAGTGTCAGCGTTTGTTGCTGGCATGTCATCCCTAAGTTTGCTTATCTTGCCAATGAAAAAGGCATTAAGGCCCGCCACATCTATTGACTCATCTAGCTGTAATGCATAGAATTTACTGGCTTGTATGCGAAGCAGTAATTGTTTCAAAACATCTCCTGCCATGTCACTGATGTGTTGTGAAACAGTGTTGTTTGATGAAGGTTTTGTCTGTATAGTTTTTTTGGCCTTTTCCCCCAGCATTGTCCCAGCCATATCCACGGCAGCAGGAAGAATGAATTCCTCCACAATAGTATGGGGTTTGCCTGTCCGAGTCACTCGGTAGCTCACCATATAAGATGCTTCTAACCCCCTTCTTATTAACGGTATCTATTGCTTTTATACATGACTTACTACTCGAAAGTCATCTTAATTCTCACTCAAAAAACTCAGGTGACTTATAGTTCAAATTGGCATGTTTTGTTTCTAAATGTCTGTGCAAGAGTGAAGGTTTCATCGAGTTGATAGATAGTACTTTTACACAAATAACACACTGTGCCTGAGGAAAGGCACTACTCCCAATATAAGTGAACCCCAAATCAATGTAGTTCTCATCATATTTGTGCCTCTTCGATGGTCCAACGTCCCTGTCTGTTGTTCGGTGCTTTCCCGTTTCAGGGGGCAGTAGCTCTTCGGCTGCATCAGATTCACAATTGTCATGTCCATGCTAGCTGGGCTAACAACAAATGTAGAATTAATGATGCTAGCATTGGATGTGCTCGTGGAAGCAGAACAACTTGTCATCGACAGGTGCAGGTGTAGTACTGCTGGTAGTAGCAGTACTACCAGTAGAGTTGGTATGTGTCTTTATGGATGCGGGCCTTACTTTTTTAACCGTTTATCCATTTTCGAGCAAACGGAATGAGCAGCAGCTACCTTTGGCTACATACGGACCTTTAGTGGAATTCCCGCAAGAGAGTAACGGTTAATGTGATTGGATGTTAATTATTTGACTAGGCTACCTGTATTTGTGTTGTTATTTCGCTGAACACTAGATGGTTTAATTTTATTTTTGGCAGTGCAACTCAGGCAAGAAAAAATGGAAAATGTAAATGGACTGTTTGAAAATGTGAATCACATTTATATTTGGCGTACCCCAGCATTGCGCATACTCCAGTTTGGGAATTCCTGCTTTACACTGTACAGTATATTGCTTGTTTTGTCACGTAAACTGAAATTAGGCGATTTATTCCAATTTTAGTAAGCAGGAAATTGTGGAGCCATTTCTGCATAGTGCATCTTTAATACTTTAGCTAGAGATAGAGGTCAGCGAAGGTCATTGTTTCTGTAACAAATTTGATTTGTGTCTTATTGGTAACAATGCAATGTTAACACTTGGTCTATAGATTTGATGCCACTGCAACACTCAAACAAAAGCATGCTTGACTGCACTTCAGAATGATTGTTCTCTCTTTTACTAGGCTGGTTATAGGTGTAATACCATTATCATTGGCTACAAGCCCAGTTCCTTTACAGCCAAGTCAATACATTTTAGTGTAAAAACACAGCCAGTACTGAAATGATTTAACTCTGTGTAAACTTTTTACAAAATTGTTTTTTTATCAGGCACAGACTTAATGGGTCCAGTATGAGTTAAATTGGATTAAGATACTGTAAAAACACAGAGCTCTGCCTCTGGCTGCTTTAGTCAACAAGCAGCTATTGTTTACATCTGATCATGCTGTTCAGTTGGACTTAATTGACAATTGTTCACCCTGTGGTATCACTTCTGCTGCTCATGTTCCCTCTAATTTCCACAGTTGAAGAACTAAACTGTACAGTGCAGTAAAGTTCTTCAGCTACAGACCTAGTAGTCTCTCTTGCCTTTGTTTGTTGATGCAGAAGGTTAATGTGACAGTGCAGTTTACTTTAACAAACTGTGTTTCTCTGCATGGCTCTGCTCTGCTTCCAAAGGGAGAGATTAACAATCAGACAGATGTGAGTAAAACACTTAAACTCTACTGTGGGAACTTTATGGAGGTGTAATGATACTAGAGGCTGAGATGTACCAATATCAGGCTACTAGGAACTAAACTGAACTTCAAAGATTAGAACATCTGTATAGTGGCCTTTGATCGCTTTGAAGTCTAATGCATGCCATAGGTATGGGATTTGAAACCAGAATGTATTTTTCAGAAAGTGTACTGCTGAAAGTGTACTGTACCTTATTTGTCATATTGTGTACGATAATGACTCAGAGGAGATGGACCAGTCTCATTTATCACCACTAGAACTAAGGACTAATAATACATTTACAAACTCAGTATTTCTACAGTTTTGTGAGAAGAGAGGCTACCATACGGAATCCTGCCTAGGCCATTATTTAATCCTCTCCACTACCAAGGCTAAAGCCCTAGCCCAGACTTCATCTCATTTAACCAGCATTCATAAAGACTCAATCTTAATTTATGAGTATACACGTCCTATCCTCAAACTGTAAGCATCTACACATGAAGTGGAGATATTCTACAGGTGTAGGATCTTAATTTGATCACCCTGTTGCAGGATAACTTTCCTCTAATGCTTGCAGGAGAAATGTCCTCTAATGCAGGAAATGTAAGACTTGTAGTGTTTTTAAGGTGTAGCCCTATCCTGCAGTCAAATGACCTAGTGGCCTCATGGGTGGAATCTTATTCATATTTTTGTATAATTTCGTAATTAATAAACAAACAAAAATAAACACAGCAAATCTGGTGTTTCTATGTCAAATGATTTTGTTATTTTTCAGTCTTCTGTGAGATACAGTACCAGTCAAAGCTTGGACACACCTCATTAAAGGGTTTTTCTTTATTTTTGACTTTTTTCTACATTGTAGAATAATAATGAAGATATCAAAACTATAAAGTAACACATATGGAATCATGTAGTAACCAAAAAAGTGTTAAACAAATCAAAATATATTTTAGATTTGATATTCTTCAAAGTAGCCACGCGTTACCTTGATGACAACTTTGCACACTCTTAGAATTCTCTCAACCAGCTTCACCTGGAATTCTTTTCCAACAGTCTTGAAGGAGTTCCCACATTTGCTGAGCACTTGTTGGCTGCTTTTCCTTCACTTTGCGGTCCAACTCATCCCAAGCCAACTGGGTTGGGGTCGGGTGATTATGGAGGCCAGGTCATCTGATGTAGCACTCCATCACTCTCCTTCTTGGTCAAATAGCCCTTACATGTCCTGGAGGTGTGTTGGGTCATTGTCCTGTTGAAAACAAAATGATCGTCCCACTAAGCTCAAACCAGATGGGATGGCGTATCTCTGCAGAATGCTGTGGTAGCCATGCTGGTAAGTGTGTCTTGAATTCTAAATAAATCACAGAGAGTGTCACCAGCAAAGCACCCCACACACCATCACACCTCTTCCATGCTTCATGGTGGGAACCACACAGATAATCTGCTCACCTACTCTACGTCTCACAAAGATAACGATGGTTGGAACCAAAAATCTCAAATTTGGACACATCAGACCAAAGGACATTGCTCATGTTTCTTGGCCCAAGCAAGTATTTTCTTCTTATTGGTGTCCTTTAGCAGTGGTTTCTTTGCAGCAGTTCAACCATGAAGGCCTGATTCACGCAGTCGCTCCTTTGAACAGTTGATGTTGTGGTGTTTCTGTTAGTTGAACTCTTTGAATCATTTATTGGGCTGCAATCTGAGGCTGGTAACTCTAATTAACTTATCCTCTGCAGCAGAGGTAACTGGTTCTTCCTTTCCTGTGGCAGTCCTCATGAGAGCCAGTTTCATCATAGCGCTTGACATTTTTTGTGACTGCACTTGAAGAAACTTTCAAAATTCTTAAAAGGTTCCGTATTGACTGACCTTCATGTCTTAAAGTAATGATGGACTGTCATTTCTCTTTGCTTATTTGAGTTGTTCTTGCCATAATATGGATTTGGTCTTTTACAAAATAGGGCTATCTTCTGTAACCACCCCTACCTTGTCACAACACAAAGGATTGGCTCAAACACATTAAGAAGGAATTCAATTCCACAAATTAACTTTTAAGAAGGCACACCTGTTAATTGTAATGCATTCCAGGTGACTACCTCATGAAGCTGGTTGAGAGAATGCCGAGAGTGTGCAAAGCTGTCATCCATGCAAAGGGTGTGTTGGGGTTTGTTTCCTTGTTCCTTGTCAATCATCGACTCGTTGGTGAAATTATCATTATGACAATATCTTTAATTAAATAATTATAAAACCTTTATTAATGCAATTGCAGACAGAAGTTGACAACAGGAACATGTTGACAACACGCATGTTTCCGAGTAAGTTCTGCAAAATATAAAAGGTTCCAAGTTATTTTATTAAACCTGAAGTCCAGCCCTTGTGATGTCACTGCATACGTCATTACCTTCTACTCATCAGACCAAGCCCATGCATACACAGCTATATAAACTTGCAAGAGAGACACAATAGTTCCAGTGTTTTCTAAGGCCTAGGCAATAAATGTCCACTCCCCAAGTTGATTTATTGTCGAATGTCTGACTAGTCTCTTATCTCCTACACTCCCCTGCAGAGTTCTGTCTCAGTCACACATTTCTCAGACCGTTTCTTTTTAAGAAGCAGAGAGACTAGAAAACAACTGTGGAACAATACTAAACCTCTATAATGAATATATATATATTGTTAATCTGTAGTCTAGGACCCTATAAATGTAAGGAGGGCAGGGTCTTATAACCGCTCCCCTTCTATTAATACAACATAAGCATAATCAATTATTATAATACATCAAACATTTGGTACAGGCTCTATCATGACCCCTAGGTGAACCCCTGACAGGTGTCTACTTTGAAGAATCTCAAATATAACACTTTTTTGGTTACTACATGATTCCATATGTGTTATTTAATAGTTTCATGTCTTCACTTTAATTATACAATGCAGAAAACAGTAAAAATAAAGAAAAACCCTTGAATGAGTATGCGTGTCCAAACTTTTGACTGGTACTGTAAATGTCACTCTGGCTGAGAACATGATGTTTGTTTTCAACAAAAGAAGAAGATGTTAAATCCGCTTCGTGTTCTGTTTCCTTGCCACCATACTACGATCGAGAATCAGGATACTGGTATTGTCCCAGACCTAATAGGATGTACTCATACTTCTCGGAAACCTGCAAAGTGCACAATACATTATCTTTTCTCTCATCGTTCTTTTCTCTCTCTTCTGAGAAAAGGCTCCTACTGTGATGCTTTGGCTTTGCCAGGAAACACAGGACACAGGTTTGTTGTGTGTTCTCCTTGGTTGCAGTGACCTCACAGTTCATTTAATGTGTCTCTCCACACATGGCAGATGAGGGTAGAGAAACAGACAGGCAGCATCCAGAAGGAGAATAATGAGACCTACTCTGATTCCTTTCTATTTAATCTGCAGCCCCGAAGATGAGTAGCCCTTTACACTTGTACCCATATACAGGTTGAAAATTGAAGATTTGGGCAATAATAAGCTCCTAAATTGGAACGTAGTGGCTGTACAGTTGCATGCTATAAATGCCGTCAGAGTTCTGGCTCTGCGCTTCACAGCGCTGTATGAGTTTTGATTGACAGCCGTCCTGAACTTCAGCAACACGCGCAACAAGAAGTTGCCCCCTTCCATCTCGCTAATTGGGCAACTTTTGTAATTTGTAGTTGTCTGAGTGAGGGAAATCCTGTAAGTTAAGAGGACTCTATGTATTTTGAAAGATGAGACATTGAGGATGATAATAAATACCGCTTTGATGTCATACAAGTAAGCCAAATACCCATAGTCCAAATGTGCACATCTAATTTACAAATCATAAAACCCATGTCATATACAGTGTCAACATTTGTGATCACTATGTTTGATGTATATTTATAAGATGACATGTCGTCATACCTTGGGTTGTTCTGAACAGAATGAGCCTATGTTGAGCCTATGGAAATTAGCCGCCGACACACCTGAATGCACTCAATGTGTTTCTCTGAATTGCATTAGGAAAGCCTAACACTGTAAGATTATATTTTATAATTTAGCTAGTCATGTTGGCAATAGAACAAGCTTTCAAATCTTGCCCACCTGACACAGATTGTTGTCTTATGTTGCACCTACCCCATATTTCCATAAATAATCTTCAGATTTTGTTATCAACAAATGTGGCGAAAAGTACTGTAAATGCACATGAAATCAACCGTGTGATGTCTTGTGTCTGGTGAACTGTTGTGTACTCACCTTTGGTCTAATCATTTTCCCATTATCTCCAAACTGATCCTTTGCTATCATGGTTATGCATGTGCTTTTCATATTTCTTCTAAAATAAACGTTTCAATTTAGCCCTATCCATATAGGCCATTTCCCACGAGTGTAAAGGGTTAAGCCAAATCTATAACATAGAATAATATTGCCAGTAGCACCAAGGATTTGTAAGCACTGACATAGCTTTGCTTAATGGCACCTTTTAATAGCACACTGCCACAGTGGATTTAGACAGTTCATTCACAAGATCTGTCCTTAGTCCTGAGGGTAATATACTAAACTCTCTTTTGCAATATTTCCTAACATGTTTATATGAAACGAAGCTTAAAGACAGACAGATGCTGAACATGTTTATATGAAATGAAGCTTAAAGACAGACAGATGCTGAACATGTTTATATGAAATGAAGCTTAAAGACAGACAGATGCTGAACATGTTTATATGAAATGAAGCTTAAAGACAGACAGATGCTGAACATGTTTATATGAAATGAAGCTTAGACAGACAGATGCTGAACATGTTTCTATGAAATGAAGCTTAAAGACAGACAGATGCTGAACATGTTTATATGAAATGAAGCTTAGACAGACAGATGCTGAACATGTTTCTATGAAATGAAGCTTAAAGACAGACAGATGCTGAACATGTTTATATGAAATGAAGCTTAAAGACAGACAGATGCTGAACATGTTTATATGAAATGAAGCTTAGACAGACAGATGCTGAACATGTTTATATGAAATGAAGCTGAAAGACAGAAATGAGACGATATGCCTTCAAGCCCTATGATCCCTTTAAAGCGGAAATGAGAGGGTGAGAGTACTCCTCTTTCTGGGTGTGAAACATTGATGAGCATCCTAACAGTTTGTCTCTCCCCCTCCTAAAGCAACTTCTGCCAGCCCAGTCAGCCAGCACTATGCAGCCATCCCTATCACCATGCAACCATCCCTATCACCATGCAACCATTCCCATCACCATGCAGCCATCCTCATCACCATGCAGCCATTCGCACCCCCATGCAGCCATCCCCACCCCATGCAGCCATCCTCATCACTATGCAGCCATCCCATCACCATGCAGCCATCCCATCACCATGCAGCCATCCCCACCCCCATGCAGCCATCACCACCCCCATGCAGCCATCCTCATCACTATGCAGCCATCCCCATCACCATGCAGCCATCCTCATCACTATGCAGCCATCACCACCCCCATGCAGCCATCCTCATCACTATGCAGTCATCCCCATCACCATGCAGCCATCCCCACCCCCATACAGCCATCTCTACCCCATGCAGCCATCCTCACCATCATGCATTCATCCCCATCACAATGCATCCATCCCATCACCATCCCATCACCATGCAGCCATCACCATCCCCATCACCATGCAGCCATCCCCATCATCATCCCCATCCCTATAACCATGCAGCCATCCCCATTCCCATCACCATGCAGCCATCACCATCCCTATCACCATGCAGCTGTCCCAATTCCCATCACCATGCAGCCATCCCCATTCCCATCACTATGCAGCCATCCCCATTCCCCATCACTATGCAGCCATCCCCATTCCCATCACCATGCAGCCATCACCATTCCCATCACCATGCAGCCATCCCCCAGCACCATCTAGTCATCCCAATTGCTTAGCTATGCTGATTTTGATCCACACAGACCAAACTGTTTATCATTCACTTTTGGGGAGTCTCTCATTTGGCTTCAATGCTACTCTCTTGCTTCTTATCCACTTAACCACGGCACGGCTTAGTTCATTTTAAAGTCCTGGCTGAGCCTGGTGGAGCAGCAGCCAATGACAGCTGCTAATTAAGAGGACCATTTGGGGTGCTTATAAAGCAGAGGTTAAACATAAACTGACATTAGGGGAATTATTAGAATTTTAGCAGCCAGGAAATGGTGGAGCGATTTCTGCATTTTGCACCTTTAATACAGTGGTGAGACAATGGAAAGTACATGTTATAGCACTTAGGCTCGCATACAGTGGCTTATTAGTAACCCCCAACAGAGAGGCCCCATGATTTAACTCATATTTATATTGCTTCTAAGGCATTTCAAAAGGATGATTGAGGACCTTTTTTCTGAGGAATGTGTTTGTTTTCTGTGATTGCGTTTTTTTTGTGTATATTGATGTGACTATTTTTATTTTTTATTTTACCTTTATTTAACTAGGCAAGTCAGTTAAGAACAAATTATTTTCAATGACGTCTATTGATGTCTATGATGTCTATGACATCTATTGATGTGTATATTGATTTGAATGTTGATGTGTATATGGATGTGTATGTATATTAGTGTGTATTGATGTGCATACAGGTCTCATCTGTAGAAGAGACCTTTGCTTGGTCTCAGCACAACTCCCTGTCAAAATAAAGGTTAAATAAAATAAATATTCCTCCTAGACTCCTATCATGATCAGATAGGACCTTGATATATTTCAGTTTTAATTAAGAGAGGCCTATCCAATATCCAGTATTAGGACCTGAAATAACTCTGGAAGATTGACGTGTTAGAAGTTACGGAAGAGAAAATAAAGGGAATATTAATGCTTCCCTTCCCACTGGTCTTCCCATGGATAAATGAGAGAATGCAGAGCGCTCGTTATTGTAATATATTATGAAAGTCATTTGGATGACATTGAACCTGTAAATCAGTAGTCATGAAAAGGTTTGCTGTGACACCTGCTCTACCCTAGTCTCTCGTGGACAGGCGGCAAAAGAACAGCCCTTATCCGTGGTATATTGGCCATATACCACACCCCCTATTGCTTAATTATATCATAGAAGTAATGTACGTGCATGTTCTATTTTTTTGTGCCATAACTTCCTGGCAAACTGTTGATGCAGAAAATGCTTCTAAATCAGGCTACTTCTTGTAGGGAATGCGTCAGATTAAATGATCAGATAGGCTTCCATTCCTTCATTGAACAGTATTTCTGTGCTACTACTGGTTCCCAGGGGCTAGATACTTGTTATCCTATCACATTCTCCTCTCCACACCACTAAATACACCTCTGCCAATGTTTAGATAAAACTCTCTTAGAATGAAATAGTCCACCCACACACACATCTGTATCTGGACCACAATTTCATGGTTTACTGCTTGAATCAAATGCTGCATAACAAATCTATTTAGATACACATGAGGATGATTCTCAGCCCATACAAATGCGGTGAGCAATTGTTGCCTATTGCTGTAGTTGTAGGTCTTTAAGTGTGGCTGAATGCTCTTCCAGGACTCATTGCCATCCATTCTGTTGTGTGACACACCTGTTTAATTTTTGTCCCTCTCTGTCTCCCTCCACAGGTGCTGCCGAGCATCCTGCAGAAGCATTGCTGTATCTTACCTGACACAAACACAGGTAAGAGCAGGTGCCCCACAACACATCATTCAGAGCAGAGGCAGATAGGGGAGTAGGACAGGGGGAGATCTACTGCCAGCCAGCCAGCCAGCATGGGAGGAGGTGGGGATGAGGGGGTTCATATCTGTCTGCCTGGTCCCTGGAATGTCCCAGGGAAAGACCTGCTGTTTCTGTCTCCTCTCGGCCGGGAGTGTAAATACACTGAGTGTACAAAACATTAAGAACAAGGTTCTTTCCTTGACATAGACTGACCAGGTGAATGCAGGTGAAAGCTATGATCCCTTATTGATGTCACTTGTTAAATCCACATCAGTCCGTGTAGATGAAGGGGAGGAGACAGGTTAAAGAAGGATTTTTAGGCCTTGAGACAATTGAGACATGGATTGTGTGTGTTCCAATCGGTGAATGGGCAAGACAACATATTTAAGTGCCTTTGAACAAGGTATGGTAGTAGGTGCCAGGCGCACCGGTTTGAGTGTGTCAAGAACTGCAACGCTGCTGGGTTTTTCACGAGCAACAGTTTCCCGTGTGTATCAAGAATGGTCCAGCACCCAAAGGGCATTCAGCCAACTTGACACAAGTGTGGAAAGCATTGGATTCAACATGGTCTAGCATCCCTGTGGAACACTTTAGACACCCTGTAGAGTCTATGCTCCTACAAATTGAGTCTGTTCTGAGGGCAAAAGGGGGTGCAACTCAATATTAGGAAGGTATTCTTAATGTTTTGTTCACTCAGTGTAAATGCTGATGGGTGTCGTCAGTGCTATTGCAGAAGCCGTCTGCTCATTTGAAACTGCAACAAGTATTTTCTTATGTTGTTCAGTTTGTGGTTAGGATGGGTGGTGATTTATAAAAGCAAATGATTCAATGTTACGGCTACACTGAATGTTAACTGCTATATTACTGCGAGCCTCCTGCATGAAGGTCCTTGCCTTGACCAGTATCAGGGCTGCTGTAACGTTGCTCTGCACATGACGGGCTTCTTCACATCATTGTTGCAGGTGTGAAGAGGTGGCTGATGAAATTGAAGAGCAGGGAGATATACTCAGGTACCTGGCCGGGGCTTTTCTCCAGTTTACTTTTACAGAGCTGCCCACTTTTTCTCTCTATGCTCTTGCTGTAGGGTAGGGCCCCGTTATTACCTTGCATGAGGGTTCCACATACCATTCATTTCACAAAGCAATGCCGCAGTAGTGTTGTTTGCCCACAGCCATATGTCGTGCTTACTCACCTGTTGCATCCTATTGGGGGGCGTGGACACGACTGGATCATTGAGAAAACAGGATTAAGATGGATTAGTATGCTCACTAGATACAGAATCGTTCTGTCCCAAGATATTTTATTTTGTTCATAAATAAAAAATGATGAGTTATTGAATGCTTTTGTGCCATAGGTCTACTAGCAGCATAGGCATATCCTTAAACAGTACCTGAAGGTTATTGCATTTAGTGATTTCTGATAGCCAATGTTTTCTGAAAGCTGACATTAGTATCTTGATATTGATAAGGGCTTATTATGATGTTTTTGTTGTTCAGACTGTTAGTAATGACAAGCACCCTGTCATTACCCAGTGCCAGTCCTTGAGGTCCTGCCAACCCTCTACCAGTCCAGCCCAGCCACCTCCCCTCACTGCTGAGAACCACCATATCTCCAGAGCTGTGGTTCGCTACTATGACATTATTCCTGTCATCTATAGCGACGCCACTTGTATGGACAACTCTCTGCTCACTCCTCCATAGCAGAGAGCCTGTAGTGTCATAGAGAAGAACAGAGTCTTCAGTAAACACAGCCACCCTGTCCCCCTGTCCTGGCCACAAAGCTGGGCCACTTCAGTTAGGGTTAGCAGCAGGTTCTCTGTCATCCACTCTATGGTCAGGATGGTCTGGACACCTTCCTCACAGTGGTCAGTCACAAATATATGGCCCTCCAAAAGGCCTTCTGGCTGGAGGGTGAATAGTCTTTCCCCATCTCAGGTGTGGATGAAGATGCACCTGCATTCAGGATGCGCCAGGACAACCATGCACCCCAGACTGTATGCAGCCACAACCACAGGTGACGTTAGACACCCCCCAGAGGTCTGACCCCTTGTCTAGGAACGCAAAGGTGCCAGTTTGCTTCCCCAGAGAGTCCAGCCATCTTTACTGACTGATACCTGAGAAGGAGCCAGTCTGCTTCCCCAGAGGGTTCAGCCAGCTTTACTGACTGATACCTGAGAAGGAGCCAGTCTGCTTCCCTAGAGAGTTCAGCCAGCTTTACTGACTGATACCTGAGAAGGAGCCAGTCTGCTTCCCCAGAGAGTTCAGCCAGCTTTACTGACTGATATCTGAGAAGGAGCCAGTCTGCTTCCCCAGAGAGTTCAGCCAGCTTTACTGACTGATACCTGAGAAGGAGCCAGTCTGCTTCCCCAGAGAGTTCAGCCAGCTTTACTGACTGATACCTGAGAAGGAGCCAGTCTGCTTCCCCAGAGAGTTCAGCCAGCTTTACTGACTGATACCTGAGAAGGAGCCAGTCTGCTTCCCCAGAGAGTTTAGCCATCTTTACTGACTGATACCTGAGAAGGAGCCAGTCTGCTTCCCCAGAGAGTTCAGCCATCTTTACTGACTGATACCTGAGAAGGGGAGTTCATAGAAGTTTTGCTCTTTCCTACACTCAGTTCTATACTGTCACCTCCAACGTCCAGAACCGCAGAGTCAGTGTTAGGGTTCTGTGGAGGAGCTAAGATTCTACAGCAACAATCTCTGTTGTTGTTGTTGTCTTCGTGGGACCAGCATGTTCAGTTCCAGACCATTGGTAATGAGAGGAGACTGAGTGTGCCTCTGTGGGAGAGGGAAGTTGGCTAGTGGGTTGGCAGTGTCCCCACAGGAGGTGAGGCTCCTGTAGTGCCGTCAGTGTTCCTCTCTGGGACAGCAGCTTTGTGTCACATGTGTTGTTCAGCAGGTGCTTCAGAGACTGGGACAGGGCCTGCAGTTGGTGCCTCTCATCCAGTGAGTCTCATATGATCTGGTCCAGGAGCGTTTGCTTCTGCTGGCATTGATCTAAAGCAGAGTGTATCCTGCCTCTGTAGTGGGCTGCGGCTGACTCTGCATCCTCCACAGTGTGTATGTGTGTGGGGGTGTGTGTAAGAGGGGGTATGTAGGGGGTGTGAGGGGGGGTGAGGGGTGTAAGAGGGGGTGAGGGGGTATGTAGGGGTGTGAGGGAGGGTGTGATGGGGTGTAAGAGAGTATGAGGGGATGTGTGGGGGGATGAGGGTGATGTGGGGGGTGAGGAGGTGTGAGAGGGGCGTGAGAGCACCAAGGGAACAGCAACCCTGAGGAGAGATAAAGTCTGATTGAATATCTGTATCTGTCCTTAGTGAAACAAATTAGTATCTCTATTCTATTGTATTCTATTGACAGCTGTGAGTGCATATTTTAATCTTCATGCAGCAATCTCTAGGGAAATAGATGCCATCTCATACTGGTATTTGTTGAAGCAGGTGACAATGTGGAACAATGAATGTGGAGGAATGTGTCTTGGGTGTCCTGGTGCTGTTCAGAGAGGAGTAGTTATGACTGAGTGGACATTTATCCAAACAATGCCTTATGAATGTGGATGTCTTCCCTCTCCCTGGGACTAACGCACACAGTGGTTGACTAGGAGAGAAGAGTTAGCTTGAAGTCCACCTGGCTCAGCTCTTACGATTCACAGTGTGTGTGTGATTGTGTGTGTGTGTGTGGGCGCGCACATGTTGATTATTCCTTTTCCAAGCACAAACCTGTGGCACGATGTGCAGAAGATCTTCAGTTTCTAATCTGCATGTTTCTCACATTACACGCCCACTTCTGACTCTTCTTGTCCTCTTGTCACCAAACCGATGATGGAGAAATGATCTGCTAGTTTAGCCACACCAGAATGCAGTACCTTGGTCTTCTGTCTGCATGAGGGGCATGGCAGCGCCCCCTCCTGGTGTGACTGTCTATACCGCCCAGGCAGCTAAGACAGAAGGTGTTACCTCAGTGCAGCAGCTTGGGCCAACGCCGAGCCTCATCGTAGCACGAAGTAGAATTTCAATGTAGTGTATTCACTCTCACCCACAGAGATAGGGGTTGTGAATACCCACAGTACTGACTACTGACCAAATCATTGACGCCTCACATCAGACACAGCCGTATGTGAGGTCACAGCCAGAGATCAAACTCTCTCTCTCTCTCTCTGGGTGCCAGCTGCCAGTCTTTATATAGAGCACAAGACAGAGCTAGCATGGCAACCTGTCTATTTGTTTGGCCGGTGTGATTGTAGAGGGACTGGAAGTTCTTATCAGAGTAGCTAAGACTATTACGCTCCCACAAGTCCTGGGAAGATATGACCGCAGGAGATGATACACAGTTTGCTGAAACTAATAGCTGCTGTGTGTGTTAGTGCTGTTACTAACGCCACAAATACACGCCCAGGCCTGTCTCAAGTGGGTATTGTTATCAGAAACCTTGTCACTTATGGGGTGACAGAGGCAGTCTGAAGCTCAAGGATGACTTACTTTGATGTCAAACTCATGGTAATTTGACATTTCACACCCTCAGCAATTTTTTTTTACCAATTTTTTTTTTAATTTCACCTTTATTTATATAAGGAGTGATGCCGGACAGGAGAAGCAGGTACAGGGAGTCAAACATTTAATAGGGAACAGACATAGAACAAGACAGGAACAGCGCCAGAACACGGGTAACACGGACATATGACAATCAATCCCGAAGCAGGGAACAGAGCTGGGGAACAGACAAACATAGGGAAGGTAATGACACAAGTAAGTCCACGTGAGTCCAATGATCGCTGATGTGCGTGACGGGGGGAAGGCAGGTGTGCGTACTGATGGTGGCTTGAGAGCGTAATGCTGGGGAGTCTGGCGCTCGGAGGAAGAGCGGGAGCAGGCGTGACAATTTAACCAGGTAGGCCAGTTAGGCCTACCAGGTAGGCCAGTTGAGGTAGGCCAGGTAGGCCAGTTGAGAACAAGTTCTCATTTACAACTGCAACCTGGCCAAGATAAAGCAAAGCAGTGCAACATAAACAGCAACACAGAGTTACACATGAACAAACGCATCTAGCTTCTGATGGGTATAAAAATAGCAGATTCGTACCACATTGGGTGAGGCGTGTTGCAGGAAAGTATATTCAGTTCGTAGATGGAAAGTGAGATTAAAATATATACGAAATATATAAGAAAAAAAAACAAGGAAAGTGACTATGTACACAGGACAAAACGGGACAAGACAAACACACGTCTGACGGCTACGCCATCTTGGAATGCGATGATTTGTTTTTAAATCAATATGTGACAATGTGTTCGGTCTCGCTTGACTATTTAAAGAAGAGTTGAATGTCACCAGTACCTCTTGTGAATATTCCAAGGGTCATTATTTCTCCAATTGAAATCTATGACAGTTCTTTTGTGTCTTACGTTAGTGAAGTAGGTACTGGAGTTGTTATTTCAGCTTAACAAACTCGAATAACCTCAACGATTTGAGAATATAATCACTATGGCCACATTCTGTTTCTATGGTGACAGAGCCATGGATGTCAGTGGAGGTTATAAATTATGGTATTGTGCATCCTGTCAATTACATTCACTTGTCTGTTGATTCAATGATATAACCATGATGAATAGTTGTCCTAAATTAACATGCACATTTGGAAATGGACACATTAGTAGAAAAAAATATTTTCTCAGAGAGTTAATGGCTGCTTTGATACATTAGCTGAGAAATTATGTTAATCTGATTTCATAACATAATGTAGATGAGAAGATGGAGCATAATTGGGACCCTGGCAGTTTTGTACTGTAAATTAAATTCCACTTTAGATCCCCAGCAAATAAATAAACGATGGCCGAGCTCGATAAAGACAAACCGCCTTAGTGTGTGTGTGTGTGTGTGCGTGCATGAGAGATTGTGTGTGTGTGTGTGTGTGTGTGTGTGTGTGTGTGTGTGTGACAAGGAGTGCCACAACATTTGGGCTGCCTCCTCTCCTTGTATTGAGGTAATGGCGCCCTCTGCTGGCACTATGCTATAGTGTGTGCATCTCTGTACACCAGCCATGCATTAACTAAAACATTAATTCACTCTTCCTCTCACCCACTCTCTCCCTCTTTCTTTACTTTTCTTCCTTTCCATCTCACTCCCCTTTACTGTCAATGCACAGCCATCTCCCCACACTCACACATTTCCCATTACTTTAAGTTGTACCTTATCAAAGAGGCTGTAGTAGTACTGTATATTCATTGGATCTACATATTAACCATGGAGATGAGTTTTCCTTACATTACTGTGTGTCTGTTACCAGTGTGTCCCTCCTCTCCCACTGTACTCAGAGAGAGGCCTGGGGAACCAGCATGTGTAAGGCATGGACTCAAAGCTTCTGCTGACTATTTTTACCTATTCATTAGAGTATTCATATTTCACCATTGTATCACCATTTTTTACTTCCATGCCTAGTTTATGGTGCCCCATCATAATCTCCTATCCCAGCTCCTAGCCTCTCTGCTGGTTTGGAAGGAGGGGGGGAGGGAAGGAAAGGGGAGGAGAGAGAGAGAGATGGTGAAAAGAGCTGGGAGAGAGACCGAGAGGGAGAGGGATTAGGAGCATGGAAGAGGGAGTGGACCAAGGAAGAATAGAGCAAGAAACAGAGAGACAGAATGAGAGAAAGACAGAGACAGAGAGAGCTTTTTGCAGGGTAATGCTTAAATGCTGACAATGTTAATCTAGACACGCCGACTGTAATCTAGACACACCTACTGTAATCTAGACACATATACTGTAATTTAGACACAACTACTGTAATCTAGACACAACTACTGTAATCTAGACACATCTACTGTATGAAGCTGCAGTCGTTTTGTGCTTAGAGCATTTCTACAATGCATTACTTTGAGAGTATCAAGTCTGATATAAGCTAAATGTGGAGGTAGGTGCCCATGAAACCAATTGTCAAATGGTTGTTATGTTATTTTTCAAGGAGTGGGTCTGTCAGGTATTGTCTCATTTTACAGTTTAGTAATTTAGCAGATGCTCTTATCCAAAGCAAGTGATTTACAGTAGTGAGTTCATACATTTTCGTACCCGTTCCCCATGCGAATAGAAACCACAACCTGGATGTTGCAAGCACCATGCTCTACCAACTGAGCCACACAGGGTCACACGGGGTCTCCTCTGACAGAGCGATGTAAATAAATATTACCCTGTCTAGTCTAATGACTCTGTCCTTACCTCACCTCATAATAACTGTACTCTGTATGGGAGGAGCATGTGAGGGGGAGAGGTGGCGCCGGAGAAGAAGCTGACATTTATGTGTTCCTATCAAGTTGTGTTTTTTTGTTTGTTTCTTTGCGTTGTTTGTCACTTATTTTTTTACTTATTTTGTACATAATGTTGCTGCTACTGTCTCTTATGGACGAAAATAACTGTGAATTGTGATTACTCACCATGAACTGGCAGAATCCTTTTTTTCCTTTAACGAATCCAACGAGCCCGATGTGAATGACATACTGTTTTCTCGGGAACAGGCCCAGATCCCCGTCATTTGCGTGAAGAAAAGGCGGAGAAAAAGGCGGGCTGCCTTCTGAGAATTCGTAGGCGATCTAATAAACCCCCACGGTCTTCCATTCTGCTAGAAAACGTACAGTATTTGGAAAATAAAAATGATGACCTACGTGGAAGATTAAACTACCAACGGGACATTAAAAACTGTAACATCTTATGCTTCACGGAGTCGTGGCTGAATGACGACATTATCAACATACAGCTGGCTGGTCATACGTTGTACCAGCAGGATAGAACAGCGCCGTCTGGTAAGACAAGGAGCCTTGGACTATGTATTTTTGTAAATAACAGCTGGTGCACGATATCTAATGAAGTCTCAAAGTTTTGCTCGACTGAGGTAGAGTATTTCATGATAAACTGTAGACCACACTATCTACAGTTGAAGTCGGAAGTTTACGTACACCTTAGCCAAAGACATTTAAACTCAGTTTTCACAATTCCTGACATTTAATTCAAGTAAAAATTCCCTGTCTTAGGTCAGTTAGGATCACCACTTTATTTTAAGAATGTGAAATTTTAGAATAATAGTAGAGAGAATTATTTATTTCAGCTTTTATTTCTTTCATCACATTCCCAGTGGGTCAGAAGTTTAAATACACTCAAGTATTTAGTATTTGGTAGCATTGCCTTTAAATTGTTTAACTTGGGTCAAACTTTTCAGGTAGCCTTCCACAACCTTCCCACAATAAGTTGGGTGAATTTTGGCCCATTCCTCATTGCAGAGCTGGTGTAACTGAATCAGGTTTGTAGGCCTTCTTGCTCACACACGCTTTTTCAGTTCTGCCCAAAAATATTCTATAGGATTGAGGTCAGGGTTTTGTGATTGCCACTCCAATACCTTGCCTTTGTTGTCCTTAAGCCATTTTGCCACAACTGTGGAAGTATGCTTGGGGTCATTGTCCATTTGGAAGACCCATTTGCGACCAAGCTTTAACTTCCTGACTGATGTCTTGAGATGTTGCTTCAATATTTCCACATAATTTTTCTACCTCATGATGCAATCTATTTTGTGAAGTGCACCAGTCCCTCCTGCAGCAAAGCACCCCCACAACATGATGTTGCCACCCCCATGCTTCACGGTTGAGATGGTGTAAACTTCTGACCCACTTGAATTGTGATACAGTGAATTATAAGTGAAATGTGGCAGTATTCAATTGTTGGAAAAATGACTTGTGTCTTGCACAAAGTAGATGTCTGTCACGGCCGTCGTTGAAGGAATACCAAAGTGCAGCGTCGTGAGCGTACATTTTCTTATTATTTAAAAATGTTGCCAACAAAACAACAAACGAAAGCCACAACCGTGAAGCTTACAGGGCTTTAGTGCCACAAACAAAGTTAACTACCCACACTGAAAGGAGGGGAAAAGGGCTACCTAAGTATGATTCCCAATCAGAGACAATGAAAGACAGCTGTCCCTGATTGAGAACCATACCCTGCCAAAACATAGAAATAAAGAAACATCGAAAACAAAAAATAGAATGCCCACCCCACATCACACCCTGACCTAACCAAATAGAGAAATAAAACATCTCTCTAAGGTCAGGGCGTGACAATGTCCTAATCGACTTGCCAAAACTATAGTTTGTTTTAACAAGAAATTTGTGGAGTGGTTGAAAAGTGAGTTTTAATGTGTGTGTATGTAAACTTCTGACTTCAACTGTACCTAGAGAGTTTTAATCTGTATTTTTTGTAGCTGTCTACATACCACCACAGACTGAGGCTGGCACTAAGACCAGCTGTATTCTGCCATAAACAAACAGGAAAACTCTCACCCAGAATCGGCACTCCTAGTGGCCGGGGACTTTAAACCAGGGAAATTTCTATCAGCATGTTAAATGTGCAACCAGACAGAAATAAACTCTGGACCACCTTTGCTCCACGCACAGAGACGCATACAAAGCTCCCCCTCGCCCTCCATTTGGCAAATCTGACCATAATTCTATCCTCCTGACTCCTGCTTACAAGCTAAACTTAAAGCAGGAAGTACCAGTGACTTGATCAATAAAAAAGTGTTCAGATGAAGCAGATGCTAAACTACAGGACTGTTTAATAGCACAGACTGGAATATGTTCCGGGATTCCTCCAATGGCATTGAGGAGTACACCACGTCTGTCTTTGGCTTTATCAGTAAGTGCATCGATGACATCATCCCCACAGTGACTGTACGTATATACCCCAACCAGAAGCCATGGATTACAGGCTATATCCGCACTGAGCTAAAGGCTAGATTTGCTGCTTTCAAGGAGCGGGACCCAGAGGCTTATAAGAAATCCCGCTATTCCCTCCGACGAACCATCAAACAGGCAAAGCATCAATACAGGACTAAGATCGAGTCGTACTACACCGGCTCTGACACTCGCCGGATGTGGCAGGGCCTGCAAACCATTACAGACTACAAAGGAAAGCACAGAAACCCCCTGTATATAGTCTCGCTATTGTTATTTTACTGCTGCTCTTTAATTACTTGTTACTTTTATTTCTTATTCTTATTCGCAATTGTATTTTTAAAAAGTATTATTATTTTTTAAACTGTTAGGGGCTCGTAAGTAAGCATTTCACTGTCAGGTGAAATATATACCTGTTGTATTCAGCGCATGTGACTAATACAATTTGATTTGGTATACAGCATCTCCTCCAGGTGTCCCTGTGGGTTCATTCTTTGGAAGGTGAATGTGCACCTACTGGGGCTTTAAACAGTTACTTGTCTCTCCATGGAGGCCTCCATTTAGGTGTGCTGTATATAATCCATACACAGTGCATTCACCCCCACTCTCCATACCTCCCTTTCCCCTTTCCCCTCTCCCCCATAATCCCACTCTCCTATCGCTTCCCCAATATGCCCTCTCCCCTCTCTCTCCTCATATCCCCCTCTTACCTCACTCTCCTCATATCCCCCTCTCCCCTCTCTCTCCTCATATCCCCCTCTCCCCTCTCTCTCCTCATATCCCCATCTTACCTCTCTCCCCCAATACCTCCGCCTCTCCCCTCTCTCCCCTCTCTCCACCCTCTCCCTCCCCACACCCCCGCCTCATACTCCCAGGCCCTTGATGGAAATCTGCAGCAAAGGGAGACTGCCTGAGTGTGTCTGTCTGCCGCTGATACCCTCTGAGGCCTGACTCCAACTCTGCATGCTCATCCTGCCATTTCAGAGAGAAAGAAAGAGCACATGAGAGAGAATGACTGAGAGAAAGTGAAAGTAAGGCAGAGGGAGAGAGCATGAGAGAGATGATACTGTAAAGAGAGAGAGAGAGACGGATTTCACTTTTGTATATTATCTACTTCACTTGCTTTGGCAACGTTAACATATGTTTCCAATGCCAATAAAGCCCCTGGAATTGAATTGAATTGAGGGAGAGGGAGAGAGAGAGAGGGAGAGAGCGAGAGAAGCGTGAGAGAGAGAGAGAGAGAGAGAGAGAGAGTGAATAAAATAAACTCTTTGATTTTCTCTGCTAAACTCTGTCTGCTGGTTCATAACGAGAGCTCCTGTATCTCTTTGCCTCAGCATTTAGGTCTAGTTAGAATTCCCTTCTTCCTCCCGCTCTGCCTGCTCAGGGGTGCAGACGAGATGTGGCCACTGAACTTTTATAGCACAATTGAGGACTGAACATTGTGTTTCTTCTCTCACCCTTTACCTCTTTACACTGACAGGATGCTAAATTGATTGTATTTGTATGAACATAACAAGATTCAACAACTGAGACATAAAAACTGAACAAGTTCCACAGACATGTGACAAACAAAAATTGAATAATGTGTCCCTGAACAAAAGGGAGGGGTGTTCATAATCAAAAGTAACAGTCAGTATTTGGTGTGGCCACCAGCTGCATTAAGCACTGCAGTGCATCTCCTCCTCATGGACTGCACCAGATTTGCCAGTTCTTGCTGTGAGATGTTACCCCACTCTTCCACCAAGGCACCTGGAAGTTCCCAGACATTTTGGGGGGAATGGCCCTAGCCCTCACCCTCCGATCCAACAGATCCCAGACGTACTCAATGGGATTGAGATCCGGGCTCTTCGCTGGCCATGGCAGAACACTGACATTCCTGTCTTGCAGGAAATCACATACAGAACGAGTAGTATGGCTGGTGGCATTGTCATGCTGGAGGGTCATGTCAGGATGAGCCTACAGGAAAGGTACCATATGAGGGAGGAGAATGTCTTCCCTGTAACGCACAGCATTGAGATTGCCTGCAATGACAACAAGCTCAGTCCGATGATACTGTGACACATCGCCCCAGACCATGACGGACCCTCCACCTCCAAATTGATCCCGCTCCAGAGTACAGGCCTTGGTGTAACACTCATTCCTTCTACGATAAACGTGAATCCGACCATCACCCCTGGTGAGACAAAACCGTGACTCGTCAGTGAAGAGCACTTTTTGCCAGTCCTGTCTGGTCCAGCGACGGTGGGTTTGTGCCCATAGGCGACGTTGTTGCAGGTGATGTCTGGTGAGGACCTGCCTTACAACAGGCCTACAAGCCCTCAGTCCAGCCTCTCTCAGCCTATTGCTGAAGTCTGAGCACTGATGGAGGGATTGTAAGTTCCTGGTGTAACTCAGGCAGTTGTTGTTGCCATCCTGTACCTGTTCTGCAGGTGTGATGTTCGGATGTACCGATCATGTGCAGGTGTTGTTACACATGGTCTGCCACTGTGAGGACAATCAGCTGTCCATCTTCTCTCCCTGTAGCTCTGTCTTAGGCGTCTCACAGTACGGACATTACAATTTATTGCCCTGGCCACATCTGCAGTCCTCCTGCCTCCTTGCAGCATGCCTAAGGCACATTCATGCAGATGAGCAGGGACCCTGGACATCTTTCTTTTGGTGTTTTTCAGAGTCAGTAGAAAGGCCTCTTTAGTGTCCTAAGTTTTCATAACTGTGACCTTAATTGCCTACAGTCTGTATGCTGTTAGTGTCTTAACAACCGTTCCACAGCTGCATGTTCATTAATTGTTTATGGTTCATTGAACAAGCATGGGAAACAGTGTTTAAACCCTTTACAATGAAGATCTATGAAGTTATTTGGATTTTACGAATTATCCAGAGGTGCCCATCAGCATCAGTGTTTGATGGCTGTGCTGATGTGTATGGAAAGCTTCTCTGTGCCCCCTCATTGATCCACATTGGGCCTGGCCAGAGGGGAGGGTGGCTGTGTGTCCTGGCCTCCATCCCTATCTCTCTTACTGAGCTAATGAGAGAATGAGCCTTGGTGTTAATGCTGATTCATGTTTGTTGACTCTCATTATAGTAAGTAAAACAGTGCATAATACAGCACTAGACATTTAATAGATGTTTTTCCTCTCCGTTTAAAGGATACAAACACAGTATATGATTCATAGGCCTAGGCAGAGAGTATTCACAGGGCCGGTTAGACATATTTCCCTGTAAATTCCAAGACTTGCTTCAATTAATCACTGTTTAAGTGCCTCTTTCTCCTCAAATAGTCACCATTACTTTTAACAGCAGTAAGACAGCCTTCTCTGAGCTTTACTTATATCTCAGATTTGTTACAACAGCACACATCAGGGTTAAAGGTTAGATTCCAAGCCACTATAACAGAAAGATACACAGTATATCACCTATGAGAACTGAACGTTAGTGTTGTTACAATGTCAGAATGTAAAAAATCACACAATGATGGGAACTAAGAAACAGATGTTGACAAAGACTGTTTAATAGTTGAACCTTACCATCATACTTAGAACTGCAATCATCATACACTACCAGCTAATGGTTTCTTTAATGTGACAGATAGATCGTTTTCACTGGAGCCCTTTGCCACTGCTCTCAGGCTGAAGAGCTATGGACTCAGACTCGGACTTCCAGAGGCTCAGACCAGACCAGGGCTATCTGCAATTTCTTATTATAACACATCACTTAGGAGATGAGAGGGGAGATGAAGTCCCTTAGCACTTATTAAATAAGATTTAGAGAGAGAGAGAGAGAGAGAGAGAGAGAGAGAGAGAGGGGGGGGGGAGAGATACACAATAACAATATATATCCTAGAGGACAGAAGTGAGAGAAGAGCTGCAGCATCAGAAGTGCCATATTAAAACAGCAGGTCACAGTGTAATTTTCAAGCAAAATTGGGGTTGGGAGGTTGATGGTAAAAGACTGGGATGTATGGGGAGTGTGGAAGGTGGGAAGGGAGGTTGATGGTAAAAGCCTGGGATGTATGGGAGTGTGAAAGGTGAGAAGGGAGGTTGATGGTAAAATACTGGGATGTATGGGGAGGTGGAAGGTGAGAAGTTAGGTTGGTGGTAAAAGACTGGGATGTATGGGAGTGTGGAAGGTGAGAAGTTAGGTTGGTGGTAAAAGACTGGGATGTATGGGGAGGTGGAAGGTGAGAAGGGAGGTTGATGGTAAAAGATTGGGATGTATGGGGAGGTGGAAGGTGAGAAGGGAGGTTGATGGTAAAAGACGGGGATGTATGGGAGTGTGGAAGGTAAGAAGGGAGAATGATGGTAAAAGACTGGGATGTATGGGAGTGTGGAAGGTGAGAAGTTAGGTTGGTGGTAAAAGACTGGGATGTATGGGAGTGTGGAAGGTGCGAAGAGAGATTGATGGTAAAAGACTGGGATGTATGGGAGTGTGGAAGGTGAGAAGAGAGATTGATGGTAAAAGACTGGGATGTATGGGAGTGTGGAAGGTGAGAAGGGAGGTTGATGGTAAAAGACTGGGATGTATGGGAGTGTGGAAAGTGAGAAGAGAGATTGATGGTAAAAGACTTGGATGTATGGGGAGGTGGAAGGTGAGAAGGGAGGTTGATAGTAAAAGACTGTGATGTATGGGAGTGTGGAAGATGAGAAGGGAGGCTGATGGTAAAAGCCTGGGATGTATGGGAGTGTGGAAGGTGAGAAGAGAGATTGATGGTAAAAGACTGTGATGTATGGGAGTGTGGAAGGTGAGAAGTTAGGTTGGTGGTAAAAGACTGGGATGTATGGGAGTGTGGAAGGTAAGAAGGGAGAATGATGGTAAAAGACTGGGATGTATGGGGAGGTGGAAGGTGAGAAGGGAGTTTGATGGTAAAAGACTGGGATGTATGGGAGTGTGGAAGGTGAGAAGAGAGATTGATGGTAAAAGACTGGGATGTATGGGAGTGTAGAAGGTAAGAAGGGAGAATGATGTTAAAATACTGGGATGTATGGGGAGGTGGAAGGTGAGAAGGGAGTTTGATGGTAAAAGACTGGGATGTATGGGAGTGTGGAAGGTGGGAAGAGAGATTGATGGTAAAAGACTGGGATGTATGGGAGTGTGGAAGGTAAGAAGGGAGGTTGATGGTAAAAGACTGTGATGTATGTGAGTGTGGAAGGTGAGAGGGAGGTTGATAGTAAAAGACTGGGATGTATGGGAGTGTGGAAGGTGAGAAGAGAGATTGATGGTAAAAGACTGGGATGTATGGGAGTGTGGAAGGTGAGAAGAGAAGTTGATGGTAAAACACCTGCACAAATCTAACTGCCTGTAGCTCAGGCCATGACGCAAGTATATACATATTCTTGGTACCATTTGAAAGGAAACACTTTGAAGTTTGTGGAAATGTGAATTGAATGTAGGAGAATATACAGTGGGGCAAAAAAGTATTTAGTCAGCCACCAATTGTGAAAGTTCTCCCACTGAAAAAGATGAGAGAGGCCTGTAATTTTCATCATAGGTACACTTCAACTATGAGAAAAAAAATCCAGAAAATCACATTGTAGAATTTTTAATGAATTTATTTGCAAATTATGGTGGAAAATAAGTATTTGCTCACCTACAAACAAGCAAGATTTCTGGCTCTCACAGACTTGTAACTTCTTCTTTAAGAGGCTCCTCTGTCCCCCACTCGTTACCTGTATTAATGGCACGTCTCTCACCAAGGTAGGCCACCAGTACTTCCCTCTAAGACTTTGCACTGTCCTCGAAATACCCGGGTGACCTGACGAGGGTAGACCCTTACGAGGTTCCTCCCTTAGTGCCCGCTCGATGTCCGCATCCACCTCCCATACTACCGGTGCTACCAGCTTGGCAGCCGGAATGATGGGAGTGGGATTGATGGACCGGTCATCAGTGTCGTATAGGCGGGACAGCGCGTCGGCCTTAGTATTGAGGGAACCTGGTCGATACGAGATCGTAAAACGAAATCGGGTGAAATACATGGTCCACCTTGCCTGACGAGGATTCAGTCTCCTAGCTGATCGGATATACTCCAGGTTACGGTGGTCAGTCCAGATGAGGAAAGGGTGCTTAGCCCCCTCAAGCCAGTGTCTCCACACCTTCAGAGCCTTAACCATGGCCAACAACTCCCTATCCCCCACATCATAATTCCGCTCCGCTGGCCCGAGCTTCTTCGGGAAAAAAAGAACAGGGGCGGAGCTTCGGTGGAGTACCCAAGCGCTGGGAGAGCACAGCTCCAACCCCAGCCTCGGATGCATCCACCTCAACTATGAATGCCAAAGAAGGGTCAGGATGCGCCACAACTGGTGCATCGGTGAACAGCGCCTTCAAACGACGGAAAGTGCCGTCCGCCTCAGCTGACCACTGCAAATGCACCGGCCCCCCCTTCAGCAGTGAGGTAATAGGGGCCGCCACCTGGCCAAAGCCCCGGATAAACCTCCGGTAGTAATTGGCAAACCCTAAGAACAGCTGCACCTCCTTTACCGTGGTCGGAGTCGGCCAATTACGCACGGCCTTGACGCGGTCATCCTCCATAACCACCCCCGAGGTGGAAATGCGATAACCCAGGAAGGAAACGGCTCGTTTGGAAAACTCACATTTTTCTGCCTTCACATACAGGTCATGCTCCAGCAGTCGCCCAAGAACCTT
This sequence comes from Oncorhynchus clarkii lewisi, assembly GCF_045791955.1. NCBI lineage: Eukaryota > Metazoa > Chordata > Actinopteri > Salmoniformes > Salmonidae > Oncorhynchus > Oncorhynchus clarkii. Next base: position 48,052,259 of record NC_092165.1, on the reverse strand, counting down.
GCGCACCAGAGACACTTGCTCGGCGCGTGTAGCGGAGTAGATCAAGATGTCGTCAATATACACCACTACACCCTGTCTGTGCAGGTCTCTGAAAATCTCATCAACAAAGGATTGAAAGATGGCTGGAGCATTCTTTAACTCGTACGGCATGACGAGGTACTCATAATGGCCAGATGTGGTACTAAACACGGTTTTCCACTCATCTCCCTCCCAAATATGCACCAGATTATACGCGCTCCTGAGGTCTAGTTTTGTGAAGAATCGTGCCCGTGAAATGATTCCACCGCCGTAGCGATGAGAGGTAGTGGGTAACTAAAACCCACAGTGATGGAATTTAGACCTAGATAATCAATACACAGACGCAAACCACCCTCCTTTTTCTTCCCAAAAAAGAAACTCGAGGAGACGGGTGACATGGAGGGCCGAATGTACCCCTGTCCCAGAGCCTCCGTGACATATGTCTCCATAGCCAACGTCTCCTCCTCGGACAACGGATACACGTGACTCCTGGGGAGGGCAGCGTTTACCTGGAGGTTTATCACGCAGGTTTATCACGCAATCCCCCTGTCGATGGGGTGGTAATAGGGTCGCCTTCTTCTTACTGAAGGCGATAGCCAAATCGGCATACTCAGCAGGAATGCGCACGGTGGAAACGTGGTCTGAACTCTCCACCGTTGTCGCACCGATGGAAACGCCTAAACACCTGCCTAAACACTCATCAGACCAGCCCTGGAGAGCTCCCTGTCTCCACGAAAATGTAGGATTGTGAATAGCCAGCCAGGGAATCCCCAGCACCACCGGAAACGCAGGTGAATCGATAAGGAACAGACTAATCCGCTCCTTATGATTCCCCTGCGTAATCATCTCCATAGGAATCGTGGCCTCCCTGACCAGCCCTGACCCTAACGGTCGACTATCTAAGGAGTGCACGGGGAAGGGGGGGTCTACCTTAACTAACGGAATCCTAAACCTCTGGGCGAGTACGCGATCTATAAAATTCCCCGGTGCGCCTGAATCGACTAGCGCCTTATGCTGGAGAGAGGGGAAAAACTTCAGAAAACACATGTGACCAACAGGAAGCTCTGGGAGAGTGTGGTGCTGACTCACTTGGGGTGACCGAGGAGTGTTCTGCCTGCCCTCTCGACTCCCAGATGGACTCCTCCAGCACCGACCGGAAGTGTGCCCTCTCGGCCACAATGGGTACAGGAGGAGCCTCCTCCTCTGGTCTCCCTAGACGCAGCCCCTCCTAGCTCCATAGCAATGGGAGCGGGGGGCGGGGGGGGGGGGGGGGGGGGGGGGGGCAGGAGGTGGAACTGACAGGACCCTTTCAGAACGTCCGCGAGCAGTCAGCAGATGGTCTAGCCGGATAGACATGTCGATCAGCGGCCAGGTAGAGCTCGAGTTGAAGCAGAAATCTCTGGCACCCTGCCGCCGCTGCATCGTACTCCCTCGGAGGCGTGATGCGCAGAGCGCTGGCACCTGATCCCGCTGGAGGAGATGGGAGGGTAGGTGGGGTAGTAGGGAGACCACTCCTCTCCCAATGGTCCATCCTCTCCATCATCTGATCCATTGCTGATCCAATGCGATGGAGGATGGACATATGATGAAAGACTCTCTCCTCCATCGTGGGGAGAGGGGTGGTCGCTGCTCCTGCTGACTCCATCTGGTGCTGCGGGCTTCTGTAACGTCGGGTGAGTGATGAGTGAGGAGTCAAATGCAGAGAGCGAAGTGAATGGGAAAAACGCTTTAATGTTCTTCAAAACGTAACAGGTCCAAACATGGGTGAATGCCCTAAAACACTGGCGCTAAACAAACCCAAAACCTAGTTACAGCGAAAACAGTGACACGAGCCGGACAGCGAAAACCCAAAACAAAACATGATACATCACCAAACATAACATACCAACAAGCCCGCACAAACATCAGCGTGCAAAACTAACTTAAATAACACCCATTCCAAAACCCCAACAAGGAACAGGTGAAAACAATTAGACAGAAACGAAAAGGAAAAAGAGATCGGTGGCAGCTAGTAGACTGGCGACGACAACCGCCGAGCGCCACCCAAACAGGAAGGGGAGACACCTTTGGTGGTATTCGTGACAGTACCGGTACAGAGTCAATGTGCCGGTTAGTCGAGGTAATTCAGGTAATATGTACATGTAGATAGAGTTAAAGTGACTATGCATAGATAATAAACAGAGAATAGCAGCAGTGTAAAAGGGGGGGACAATGCAAATAGTCTGGGTAGCCATTTGATTAGCTGTTCAGGAGTCTTATGGCTTGGGAGTAGAAGCTGTTGAGAAGCCTTTTGGACCTAGATTTGGTGCTCCGGTATCGCTTACCATGCGGTAGCAAATAGAACAGTCTATGACTAGCATGGCTGGAGTCTTTGACCATTTTTAGGGCCTTCCTCTGACACCGCCTGGTATAGAGGTCCTGGATGGCAGGAAGCTTGGCCCCAGTGATGTACTGGACCGTACACACTACCCTCTGTAGTGCCTTGCGGTCGGAGGCCGAGCAGTTGCCATACCAGGCAGTGATGCAACCAATCAGGATGCTCTCGATGGTGCAACTGTAGAACTTTTTGAGGATTTGAGGACCCTTGTCAAATCTTTCCAGTCTCCTGAGGGAGAATAGGTTTTGTCGTGCCCTCTTCACGACTGTCTTGGTGTGCTTGGACCATGATAGTTTGTTGGTGATGTGGACACCAAGGAACTTGAAGCACTCAACCTGCTCCACTACAGTCCCGTTGATGAGAATGGGGGCATGCTCGGTCCTCCTTTTCCTGTAGTCCACAATCATCTCCTTTGTCTTGATCACGTTGAGGGAGAGGTTGTTGTCCTGGCACCACACGGCCAGGTCTCGAACCTCCTTCCTATAGGCTGTCTCATCATTGTCGGTGATCAGGCCTACCATTGTTGTGTCATCAGCAAAATTAATGATGGTGTTGGAGTCCTGCCCTTGGCCATGCAGTCATGAGTGAACAGGGAGTACAGGAGGGGACTGAGCACGCTCCCCCGAGTGGCTCCCATGTTGAGGATCAGCATGGCGGATGCCCCCCTTACCACCTGGGGGCAGCCCATTTGGGCGTTATGTAAATTGGAGTGGGTCTAGCGTTTCTGGGATAATGGTGTTGAAGTCGGTCATGACCAGCCTTTCAAAGCACTTCATGGCTACAGATGTGGGAGCTACGGGTCGGTGGTCATTTAAGCTTAGTGTTCTTGGGCACAGGGACTATGGTGGTCTGCTTGAAACATGTTGGTATTACAGACAAAGACAGGGAGAGGTTGAAAATGTCAGTGAAGACACTTGCCAGTTGATCAGCGCATGCTCAGAGTACACGTCCTTGTAATCCGTCTGGCCCTGCGGCCTTGTGAATGTTGACCAGTTTAAAGGTCTTACTCACATCAGCTACGGAGAACGTGATCACACAGTCGTCCAAAACAGCTGATGCTCTCATGCATGTTTCAGTGTTTCTTTCCTCGAAGCAAGCATAGAAGTAATATAGCTCATCTGGTAGGCTCGTGTCACTGGGTAGCTTGCGGGTGTGCTCCCCTTTGTAGTCTGTAATAGTTTGAACGCCCTGCCACATCGGAGCCGATGTAGTACGATTCGATCTTAGTCCTGTATTGACGCTTTGCCTGTTTGATGGTTTGTCTGAGGGCATAGAGGGATTTCTTATAAGCTTCCGGGTTAGAGTCCCTCTCCTTCAAAGCGGAAGCTCTACCCTTTAGATCAGTGCGGATGTTGCCTGTAATCCATGGCTTATGGTTGGGGTATGTGCGTACATTCCCTGTGGGGACGACGTCATTGATGCGCTTATTGATGAAGCCAGTGACTTATGTGGTGTACTCCTCAATGCCATTGGAAGAATCCCGGAACATATTCCAGTCTGTGCTAGCAAAACAGTCCTGACCACTTTTTTATTGACAGAGTCACTGGTGCTTACTGCTTTAGTTTTTGCTTGTAAGCAGGAATCAGGAGGATAGAGTTATGGTCAGATTTGCCAAATGGAGGGCGAGGGAGAGCTTTGTATGCATCTCTGTGTGTGGAGTAAAGGTAGTCCAGAGTTTTTTTTACGTCTGGTTGCACATTTAACATGCTGATAGAAATTTGGAAGACCAATTTAAGTTTCCCTACATTAACGTCCCCGACCACTAGGAGTGCCGCCTATGGATGAGCATTTTCCTGTTTGCTTATGGTCGTATACAGCTCATTGAGTGAGGTCTCAGTGCCAGCATCGGTTTGTGGTGGTAAATAGACAGCTACGAAGAATATAGATAAAAACTATCTAGGTAAATAGTGTGGTCTACAGCTTATCATGAGATACTCTCCCTCAGGCAAGCAAAACCTCAAGACTTCCTTAGATATCGTGCACCAGCAGTTGTTTACAAATATACATAGACCGCCACCCCTTGTCTTACCAGAGGCTACTGTTCTATCCTGATTATGCAATGTATAACCCGCCAGTTGTATGTTATTCATGTCGTCATTCAGCCCCGACTCGGTGAAACATAAGATATTACGATTTTTTATGTCCTGTTGGTAGGATATATACGTGCTTGTAGTTTGTCTATTTTATTATCCAATGATTATACGTTGGCTAATAGGACCGATGGTAAAGGCAAATTACCCACTCGCCACCGGATTCTCACAAGGCACCCCAACCTTCGTCCTTGATATCTCCGTCTCTTTCTCCTGCGAATGACGGGAATGACGGCCTTGTCAGGTGTCTGGAGTAAATCCCTCGCGGCCGACTCGTTAAAGAAAAAATAGTCTTTCAATACGAGGTGAGTAATTGCTATCCTGATTTCTAGAAGCTCTTTTCGTTCATAAGAGACAGTGGCAGAAACATTATGTACCAAATAAGTTACAAATAACAAAAAAACACACACACAATAGCACAATTGGTTAGGAGACTGTAAAAGGGAAGCCATTCTCTCCGGCGCCACTTGTAGGGGCTACACACATCCCGCCATCCTTCTCTCCATCGATCTCTCCATACCTCCAGGTACTCGCTGTGCCACTCAAACCAATCCATGGACTGCCACATCCAAAGAGCTGAGATCTGTTAGTAGTCAAGTGTTTTCCATTGCAAGTTAGGCATGCTTTCTCCATCTTTCCATACAATTTCAGCCTTTTCCATTTGAAATGTTCTCTCTCTCTTTCTTAATCTCTTAGACTATTTTTCCATTGTTATTGCGTTCACCTTATTTACTTGTTGAACTCAGCCATGCATATTGATTTTCCTGATGTGGCCATCTTGGCATAATCTGGAGTGGTTCCTGCCAAGTCTGGGCACTCTGACTCACAGCTGGTTGAGAAGAAAAGGAATGACTGTACTTTCTTCTTCAAAGAGCCACACTTTCTTTTCCTTTTAAACATTTCTGTGATTATAGGAACAATGAATGAGATATACAAGTGCCCTCCACATCTCTGTTTCTTTCCCCTCTCTCCATTTCTCTCTCCCTCCCTCTCTTTCTGTTCCAGCTCCCCCATAGCCAGTCCATTTATTTGTGTGAAGTGTGGAGAGTGTTCCGTGTGGTTCCGTGCAGTTATTGTAAAGTGTCACCATTAATTTCACTTGTAATTATCAGCATGGCGGTCATGTTGAATAGACGGTACTCATTTGGCAGCTTCTATCCCTGCTGTCTACTCTAATTGATATCCACCCCTCTCACCAGCTACCATTTACCCCTCCTTACTCTCCTCTTTCCTTCTGTCTTACTCCTTCTCCCTCATTCTCTCCCCCCTCTTTCCCCTCTCTCTCTTGCATTCTCTCTCTCTTCTCTTGCATTCTCTCTCTCCACCTCACTCACTCACTCACTCACTCACTCACTCACTCACTCACTCACTCACGCATGCATGCACATGCACACACACACACACACACACACACACACATGCACACACGCACACACACATGCACGCACACACATAGGACATGTATTTCAGTCTGAATTGAATTTTCTCACTGGATTTGTCACTGTGATCAATCACAGAGAGCATGTCTTGTAAGAAAATGCCATCTTTGTTGTTCCCGTTGGGAAAGTGACATTATCTGTGCGTGTGTGGATGGGCAGTAGACTGAGGCTGGAGACTGTCTGTCTGGGGATGACGTTCCAACAGATTAGATTAGAGCAGAATACAACCATAAAATACTTAATAAAGCACAGTCAATCATGTTTGATATTGAACGGTTTCTGGTTCCTCATAAATTGGAAAAACATAGATATTCAAGATTAAATGGTTTGTTTGCTCAATACATTTCAGTCTAATTTTATAGAGACAATCTATTCCGCAGATGTTGTCTAAACGCCACTTTAATTCCTTTCAATATAACTACTCAAAATAAATCACAAACTTGATGTGTCAAACTTAAACATATGTCGCAACAAAATGGCAATCATAAAGCTGACAAGATTTTAAAAAGACAGAACATTCTAATTCTTACCCCCCTTCTCAGAAAATCCATCCACTCATCCTTGCCCACCCTTGCCTCCCCTCTCATGCCCCCCTGATCTCTCTTCCCTCTC